>NC_137770.1:15401790-16001790 GCF_963455305.1 Plecotus auritus
CAAGGTCCCTCATCTCTGTGAGAGCAATTTCATTACCTTGGAAATAAACGTGCGAAGCTGGGGTCTTTTCTGTAACGGCAGGAAGTTGAGGGTGGTGTTGCACACGCAATGCTATTTCAGAAAACAGCCATTTCCCTTTGGGTTTGTCCTCCCTTTCTTGTACTAATGCTTATTATGGTCTCTGTCATGGTGCAGCCTGACCTTTGTGTAAATAAGGTATTAGGAGATGACAAACCTCATTACCTAAGTGCAGCAAACAACCTTACTTCTGAGAGCTAAACTGCTCAGTTTCTGCCTTGGGAAATCACCAGTGACCCTGACAACACCTGGTTGGAAGGATTGCCACCTCGGGGAATCTAGGTTCGTAAATCAGCCTTTCCTCCCAGAGCCTCAAAACCCACTCTTCTCTTTGGAAACCAACCTGAGCATCCGCCTTTATTATATACTAGAGGCCTGGTGCATGAATTTGTGCACTGGAGGGGTCCCTCGACCTGGTCTGTACCCTCTCGCAATCCAGGACCCCTTGGGGGATGCTGGAGAGCCGGTTTTGGCCCAATCCCTGCAGGCCAGGCCAAAGGACCCCACCAGTGCATGAATCCAATCACTGGGCCTCTAGTATGCATATAAGATCTTTGGTTAATCTCTTCCCGCCCTCCCCACTCCCACCTTCCCTCTGAGATTCATCAGTCTGTTCCATGTTTCCATGCCTGTGGTTTCTGCTCCTGCATTGAGCATCTGCCCCCCTGGTGGTCAGTGCCTGTCATAGCTACCAGCTTAGGCTTTTATATATATAGATTATTCGATCAAATGAAGTCATTACATGTTACATTTCCTTCTAAGTTACATGAACATAAAACTCTGGAATATCTGATTGAGAAATTCAAGAATCACCACCATCCTCTGTAACAAGCATTCATTTAGTACTACATGGGCATGAGGAGCTGTATGGTGGTGGGGCTAAGTCTCTGTCCCTCCAGCGTGGGGGTGGAGACAATCTACTTAAGGAACACAGTCCACAGCCTTAGGTAGCAACTATCAGGATGGAGCCCCACTGGGTGAGAAATGATGGGCCTGAGCATGGAGGCCAGCTGCTGGGTCCCCTTTACTGACTCCCGCACGGATGATTCCAGGGTTTCTAGGACCCCGAAGCTGGGCAGAACTGGGCTTGAGAAAGGTCTTCCCAGGCCAGTTCATGGTGCCAATTTGCTAAGAGACTGTCCCTGGGAACAGAGTTAGAACAGAATCCACCAAACCCTGAGTTTCCAAAGCTCCAGGAGCAAAAATCAGAGTTCCAGTCCCAAACCTGTGAGCATCTGGGTGACCTTGAAACCACCTCTTAGTTTCTGTTTCCTTATCTGCAAAATAGGAATAATAATGGCCAATTCTTTGTAACCTCCACAGGGTTCTCAGGAACAGCAAATGAGGTGCCCTGGTTTAATGACTGGAGCATAGTGGAACTTCATTTCTCGAACTTAATTCATTCTGGAAGGCTGTTCTAGAAGCGATTTGTTCAAAAACAGAATAATTTTTTTCCCATTAGAAATCATGTAAATTGAATTAATCCGTTCCAGACCGCCAAATGATTCCCTGTCATAGCACATGTCTAATGTACTGCTTAATTTATAAATAAATATTTCTTTTCTTAAATTTATAGAACTACCCCCTATCAGCCTTAAAGGAATTTTTCATATATCACTGCCTACAAAATGCTATCATCAGCTGTTTTTCCTTTATCCAAACAACAAGTTTTTCCACTTATTCAATTGCCAGCCATTGCTGTTTTGTGAGCACTTTCACACCCTTAGCAACATTAGCACTCTTGATGGCCTCTTTATGTTTTAAAATTGTGCTAATCCTCAATTTCATGAGCAACAAAAGCATTCTCTCCTTTGCTTGTTGCCTTGGAGAAGCTTTTTGTCCTGTTGGGGTATCAGCATGAAAGGGCTGTCAGGTGGAAAACTGAAGTTTTGGTCAACAAGCAAGACATTTTTTTTTGTGAACAACTTGGTCAAAAATCGAATTGTTTGAGATGGGAGACTTTCAAGAAATGAGGCTTGACCATATATTTATAGACACCAGGGGCACTGGCAGGAACCTCTGAATATTACAAATCTTTTGTGTAATGGACTGAAAATGGAGTTGGTTGCCTTAGCAAAGGTGGCTGCACATTTCATTGGCTGGAAAAGGACTTAGTTTGTGCCTTTTACTTTAACTGGATACGTTTTTAAAGGGTGTTTTAATTAATCCATTTCTTCTCCTCAGGAGCCATAGTGGCTCTTGCTCTAATACAAAGTTGCCGTGTGACCTGGGATGCTGCTGGAGCTTGCTGTGCCTGAAGCCAGCAAAGAAGCAAACTGGCCATGTGATGATGAAGGTTACAGGATGTCCTATCACTTCCTTTGTGCCCGTCACTCTAATAAACTCTTTTCTTTCATTGTTGCATTTGGTCCTCAGCATGAGGTATGATTGCCCTGTGTGATTCCAGGTCTTCCCAGAAACGGGCACCAAGACGGGATTTTGTGCATGGATTATATTAGGGGAAATGCATGTGTGAGAGAAAATGGGAGTCCTTCCGGGGCTAGCGTAGCCAGCAGACACACTGTGAGTCTGGTCCCCAGTAAAGGAGAGAAGGAGGAAGGATGGACAAGAGCATTCAAGAGCCCCTGCAGCCTAGGGGAGGTTCAGCATGGCAATTGAGGAGTTCTTGAGCCAAAGTTGGCCATCTGAGGAGTCGTGTGTCTCCCCGGAAGACACCAGCCTTAGGGCCCTGCAGCACTCAGTCCCCAGCTGGGAGATGTGCCCACAAGGCAAGCCCATGCGGGTTCCACAGCAGCAGCTCAAGCTCTTGGTCAATTATGCTCCCTCGCTCCCTCTTGCTCCCTCAGGGTGTTGGAGGCCTGCAATGCATATGCTTTCTCATGGCCACCACCCACCCCTACTTCACAGATGAAGAAACTGAGACTCAGTGAGGTTCAATGACTCAACTGAGGCCAAGAGGGGCGAGAGTGGTGGGGCCGTGATTAAAATGAGAGGAATCTGACTTCAAAGTCAAGTCTCCTATGAAGCATAGATACAGAAAACTAGGAAACAAAGAAATTCCAGGTGGAAAAGGCCCCTTTATCCAAAACTCAGAAAGGCATGGGTCTCTGACAGGCCTTTTATATATTTCCCCGTCTATAAGATTGACCACTGTAGTTTCCTGGAGGTGATGAAGGTTTGTCTATTTAATGAATCAATAGCGGGTGGGTCACATCAGTAACAGCCTATGCTGCCCATGACTCCAACTGACAAGAGAGGAAGGGCTGGAAGACACATTCCTCTGTTGACGCTCATTTTAAAACGTTTCCTCACAACATTAGCCCATTCATTTTCACCTAAATGTGGGTAGATAGGAGGGCTCATGTGGAGATCCACTTCTTCTTGGTTGAACGAGTTCTTAGTAATTTTACATGATTCAGGGTTTCCCATGTCCTGTACACTTCACTGCAGTATCCATTCATGCATTCAATCAACAAACATTTGGGTTTGCTGGGCAACAGGCCTGGTGCTGGGGATATACAAGTAAATAAACACATCCCTGCCTTCGGAGTTGGTGGGAGAGTTGACAAAGATCTTATCATGTGGGAACCTAGTTTATCTTCACAAAAGGGTGGTGGTCATTATCTATCTCCCTTTGGTGGAAGGGGACACTGACTAGTGTATCACAACCTGGATCCATCTTCAGACACTGCACCCCGAGTGCCTCCACTCCTCCCACTCCACCCGG
Organism: Plecotus auritus; assembly: GCF_963455305.1. NCBI lineage: Eukaryota > Metazoa > Chordata > Mammalia > Chiroptera > Vespertilionidae > Plecotus > Plecotus auritus. The sequence goes on from NC_137770.1 coordinate 15,405,557, forward strand.
AACAAATATCACCCACAGACGCAGGGTCTCTTGGAAACCTGAAATGCAGTCACTTCAGAGGTGCCACTGTCGCCCGGCAACGTGACTCTGCCTATTGACCCAGGCAGAGTACAACTGTGACCACAACACACCAGCGAGAGGCAGAGAACACCTGCCCCCTCCACCCACCCTTCCACCCCCGCTTCCCCCCAGGCCTCCTCAGGTCTGGAATTGTTCCAGGGCCACCTGCAAGGCAGCTCAGAGCTTTCACAGAGCCCCAGGTTACAGCTGTGTCTGGAATCCCCAAAGGCTGCCCAGGGCCTGGGCTGGTGCTGGGCCGGGTGTGGAAGCGGGGGAGGGGGGAGGCGTTGGGAAGAGGAAAGGAGCAATGAGGAGCAGACAATTCCAGCCCCACCTGCCTGCGCTGTCACAGCACCTGGTGTCAGCCATGACCTGTCTCTGCGAAGAGCAGAAAGAACGTATGTGCTCCCTCTGATTCTAAACCTTGTTTTTCCTGTTTCCAGGGCACAGCTGTATCTTAAAGGTGATCAAGCTGGTCCTGGTAAGAGTTCAGTGGCAGCTCAGTCTTCATACAGTAAAGGAGCAAGCCATGTCCTCTTACCAGCCCCCAAATGCCACCACGGAAAAGGCTCTCCCCTTGGGTTTCATCACTGCTCTCTCCTCACCCTCTTTAAGACCCCACCCAGGCTTTGTTTCCAGACGGAAAAGACCAAGGTATCATGACATTTCTGGGAAGCTTTAGAGACAGCCAACCAAGAGGAGAGGAAACGAGGCTGAAAGGGGAGGCAGGGGGAGCTGAGAAGATGCTGCCACCTTGGTTTACATCTGTGCAGACCCTGGTCTCACCTGGAGCACCGAGACAACCTCCTTTAAGTCCATCCTCCACCACACAGCCAGGCGGCAATCTCTCAGGTGTGAATCTGATCACATCCACGTGGTCCTTAAGCTCCCCTGGGGGCACCACGGAGACTCAGAATAAGTGCTGGCTCCGTGCTTGCACCGGACTCCCTTCCAGACCCTGGCGCCTGCCTGTCTCCCCAGCCTCTACTGCTGCCACGCCCTCACACTCAACCTTCGCCCCAGCCAAACCCAGCAGCACCCAGGTCCTTGCGTGCTGAGCGCAGAGGAGTGGGTCTTGTTTCCCAGATTCCTTTCTCCTCCCCACTCTTTAGCTGCCAACTCCTCCTCATACTTTAAACCTCACTTCCTATGTCACCATCTCCAAGAAGTCCTCCCTGACTGCCCCCTCCCACCCCCAGTGGGATCAGTGCTCTTCCTCTATGCTTTCTCTGTGTCTCATTGTGGAGCGTAGCATAGTGCCTACACCTGGAAGGCTCCTAGTTCCAATTTGTTCCACTCCTGAATCCATTCACACATCCCTTCATACATCTGCCTGGAGCTGGCATTTAGGATAGCAAGTTCACACACCTGCCCCAAAGAACATGTAACTGCAGAGTGCTCTGAGTATGAAGATATGAGCACCCTGGTACTATTGTGTGTGATTTTTTTTTTTAATTCCACAGACAGACATCCTGAGCCAAGGTGTCAAGTTCTCAGAAAGTCAATAGTCCAAGTGGAGCTCTTCATGGTTCCATTGTCAATTGCTAGGGAAGACCAGAAAGGAGACAGAGAAGTAATTCACTTCCCGGTGCTCCAAACACTCTGAGCTTTCTTGTTCTCTTCACAAAGGGCTAGAAGATTACGTTTTACTCATGGGTACAAAATATTCCTTAGGTTGGAAAAAAAAAATCTATTGAAGGGCATGAATCACCCTCGGTGAGTCACCTCCCCGGGGCCAACCAGGCAGAATTCCCCTCCAGTCCGCTTTCCTGGGGTCTCTCTGACCAGGACCAAACAGCATGATTTGGAGTTGAGGACACCAAAGGCTGAAGCCCTGCCTCCTCCTTGCACCCCCACCCCACCCCACCCCGGGCACTCCCACCCATCCTGGGGAGAGTGCAAAAGTTGCTGGTTCATCTGGGGCTCAAAGGACCAGGGACTTCCTTCTCAGTACTAGTAAGCAAATGGTTTCTCCTGACCTCCCCCAAATCTCGTGTATTTATGCACCTGGGGCTTAGCACACAGTCAGGGTCCTTCACCAGCACAAGGGCCCAGAGAATGAGGATCTTAGGATTTGGGCCTCAACTTAGGCAGTAGCAGAAGAGGTGAAGAGGGGTCAGAGACAAGGGCTGGAAAGCCTCCATGAGAAGTGTACGGAGGGCATGGTCTGGGATGACACTCAGGCACCTGGCTTGGAAGAGCGTGGTGTTCTCCAAGACAGAAGAGGCAGGAGACTTAGGTCTGCAGTGCACCCAGGTGGAGATATCCAGTAGACATTAGGCACAAGGGACTGGGACCCAGGGGTGGGGGTCAATCTAGCTGGGGCCTGGGTTTGAGAGCCACGAGAATAGAAGTGGAATGGAAACCACAGAGCTGGATGAATTGGTCCAGAGGGAGATGGAGAATGAGAAGATACTAAAGGCTGGTGCTCCAAGGAGCAGCATTCAAGGAACAGCAGAGGGGAGAAACGCTCACAGAAGAAGCAGGATTTGGCATCCTGGGCATCAGGGAGGGCAGCTCTTATTCCACCTCCCTATTTACAGCATCGTTCACAAGACCTGGCCTGGGAGATTGCCGGCACATAGCATTATGTTGCTGCTCATTCATGGCTATCTCATTGACCATTTTCTCTCCCTGCCAGGAAGCTCTCTTCAAAAGAAAGCCTGTTCCAGAATTTCTGGATATTGTAGGTAACTCCTGAATCAGGTGGGATGCCTTTAGGGCTACAATGAAAGGGGCCCTCACCCACCCACATGAGCACCAAGAGCCCAGAACCAGAGTTAGTCCTGATGCGTGCTGAGCTGGTCAGAACAGCCCTGGCATTTCCCACTGGACTGCTCATCTTTTGGGATCCAGGGCTGCCTACCTTGTGGTTCTCCCAACAGACCTCAGACCCATTTGTCTTGACTCCATGGTCAAGGCCTACAGGTGCACAGCCACAGCTGGGGTTCTTTCTCCTTGTCCCCAAAGGCTACATGAACACCATATTTTGTCTCTTGCCCTAAAGCTTTTCCTCCACAATTTAAATTAACCAGAACATTTTTTAAAAGGAAAGACATGCCCACCACCCCCCTGCCCTGGCGCCATCCCTTTTGGATTAAAATTAATATAAGCAACCGCAGCTCCCAAATAGATCACCTTTACCTTCGAGCCAAGTGCATTACATCCTACTCTCAGGGCCCATTCCTTCCAGGGAGAGGTTTGCCTTTCCCAGGTCTTGCTAAAGCAGTTACCTCTCCTCACTGGGCTCCACGCAGAGCATGCCCCACAACCAGGCTGGAGCAGGTGATCCTCCTAAAATCCCAGTCTTGCACCTGCTTTCAACCCCACAGTTACTCCCATGGCTCTGCACATGGCCGCCAATGTACCATGTACTCAGGGCCCGGCTTGCTTCTTCAGCCCTACCTCAGCCTCCCCACGCTTTCCTCCAATCCCAACAAACTCCCATCAATATCAGCAGTCACAAATGCGTGTGTGGTCATACCGAGCTAACCAATTCTTTTAAAAGATCCACAGTAGAAAGCAAAACTGAAAAATGTGTTAACGCCTTAGGGAGACAGGTCCTATGACGAAGTACATAAACTTGGCTATTGTCTAATTCCCTAACCTTAGGAGCTCTGTTTATTGCATCCCACCTAAGGATGGTGAAAGTAGCTCGAGGTACTTCAATAAGTTCCAAGGTTTTCTAAAAGTTCCATATTTATCAGAGCATAAAATATATAGAAGTGAGAGGAGAAGGCATTTAGAAATTTGTTGTGTCATGCATCCGCTTACTCAGCTAGTACATGCCAACTATGTGCAGGGGACAGTACCAACCTCCACACTGTGTCCAGGCTGCCAAGCTGCCATCCACCTGGAAACCGGAGGAACCAATGCTTTTGAGAAGTGTGAGGCCAGTGAAGCCACAGAATGTAAGCTCCCCTATGGACTCATTTCCTCCCCGTAGCCTTGATCCCTCTTCCACTCTCTGCTTCCTCTGCTCTGATGCAACCTTTCTCCCCATCCCAAGCCTTTTCAAAACATCTCAGGACCCCCAGTTACCAAAGAGCACCCCTATTTCCTCAGCCTTTTCAGGGAGCCTTCCTCCACTTTGTTCCCTGACATCTGGACTTCCCCTGAGGGCACTGTCCTCTGCGTGTGGCATTCAGGTAGAGGTTGTTCAATCTCCCTGACCCACAACATCAGGACCATCCTATTCCAGGAAACCAACAGTTTACACTCTGTGTCAAACTCCTTGTTCTTTTGAGACCCAGCCCTCTGGCTCTTCCACTTCCTCCTTTCCCTCATGGCTGCTGGTGGAGACCCCGCTTCTCTCCTAGATTCCTTGAAGCCTTCTACCCAAATCCTGCTTTCCTCCTGGGTGATTGCCCTATGGACAATCCATCCAACACCTGCACTCCCATTGCCTCGATTGCATCACCATTATCAGCATCTCCATTCCACTTCAACCAGTGACTTAGATCAGATTCCTAAGTAGATCCGTGGATAGATCCTGAAATGAGCATTGGTTTGCAAGCGATTTATTTAGGAAGTGCTTCCGGGAGAAGGCCATGAGGGAGTGGGGACACAGGGATGTAAAGGGCAGGAACCATGCAAGGGTGTGATTCCAGGTAAGGCCCCATCTCTGCCTGAGCTCTTGGGGAGCCCTGCAGCACACATGATGTCTCCGAGTTCATCCCACCTTGAAGTAAGGGGGCTAAACATTCATCCTTTTATCCAGTCAGTCACTGGCTTCAAACCACCCCCTGGGAATATAAACGCCAGGACCAGCCTGGAAGAGGTGCTAGCAGACCCAGGAGAGCCCTCTGACAAGGCTGTAGGGAAGCACTGCAGGGAAGCTCACAGACTCTGGAGTCGGGTGCACAGGTCCAGGAAATCCATCAGCTAGAGCTGGGAACACCGCCGGTATGCCCTGCAAACACCTCCTCTTCCGTGGCCACATCACTGCAAGAAATGGCCCTGCCTCTAACATGCCCCATTAAGAAGACCACTCTGGACTTGAGCATCCTCTCCTTCCAGCTCTCACCCTCAGTTACTCACCCTCCGTCCTGCCTTCCGCACGTCATTCCCTTTCTTCCTTCCCCACCCGGCTCAGATTCCATGCTCAATACTTCACTCTTCAGGTAACAGACTTAACTTCCTTTGTCCTTTCCTGGAAACTGTTATTCTTTCTTTCTGCTCAGGGTCACATCCTGGCTGTGGCAGAGAAATCGAACAGCCAGGGGGATTGCTGCTACTCTAGAGCCATGGTTTCTTCCTCAACTGCCCTGGATGCCACGCTGCAAGCCTGCCCTGCTTCCCTGCTCAGAGCCAGCAGTCAGGACACGTCATGAAGATATTAAGGTGGATTCTACTATAAGCAAACCTGAAATCGTATGTGGAAATCCCTCTGCAACCTAGATATTTACTTCGCACAAGAATTTTCTGCAGAACTGGTTTAAACAGACATTTCTGTGTGCATGTAAAATGGGCTGTGGCTTATATCTCTATAGTTTTAAGAACAAACCATTGGTATAGAATGAGGTGTACCCTTGCTTTGTCCTTCTTCTGGGGTCACTGAGATCGAATCTCAATGCTCCAGTGTACGCTGCTCAGCAAGCAGTATCAGCGGCTTCATCACTCAGCACTGCTGGACCATTTCATAGCCACCAAAACCTCCTACAAAAAAACTCAGTTGGGGGAAAACATGTTTTTTAGGTGGTCTTCCTTTGCTGTGCCTACTAAGTTGCAAAAAGGAATGAGATCCGTCTAAGAGAGAAAACAGTGTCTACCGAATACCCTAGAAAACAGCCTCGCCTTTCAGCATCACCCTCCAGGATCATTCCCTCCAAGGTGGCTCCTCTAATGCAGCATCACGGCTGCTGACATCAGCACTTCCAATTTACTGCAAATGCAGCTCCGAGGCTGGCATTGAGTGCGGTGAGTGCTGAACCGAACAGGGAAAAGAATCCCCACATTGTTCCTCTGGAGGCTGGGAAGAGAATACTGCAGAAAACGGACCAGCCCATTTCTCTGAAGACTGAGAAGTGTTTTTAAACCATTATCAATAGCTTTAATCAGTGAAGTCTTCAAGGAATCAAGAGACTTACTGAAAAATTGGGGAAGTGAATGTCAAAAGGTGGGAAGGGAAGCTTCCCTAAACCAGCTCCATGTATTTCCAGCAACACCTGGGTCTGGGGGATGGAAGGAGGTGGGATGAAGGTGAGTCAGTGCTGCCAGGGGAACTGCAGGGGAATTTTTCACGCCAGAGAGCTGCTGAATGTAGGATACACCTTCTGGCTAAATCAACACCTCACCCTACCCTCCAAATAGCTGCAGTCCTGTCTCACTAGTAATTCCTATGGCTAGAAGGTCAATTCTTCTGCATGCCCCTTGAACATGGTCCCTTTGTCCCAACCCCAGTGTACAGCCTACAAGAGAAACTCAATTAACGTTCACAGAATGGATTCGACAAGTGTCCGTCAAATATCTATTGTGCCTCAGGCACCAGGGGACACAAAAGTGATGGAGCAGTATACCCACTGTCCAGGAACTCAGGGTTGGGTGAATTGGGGTGGGAGATGCCTACAGAAAAGACCCAGCACTCAAGGATCTAGAGCATGCCTCCAACATCTCAGAAAGTAGATAGCTCCTTATATGGATCGCATGGGAATCTGCCAAGCTGCTGTGCTGGTCCTTAAGCTGCTCCCCAAGAAACAGGGCATAAAGCAAGGGTATACTGTCATTCATTTTCAAGGCTTAAATCCCTCTTCCACACGACCACCCTCAGACCCAAATCTGTTACTTGGGCAAACTCACTATGTGATGGGTTAGTCACAATTAAGCAGCCACCATAAGCAGAATCCCTTTCAAGGAACTGCCCAGTTATAAGAACCATGGGACATTATTTGAAAATCTAATTTGCTCAAAAGACAAATTAGATACTGAATACTGGCACACAGTAGGGCTCAATCAACCAGTGTAGAAAGCAAATATGGCGTTCAGCTTGCCATACAAACGAACATTAACTGTGGATGCAAGCTTCTTGTAAATAGCAAAGCTCAGGAAAAAAACCACAAGAGAACAAAACCATTTTCATAGATAGTTAAATCTAAGCTTTGGGTTTCTCAGGTTTTAACCAAGGAATATTATCTTCATAGAAAGTCCTAGCTGGTATGTAATTTGTCCTACATTTCAGATTCAATTAATTGCTTTGAAATTGCCTCTGAAGGTGTCATTGGAAATAGTCTTGTGGCTATGGCTCCTGCACCTCAAAGAACGGGGGAGAAAGGAAGGCAGAGAAATTGCTGTATCCAATTAAACTAGCGAATGACTCTGACTGGCTGTCTTGGAATTTGTGGGCATTTCCAAGAGTTCCCTGCCTTTCAAAGATTTTTAATGGCCTCTCTAAAGCCAGCTGCATTTAAGCTATAATTGGGATGTCCAGAATTCAGCAAAACCATTTGCTCCAGGGCCACAGGGCTGAAATAGGTGTGTCCCGGAGTAAGTACTCGGTGCCCCCAGCGCCACATGACTTAATTCCCTGAGAACATCTCTGAGGCCCATCCCATGGAGTCCTCTAAGTAGTGTCACAGGTATTGAGGAGCTCCTTTTCATTCAAGTATCACTAATTTTCCATTAAACCAGCTTTTGATAAGTGCCTACTATGTGCTTCACACTCTGTGTGGTGCCCTAAGGGACCTGAATAGAAGCATTAGTTATTCCCAGAAATAACATCCCTTGAGGTTGGCTTCCTTACTGGCCCTAGTGGCTCAACCCAGAAGCAGAGCGTGTGGTCGCCTATGTGACAGTCTAGTTAGGGTAGGGTTGTGATATTTGTGAGTGTGCTAAAGTTCACACAATATAAAATCCATGATTTCTACCATTTTAAAGTGTACAATGAAATGTGGGTTGCCAGACTCAGAAAAAAAGGAAAAAGGACAGCCAGTTAAATTTGAATTTCAGATTTAAACAACAACAACAAATTTTTTAAGGTAAGTATGTCCCATGCAATATTTGGGACATACTTACATTTTCCCCCTGAACTTCACATTTAATTGTTTGTCCTGTGTTTTATCTGGCAACCCAAAACCAGGTAGACAGAAGAAGCACAGCCACCAATCACTCGACACAACCAGCCAAAATGTAGGAAGGACTATACTGGGTGAGGTCACCCAACTGCTTCTCGAAGGATCTCTACTCTCTCCCGTTGTCAAGTGCAAAGGACACCATCATGGTCACGTTTGACTTGGCCACTCAGCAGCACTTCACACAGAAGGCCTTGCTCCTGCTTAAAATGCTCCCACTCTTGACACTTCTGTGACACCAAACTCTCAAGATTTTCCTTCACTCTCTCTGGATGTGCCTAAATTCCCTCTGTGGAGTCCTCGTCCTAAAAATTAATAAATATTGGACTTGTATTCTGTCCCTGAGTGACCTCTTCTAGGCCATGGTTTTAAACCCCGCCGACTTGTTGATGACTCCCAGATCTTTATGCCCAGCGAAGCCACAGGCAGAGTCCAGAAGAAGAAAACTTGGGGATCTGGGTGTAAAAGGTGCAGGAGCTCCAGGGGTGCTGTGTCCCCAGGCTCTGACTAGGTGCTAAGCCAGGCTGACATTGCAGGTGTCCATACCATTCTGCTGCTGAATGATGAGGGAGCTCAGCTGGCTATTAGTTACAGGAATCCAGATGCCAGATCACCACAGCCATCACCAGTAACATCTGGTTGTGTAATGAAGACAATCTCAAACGCATCCTCATGGACTGCATGGAAGGCCATGCAGCCTTCACCCAAGTGGCCAACCTTCCAAGGACATATGGGCTTTGGAATGCTCAGGGCCAAGGCCTAGCCTTGGGGTGGTACCTGGAGAAGCCCCTCACCCAAAGAACGTCATTGCAATGGGCATTGGTGGAAGTTGAGGTCAGAAGAGAGAGATGGCCAAATACAGTATAATATATATATATATAATGTAACATATCTCAAAGGCTATTGAGAATTTTTGTTGGAATTTAGAGTAGGAGTCCAGAATCCTATGAGCTTTGCCTCCCTCGTAATCTTTGTACTGGGTCCCAAGACCCTCTTAGGACCTGGATGATTCATGGAACACTATTAGAAAGCAGGAGTCTGGAGAAAAGAACACCAAAGAGAAAATCCAGAACTTGGAGTCTTGTTCTAGCTTTGCACACATACACTGGGAGAGCAGAAGACCCAGGTACAAATGCCACTCTGGCTCACTTAACCTCTCTATTAATCTCTCCCTTCTCTATAAAATTGATACATTGGATTACATTGAAAATTAAATGATATCATACTTGTAGGGTTAGTATATTGAATGGCTATAGTAATTACTTAATAATTGCCAGTTATAATAATAATTAATTTGGTAAATCTATAGAATAAGAAATATATTTCTGAACATGGAGTACAATTCTAACTGAGTAAATTTCCATTAAACTCACCTTGTGTTTTGTGTTGAGTACTTTTATTGTAATTATCATTAGGGATGTCAATATCCTTCTTCCTCTCTAGAGTGTAGTTAATTGAAAATCAACTATACTGGTCTTCCTTTGAGCTTGTTGACTTCTTGTGGTATCTCATTTTGCCCCCACAGCTATTAGCACAGATCTTGCACAAAGTAAGTATTGCATCAGTGTTTCTTAAATGAATGAGTGCTTACCAGTTCTAATGAGTCAACCTTTGAACTCTAATACAAGTTAGGTCAAGAGCAGTCAAGTTCTTTAATAAATAAAAAAGACCCTGATGTCAGGACATGTTCAAAATTTAGAAGTAATTGAGTCCTTTAAGCCAATTAGTCTCATAAATAGTCTCCTCGTTAAGCTTCATGCTAGACTATACGTTTCCCAAACTGGCCATAACCTCTCCCGTCCAGCATGCTCTTCTCACTATGTAACTGCTGTTCCTCCCGTGTAAATGTGAGATCTATGCTCCTTCTCATTGAATCTGGACAGGCTGTGATTAAGGCAGTAGTGACACTATGTGACCTCCAAGCTGTCATAAAAGTCCTGGCTCTTTTGAGACATTCATTCTTGGAATCCAGCTGTCATGTCATGCTGTGAGAAAGCCCAAATTAAGCCATGAGATCCCATGGAGAGTTCATATGTAGGTGTTTCAGCCAACAGCCAAGCTAAGATCTCAGCTGAGAGACAGTGTTAACTGCCAATCACAGGAACAAAGATGTCTTGAGGCGATTCTAGCTCCCCTTCCCTCCATCCCATCAACATTTGCAGTCTTCAAATCTTCCCAGGTACAGCCCCAGACATCCCTGCTGAGTCCTGCCTAAAGTCCTAAACCACAGAATCTATGAGCACAATGAAATGCTTGTTTCCCACCAGTAAGTTTAGATGGTTTGTTATACAACAATAGGAACACAAACAAGTTTTAATCTACATTATACTAGACGTGATGGAGAGACCCACAGAGGGAATCGGCTATGGCTATGGAAACGTTTTTGCCTTATCACCTCTGCCTGCCACCTGACTCTGGAAGAACCAGAAGCCACAAAGCAATCAGGGAAGGAATTTGAACAAGGAGAGAAAGAACAAATGGGCTTCCCTTCCGCCTGCTGGTCTGCAGTATCTCAGGCCCCGCCTGACCTACAGGGGAAGGAGAGCTTCAAATCGGATGAGAGGTCATTTGGATTTAGATTGCACTGGACTTTTGAAGACCTTAAAATAATTATTTTCATTTCTATTCTATTTTTGTTTTGTTTTAAAAGTACCCTGAAATGCTGTGGGAGACTCCTGGGAAATCATCCAAAGTTGGCCTAACAGAACAAGTGTGAAGGTAGAAGTTGAAATTTCCACTCAGATATCTGACAGGCTTTGCAAATTCCCACCAAGCCAGAATAGGTTGACTAAAATAATAATAAAAAAATTAAAGTAAAAACCTTTAGGCTTCCTATCTCAAAAAACTGGTACCACCGTTCTTCCAAGTTGTTCCATCCACAAACCTAGGCGTCATTTCTAAGCACCCCCCCCCTCTTTTTTACCACCTTTAGCACATATCGAATCAGCAAACCCTGTGGATTCCATCTACAAAATATAAATCAAATCTGTCAACCCCTTTCCATCTCAATGCCACTCCCTTTATCCAAACCACCATGAGTTCTTGACTGGACTTCAAAAATCGCCCAACTAGTATCCCCTTTTCCCATTTTCACTTGCCCTGCCTCTCTACCCCTTCCATTTGCTCAGCATCAATGATGAGCCATGTTGCAGCAACAGCACCCTGATTTTATTTAGGGAAACCACTCTCAGCCCCACTCCCATTCCTTGTAATTACCTTCACTCCAGAGCGCCAGGAATGAAGCACATGGCCCAGACTAAGCCAATCAGCATGTTGGATCCCACTCGCCCACCATGATTGGATAAAAGATGAGTATCTGACCTTAGACAGGCCAATCAGGACTAAGACAACTGAACTGCAAGACTTTTGTTTGAGCCTTAGAAAATTTAGCTTTATTTTCCCTGAAGGATGTGAATCTGGAAGGATGAAACCCTGGAGCTATTGGCAGCATCTTAGAACCACCAGGAAGGAACATGCCTAGAACAGAACAATGCAGAGAAGAATCAAGAAATGAAGAATTGGCCCTGGGCCATGCTGCTCAGTGGTTACAATGTTGACCTGTGCACTGAAGGGTCTCAGGTTTGATTCCCAGTCAAGGGCACATACCTAGGTCGCAGGTTTGATCCTCGCCAGGTCAACCAATTGATATATTTCTCACATCAATGTTTCTTTCTCTTTCTCTCTCTCTCCCTTCCTCTTTTCCACTCTCTCTAAAAATAAATGGGGAAAAATATCCTCGGGTGAGGATTTTAAAAAAATAAATGAATTGTAATAATGATATATGGTGTCAGGTAGGTACTAGACTTATCGGAGGGATGGTTTCATAAGTTATCTAAGTGTCTAACCACTATGAGGTACACCTGAAACTAATGTAATGCTGAATGGCATCTGTAATTGAAAAATAAAACAATTCAAAAAGCAAAAATAAAAATAAAGGAAAAAATGAAAAAATACTCGGTCCTTGATGTATTTAGTCCTGAGTTCTAGAACGGGCTGGATCCCACTTGGGCTGGGCTCTCTGTCACCTGCAGTAGAAACCATCTTAACAGATACATTGGCTGATCCAGTGCCCACGTTTATGTCTAGAAGGCTCAGGTCTCAATTAATCCTTAGACACAAATGGCCTCACACTGCAAAGGCTCACACAAAGCTCTGATGGGTCTTCAGGTCACCAGTTTCAGCAGCAGAGTTGCCATTAGGATCAATTCCCAACCTGAAAATACCAGCTTTCTCTTTCTCCACCTAAATTTAACATGCAACTTCAAGGATACTGTCCCAACCTTCCCTTCTTGGTGCATTATAATGTTGCTTTTAACTTTTAGAAAACACTTAACCACAGTCACCTATGACCCATGTTTAGGTTATACATTTCTCATTGTGCATTCAGAATACTCTAATTCTCTTCAATATATTTCTTATATGTATTTCTCCATATGTTTGTTCTTATGTTGGAAACTCTAAAAGACAGGGAACGAGTCTCTCTGTGGGACACCTTGCACAAGGCAATGAGTAGTTAGGTACTCAACAAATGCTTATTGATGACAAACAGTGGTGACAAGGGTGACATTGGTTGTGTTGCATCATTAGAAAGACAGCTTTTCTGACCATTCATTGGAGGTGGTTCTTCTGAATTAATATAATAATGTCACCTTTGTAAGAATAAATTAGTTGTTAGGTGAACAACTTAAAATTCTTCCTAGTTCTCAGATTTGAATAGCTACTTTTGGTGTGTGTTTTTTAAAAATATACTTTTATTAATTTCAGAGAGGGAGGGAGAGGGAGAGAAAAACATCAATGATGAGAGAGTATCATTGATCGGCTGCCTCCTGCATGCCCCCTACTGGGGATCGAACCTGCAAACAGGGCATGTTCCCTTGACTGGAATTGAACCTGGGACCCTTCAGTCTGCAGGCTGACACTCTATCCACTGAGCCAAACCAGCTAGGGCTATTTTTGGTGTTTGAAAGCTTGGACTCTTTCTTATAATTTATAAAATTCTTCTTAGCTATTCAATAACTCTAAGTAAAATAAAATAGTGATTTAAAATAATGAACCAAAACATTTTAAATTTCCTTGAAATCTGCAAAGGATCAAAATCTAAAAGAAATCTATTGAGGGCAGAACATCCTTACAAATATTAGAAACATAATTAAAATTATTCATCAGTTTTCAGCTACAGACTGTAAGCTCATCTCTACAGCAAGCTCCTCTTGGGATCATGAGCTTTATTAAAATAACCACCACTGAGTTCTAGAATCCTAGTGACAAGAGCACATCCACTCTTTGGGAGTCTGATTGGAGTAAAGTACAAATTTTTGAACCTCAGCACTTAACTCACCTGGCTACCAGGTACTTCCCTGGGCCTTCTGGGCACTCGCCCCCTCCCAATCTGGTCCATTCCATGTACCTGTGCCACAGCACACAGGGAAGTTACTCAAGACATTGGTGGACTTCTGCTCAGTGGCCCTAATTTTGGATTCTGATGCTACTATAAGTACTTGTCCATGAACTTCTCTGAGACCTCTCATGATTGGACATAGGGTCACTGTATGATCTGTGACTTTGTTTTTTGTTTTTTTTTTAACCCTCACATGGGGATATTTTTCCATTGATTTTTAGAGAGGGGGAAGAGAGAGAGAAAGACAGAGAGAAACATTGATGTGAGAGAAACACATTGACTGGTTGTCTCCTGCATATGCCCTGACCAGGGCCTGGGCCAAGGAGCAGCCTGCAACTGAGATACATGCCCTTGACCAGAATCAAACCTGGGACTCTTGGGTCTGCAGGCTGATGCTCTATCCACTGAGCCAAACCAGCTCGGGCTGATCTGAGACTTTGGATGTGTGTAGCATGTTGGAAGTGGAGTGGACTTTGATGCTCCATAATCCAAAGCCTGCATCCTGGTGCAAGGACTGACTGACTATACGATGCTGGGCCAGTCACACCCTCTCTGAGCCCCAATTCCACACACGAAACCAGGATAATACTGGCACTCTATAAATACCTATCTTATAGGCTTGTTATTTAAAAAAACAACACCAGTGCATTTGATTAAAAACCACAATGAGATAGCACCTCACCCTGTTAGGATGACTATTATAAAAAAGACAAGAGCTAACAGATGCTATAGAGGATGTTGAGAAAAGGGAAGCCTGGTGCACTGTTGGAGGGAATGTAAATTGGTACAGGCACTATGGAAAACAGTATGAAGATTTCACAAGAAAGTGAAAATAGAATTGCCATATGATTCAGTAATCCCACTTTTGGGTATATATCCAAAGGAAATGAAGTCAGTATCCTGATGAGATATCTGGACTCCCATGTTCATTGTAGCATTATTCACAATAGCCAAAGTGTGGAAGCAACTTAAGTGTCCATCAACGGAAGGGTTAAAAAATGTTACACACACACACACACACACACACACACACACACACACACACGCTCTGGAATATTATTCAACCTTAAAAGAGAAGGAAATCCTACCATTTGCAACAACATGGATGAACCTGGAGGACATTATGCTAAGTGAAATAGGTCAGACAGGGCAAGAAAAAAACTTCATGATATATAGAATCTAAAAAAAAAAAAAAAAAAAAAAAAAGTTGAACCCACAGAAAGAGAGTAGAATGCTGGCTGCCAGGGGCTGGGGGATGGAGGAAACAGGGAGAAGCTGTTCAAAAGCTACACACTTACAGCTATAAGATGGCTAAGGTCTCAGGATCTAATGACTAACGTGGTGACTATATTTGATATCATTGGAATTTCCTAAGAGAGTTGAACTTAAGTGTTCTCACAAAAAAGGGCAACTATGTGAAGAGATGGATGCGTTAATTAACTCAATGGGGGGGATCCTTTCGTAATGTGTACGTATATCAAATCATCACATTATGCACTTTAAGTACATTGCAGTTTATTTGTCAATTTTACCTCGATGAGCTAAAAATAATGGTGTATTTGAAATGAATAATAACAGCGCACGCGATAAAGGAATGTCGCTACTATCATTGTCACTTAGCTTTTCACTTTACACACGGACTCTAGCCTTCCATCACCCACGCTGCAGCCCTGAGTGCCATTTCCCATTCCTCCCGCTCCGTTCTGGTGACTGGCAGAGTCTGACCGCAATGAACTTATGCGGCAGCCCAAAGAGGGAGCGAAGAGGCAGAGACTCCAGGCATGGAGACTTTCTCTACTGTGCAGCCTGAACAGCTGGCTCTCTATCACCTTCTGACTCTTTCCTAACCTGGGCATCCTGACACCCAAATTCTGACATCCCTGGACCAACTACAATACCTAAAACTAGAGGCCTAAGGTTAGTCCTAAACCCCAAATGGGGTCATATATTGGTTGTGCAAATATCTCCTATCAAATCTAACATATCATCGGGTACAAAATGCATCCTTATTTTTTTGTACTTCTAATAAATTAATGATGCCAACTGAATGATTATATACCATTGGTAGTGAGACACAGTCTGATTTCAGAAACATTATATAATGAAAATGATGCATCTTAGAATTAATACAATAGAACAGTTTTTCTTGGAGGAACATTAAAAAATACAAAACATGGCTCTTATTCTTGTTTTCAAGAGTACCGCACAGAGCCTGGCAGACGGTAAATGAATATTTGTTAAATGAATAAGTGTATGCATGAATGAATGCACTTCCTAACAGCCGCATTAGGAGGTTCTGCTATTTAAAAAGAAAATGTGATGCAACAGGCAAATCATGTTAAAACTTAAACACGTCATTTCACCAAACCTTCCACTTGAATTCATTTATAAAATAAACTTCACTCTGAACAGTTTGTTGCGTCCTTAGCAAAAGGGAGACCTAGATACAGTAATTGATTCAAAAGTCTAACAGGGGTCCTCAAACTACGGCCCGCAGGTCACATGCGTCCCGCCGAGGACATTTATCCGGCCCGCTGGGTGCCGCTGCCTGTCCTGCTTAGCAGCCGACTCGTCCCGGGCCCGCAGTGCGCATAGGAATTTGTTCATAGGTTTTTTTTTAAACTATAGTCCGGCCCTCCAACGGTCTGAGGGACAGTGAACTGGCCCCCTGTTTAAAAAGTTTGAGGACCCCTGGTCTACCTAATGGCCTGTTTGAAGGTAGACCCTATTGTTAAGTGTGCGGTATCTGGGAGCATAAAACATAAGGTGCCTATTCAGACTCGTCTGGCAGCTTCTTCAGGGCCCACTTTGGGTTCCTATCAGCTAGGACACAGCATTGCCGTCTTTGATAACCGGGAAAACAGACCCCTTTAACAGTGCCTTCTCCTTTCTCTTGTACCACTAAATTGGCTATAGGCTGCCTGGCACCCAGCCAATCCCTGCCCGGTGATGGGGATGAAGGCGAGTGAGTCACAGTCGTCAAAGATGCTTCTGTTAGAAGAATTTGGCATCTGCTTCCTGCCAGAGCAGCTCCCAAGAGTTGCTTTGCCCTATTCATTGCCATTAAAATTAATGCATTTCTCCCTGGCCAGTGTGGCTCAGTTGGTTAGAGCATTGTCCTGTACATGGAAGGGTCACAAGTTTGATTCCCAGTCAGGGTGCATACCCAGGATGTGGGTTTGATACCCGGTCAGGGTGAGTGCAGGAGGCAGCCAATCGATGTTTTTCTCTTCTCTCTCTCTTTAAAAATCAATTTTAAAAAATTAAAAAATTAGTGCATTTTACTTCATGGGCTACAGAGATAGGCATTATATAAAATAGATGAAAAGAAATATAGATGGATGTTGGAGATTCATAAATGTAGAAGGTTCTCTGGGAAAACTTCTGGTGACAGGTGCCACCAGCATCAGAGGACCACTCTTCTCTTTGCTCTGAATTTCAGTCCCTGCTCTGGCTAAACCTTAGTCTGCTCTTTGTTTGAATGCATTCACTCTAGACTTTTCTCTGTGTTGAGGGAGGATTGCATTTGCAGCCATAGGAAGTCAGATCCCTTGCAGGTGAAACACAGGCATTGGAATAGAGGAATCCTGCCCATAAGTGTTCCGATGTGCAGGGAGATTGCAGGGGAAATGACTACTTTAGGGATCACAACCAGTCACTCAAATGACTTTTCACGGAGACTGTGGACCAGTTTCCCAAGACATGCTACCCTTGTGCAAGTCAAAAGCAATGATGTCCATTCTCAGTGTGACCTAAATGACTCTAGAGTAGAAAAGCCTGCATAGCCATGATGCAGCTATTTATCCTTGTGGCTACATAGAGACAAAATTAAAGGAATCCACAGACGGACTGCCTGCCTCTGTTCTTTCACAGCGAAGAATTATCCACCGGATGCCACCTCCCCTTCACCCATCCTCATCTTCTTTCCCTATATAATCATGTCCCCCAATATTCCATACCTCATGGATGACACTGCTTTCCTTGTAGTTTAAGAGAAAGAATTGACTCCACTATGCTGGTGGCCAGTAGATCCCTAGACCTTGCTTCTTCACTCCCCCAGTGGTCCCTCTAGCCCAGACCTCTGATAGGATCTCAATATTTTTCACCCAGTTACTGCAGTTTCTCCCCAATAGTCTCTGGCTTGCCTTTATTCCTGCCTCCAAGGCACATCTCATCTCCTATCATAGTTTTAACCCCTCGTACCATCAGAATGGAAACTCCTTAAGGGCAGAGAGCATCTAATGATCATCTCAGAATCAATCGCCGAGCCTGGCACACGTGTTTGATAAACATTCCAAATCGAAATGGAGTCCCAATGTACTGGGGTTAAAAAAAAAAAAAAGTAAACCCATATTACTCGCAGACTCTAGATTTGCAAATCCCCCTTGCTAAAATTCATCTGTAATCCCAAATCAATACTGATGGCACTTTTGCAGATATTTTCAGAGCAACAAAATGCTTGAGTTGTTCAACATACGTGTTCCCAGGTGCAGTCGAATATGGCAATGTGCTGCCTTCTTGCATCAGCTCTCATGCTGTGTCTATTTAGTACCACACTTTTCACAATTTTTTTTTGCCATTTAATTGTTTAAAACTGCACTAAGCACAGTGCTGAAGTTCTGTCTAGAGTTTCTGAGCGCTGGGTTTTGATGCCTATGAAGAAAATATATGTACCAGGTGGGTCCCATCATGCTCAAGTTACAGTGTGCTGTTGCCATGAGGTCGATGTTAATGCATCAACAACGCACATCACATAAGGTGCCTTCAAACAGAAACACACAGAAAACAAGGTTATGTACTGATCAGCTGATGAAAACGTGGTGACCAGAGGCTTGCAGGAACCTACCCCTATATCTTCCCTAGAAGCAGTGGTTGGTGTTCAGTAACTCAGTAATCGCAGCCGCTTTACAGAACACAGCTCCTGCAAATAACAAGAATCAACTGTGCTTCCTTTTGCCATCTTCTCAGGAGGAGGATTATGGGAGCAACGGTTTGATGAGGCTGAGATGAGTCTCATCAAGCCTTAACCTCTCTTTTCATGCTTTATGGATTACTCAGCAGCACAGGATTTGTGCTGAAAATGTCTTAGGGAGAAAGATGCTACTTAGCTGTAGACGGCATGCCCCTGAGAGCCATTAGCCTGCCTGGGCAGCATCTGGGGCACCGTACCCTGTCCTCTCCCTGGAAGCTAGCTGGCTGGGGAATCAGGCAGAGAAGCCAGGGAAGAAGAAAGTCTTACCCTAGGTCTTAATGTGGGTTCCCCTAAAAGCTGATCCAAGATAAGGACTTGAGCACAGTAGTTGTTTGGGAGGTGAAGAAGCACCCTAGGGGAGTAGAAAAGAGAGGGGATTGGAAAGCAGCCAAGAAAACCAATAAAAGGTGAGCATCCAGCTAGCTATCACTGTGGGAGAATGGAAGTTTTCCCCGCGGGGAAACGGGGATCTCACGTAAAATGTATTTCTGAGTTCTCCTGCCATAGCTGAGGGAATTGGGGTGTTTTTACACCATCTCCCATCGGTCATTGGTCGAGGGCAGCTCTGGGGGTGCACTAAGTCCCCTGCACTTTCTGCCTGCCCTGGGAGCAGCAGAGAAAAAGGCAAAACAGGCAAGACTTGGCCCTCAGAAGTCAGCCAGTTTTCCCTGAGTGGCAAGAGCCAAGGGATAAGGAGGGGCGCAGCTGTGACATCATCCGGGGCTGACGTTGAAAGTCACATAAACCAAGAGGAGGAACGAGGCCACTTCCATGAGAAAGCTCCAAAATAAGCACATCCCTGCTTCCTAAATCCTGGGGTCTTCATGTACTTTCAGCTAGCTAGCTAATGCAAAGTCCAATTCCCACCCGTTTTAAGTCAAAGTAAAGTTGAATGGTGTTGCCAGAGGACCTGTGAGGTACATCTGGTTATTTACCTTCTTCTTTGGTAGAAGATGGAGGTTCATTTGCTTTTTAATGATCCAATGGGGCCTTTTCCCTGGACTAGCATGAGGGAGAAGAGCAGGACAGAAGCAGTTATTGGAAAACATGGGGAATCCAGCTCTTCAGAGGATGGGCAGTGTTACCATCAGAGACTAGCTAGTTCCCTGATGCACATCCAAGGAAGACACACTTCCCTGCCCAAGAGCCAGCTGGTGCTAGGCCTTTCCTGTCCACAAACACTGGCATGGGGGTGACAGAGCTGGGGGACAAACACACCTCCTCATCACACGCCCTTCACCTCCATCGCAGAATGGCCATTGTTACTACTGTTAGCACCACCAGGCAGGGTTCCCCTCATTGCTACGACCGGTTTAAAATAGAGCAGAAACCTCTGGTAGCTGCTGGCTGGATTGCTTCTACAGTCTCTCCCAGCCACTCAGCTGAGAATCCTAGCAGTGAAGTGTGTCCTTACCTCCACAGTGCTGCAAATTCCCGGCAATATTCTCACAGCTCCCTGGATTTGTAGTGGCCACCCCAGCCAGTCCCTCCCTGGATTGGTAGTGGTCACCCCAGCCAGTCCCTCCCTGGATTGGTAGTGGTCACCCCCCCAGTCCCTCCCTGGATTGGTAGTGGTCACCCTAGCCAGTCCCTCCCTGGATTGGTAGTGGCCACCCCAGCCAGTCCCTCCCTGGATTGGTAGTGGTCACCCCAGCCAGTCCCTCCCTGGATTGGTAGTGGTCACTCTGACCAACTGCTGCCTCCTTAAGCCCTCATGACCCAGGCTGGCATATTGGAGTCACTGTTGACCTGTCTGCCCCAGCACCCCATATGTAGCAAGGAGACTACCAGGCTCATAACTAACAGGAGCCCCAATTTCCCCCTGTTCAGAAGACGTTTCAATTAGACACTTTGGAAGACACATGTACCAGAAAGTTCTCATCTGCCAGAAAGAGAGAGAGAGAGAGAGAGAGAGAGAGAGAGAGAGCGAGCTTTTAAGTAGCTAACATTTGGGCCTCCTGCAATTCCTAGGAGATTAATTTCCATGTCATAATTCTGAGGAGACTCAAACTCGTCACATCCCAGCGATATGTGCACAAGCCACACGGTACTAATTAACAAAGGTTCTTCATAAAATGTCAACACAATCGAGGCAGTTCTGAGGCCTTTGAAATTCTGAATTTTCTAACAGAATACTGCTGCCTTCATCAGGATCAACCTTCCTTTCCTACTCAATTATCAAATGAAACTTTTTTATTTTTTTGCAGAGCATTATAACATCATAATGGCCTTATTTTCATCCTCGTTATTACATTTTTTTCAACCCCTTTACTCGTGCCTGACGGATTTCTCGAATGCAGAGGAAGTGGTCTGAGTGGCTGTGAGAGCAGCTGAGCTACGGCCAGGTGGCAAGTTTCAGGAGGCAGGGACTGTGCTGTCTGTCCATCTCTGTGTCACCAGGCATGGGGCAGCGCTGGGCACAAGACAGGTGCTCCGTAGATATTCACTGATGCCCAGGTCGTGTGGCTCAGTGATTGAGCATCAGCCTATGAGCCAGGAGGTCATGGTTCAATTCCCGATCAGGGCACATGCACAGGCTGTGGGCTCAATCCCCAGTAGGGGGTGTGCAGGAAGCAGCTGATCAATGATTCTCTCTCATCACTGATGTTTCTATCTCTCTCTCCCTTCTCCCTTCCATTCTGAAATCAATAAAAGTATATTTAAAAATATTCACTAAGTAGGTGAATGGATGTCTTCTCCAAAAGGCTGAATATACACTGAGTGGCCTGCTTATTATGATCTCTGAACATATAATAATCTGGCCACTCAGTGTATATCCTATATAATAAAAGGCTAATATGCAAGTTGTCCCCTCAACCAGGAGTGTGACCAGCAGGCAGGCTGGCCAACCGCCCATGTCCCCTCCCCCTGGCCAGGCTGGCTGGACCCCATCCATGCACAAATTCATGCACCGGGCCTCTACTATATATATATATATATATATATATATATATATATATATATATACACACACACACACACACACACACACACACACTGAGTGGCCAGATTATTATGCGTTCAGAGATCATAAGTATCTGGCCACTCAGTGTATATTCACATCCATACTTGTTGTAGACTTACAGAGAACAAGAACAATCTCAGAGCTAATACACTGCAGGCTCTAGTACAGCTATAGCTCTTTGTGAATTCTTCCCAAAGGAAGGGGACGGGAAAAACAGGCCCCGGCACCTGTCAGCTTTACCATGAGAGGTGATGTAGAATAATGGAGGTTAGCAGATAAGGGCTCAAAGATGTGCTCTGTCCCCTCTGCCGCCTGGGCAGGGGCCAGCCACTTGACCTTTCTAGACTTCAGTGTGATCCTTTGAGAAGCCTCAGAGGGTTTAGGTGTCTCAAAGTCCCTTCCAGTTTCTGAAGTGAGTTCAATGTAAACTGGGCAGCATTTACACGAGTGACAGGTTGCTGTCAGTGCCCTTCTCCTCTATCGCGCAACCTCTACCTCTGCTCGCCTCCATCCCACCTGCCCCCATCACACAACCGTACAAGTAGCCAGGGCCCTCGCTCGGCTCCCTACACAGCACCTCCCCAAGCCTGTCTTCCATGCTCTTGACTTTTCCCTTCCCACTTTATCCCAACCCATCAATATGTTTTTAGCCCTGGGTTCTATCCCCTCTTGGCCCCGCTCTCTCATAGAAATTTGATTAACATAGCTGTCCCCATGGGTAATGGAGAGCTCATATGTTATCCAGAAGAAATATATTTGCATTTTAACCAGATGCGTTCTGGAGATGATGCTTTAATCCACATCTCTATCAGTGCATTGATCGTGCTGTATGGTAACACTTGTTTATGCACCTGTCTGGGTGGCTAACTGTCACTTCTCTGGGTGTAAAAACCTCAGTTCCTTTTCATCTTTCTCTGTCTAGTGCCTAGCTCAATTTCTGTGGGTACTCACTCAGTAAATGTTTATGGAATAACCACATGGATGAATGAAAGGTTGATGAATAGAGTAACTGATGGATTTTAGGCAATCTGATAGTCATGGGAAAGAGTGATGTGGGTCACTTGTAGACAGGGACTGATACGCTTTAATCCCACCCCCTGTGGCTGTCGGCTCAACCTGTCTTTAGACTGAGTCTGAATGCAGAGCATTGCCTGCCGAGCAGGCATTCATGCTGCTATAGAAGCTGTGTTCTCACTCCGCCAGAGAAAGGGACCAGGCCACCTTAGCCTCTCATTAATTCAGGCTTCAGGGCTGGCTTCTGAGCTGAGGCCACAAGGACTCAACTAGCAGGGGGCCCCATTGTAGTCAAAAGAGAAATACCCCAATGTCATAGTGCCTCCCGACACACCAGTAACAAAGTGACAGAGGGTATGGAGGGGATGTTGGCAATTTCTATGAGGCCCATTATGCTGAATGCTTCCAAAAGGCATTCAAAGTACAATAAAATATGGGTGCACCATGGTTTTTGGTTTATTGCTGGTTGACTGCAGATATGTAAATTATCACAAAATCAAAGGCCATGTAACAAAGCTAGGGAAAAAGTAATTTTAATGAACAGAAACTGAAAACGTGGGGGCCCATTGCTTTAAGATACACCTCCCATTTGCAACCAGTATTTTGCAACCAAAGACATCAAAAAAAGCTACTTTCCTGTCTAAATATTTTTAAAAAATTCCTATGATTTCTTATAAGAAAACTGAATCCCCCAGATGAGTCCTGCCCCCAGCACCATGCCTGACACATAGTAAGTCCTCCATAAACATTTGCTGAAACAATCATTTGATTTATGAGTGGTGTAAATAAATTTTTTTGAAATATATTTTTATTGATTTCAAAGAGAAAGGAAGGGGGAGAGATAGAATCATCAATGATGAGAGAGAATCATTGATTAGCTGCTTCCTGCACACCCCCTACTGGGGATTGAGCCCACAACCTGTACACGTGCCCTGACCAGGAATGGAACCCTGACCTCCTGGTTCATAGGTTGATGCTCAACCACTGAGCCATGCTGGCTGGGCAGTATAAATAATTTTAAAAATATAAATCTGATTGTGTCATCTTCCTGCTTCAAACCATTCAATGCCTTCCCACTATTCTCAGAAAAAAAAATTCCTTTACAATGCCTACTCTACCTGCATAATCTGGCTACCACCCACCTCCCCACCTTCATGTCACCATGACATACCTCAGTCTCCAGCCAGTACCAAACTCCAGATCTCCTGGCCAGAGACCTTACTGTCCCTTGTTGCTTTTCTTTGTTCTTTTATAACACATCTGAAACTCCTGAGATCTAAACCAGACTGTAAATGTAGGAGTGTTATTTGAAACAAGGAGTGCCACGAGCCACCAATATTATGCACAGCTACATTTAAATCTGAAGTATGTACGCTACATGACTTAAGTTCAATTTTTCATAGTAGAAATTGAAACACTAAGGAATCACATGCATGTGGCTTAGACTGGGTCATAATGAACCAGTTGTAGGTCCAAGAATTGAAAATGAAGAATCAGTGGGAAGTTCAATCACCAGTGTAGAAACCACCCTGAAAGCCAGTCACTGTATGGGGCCAGGGGGCAGACTAGGGAGGAAAGGTACAGGGAGTGAGAATAGTTTCTGGACAAAGGAATTGAGGGGAAAACAACAGAACCAGAGGTGGGTACAATGGTTTAGCCACATCCGGACAATTTTTCAGCCCATGGTTACTATGGTTACAGATGCCATGAGAGCTGGCTCAGGCAGCTTCATTCAACCCACTCTCCCTGTGCCCTGGGGCTTGCCTCTTTTTGCCATTTTGTGCATGGACAGTGACATAGTCAACAAAGCCCATGGTGGCAGTGAAAAAAACTGTCTGCATTCTCCTCTGCCCAAGACACCGAAGCTCCAACACCATCCGAAGAATATGAAACTGCCTCAGAAATAAGCCAGGCATTCAATGTTTGGCAGCATGGGGACCTCGAAGCTACCAAATGCATCCTACTTCCTGGAAATCATTTTCTCTTTCAGAATGCAAAGCAAAAGCTACAAGGTAGTAAAAAGATGTTTACTGGGCCCTGGCTGGTGTGGCTCAGTTGGTTTGAGCATTGTTTCATATATTGAAGGTTGTGGGTTTGATTCCGGGTGGGGCACATACTTAGGTTGCTGGTTCCATCCCTGGTGGGGGCATGTATGGAAGGCAACTCATCGATGTTCACTCTCACATCGATGTTTCTCTCTCTCTCTCTCTAATCAATAAGCATATCATCAGATGAGGATTAAAAAATATATATATCCTATCTAATAAAGAGGGAATATGCTAATTGGACCTCATACCATCACAAAGATGGTGGCGCCCACAGCCAATAAGGAGGGAATATGCTAATTGACTGCCCCACCCTCAAAGATGGTGGCACCCACAGCCAATAAGGAGGAATATGCTAATTGACTGCCCCACCCTCAAAGATGGTGGCGCCCACAGCCAATAAGGAGAGAATATGCTAATTGACTGTCACTCCCTCAAAAATGGTGGTGCCCATAGCCACAAGATGGCGGCGCCCAGTACCCTCAGCCCCCCAGCCACTCAGGGCTGGCCCAAGGTGCAGGCAAGCCTCAGATGGCAGCTGCCTAGCTGCCCAGGGCCACCCAAGGCTCAGGTAACCAGGGCCAGCCAAGGCTTGCGCTGCCAGCAGTGGCAGCAGCAGAGGTGTGATGGGGTGTCGCCTTCCCCTGATTGCCAGATCGCCTCTCACCCCTGAGGGCTCCCGGACTGTGAGAGGGGACAGGCCGGGCTGAGGGATACCCCCTCCAGTGCATGAAATTTCATGCACCGGGCCTCTAGTATACACACACACACACACACACACACACACACACACACACACATATATATATATATATATATATATATATATATACACACACACACACACACACTAGAGGCCTGGTGCACGAAATTTGTGCCCAGCCTGCACTCTCTCCATTCTGGGACCCCTCGAGGGATGTCCGACTGCCTGTTTAGGCCCGATCCCAGTAGGATCGGGCCTAAACAGGCAGTCGGACATCCCTCTCACAATCCAGGACTGCTGGTTCCCAACTGCTCACCTGCCTGCCTTCCCGATTGCCCCTAACCGCTTCTGCCTGCCAGCCTGATCACCCCCTAACCACTCACCTGCCAGCCTGATTGATGCCTAACTGCTTCCCTGCCAGCCTATTTGCCCCTAACTGCCCTCCCCTGCAGGCCTGGTCACCCCCAA
The DNA here is from genome assembly GCF_963455305.1 of Plecotus auritus. Taxonomy (NCBI): domain Eukaryota; kingdom Metazoa; phylum Chordata; class Mammalia; order Chiroptera; family Vespertilionidae; genus Plecotus; species Plecotus auritus. The sequence goes on from NC_137770.1 coordinate 15,431,248, forward strand.
CTGCCCTCCCTTGCAGGCCTGGTCCCTCCCAACTGCCTTCCCCTGCTGGCCTGATCGCCCACAACTGCCCTCCCTTGCAGACCTGGTCCCTCCCAACTGCCCTCCCCTGCTGGCCAACTTGTGGCAGCATCTTGTGTCCACATGGGGGCATCCATCTTTGACCACATGGGGGCAGCCATCTTGTGTGTTGGAGTGATGGTCAATTTGCATATTACTCTTTTATTAGATAGGATTTACTGGAAATAGGACAAGGAGGGCTAATAGTCCTTTACCAGTGGCTTCTGCTTGTGTATGTGACATCACTCCCAGGCATATTGTCCCTGTCATCTTGGCTACACTCTCACTTGTCCTTAGATCACACCACACAGACAGGAGGGCTGCTGCAGACACACAGCAGACACCCACTCCTGACCTTTCTGCTGCTCAGCCTGAAAGATGTCCTGTTCTTCTGGCTTTATCCAAGGAGGCTAGGTTTTCAGTCACGAGTATGTAAAGGAAGGGTGTTGTCAAAGAAGGGGACTCAGGTGCATGAGATGTCACTCTCAACCTCTCGATTCATAGTGAGAAGAAACAGATTACATCGTGTGGTCATTTTTGGGTGAATGTTTTACAGATCTACACATAGCATGGGTCTCAATGGATGCTTTCTGTATTTGAATAATCTGCTTAGAATGGAAGGTATACTGTTATAAGACTGTATATTTACATTTTACATAAATCCTCCTCCTACTCACTGTCTTTCTAATATCCCATCTCGGGCACTGGGCAATTGGAGGGGTAAATGGAGTTCAATGAACCATGGCTCTGTGGGTAACTGGGAAAGCAGGGTTAAATGAAATCAACCAGGTTTCTTTTCTGCAGGATTATCAGGGGAGGGGTACAAGTTAGAGACGAGAGTGACAGCATTAGCTGACACCCAGGTTCAAGTCACAGAGCTACAAGGTAACTTGGGACATGTTGCTTAAGCTCTGGGATAATAATTTCACTTGCTTCTTTGGCCTAGAAAAAGTAGTATAGGAGATAATGACTACAGGGCTCTTATCAAAGTGCCATGTACTTTGTATGTATTCAATAATAGGGGGAAATGCTTATGGTGATTTTAAAATGTGCTCGAATTCTTTCCTCCCTTCCAGAGCGAGCCTACTCCACCTCCCTTCCCCAAGCGCGAACTAAACTTAAGGACTCTCATCTAATGAAAAGAATGTGGTGGGAAATCCATTTGCAACAACATGGATGGACCTTGAGGGCATTATGCTAAGTGAAATAAGTCAGACAGAGAAAGGCAAATACCATATGATTTCACTTATATGTGGATTCTAAGACAACCAAATTCATAGAGACAGAGAACAGATTGGTGGTTACCAGAGGCAGGGGGTTGGGAGTGGGTAAAATGGGTGAAGGTGGTGGAAACATTAAAGTGAGGATTAGAAAGTCAGACTTCATTTTCAGTTCATACTGGTCAGTTTTAGACACTTGCCAGGGAAAAATGAATCTCACACTTTGCAAACCACAAATAAGTGTTCTTAAGTAAACATGAGGTTTCTGTTTCTCCATTCTGGCTAACAGTCATGAACCTGACGTAGAAAAAAACAGTAGTTCCCACTGAGAGTACCGCTCAGACCAGAGCCAAAAAGAGGAAGGTCCCTTTGACCTCCTTAAAGAAAAAGGATGTTCCAAAGACTGTCTGAGCCATGATTTGGTTTAGGTTTCTTTCCCAGTGGTGTCAGGGGAGCGTCATCATCCTTCTGAATCCCAGTGATTGCAGGGTAGACTTAAGACTGGGCAGGCTGACGGGAAACATCTTTCCTCCAGAAGAAATCTGCCATGTGGGTGTCACCAGCATGGTGCTGGTGCCATGTTTAGGGCGATTCTGAAACCAAGTCTGAGCCCCTAACCAACTCTAACCCTGTCTGGTCACCCAGTCAGTGTCCTTTAGAATAGAATCTGAGTGCAGCAAAATTCAGCCCTGGTATGCACCCTCCTGCTTCAGCCAAAGAGGCTGTGCAAACCTCTTAATTGACTATCAATACAATTGTTTCATTCTGTTCATCATTAAACACACTCTCTCTAATTCCCTACGGAAATTAGAAAGTAAAAGGAATCCACTAGCCAAGAAGAACATGCTTCTTGCTGACAGTGGATCCCTAGCTCTGTGCCTCTATTAGATACACTTTATCCCACATCTCAGTTGTGGTTGAAGTCTCCCAAATTTGGGGCAAGATGTGGATTGTTTTTTAAATGTATCTGATTTAAGATGATACTCATATAGAGACTGTTATGGACTGAATCATGTCCCCCCAAAAATTCATGTTGAAAACTTAACCCCAATGTGACTGTAATAGAAATGAGGCCTTTAGGAGGTAATTAAGGTTAAATGAAGTCATAAGGGTGGGGATGTAATTCATAGGGCTTGTGCCCTTTAAGAAGAGGAAGAGACAACAGAGCTATCTCTTTCCACCATGTGAGGGCACGGTGAGAAGGTGGCCATATGTAACCCATGAGGAGAGCCCTCACCAGACATCAACCCTGTTAGCCCTTGATCTTGGACTTCCAGTTTCCAGAACTGTGAGAAAAGAAATTTCTATTGTTTAAGCTTCCCTGTCTATTGTATTTTGTTATGACAGTCTGAGCAGACTAATACAGAGCCAAAGCACAGATGTTTTGGAAATGGGTGAAATAACAAAGTCAATCTAGCTGGTCTTAATTCTACCAAAAAATCACTGGGATTGGCAAAGGATGACGACGCTCCCTTAGATACCCCTGGAATAGAAGCCTGGACGAAACCTTGGCTCAGACAGTCTTTGGAACATCTTTCCTCTCTACTTTCTAGGATAATTGTGGTGATTTTGGCACATTATTAATCCCATTTGGAAAGCTGATCTCTTGAAAGTTGGATATTAAATCAAAACAGATTATTTTCTTTCCAGAAAATCCAAGCTACACAAATGAGTTTGGAAACACATTAATGAAGATGGCAGCCGAGCGGCCCTGCAAGTTGAGCATGGCCCACATTCACAAGAGACCAGAGTCTCTTTTTAGCCAGGAGAGAAGTGGGATCCAGAGACTTGAATTGGATTCTTGGGATGAAGTGCAACCAGTGCAAACCCAACCTGCAGAGAACAGCCATCGACTGGGAATTCGCTGATCAACCAAGAGCCTTTTTTCTCTAAATCCTTCAGAGCAACCTTTGAATACATTTTTGGACAAGAAGAAACAGGAGAGTGTAGAAGGGAGGAAAGCTTGAGAGAAATTGCCCTGGACATAAGCATCCAAAGGCCTGGGTTGGCCCCAGCTCTACCTGTTTGCAGTCCTGGACCCCCACCCTCACCCCGCCGAACAAGTCATCACTCTTTCTACTGCAAACAGTAAATCTAGATCCAATATTGACAAAAAGAGGGCTGCTTAAAGAACAAGTGAGATAATTTGTAAAAAGTGTTCTGTAAACTGAAAAAAGCTACACACATACAATACAGGCCTCTCTGGAATTTTGCATTAAAATATGCACTAAAAATGCAGGTGTTTTTGTTTTGTTTTGTTTTGTTTTAATCTTCAGCTCTGCAACTTTGATTTAAATACTTCACAAGCGTTATACACCAATGGCCAATATGAGCCAAATTATTCACTGGACACCAAGCAGATCTGTGTCAGCTCACTTAGCCATCCCCACCTCATGCCCGATCTGCCTTTCACTCCTGGTGAACAGAAGAACAGAAGGAATCAGTCTGCTGGAGGTGTGAGAGAGCTGGGAGCCTGCAAGGAAGAGGTGATATTGCTGTCCTTTCTGATACTCCATTATTTAGAGACATACTTCCCTTCTCCTTTGTGTACTTTGCCTTTTGTAGCTTGGGGAAGTCCTGGAATTTCCATCCTGCATGAAGCCTGAGAGATCCTCTCCAATCCATTCTTCCACGCATCCATCCATTCAGCAAAAGGGAACCGAGTTAGTGACTACTGTGTGCCAGGCACTTCCCTGGGCACCGGGGTTATGACAGGGAAAGTTCCTGCTCTTGGAGCTCACATGAGTAAGCAGGATGGCTTCAGATCAGGACAAGTGCCAGGAGGACAGCTGAACAGTTGACATAAGTGACAGGGCTAGGGAAGGAGAGGAGAGGTCTTCAGAGGGGACGGGGAAGTCCTCTGCTAATGAGTTGGCATTTGAGCTGAGACTCAAAGGGCGGAAAGCAGTCAGTCATGCAAACACGCATTATAAGCTTTGGGAAGTGCAAGTGCCCAAGCCCCGAGACAGGAACAAGTGTCCTCTATTTGAGGAACAAAAGGAAGCCAAGGGGTCCAAAGGTCAGATCCAGGGGGCAAGTTGAAGAGGTGGGTCAAAGAGGCCAATGGGGCCAATGTCTCCCTTGCGCATGGCAGGAAAGTGAAACCCAAAAGCAGCCCACAGTCTAACAGCTTACTGCGAAGCTACTTCTAGCAACTCATTCTTTTGCCCCCAAATCAAGAGTTTTTTAAGCCATATTTATCAGCTTCTCTCAAACTGTGGGAATATGGTTTGCTGATTTTATTGTGTTTTTTTTTTAAAGCCCTTAACATACATAAAGCCAGCACACCGATCCCAATTTTCAGCAGAAAAATTATCAAGCGACCCCAGCAATTTAAAATACACCTAAGTTCTGCTATGGAAGCTGAGATTTAGTGTCCATCTACTTTGGTATAGGTCCTACACAAACAGGAGCTATTTGTTAAAGGTTTAGCTTTACAAATAGGAGGGAGGCCAGAGCTCACTAGAGAATAATCATTTCACCTTTAGATCTTAATTTGACACCTAAACCTCTTGATGGTGCTTTGCGTAATTCACCCAAGAGCAATCAAAACCAATCTGTTCTCAATCCACCTTCATTTTGAACGATTAAATTGTCAGGTAACGGTGCTGTAAGCAAAACATCATAATTACAACTTTCCTCCACAATCTGTTGAGCGCCTCCACCTGAAGGTTCAAATCTGTGAATACTCAAATCCTATAGTGCATTTAATGTGAATTGCCCCTGTGCTTCTCTGATATAATTCTAGGTTCCCTTTTATCTTTGTCCTGCTAAACTCACTTGCCCTGTGTAGATGCAAACCTCCAAAGAACAGACCCAAAGTCTGTCCAGTGACCAGTGACTGGTCCACCAGAGGAAGACGCAGAGATGCTATCTGGCTGGAGGGGTTAGTGGGAAAGGCTCATTCACTGCCTGCCTCCCTCCTCCTCCTCCTCTCCTTTCCCTTTCCCCTCCTCCAGTTTCTCCCCTTCCCTCTCTTCCTCCCCTCTTTTTCTTTTTCTCCTTGACACAAGCTTCTCCAGTCCCTGAACTCTGGGAGCCTCACAAGGCAAGAGCCAGAGGTCCCAACAACTTAAGAGATAGACTTAAAGTGTACTTAAGGGCCTATAGTATAGTCCATCCCCACCACCATTATCTCTATAACCTTGGGCAAGTTACTCAACCTCTCTGTTCCTCATTTCCCTCAACTGTAAAATAAGGACAGTATCTTCCTCCTGAGATTAAATAAAGAAGATTAAATAAATTAATCATCTAATTGTGTAATTAATTTTAATAATTTATTTATTTAATGCATGTAAAACTATACGACGTCTGGCACATAGTTCTATACAGTGTGAAATATGTCACCCTCACTCCCACTCTTCTTCTGCCTCCACCCTCTTGGCTAGGGAAAACTATTGTGACCCCAGCTTCAGGAACAGTTGTGCTACTAGCACCTTACTAGTAGCAGCTCAGGGGTGTCCTAATGCAATCCAGTGTCAAAGGGGAATAATAACACTTATATCATCAGATAAGCATTATGAGAATGATTATCCTATATAATAAAAGGCTAATATGCAAATTGTCCCCTCGACCAGAGTTCGACCCGGAGTTTGACCAGGGGCTGGGGCCAGCTGGCCAACTGCCCGCGGCCCCTCTGCCAAGGCCGGCCAGATGGCCAGATTGGGGTGGGCTGGCCAGATCCCACCCATGCATGAATTCGTGCACCAGGCCTCTAGTATGAAATAATGTACAGAACACATCTGGCATGCAATGATTGCTCATCAAATGCTGTTATTTTTATTAGGGTCTTTTCACTTTTAGCATCAGTGGTTGTGATTGTAGATGCTACTTGCTTGCTTCTTCACTGTGTCAGGCTCTAACATGTGGGATTCATCTGTGGGATTCATCTGTGTTTATCACTGTGGCATAAATATCTAGAGAATGATAGTCATATAGAAATGTAGTTTAAAAGCCAAGGCAAGCTTCATGGAGGCAGCCCCACAGTCTTCCCTATCAGAGCTCCTTGAAGATCCTGACCTGACTCTTTAGACAACTGCCCACTTGACACACCTCTTGATGGACACAGGGACATCTCTCACTCAGCAGGTCCTGAACTAAACTCATGAGCTTTCCCTCAAGACTGGTCCTGCCCTGGCTGCTGCCTCAGTCATTCCAATTCCTCCACTTCCACAAATTCTTCACTCGAAGCCTGTAGATTTCATGTCCCTGATAGCCCCCTACTCCATCCACTTCTCCTTCCCTAGCCCTTGACACCATGGTATCTGGTCCCTCACATCCACAAGAGCTACACAGCACTTGTTTTGAAACTTGAAACCCTTCAGTGACTTAAGATAATGACTATGGTCCTCCTGCATGCCACAATCACACCCTTCCTGCAAGAACAGGTGGCTTCGAGGTCTGATCCTGCAGATCCCCCAGCCACACCTCGAAACACACACTCCCTGCTTTCTGCTCAAGCCATAGAAACTTCCTTTCAGTTCCTCAAATACACATCTGCCTCGGGGCCTTTGCACTTGCTGTTTCCTCTTCCCCAACAGTCCTCCTCATTAGTCATTTAATCCCTACATAGCCTCCAGGTCTCAATACAAGTGTCTGAATGCATTCCCTGAGCACCTGCCTCCCTGATTCTTGTCAACCTTTCTATCAGACACTTTCTTAAAACACTGCTGCTCTCCTTCATGAACATACATAAGCTTGTAATTGCGCATTCCTCAGTGCAATGATTGGTTTAGGTCTGTCTCCCTCACTATAAATTCTAAGAAGGCAGAGCTGTTGTCTGTGTTATTCTAACTGTATTTCCAGTACCTGGGATAGCAGTTGTTACACAGCAGGTATTCAATGAATATGCTTTGCAGGGAATTGGAAAAACAAACAAACAAAAACAAAAACAAAACCAAGGCACACTTCCATATTCCCAAAGATCTAGAGACAAAAGAGAAGGTGTAGGTCATATTTAAGGTGTAACAGCCTCAGGGTTAAAAATTGGCACTATCTCTCCACTCTTCAATAGCCAGTCAATCCATAAGACATTTACTTAAGGAATGAGTGGGTTTCCTCCTTTCTAGTCTGGAGAAAAGAAAAAAAGTACTCATAAAGAACACTAAACACACTCTCACACACGTGCACACACACATCTAAAAAAGAAATTTCAACCCCAATGTATGCAGAGGTGTGTCCAAGCCAGAATCAGCCTTTAGATAAGAGACATGTTAAATACAGCATTCTTGTCAAAACTGGACACTAGCTTTCAACTTATCCTGCTCCCATATGATCTCAAGAGGAGCCTTAGCATCTGTATGCTAATTACAGACACAGTGGCCAGCGCCAGGCGCAGCAGATCTGACTTAGTCGCTTGCGTGGAGGAAACATTGTCCAACATTCTTAGCTTGTAAATGACACTACTGCTGGGGCTGCCGCCTCTCCAGCCCTTTCCAGCCCCACCCTGTTCACAATCCACTCCCTTCTCCTCCTTCTACTCAGGTCAGAGCCAAACTAGCTGCCTGGTTTGGCAATAAGATTGAGGAAAGACTCAGAAGGCCCCGGGGGCTCCATTATTACGCACGCCCTACAAGAAGGGCCACCTCCAGGGACTGTTGTTGCAAATCTGAGCTCCACTTGCTGCCAGGAAACCTTTCCCATTGAGGACACCCTGGGCAGGCAGCACAGCCCCAGGTCCAGGGGGAGGCACCCCACCCATCTGCCAGAGAGACAAAGATCACCAGAAACAAAGGACACACACACAGACCCGCACACACCAAGTCAAAAGCAAATACCGACACTTGGTGCAATTTCAAGCCAAACAGCCAGCTTGATGTATTTTTAAATAGATTTTGAAACAATCCAGGAGGGACAATGACTATATGATAATGACCCGCACTATCTGGGTTTGGAACCCACGCTGCCTCCACCCTCCTCCCACCCTTACTGCTGTTCCAGGCGCATTTTTCTGCCTCAGGACACACGCTGCCGGGAGCAAGAGTGTTTCCACTCACGGAGGCGCGCACACGCTGGCGGTGGAGGCAGGGCGAGGGCGGCCAAAAGTAGGAGATACCAACCTTTAGGATCCCAGTTAACCTGTTTTCTTGGAGTCTCGATTGGAAATTTCATTGCTCCGTTGCCCAGATGGGGAGGAAAGGGAAAGAATCAAAATGATAAAGTCCTCAAGCTCTAAACACCTCGGCACAGCAGTCCAACAAAAACAATTTCCAAGGATGGGAGAGCCCTGGACTGGCTCGCGGAGGAACCCCAGAGAAAGACAAATGGAAAATACTGGCTTAGGAGAGAACTGGAGACGCCTGGGATGTTTGCACCGGTTGAGGGGTGCCTGGCAGCAACCCCCTGGGTACAAGGAAAAGTGAGGTCCGCGAGGGGAGGATGAAGGAGGCTCGGGAAGATGAAAACGCCAAGCTTCATACACGCGTGTGGGCAGGTCGGGGCTGAGCCGCCGGAGGGCCTGCGGAGGGAGAAGCCCACTGCAGTGTCACTCCAGCCCCCAAGGCGTGTGCACACACTCCTGCACACACACTAGCCCGGCGCGCGCTTCGGCGGCGGGCACGTCAGCCTGGCTCGATGGTGCAGAGCGCACGCCCCACCCCAGCAGTGGCTCCTCGCCGGCAGGCGACGCCCCCCACTCTCCACCCCCCAAAAGCCATTGGACAGAGGGGTGGCGCGGCGCTCAGGGAGCTCGCAGCGAGGGCGGGCGACCCTCCCTGCTTGCGCTTTGCTCTGCAGAAGCCGCGCCAAGACTGGAGAGACCGAGGAGGGTGGAGATGCCTGGCCAGGGCTCTGCCCCTGGCTCCCGGCCTGCGGCGGCAGCGGCAGCTGCGGACTTGCCCGCTGTGCATGCGGTGCAGGCAGCTGGAGGCTGCGGGTCGGGAAGCCGCGGTGTGGGGGGGGGTGCAGGCGGCGGGCGCACAGCTACTTACTGGTGCCGCGGGCGGGCCGGCGGGCGTGGAGGCAGCAGCGGCTCTTGGTGGAGTTGCCGCCGGAGACACGCTTGGCTGCCTGGAAGGCGCTGCAGGAGGTGGAAGAAGAGTCGAGGTGGCCCTGCCGCAGACCTGTGCTTCAGGGGTCACCTCTTGTCACCACTCCCACCCTGGGCGCACCCCGCTTCTTTTCTCACTTCATTTTTTACTCTGGTGTCCTCCCGCGCCAGGTACTGCCACCTGCGCCCCGAATCTACATCCCCGGCGCGCTCGGAGGAGGCAGGTGCCAGCCATGAGCCTTTTGTTCTGGGACCGTTCAGCATCAGCTTTGCTCTCCCGCCCGGGGAAGCTCGCTCCCCAGGCACAGCCCCGTTTCTTCTCCAGCTACCTGCAGGCGGCTGAGGCCGCTGGTTGGAGGCCGGGGGGGAAAAGGGTGGAGAGAGACGCGGCGGCCCCAGAGGAAAGCAGAGTTGCCAAGACCTGGCAGCTCCTGGAAGCAGGGGCCCCAGGAGTCAGTCCCAGGGCCCAGTGGGTACAGGTGCGCAGGGCTCCAGACACGTTCAGCGCCCCCCCCCGCCCCCCCCCCCCCCGCCTTCCTCTTTCCGCCTGAAACTACACAAGAGCTTGTGGTGGGACCTCAGTCTCCAAAAGAACCTAGTGGGCTGATATGGTCCTGAATGGGCCGCTGGAAGCACCACTCTGAACGTTTAGAAATGACTTTGGATGCCAACATCGGAGCCTTGCCTAGTACATGCTGGAGAAATACTTGCTAAACAAAGGCATGAACTGCATACAGCCGTGTTGGCGAGGAAGTAGTTTAAGTTACTGTCCATTCACTGTCCATGCCACACCTATCTGGAACCCCTTCTATGTGCCATCACTGCGCTAGGTGCTGGTGATATGGCAAAGAACAAGATAGGCATGGACCTGGCCGCCCATGCCATGAGGTGCAGTTAGACTGTCATTGCCTTCACTTAAGAACGAGAAAGTGACTTCTGGGCTCATTCCCACGCCTGCCAGCTATGGCCGTAAACCCTACACTGAGTTTTGCTCTCTGAACTGCTTCAGGCTTCTGAGGAGCCTTGTGTCAGCAGCATCCTTTTCATCATCTATTCTCCATGGTCCCATCTATTCTCCACGGTTTCTGAGTTCCAAAGGCAAGATCCACAGAGGGCCACTCTCATCCGTGGCACGGGTTGGTAAGTGCTTTGTCACTGGCCCTATAGGCCGCTATGGCTAGAGCCAGAGTTCTCTGCAAACCTTGTTCGGAAAAAACTGGTACCAATCTGACCGTGCCACCCGAGCGCACAGATCCTTCGGGCTGGTTCCCCAGGCACGTCAGAGCCACTCTCTCGTGGACTCTGTTTCCACACTTGGCTTCCTTCTACTAGAAGGCTTGAGAGCATGGATGAGATGGAAACGAGACAAACAAGGAATTTCTGCTCCCCCAGCCATGCCACCAGAGACATCGGTATGTATGTGGATTCTGTTCCCAAGCCCAAAGGGAACTGCTGGTGAGCTCCCCAGAAAGCCTGCAGAGTCCCCCTCTGCCCGCTCCTCAAGTGCTCAGGGCCAGAGGGCTCCAGGCCACTCACCGCAATGCCATGTTTCACCTGCATCCGCGTCAGAGAGGTGTTCCCAGACAAAGATACCCTCTGGCCTGAATCCTCTGAGGACGGGATGTCAGACTAACGTTTATCAAATGCACCCCTCACCTTCTCACACTTCTCTCTGTCCAGCTTCCCTACATCTTCCCTCTGAGGAAGCCCTAACGGGGCCCATTTTACAGGTGAGAAGATCAAAGCTCAGAGAGATGAAAAAACACACACAAAACTACACAACCCCCCTCCCCCCCCAAAAAAAAAACATCAACAACACCCCACAACGCTTTCAAGGTCACAACACGGATATTCAAACCCAAGTGAGCTCATCTGGTCCCTGACCCATGAATCTGACCCTGAAGCTTTCTCATGGGTTCTTTTGGGTAATGATGATCTACAGACCATATTATCCAAGACGCCAGCCTCTCCATTGCAAAACGAGTTGCGTTAACCTTGTGCCCCAGGGTCTACATCAGGGAATTAGCTCACTGTCCAAGGCAAATTCCTAAGGCACAAAATACAGCCTTAGTCGGCATCGTTCAGCCAATCAATGAACAAATATCGAGCATCCCCTGTGTACAAGATGGTTTGCAGTTTTTCTTAAAAGTTATATTGGGACCTGGAGAACCTGCCCCAGAAAAGTATCAGCAGGACGATCGATGGGTTGTTTGGAGGCTGGGGAGGTTTGGGATGGACCTACCGGGGTGCAGGAGCAGGACCAGGACCAGGGCTGTGGAGCCCTCTTGCTGTTAAAGACTTGCACTAGTCTTTGGCCCTTATGATCATCTCTCTGCTAAATCACTTGGTGCCTTCCCACCACCATCACCACTACCACCACCACCACCACCACCACCACCACCACCACCACCAAGAACAACCTCTGGGGCTTTTTCTCATCTCTGCTTTCATAGAAGAATGTAGACAAAGACAACGTTGTGTGTGTGTGTGTGTGGGGGGGCAAGTTCAGCAAAAATTAACCAATTAATTAATGAATCCCAGCACCCCCTCCCCTAACTGGCCTAAATCAAGTCCAACTCCTAACTTGTTTAGTATTTGGAATGGACAGCTGGGGACTGGGGGTGGGGTGTAAGGGATAAGCCCCTCCCTCCAGCCCCAAGTAAAACAACTTAGCACATTAACCCTTTGTGCTACTGCCATCCCCTTCCATCAGCTTCCATTCTATGCCTTCGTTATTGCAAACTAGATTGCACTTACCCCAAACAGGAGGGAAGAAGGGGTCTGTGTAGAGGGAAAGCATCCAAAAGAGACGCCTCGCCAAGCGGTTCCCACTCGTTTTGTGCCGCCCCAACTTCCATGGCTATTGCTGACGGCGGGCGAAGTTTGGGGGGAAGAGACCGCCTCGGGCTCCTGCGGCAGGAAAACAGAGCATCCTGGTGCAAAGTGGCTCAGCTTCCCGCCTGCCGGCAGCGGCCTCCCCTGGGCTTTCGGTGGGACGCAGGTCCTTGCCGGGAGGCGTGGCTGCAGGTCCCCGGGTCTCCGCAGCTCAGAACCTGCAATCCTTGCGGCACCACTTTACTGACCGCCCTGTGGCCCGGCGTGGCGTGGGAGGGCCGGCTGGGGCAGCGCAGAGACCCCAGTCATCTCCCGCGAGGAAGTTTTCCGCGAGTTGGCTCGCTTACTTCCTCCCCACTGCGCAACCCGGACCGGTGTGAGAGCAGAGGGGAGCTGACCGCTTCGTGTGGGGTCTCGGAGTGGCTGGCCATGCACGGCTCAGTCTTAGAATTGCTGAACGCGGATCCCGGGGTGCGGCAGGAAAGAGTCCTTGTTGAACAGGGATTCCGGGGCGCGGCGGGAGAAGAGTCCGGACAGGGAGAGATGAAGCAGCTTGGGGAATCTTGCTTAGTGCTGGTTCCACAAACGGAAGGAGAAGGGGAACAGATCTGATTAGAATCAACTTCAATTCACGAATATCAGGATGCATTCATTCATCTGCCTCGGGTTGTTTCCCCTTGAGGTCCAGAAGAAACCCCAATCTTCCAAGATCTCCCCCATTCCCAAGACACCTCCAAGCCCTCTTCCCAAAAAGAACCACGTCATTTTGTGAAGAGAACCCCATACAAACCCTGTGTAGAGTCACTGGCGTAAAATTGATGGGGTCATTCTGCAGGAAAGTTAACTTGAACTTCTTCTACCAGAAATGTTATATTTCCCTAGTGAGGTTGCCACTGTGTTCTCGGCATTTAAGCACTCCTACATTTGTCTTCGTGTCCCAATCAGAATCTGCAGAATCACCTTTTATTGCTCTAATCTTGGGCTCTGCTGTTTTGGGAAAGGCTGGAGGCATGCGGGCAGCTCTAGGGCAGAGGGTGTCAGATGTCAGACTGCTCCACCACAAACCCCGGGTGTGTAAATCCTGCAGCTTATTGCCTTGACTCAAACCTCTGATTGGGGGTTAATGAAGACAACATACTCTGAACTCCAAAGAAGTTGTAATTAAAACATCCAGTTGATGAACATGTTTCATAACCAAGAACCATATCCTCTCCCTCTGTGAGTTTCTTTGTTTTAAATTTTAGCCCTTGGGAAAATATAATTTAAGCACCCATAAAGCATTGTGCCAAGCATTTAATCAAAATGTACAGAGTTTCTTATAAAAAAAGTTTTAAGGTGATTCCCTCTCTGAGTTATTAGCAAAACATAATCCCAGGGGGAAAAAAAATTTTTTTTTTTTTTTGAGAGCTAGAGCTGGAATTGTTTTGGTTTTTCCCTTCAATTTTTTTCTTATTTTGAAAAAATTTCGAACAATCAAAAATGTTATGCTCACTTAGTGAAAAACAGGATCCAATCAAAGTTTGCACCTGTTCTATATATTTAGTGCATTTTATTCTAGAAAATTTCCTCAATCTTTTTTGTTTGTTTGTTTGTTAATCCTCACAGAGGATTTTTTTTTCCTTTCCATTGCTTTTCAGAGAGACTAGAAGGGAGGGAGAAAGAGGAAAAGAAAGGGAGCAGGCAGGGGGTAGGGGAGAGAGAGAGAGGGGGGGGGGAAAGGTGGGAGAGACACATCAATTGGTTGCCTCCCAAACACACCCAGATCTGGGGCAAATTTTTAACCCAGGTATGTGCCCTTCACCAGGAATGAACCTGTTACCTTTAGTGCGTGCCAACACTCTAGCCACTGAGCTCACCGGCCAGGGCCTCGCTCTTTTTATTTAAAAAAAATATATATTTTATTGAATTTTTTACAGAGAGGAAGGGAGAGGGATAGTTAGAAACATCGATCAGCTGCCTCCTGCACACTCCCCACTGGGGATGTGCCCACAACCAAGGTACATGCCCTTGACTGGAATCGAACCTGGGACCCTTCAGTCCGCAGGCCGATGCTCTATCCACTGAGCCAAACCGGTTAGGGCCCTTTTTATTTTTTAATGCCATTGATTTTTTTAAGAGTCCAAATTCATTTGCTGTCTGATAATGTTTAATGTCATGATGTAGCTAAAGATCAGTTGAATCAAAGGGGGGAAAAACGCACGATTTCCTGACCATAGCAGGACATTAAAATAACTCAAGGCCTTCTATAAATGTGTGCATGCCAGGATCCATGAAACAGAAAGTAGTTAGTTATATTCCTGCTCATTCAAGCTTCTCTTCAGAATTAGCCCCAGCCTTAGTCAGAGTAGTTCTTTGTTTCTTATTCATCAAACGGCCCTGTCTCAGGGATGGATGAGCATTTTCACACATACGCATCAAGTTGACAGGCACATATGGTATTTTACTGAATTTAAAAACAAGAATTCAGCAAGGTTACACACCATAATGAGTGAGCTCTGGTTTTCATGTCATTCTAGGAAGGTTTTAATTTGAACCAAAATTTTAAGGCTTGTAGAAGGCATTCATGTTTTCAACAACCTATTTATTTATGAGCAATCCTTAGTCCCAGAGTCTTCTGGCAAAGAGTAGAGAATCTTTTTGAAGGCACCCACTATCCTGCCATATTGACAAACGCTCCTCCCAGTCAGCCAATGAAAGACTTGGGATAGTCTGAACAGTGGAAGAGGTTTTGTTCAGGAGGAGGAGGGACATAATCTCGGTGTCCAATGGGAATGTTCGAAATAAATTAATTTCATTTTTGCTGCTTTTGAAGAAAATATATGTTTGGTTGAAAATGATTGGACCAAATGGAATGTTACAGCTTCCTTTCCTACCACTAAGTCATCTAAAAGTCTGCTGAATCATGCAACCAGATTTGGAAAGAGGTCACATCAAGATACTTCTTGGCTCAGCTTTTGATCTCTAAAGAGCATTCTAATTTATATGACCATCTAATATTTCTAAATATATCTAGTGGAAGAGATTCCAAACTTGGTATTGATAGGCTTTCCAAATTTTGAGGAACTTTGATTAGGCCAAATATTTTCTTATTTCCAGTCTCCATCTTCCTTCTTTAATTTTCCAATACCTAAGTGAAGATAAAGACCAACAAGACCCTTACAATAACTTTTATCTGTTGGAGATTAAATTGTCCAACATCCTCTTCTTCATGACAAGTAACTCTTTTTACCCCTTTTCCAAAACATACATGCATTTTGTCAACACACTTTTTTTAAAAAAAAATATATTTTTTTATTTCAGAGAGGAAGGGAGAGGGAGAGAGAGTAGAAACATCAATGATGAGAGAGAATTGTTGATGGATTGCCTCTTGCACACCCCACCTGGGGGATCAAGCCCGCAACCAGGGCATGTGCTCTGACTGGGAATTGAACTGTGACCTTCTGGTTCACAGGTTGATGCTCAACCACTAAGCCACACCGGCTGGCAACACATACTTTTTAAAAAAAACATCTTTTCACTAAATGTTTCAGAAAATAAAATAAAAACCTCTCTAGGCCTTACTGAGTTTCTCCATCTATAAAATAGGGAGAAGTAATAAGTACAAAGTATTTGGCTAACTTACCCACATGTTAGCCTGCCATCCTCTTCAGTAGAAAGTATATCCAAGCAAGTGAATTGTGCCAAGCCTCACTCAGTTTCTTCATCTATAAAATGAGATACTACATACCTGGCTAGTTCTACCTACAGGGTTGCTTAAGAAGATAATAGATGTGAAAGTACTTTTAAAGGATCATTCTTATAATTACTTGCTTCATAAGATTTTTCTTATTCTTTGCCAGGTACAGAGCAAGCATATTAAGATTACCCCATTTATTTCTCATAACAATCCAAGAATAACTCCTTATCCATGTACATATTGAGGAGGGAATTGGAGCTAGGAGAGGCTAGTGACTTCTCCAAGTAAATGTAGATGGTTAGGGATGGAAGTAGAAATCAAACCAGATCCCCACTCATCTGTGAATAAAGCAGTTATATAACCAGAAAGTTTAGTTATCTGAAACTCCTTGTTTCAGATGCATTATGGTTAAATAAGCATTTATGACACCCTTGTCCTTTCTTTACTGAGCACATTCCTCCAACATTTTCTCTGATTGGTCTCATGCGCTTGAT
This sequence comes from Plecotus auritus, assembly GCF_963455305.1. Lineage (NCBI taxonomy): Eukaryota > Metazoa > Chordata > Mammalia > Chiroptera > Vespertilionidae > Plecotus > Plecotus auritus. Next base: position 15,447,517 of record NC_137770.1, read on the forward strand.
TACGGTTTATGGGTCTCCCTTGGTAACTTTGCGCCAATCATTACCCGAATCATTCATGTTTCTTGATCAGTACTTTTCTTCTTAAAACTTGTATCAAATAAGACATGTCTCCCTTGTTGACTTTATATGGCACAGTTACTCCCCACACCATTCAATTTATCATCCTTTCATTTTTAAAAAATTTATCTTTATTGTTGAAAGTCTTATAGATGTCCCCATTTTCCCCTCATTGACCTCCTCTACCCTGCACCCTCCCCAGGCCTTCACCACACTATTGTCTGGGTCCATGGATTATGCATACATGCATATAAAGTCTTTGGTTAATCTCTCCCTTCCCCTCCCCCCCCCTTCCCTCTGAAATTCATCAGTCTGTTCCATACTTCCGTGTCTCTGGATCTATTTTGTTCCTTAGATTCCACATATAAGTGAGATCATGGGATACTTGTCTTCCTCTGAAGACATTTTCATTTTATTGCTCTATTTCTCTAATCCTGTGTGTCTAACTTTAATTCATTCTTGTTTATACGAATGCTAAGTGTTTGCATATGAGACAGGTGTTATAGAGTGGAAAGACCACCATGACAGAGATTGGAACTACTAATTTCTAGTCCCAACTCTGTCACTAATAAACTGTGTGACTCTAAGCAAGTCACTTAGCTTTTCTGAGCCTCTGTTGCTCAATGAAAGGGTTAAACTCTGAGATTTGGAGTCCCTTCTTTCTAAAGGTCTGCCTTATCTCTTCAAGGAAGGAAGGAAAGGAGAAAGGGAGAGGGAAGGATGGAGGGTGGCAAGGAGGAGAGAAGGAGAAAAGGAGGGCGAGAGGAAGAGAGGGTGGGCAAGAGGGAGGGACCATCTTTTCTAACTTATTTTTCTTTTCACACGGAGCCTATTTCACAAAGCTACATACAGTGCTCACTCAGTAAATGCTGACACTTCCCTCATTGGTCTAATTTGACTTTTCTTCTATCACAGATGGTGTATGAGCCACACATATCTGATTACAGCTGACCTTTGTTTTGGTAAAGACTAAAATAGTATTAACTGTGTGTCTTTCCAGTGGCATTATCCTTGCCCATGAAACTGCACGTCCTATTCCTTAGGCCTCCACATTTGCCATTAAAACCAAACATTATTTTCTCATGTCCCTTTTATCTGACAGGTTCTTTTGAATTTCAATTATAGCATTCCTAATTTGGGGGTATATTGTATTATTTACTCATATCCCCAATGATCTGGTCTATTCACCTCTTTCTTCAGAATTTTTATTTCCAATTAGCTGTCTGGTTTGGTTCATGTTGGTTTATTGTTTTGCTTTTTTTTTTTTAGAAGATACTTGGTCTCACAATCACAACCATAAGCACATTTATTTGTTTTGGTTTTCTTTTTGTATGTAGCTCTTAAAACATATGGCACTTTATCACATATAAAATCGCTATATTCACCCAATTTATCCACACTTAAATGCACTAACTTTAAATAAACATACAATAAAGATAACATAAAAAGTATGGAATGATAGGAAGTCAGTCAAAGTTCAAAATAATACTAAACATTGTAGAATTAAAATGTGCACGTTTTCAGGACCTTGGACAGTTAAAAATGTACTCTTGCTGTAATCCCTGGTAAAACCACATAAGCAAGCTTGTGGTACATTTGAAAATCTATAGGGATATGATACCTTAAAATATCTTGCTGTCTTTTTTCTTTCAGATGAAGCAGCATAAATGAATGAATTCCAGTATTAGGTACTGTTTCCCAACACTTTGTTCTGAACTTCTTCCTAAAATTAATACAACAGGAAAAATCGTTACTGAATATTCCGACACAGAATATTACTTGAACTCTGGATTGAAACCTGAAGATGATCAAATGCCAGACAGTGGCAAGTCGAAATTGTTGGCCCAGAGGCTGAAGCTCAGTTTCTAAAGCTATAATTCTTGTTTCCCCATATGGATTTCCAGAAAATATAATCAAGAAGCTTTTAAATGAATTGTGGACAATTTTCTATGAGCCACATCTTACAAGGAGAGAATAAAGACTTCCCCAGTCAGGGATATGAAGCCCAGGCTATATGCTCAGATACAGGGGATAAACAGCTCAAGGCATTGATGGAATCTATGGAGGTAGAGGTGGCAGGGTCGCTGCAAGGCTGTGCTGAGCAGTATGCACACTCTTCCTTAGCTGGTTTGCTATTTCTTTAAAATGTAGCCCGGCCAGCATGGCTCAGTGGTTGAGCATCAACCTATGAACCAAGAGGTCATGGTTCGATTCCCAGTTAGGGCACATGCCTGGGTTGCAGGCTTGATCCTCAGGAGGAGGTGTGCAGGAGGCAGCCGATCAATGATTCTCTCTCATCATTGATGTTTCTATCTCTCTCTCTCTCCCTTTCTCTCTGAAATCAATAAAAATATTAAAAAAGAAACAAAACATAAGCTAACACTTTAGAATACACAATCATAAGAACTACAGGTGAGCAGTATCAGAAGCAGAAAACGTGCCACCTTACTGCCATCCAAGAAATGCAAATTGAAAGAACAATGGGATGCTGTTCTTCATCTCTCAGGTCGGCAAAGATTAGAAAGATTCCCAGGGATGTAGGGAAACGAGCACAGTCATGCCCTCCCTGCTGGTGGGAATGCAAATTGGCGCAAGTCTGGGAACAGGGTGACTATGAAATGTGGATCAAAAGCCTAAACAATAATGAAGAAGCTCTATATGTAATAACATGAAAACAGATCCTCAGTTCATTGTTAAGTAGAAAAGGTAGGTTACCGAGTTCTATCATCACATTTTTATGATATTTAGACATACATTCTGAAAGGACATCAACCAAAATGGCATCATACTAGAGGATAGGATGGTTGGGAGGCAGGGGAGCATATTTCATTTGTTTACATGTTTTTGGATGTGTCTGCATTCAACATGAATTGCTGTTCCCACTTTAAAAACAATTTATGTATCAATAGAATTCTAATGGTAATGACTGACTGGTTTCCTTTTTGGGGGGTAGGGAGGGAAATCTACATATGGTGGAATTGGATTTGGCTGGACAGTTAAAGTTAGGCAAGGTGATGGCCCCAAATAATAGTCAAATAGCCAAGGAATGAATTATGCCTGGCCTTGATCATGGCAAAGAGTTTAGATTTTATTTGGAAGCAATGGACCACTGTTTCAGGGACAGTGCAAGAAAAAAAGCAATGATTAGATCTGTGATTTTTTGTTTTCTTTTGTTATTAATTACTCTGGCTTCTGTGTGGAGAATGGTAGGGAGTGAAGCAAGATTAGAAGCCAGGAAGATGGGTGAGATGACCATTGTGGAATGTGGTAGATGAAATTAAGGCACTGAGAGTATGGATGGAAAGAAACAAAGATTTGATTTCAATTTTAGAAGTTAAAATGATGGAGCTTGCCTATGCTCTTAGGTAGAAAAGAAGAAATCAAGGATATCTCACACATTGAAATTAGGGATAACTCTAAGTTATTCCTTAGTATCAAATTTAGAAAGGCTAAACTACTCCTTTATTATATTAGTTTTCAGATCTTTTTATTGAAGTATATCATTGCAGTGGGTTGAATGGTGGCCCCCAAAATGATATGTCTATGTCTTAATCCTAGGAACTTGTGAATGTTACCTTATTTGGAAAAGGGGTGTTACAGATATAATTTCAATTAAGGGTCATAAAAGGAGATTATCCAAGATTATCTGGTGGGCCCTACATCTAATGATGTAAGTCCTTATAAAAGTGAGGTGGAGAGAGATTATAGACACAAGAGAAGTTAATGGGACCCCAGAGACAAAAGATGGGGGTGAGGCAGCTACAGGTTAATCAATGCAGCAGCCATTGGAAGCTGGAAGAGTCCAGAATGGATTTTCTCTTAGAGCTCCTGGAGGGAGCAGAAGTTTGGACTTCTAGACTCCAGAACTGTGAGAGAATACATTTCTGTTTTCATCCACTCAGTTCCTGGTAATTTGTTATGGCAACCACAAGAAACTAATAAAGACATAGATACAAAAAACCTGTACAAACCATAAGAGTGCGGTTTAATTATCGTAAATTGTTTATTACTCTTGCCTGTTAAAAAACAACAACAATACTTAATTGTGGAAATTTTCAAACATGCACAAAAACTGAAATTAGGGATAACTCTAAGTAACACAATGAACCTTTATGTTCCCCAAACCCAGCTTCAGCAATCCTCAATACACTGCCAATCTAGTCTCCTCTATATTTCCATACACCCCCTGCCACATGTTATTATTCGATCTAAAAATACTTTAGGAGATAGCTCTAAAAGATAATGACTCCTTTTTAACATAATAAAAATGTGATAGAACACCTAAAATTATCAAAATGTTCTTAATAATATCAGATATTTCTATACAGTATTTAAAATTTCCCAAATATGGCAAATGTGGTTTCTTTTTTCAGTTGGTTTGTTTGAAACAGGACCCAAGGGAGAGTGACATTCTATGTTTGGCTCATATGCCTCTTAAGTCTCTTAACCATGAGTTCCTCTCCTTCTTTTTCCTTCTAATTCATTCCTTGAAGAAACCAGGTCAGGCCATTGGCACAGTACAAGTCCCTGGATTTTAATCCATCTGAGTGTCTTCAGCATTTCCTATCTCCTGGGTTTCCTGTACACTAGAAATTGAATCTTGAGCAAATCCAGCTTCAATAGTTTTGGAGAGAATACTTCAAGAGCGGGGGGTGCGTTGTGCTTGCATCACATCACATTCATGCCTGGCTCTCTTTCTGTGTGATGCTGAGACTGATGAGTGGTTGCAGGTGTTGTCTGCCTCACCTATGCATTATCAAAACCCTAATTGTTTTACATGCATTTGTGCTCATTACTCAGAGCCATTATTTGGGGCTGCAAAATGATAATATTCTAATTCTACCGCCCCTTCTGCATTTAGTAGCTGGGTCTGTTATTAAAGAAAAACTTACCCTCATAAACAATTTTTTAAAAAAAATCTCACCCGAGGATATGTTTAGAGAAAGGAAGGGAAAGAGTGAGAAACATCGATGTCGATCAGTTGCCTCCCATACACGCCCCAAACAGGAATTAAACCTGCAAGCATTTTTGGTGTACAGGATGACGCTCCCACCAATTGAGCCACCCGGCCATGGCCCCTCATAGATAGATTACCTTGATGTACAGTCCATAGAGAAAAGACAGGATAGATGCCCAATTCTTTCTCTATAGGTACCAGTTTTCAGAATAAGGAGTTGGTTCCTTAAGCCTCCTCCAAAGATGACAAATAAATGAGGGTGGTGTGGTGGTTTTTTTTGTTTGTTTGTTTTCTGTTATTAGGAAATCATGAATTTTGCTTTTCTTGTTATTTTATTTCTTTTTTGGGGGGTTCTGGTCAGAAGCCACGAGTGCACTATCTCCTTGGCTGTGCCTCTGGGCAGCCACTGCTCATAAGCGAATCCTAGACCCACTCACCCATTTCTCTGTGTGCATCCGTGGTTAAACGGAGGGCCAGGTGTCCTGGCAACATGCCGAAGTAACTCACCTGGTTAGTAGCAGGACGCAGGTGAGATCCCAGGCCCATGCTTTTCCACTGGAAGGTAAATAAGAGAGCTAAGCTATTTAGGTTGGTGAATATTGCTCTGCCAGATGCAGAGGAAGCACAATAATTACATAGTCGACACATTCATTTGGCAAACAGGAAGTAAAATTTGAGCATCTTGTGGTTATATGTAAGACTTGTTATTGTGGTTTGTTAAGGTCAGTAAATGGCAATTTGTGCACAAAAAAATAAAATAAAATAATAAAGGGGGGGTGGGATTTGAGTCAATTGTGAAACCAAAGTACTTGAGTTTGGTTAAGAGAAAAGCTTTTGTCTATGTTGATACTGAGAAGAATCTGCTTTGCTTGCATTTTAAAGCAGAACACGAAACAGCAAAACTAGACAGTTCCCACACTTTATTCTCCCCAGCTTTGTTTTAATTTAATGCTACTTTAATTTTTAAAAATAGTATTTCAGTATTAAATACAATATAATATGCGAGTCTTAAGTTTCAGATTCACAGCTCCATGGATTCCGATAGAATAGGGCTCCAATCATGTGCCCCTCCCTCCTCAGATATAACTGGTGATGGTCAAGTGCAATGTCATACTCCTGGAGCTGCAAGGGAAGGGCCAGCTCTTCTTCCTGGTACCAGACTTACCAAGTAAGTGATGTTAATAATGACTTATTGGTATCTGTTCTCTCATTTAATAACTGAGCCTGGAGGCTTTTCACATATGAAACTGTATTGAAGTCAACATGTCTTTAAATTAAATCTTTATGTTTTAGTGTATATGGTGTGAATGGCAATAGGGTTGAAGGAACTAGAAATTTTTAACTTGAAGAAGACGAATAATTGCTAGCTTTCCCCCCCCCCCCCCCCCATCTATTGTACCAACAGCTAACCATACAATGGAGCTGATACCCTCTTTCTGGCTCCCTACGAAAACCAGTGTGTGTGAAGTACAATAACATCTACAGAGAAGTCTGGGACCTCCTTCTTTTCATTTTTCTTCCTCATAATTAAAGCATCCAGGGAGGGAACAGGAATACTAGTACACCTGAGCTTTCCCAAATCAATTTATTTTTATGTATAGGAAGCTCTGATTCCTTAAAGATAACATTAACATAACGTCTTTTTTTCCCTGCCCCCACCTCAGCAGTCTTCAGTCTTTTAGCAGTTACATTGCTTGAATGGCCTGTCTGCATCTCGCTCTCCCTTCTCTAAGTTTTCTCTCCTACCCAGTTTCTTCCGTTGCCTGGCTCAGAATTCCCAGAGGAAGGTACACAGGAGGTATCAGTGTCCCAGGGCTGGGTGGGTGTGGGTAAATCCTGGAATCAAGCACTGGTTCCCCAATCTTGGAGTTTGTTTACTATTGCAGATTCTAGACACCATCCCACAGTTAGTGATTCTGATCTTGAGGAGTGGGTCCCTGAGATGTGTATTTGTAACAAGCTTCCCAAGGAATTCTGATAGAACGGGTCTAGGACAGGTATCTGGGGACCACTCTCGTGAAGCACAGTGATTTTTCATGACCATAGAAAGGGGCACACATTTCTCTCTTCGCATCTACCCCCACCAGATGAACTCTAACCAACTGCTATCACGATAGGAAACATTTAACTCCATACACAAGTCCTTAAGAAACTTTGCTTAAACTCATATCATTCCTTACTTTGTTTATCCCACGTAATGTTGAGAACCCCACCTGGGCCAGGTATTTGCATCGACTAAGGCACTTTAGGTCTCAAGTGTCAGAAAAATCAATCCAAGCAGACAGGGACTTTGCTGGCTCACATTCCTGAAAAAGTCCAGATAGTATGGGCTTCAATCATGGCTTGGTCCACAGGGCTCAAAATGTTATTCCAATTCCATTTCTCTCTGTCTGCGTCTCAGCTTCACTTCTGGGCTGGCTCTGTTTACAACAGAATTTCCTCTCCAGTGTGCAAAGCGGTCTCAGGAGTCCCACATTACATCCTCCTCAAGTCAAGTCCAACCAGGGAGGCTTCCTCTCCCTCTGGATTTCCAGCACAAGTGTTGTTACATATCATTGGTTCTCACTGGTCACATGACCATCCTTGAACCAATGACTGTGACCCAAGGGATATGATGCTTAATTGTCCAGGTCTGAATCAGTGGCAGCTGCTCTCTGCTGGAGCTGACGGTAGATTCGACACATAGGGACCAGCTGTGATCAGGGTGGCTCTCCAAAAGATACAGGGTACTATTACTAAAATGAACAGACTGGACAGACGAAGTGGCATGATCTCAAGTGTATTTTGACCAAGAAGCACTAGCAAGCTGCAAAACCGAAATCCAAACCAGTATTTTTAACTTTTTCTGAATTTCACGATAGATACTTCCCAAAATGAGAGACTTCATGATCTATTTTAACAAGTTTAAAGGAGATCGTTATCCCCTCCCGTTGATTACTTTGTGCATGTAAAATGGCATTGAATAGTGATGATGTATATTATGGTAGCTGGTTGCAGGCAGCACTCTGATTCTGGAATACGGTTATTTTTCTTTCTAAATGTTGTTAGAAGCGTTTCCGACCTGAATGTACAGTAGCCTAAGGTGCATAGTAAACAGAGTAACTGAAAACATAAAACATACCTAGCATAAATCTAAACACTTAAAATCACATTGCGCCAAAGAAGGTGAAGAGAATATCCAGCATATATAAAGAACTCCTATAACCCAATAAGAAAAAGGTAGACATTCAAGAGAAAAGTGGGCACAATCACTGAAAAGACACTTCACTAAAGAAGCTATGCAAATGACCAATCCATATGTGAAAAGGTGCTCAACTTGCTTAGTTATCTAGGAAATGCAACTTAAAAGCATAATGTGATACCACTTACCTTCCCCCCCCCCAAGAAAATAACAAGAGTTGGCAGGTATATACAGTGATCTTATCCACTACTGTTGAGAGTGTAAATTGGTACAACCATTTGACAGTACCTATTCACGTGGACATGTGCTTATTTTATGACATAGTAATTTTACTCTTAAATATATACCCAAAAGACATGACCAAGAATGTTCATTAGAAGCACAGTTTGTAGCAGTCAAAACCAAAACACTACCCAAATGCCCATGAGTAGTGGAATGGATCCATGTTGCACAATCTAATACTCTGCAGCTGAATGAACAAACAACAATTACAAAAAAACAACAACAAAAAATAAAGTTAAATGAAAGAAACCAACCCAAAAAGAGCACCTATTGCATCATTCCATTTGTGTAAAATGGAAGACAGACTAAACCAATCTATGCAATTAGAAGACAAGACACCAGGCGACCTTGGAAGGTCAGTGACTGGAAGATTTAGGGAGTTTGGGTAAGATTCTGTCTCTTGATATGAGCGCCAAGGAAACAAGTGCGTTTAGTTTGTGAAAATTCAGTGAGCTGACACTTATGTGCATTTCTCTGAATACATATTATACTTTAAAGGTTAAAAATAAAAAGGAAGGAATCAACCTGTCACTTCCAGCCTATCATTTCCTACCGTTACCAATTCCCTTGCTGTTTTATAAGGCTGCCTTTCAGTGTTAAAATACTTGCTCTGTTTTAACAAGGGGTGGGCGGTTGATGTGATTGCGCTATAAATAGTTTGTAGAGCGGTTTTGGGAAGCATACTATAAATGCCAGTTTTAAGCCTTCGGGGGTGTGCACAGTATTTTTCTCAGAGGGATCACATTATGAAGTCATAGTACTTTTACTCAGTGTTATACTTTATCTGTGAGCGCTGCACCCAGAAGCCCTCATGATTTCCAGCTGTGGATTATAGAACAATTGATCCCTATGAAGACCACAGCTATAAGGGACATTAAATTAAAGCAAGCATCAGATAAAGCCTTCATTGTTGATCCTGAGAGCTTGTTTGAAATAGTGAAGAAAGTCTGAGAAGATTTGCTGTCCTTTTTCAATATTACTGTTATTTCCCACTAGTAGCTTATATGTAGCAGATTAGAATAACCAGGTGTTAATAAAAAAAATCTCTGTTTTGGAGCCCATTCACCTTCCTCCACGTGAGCCCACCCGTCTTTGATCCAACCAGAGATCTTCTAAGTGTTGCAACTTCCTCTGTAAATAAAAGAGAAGAGATAATTAATAGGTAAATACAGATAGAAGCTGGACTAACATTGAGAATAAACAAGTTATCCTTATGAGCAGCATCCTGTTATTCCGAATAACAGAGTTTATGGACCATGCACAGCCATAAAAAATCCAAAAGAATATAAAAACCTTCATATTATGAAACGATGAGTTAATGTGTAGACATTTGTAAACAGACAAAATAGCAAAGGGGATGCATTGGGCAATAAATCATTTTATTTTCAGACGACTCACACAATGTCCCCTGATGTCAAATACCGGGAAAACCAAAGCTACCATTTTCCTAACCCCTAATGTTGAAAATAATAACATCTATCTTTTGTAAGCTATTATAGTTTATTTTTGTGGGTACAACATGGAGTCTTCAAGCTTCTAAAATTTTCTTATGGCATTATATTTTGAGATTTCTCAGAACCATAGCCTGGCTTTTAAAATTAAATGAGAATTAAAGTTGATTTAAACCAATGGTCCTTAGATTGTGCTCTAGGGAGCCCTGGGACTCCTACTTGGTCTGTCCTGGGGGTGGGGGTGCAGGGATTGGTTAGAGAAGGACCAAGAAAGCAATACCCCAAACCCTCCCCAACCCCAGACTAGCATTGACAAGTGGAACTCTACTTCTTCTTTCTTCATTAGGGGCTTCCACATGTTTTTGTTTGCAGAAAGCATTAAAAAAAATAAGAAATACGAATTTTTTTAATTAAAAATTTTTGATGTTGGCATGATTGCTGGTGTCCCCTTTTCCCCCTCCCTTTGCTGCCCTCCATCCACCTCCACCCCCCTCCCTTGTTCATGTCCATGGCGTATGCATACATGTTCTTTAATAACATTTTTAAAGTAGACTAACTCATCTGGTCCAAGTATTCTCAAGCCATAAGAGTTGACGATCAAGGAAACTGGGTCCCAAGCCGGTTAAGGGACTTGCCCCAAACCCCAGAGCTAGCCTGGGCCAAGACTCCAACTGGAGCTTTTGTTTCTTGATTCTGATTCGGATGGGCTTTCCAGACCACCAGATGCCCATCGTGGAGCCTCTGAAGTTTCCAAAAAGAGGGGGTGGAAGTCTTGAGCTGAAACAATTATAACCTTATTTATTTATTTATTTTTAAAATATATTTTTATTGATTTCAGAGAGGGAAAGAGAGATAAAAACAACAGTGATGAGAGAGAATCATTGATTGGCTGCCTCCTGCACGCCCCCTACTGGGCATTGAGCCCACATCCCGGCATGTGCCCTTGACTGAATCAAACGAGGGAGCCTTCAATCCAGAGGCCAGCACTCTATCCACTGAGCCAAACCGGCTAGGGCTATAACCTTATTTATACAGCCTTTATATGTTACCTTATCTTCCATGTTAAAGCCCTAGAGACAGAGACCACCTGCATTTTTTTTAGAAATATGCATGGCATGCTACATAAAATAACACGGTTAACAGAACTAAGGACAAACTATAAAGAGTCCACTGCCTGTTTGCTCCAAAGTGCTATTTGCAAATGGAAACAGAAATTTGCTGCAAAGAACATGAAATTGATTGCAATCTGGAATTTTTCAATGGAGTAAAGCTGCCATGGGAACTGACTAGCTGATTTTAAAGCTTAACAAGCCTTTAAAATATATACATATATTTCAGGTTTTAAAAAATACATCAGGCCCTGGCCGGTTTGGCTCAGTGGATAGAGCGTTGGCCTGCGGACTGAAAGGTCCCAGGTTCGATTCCGGTCAAGGTCATGTACCTTGGTTGCGGGCACGTCCCCAGTGGGGGGTGTGCAGGAGGCAGCTAATCGATGTTACTCTCTCATCGATGTTTCTGACTCTCTACCCCTCTCCCTTGCTCTCTGTAAAAAATCAATAAAATATATTTAAAAAAAATACATCAGGATGTTGGTTTTAAAATGATATATAATTAGACACCAGCTTTCTCTCTGTCATACTAGCTTTGTTTTCTAAAAAGAATCTACTGCAATTAATTTATTTATCCAACTTGGTAGCCAAATGGTTAATTAAAGTTAGAGACCTCTATTTTTAACTGTTACTATAGCCCACCTCCCACTTAATCTAAAAACAGCCATGCCCTTTGCACCATTTTTAAGCCTGCAAAGCCGAGACTCATGCCTGTCCAAATTAAGGATGAGCTTAAATAGCACATCCTCAGGCAAAACCATGGCAACCACTCCACAGCACACATCCTGCATCTTGCCCGGTAGTCCTTAACGTTCTTTAATCACAAGACAGGAAATCTGTTTGGTTTCGTTGTCATTTAAGGAGAGATTTACACTCTAGGATGGTCAACCATCTGCTTTTATTTAGGGAAGAAATGGACTTATGATAGTATAAGCTGTACAATTAGGGAGAGACAGGAATAATTTTATTTATGTATGAATGTGTTTATTAACTCATTGCCTTACTTCAAAAAGAGTTCTGTGGTAAGTCCCAGAAACTCCAAATAGAGGAGATGGAGAAAGTGACAAGAATGATTGGAGTGTGGGCTTTGTACATTTATGACCATGTAAACAACTGGTTTGGCAGTCAGGTTAAATAATAAAGATAAAATTGGATTCTGTCCAGCAACACCGCCCAAGTATCAGTATTAAATTGGGAAACATAAAGGGATTTTTATTTTTCTGACTTTTTTCAAATTGAAAATATCTTTATGATTTTTTTCTGATTATAAAGTGAATACACACTCAAGTAGTTAATACATTTAAAACTGACCTTTATTGTTAAAAGTATTATATATGTTCCTCTTTTTCCCCCATTGACCCTGTCTAGCTGGCACACACCCCCACCCCCACGCCCTAGGCCTTCACCACACTATTGTCTATGTCTATGGGTTTTGTATAAATGCATGCAAGTTCTTTGGTTGACCTGTTCTCACCCACTCATCCCCTCCTTCCCTCTGAGATTATACAGTCTGTTCCATGTTTCTATGTCTCTGGATCTATTTTTTTTTAAAATTTCTTTATTGATTAAGGTTTACATATGTATCCTTATTCCCCCATTACCCCCATCTCCCATTCATGACCCCACCCCCCTGTTGTCTGTGTCCATTGGTTATGCTTATATGCATGCATATAAGTCCTTTGGTTGATCTCTCCCCCTTACCCCCATCCCTCCCCTACCTCCCCTGAGGTTTGACGTTCTGATTGATGTTTCTCTGTCTCTGAATCTATTTTTGTTCATCAGTTTATGTTGTTCATTATATTCCACAAATGAGTGAGATCATGTGATATTTATCTTTCTCCGCCTGGCTTATTTCACTTAGCATAATGCTCTCCATCTCCATCCATGTTGTTGCAAATGGTAAGAACTCCTTCTTTTTTACTGCAGCGTAGTATTCCATTGTGTAGATGTACCACAGTTTTTTAATCCACTCATCTGCTGATGGGCACTTAGGCTGTTTCCAAATCTTAGCTATGGTGAATTGTGATGCTATGAACATAGGGGTGCAAATATCCTTTCTGATTCATGTTTCTAGTTTCTTGGGATATATTCATAGAAGTGGGATCACTGGGTCAAATGGGAGTTCCATTTTTAGGTTTTTGAGGAAACTCCATACTGTTCTCCACAGTGGCTGCACCAGTCTGCATTCCCACCAGCAGTGCACGAGGGTTCCTTTTTCTCCGCATCCTCGCCAGCACTTGTCGTTTGTTGATTTGTTGATAATAGCCATTCTGACAGGTGTGAGATGGTACCACATTGTTGTTTTGATTTGCATCTCTCTGATGATTAGTGACTTTGAGCAGGTTTTCATATGTCTCTTGGCCTTCCTTCTGTCTTCTTTCGAAAAGTGTCTATTTAGATCAGTTGCCCATTTTTTGATTGGGTTGTTTATCTTCTTTTTGTTAAGCTGCATGAGTTCCCAGTAAATGTTGGAGACTAAACCCTTATCGTTGATATCATTGGCAAATATGTTCTCCCATGCAGTGGGCTTTCTTGTTGTTTTATTGATGGTCTCCTTTGCTGTGCAAAAGCTTTTTTTATTTTGATATAGTCCCATTTGTTTATCTTCTCTTTAGTTTCCATTGCCCTAGGAGCAGTATCAGTGAAGAAATTGCTTTGGCATATGTCAGAGATTTTTCTGGCTGTGGATTCCTTTAGTATTTTTATGGTTTCTCGTCATATGTTTAAGTCCTTGATCTATTTTGAGTTTATTTTTGTGTATGGTGTAAGTTGGTAGTCTAGTTTCATTTTTTTTGCATGCATCTGTCCAATTTTCCCAACACCATTTATTGAAGAGACTGTCTTGACTCCACTGTATGTTCATGCCTCCTTTGTCAAATATTAATTGAGGATAGTGATTTGGGTCAATTTCTGGGTTCTCTTCTATTCCATTGATCTATATGTCTGTTCTTATGCCAGTACCAGGCAGTTTTGAGAACAGTGGCTTTGTAATACAGCTTGAAATCTGGTATTGAGATCCCACCTACTTTGTTCTTCTTTCTCAGGATTGCTGTGGCTATTCAGGGTCTTTTTTTATTCCAGATGAATTTTTGGAGAGATCTTTCTAGGTCTGTGAAATATGCCATTGGTATTTTAATGGGGAGTGCATTGTATCTATAGATTGCTTTGGGTAGTATAGACATTTTAATGATGTTGATTTTCCCAATCCATGAACATGGTATGTTCTTCCATCTGTTTATGTCTTCCTCTATCTCTTTTTTCAGTGTCATATAGTTTTTTGTGTATAGGTCTTTTACCTTCTTAGTTAAGTTTATTCCTAGGTATCTTAATTTTTTTGGTGCGATGGTAAATGGGATTGCTTTTTTAGTATCTCTTTCTGTAAGTTCACTATTGGTATATAGAAATGCCATAGATTTCTTGGCGTTAATTTTGTATCCTGCTACATTGCTAAATTCATTTATTAAGTCTATTAGTTTTTTGATGGAGTCTTTTGGGTTTTTTATGTACAATATCATGTCATCCGCAAATAAGGACAGCTTTACTTCTTCTTTTCCAATTTGGATGCCTTTTATTTCTTCTTCTTGTCTAATTGCCATGGCTAATACTTCCAGTACTATGTCAAACAGGAGTGGTGAGAGTGGGCATCCCTGTCTTGTTCCTGTTCTTAGGGGAAATGGTTTTAGTTTTTGCCCATTGAGTATGATGTTAACTGTGGGTTTATCATATATAGCTTTTATTATGTTGAGGTATGATCCTTCTATTCCCACCTTGTTGAGAGTTTTTATCAAGAAAGGGTGTTGGATTTTGTCAAATGCTTTTTCTGCATCAATTGATATGACTATGTGATTTTTATCTCTCAATTTGTTTATGTGATGTATCACGTTTATTGATTTGCGGATATTGTACCATCCTTGCATTCCTGGGATAAATCCTACTTGGTCATGGTGTGTGATCTTTCTGATGTAGTGCTGGATCTGATTTGCTAGAATTTTGTTGAGGATTTTGGCATCTACATTCATGAGGGATATTGGCCTGTAATTCTCCTTCATTGTGTTGTCTTTGTCTGGTTTTGGTATTAGGGTGATGCTGGCTTCATAGAATGAGCTTGGAAGTGTTCCTTCCTCTTGAATTTTTTGGAGTAGTCTGAGGAAGATAGGTTTTAGTTCTTCCTTGAATGTTTGGTAAAACTCCCCTGTGTAGCCGTCTGGTCCCGGGCTTTTGTTTGCTGGAAGCTTTTTGATGACTGCTTCAATTTCTTCCATAGTTATTGGCCTATTGAGATGTTTAGATTCTTCCTGATTGAGTTTTGGAAGGTTATATTTTTCTAGGAATATGTCCATTTCCTCCAGGTTGTCCAGTTTGTTGGAATAGAGTTGTTCATAGTATTTTTTAACAATCCTTTGTATTTCGGTGGGGTCTGCTGTTATTTCACCTCTTTCATTTCTGATTTTGTTTATTTGGGTCCTCTCTCTTTGCTTCTTGGTGAGCCTGGCTAGAGGTTCATCAATCTTGTTTATCCTTTCAAAGAACCAGCTCTTAGTTTTGTTGATCTTTTGTATTATTTTTTTGGTCTCAATGTCGTTTATCTCCGATCTGATCTTTATTATTTCCTTTCTTCTGCTTACACTGGGCTTTTCTTGTTGCTCTCTTTCTAACTCTTTGAGTTGCAGAGTTAGGTAATTTATTACCATTGTTTCTTGTTTTGTGCAGTAGGCTTGTTGAGCTATGAACTTCCCTCTCAAGACTGCTTTCACTGTGTCCCATAGATTTTGGATTGTTGTGTTTTCATTGTCATTTGTTGCCATGATGTTTTTTATTTCTTTCTTGATCTCTCTGGTAACCCAGTCATTGTTTAATAGCATGCTATTTAGTCTCCATGTGTTTGACTTTTTTGGATTGTTTTTATTGTAGTTGATTTCCAGTTTTATGCCACTGTGATCCGAGAAGATGCTTGATATGATTTCTATCTTCCTGAATTTGAAGAGACTTTGCCTATGACCCAACATATGGTCTATCTTTGAAAATGACCCACATGCACTTGAGAATACTGTATATTCTGTGGCTTTGGGGTGAAATGTTCTGAAGATGTCAATTAAGTCTATCTGGTCTAGTGAGTCATTTAGGATTGATGTTTCTTTGCTGATTTTTTGTTTAGAGGATTTGTCCAATGGTGATAGTGGGGTATTAAAATCTCCTACTATGATTGTATTGCTGTCAATCTCTCCTTTGATATCATCCAGGAGATTTTTTATGTATTTGGGTGCTCCTGTATTGGGTGCGTATATATTTACCAGAGTTATTTCTTCTTGTTGATTGCTCCCTTTAGTATTATGAAGTGGCTTTCCTTATCTCTTGTTATGTCCTTCACTTTGAGATCTAATTTGTCAGATATAAGTATTGCTACCCCAGCTTTTTTTTTTCATTTCCATTCACTTGAAAATCCTTTTTCATTCCTTCACCCTCAGTCTGTGTGCATCTTTTTTCTAAGGTGGGTTTCTTGTAGACAGCAGATATATGGGTCATGTTTTCTTATCCAATCTGTTACCCTATGTTTTTTGATTGGGGCATTTAATCCATTTACATTTAAAGTTATTATTGATAGGTACTTATTTGTTGCCATTTTTATTCTTTACCCCTGTGTTCCTTCTTCGTTTCCTATTTCTGTGTTCTTTTTTGTTGTTGTTGTTGTTGTTTTTTTGTTTTTTGTTTTTTTTTACAGCAGACCCTTTAGCATTTCTTGCATTGCTGGTTTGGTGGTAATAAATTCCCTTAGTCCTTTTTTGTCTGTGAAGCTCCTGATTTCACCTTCAATTTTGATTGATAGCCTTGCTGGGTACAGTATTCTTGGATTCAGACCTTCCTTTGCATGACTTTGTATATTTCATTCCATTCCCTTCTGGCCTGATGATTTTCTGTTGAGAAATCAGTTGCTAGTCTGATGGGGGTTCCTTTGTAGGTAACTTTCTGTCTCTCTCTGACCGCTTTTAAGATTCTTACTTTGTCGTTGGTGTTTGCCAATTTAATTATAATGTGCCTTGGCGTCGGTCTTTTGGGGTTCATTTTGCTTGGGACTCTGTGAACTTCTTGGATTTGTGTGGGTTTTGTCTTCCCTATATCAGGGAAGTTTTCTGTCATTATTTCTTCAAACAGGTTTTCTATTCCTTGCTCAGTTTCCTCTCCTTCTGGATGCCCTATTATACGGATGTTGTTTTGTTTCGTGTTGTCCCAAAGTTCCCTTAGGCTCTCCTCCTGCTTTTTATTTTATTTTTTCTAGAAGCTGCTCTACTTGGGTACTTTTTCCTACCTTGTCTTCTAGCTCACTGATGCAGTCCTCTGCTTCTTCTAGTCTACTCTTGATGCTTTCTATTGAGTTCTTTACAGCAGCGATGTCATTTTTCATTTCTTCTTGGTTCTTCTTCATTTCCTCTTGGTTCTTACTCATATTGTCGAATTTGTCTTCCATTCTTTTCAGCCACCTTATGACCATTTCTCTGAATTCTTTCTCTGACAGGTTGCTTTCCTCCATTCCTTTTCTGGTGATGCCTGCTTTTCTTTCATATGTGGGCTATTTCTTTGTCTCCCCATGGTCTCTCTTCTCCGGGTGTCTGGTTATGTAGTTCTCTCTCTCCTTATCCCAGGCGAAATCTGACCTTTCCGTGGTGGAGTGTAGAGCTCCTCTGAATCTGCATGTTTGCGCCAATTGGGGACTGGTGCTCTGGGGTTCGCAGCTGTTCAGTGGGTGCCACAGTTGTAGATTTTCAGGCTTCCGATAACATCCACTTTCCCCTTCAAGATGGCACGGTCTCCGTGTCCATCCGAGCCATCTCTGGATCTATTTTGTTTATCAGTTTATTTTGGTCTTTAGATTCTACATATGAGTGAGATCATGTGATGCTTTTCTTTCTCTGACTAGCTTATTTCACTTAGCATAATACTCTCCAGGTCCCTCCATGTTGTCTCAAAGGGTAAGAGATCCTTCCTTTTTACTGTTGCATAGTATTCTATGGTGTAAATGTACCACAGCTTTTTAAACCACTCATTTACTGATAGGCACTTGGGTTGTTTCCAGATCTTAGCTATTATAAATTGTGCTGCTATGAACATAGGAGTGCATATATTCTTTCTGATTGGTGTTTCAGGTTTCTTAGGGTATATTCCTAGAAACTGGGTCAAATAGTGGCTCCATATTTAACTTTTTGAGGAAATTCCATACTGTTTTCCATAATGGCTGCACCAATTTGCATTCCCACCAGCAGTGTAGTAGGGTTCCCTTTTCTCCACATCCTCACCAGCACCTCATTGTACTTTTAATTTGTGTGTCTCTGATGATTAGTGACTTTGACATTTTCTCAATGTCTCTTGGTCATCTGTATGTTTACTTTGGAGAAGTGTCTATTTAGGTCTTTTGCCCATTTTTTTTTTATTGGATTGTTGTCTTCCTTTTTAGTTGTATGAGTTCCTTATATTTTTGGATATTAACCCCTTATTGGATGTATCATTGGCAAATATGTTCTCCCATATGGTGGGCTCCCTTTTCATTTTGTTGATGGTTTCTTTTGCTGTGAAGAAGCTTTTTATTTTGAAGTAGTCCAATTTATTTATTTTCTCCTTTGTTTCCCTTGCCCTAGGTCATGTATGGGCAAACATATTGCTAGGAAAGATGTCTGAGATTTTGCTGCCTATCTTTTCTTCTAGGATTTTTATGGTTTCACAACTTACATTTAAGTCTTTTATCCATTTTGAGTTTATTCTTGTGCATGGTGTAAGTTGGTGGTCTAGTTTTATTTTTTTGTATGTACCTGTCCAATTTCTCTGCACCATTTATTGAAGAGACATTTATCCCATTGTATGCTCTTGCCTCCTTTGTCAGGTAGCTAATCTATGCATTTTAGAAGAGTATAAATTGAGAAACATAAAAGGATTTTTATTTTTCTGACTTTTTCAAATTGAGAATATCTTTATGATTAGGGAGAGACATGTGTGCCTTACTAAAAGCATAGAAATAAAGTGCTGCTCAGCACCATGTTTTGTGATCTGCTTTTCCCATTCAATTCATTGTGAAGACTTTCTCTACCAATTAATATAGATTAATCATACACTCTACTGCATAGATGTACCAATAATTTATTTAAAAACCCCCTACTTAAGAACATTAAGAGTGTTTCCAGCATTTTGCTATTATGAGCAACACTACAATAAAGATTTATTTGCATACATATCTTGGTGCAATTGGTCAATCATCCAGACTGTACCCTGGGAAAATTGAGTCAATCTATATAGGGTGCCCCCAAAAATGTGTACACACACTTTGAATAATTATAAAGGCAGTGTTTATGAAAATACATTTCATTTTCAAAATTGAGCGATCAGCTGTTAAAGTGTAAATACATGTTTTTGGGACACCTGTGAGGCTTGTTAGGCATGTGAATAAAGTCTCTCTACATCCTCACCAATATTTGGTATCTCATTCTTTTTTTATCTTTTCCCATTTACTAGACAAGATGTCATCATGTTTTGATGGTAGCATCTCTTCTCCCATCAATTCATAACTCAAAGAAAAGAAAAAATATAATTAAATTCAATGCGATAGTTGAACTTGATGATTTTGAAAGGCTTTCCCAGTTGTAACATTCTACAATTCTACAAAATATCCTTAATTCATTTCTCTACCAAGCATCTATTATCAGCAAGTTCCCAGAGGAAGAGAAGCTAACCTTAGGCATCTAATGTGTGTAAAAACAACCCTTTGAAGTCATTGCTTTTATGCTTATTATATAGAGGGAAAACATGGGGCTCAGAAGAGGTGAAATGCAGCAGAACCAGGGCAGGCTGATCTGACCAGAAAGCTGAGCTATTTTCCCCATACTCTG
This sequence comes from Plecotus auritus, assembly GCF_963455305.1. Lineage (NCBI taxonomy): Eukaryota > Metazoa > Chordata > Mammalia > Chiroptera > Vespertilionidae > Plecotus > Plecotus auritus. The sequence goes on from NC_137770.1 coordinate 15,467,424, forward strand.
AGTTTTTCCTCATACCGTGCTGTATCTCTTTGAAGTTCCTGTCCTTCAGGAATACACAGACTATTGAGGCAAGTGTGGGAGTTGCAAGAGACACTATACTCACATTAAATAATTCAAGTCACATCTGCTGATTTCTAAGGTCAGGCCCACATCTTCCCCCTTACCCCTACTGACATTCCACTTTGTGCCATTTTTCTAGGCATTCAATATGGCATTTCACATATAGCAGATGCTCAATAAATACTATCCATGCTCCTCCCTAACTGCTTGACTACCTCGCTGACGGAGTAAAATTTTCTCATTTTGGATAAGATGGTTTTACTCACTGTACCATCCAATGGTTGCCTGGTAGCTAGAAAGCAACCAGCCTCGGACTGGTCTTTTTTTTTTTTTAATATATTTTATTTATTTTTTACAGAGAGGAAGGGGGAGGGATAGAGAGCTAGAAACATCGATGAGAGAGAAACATCGATCAGCTGCTTCTTGCACACCTCCTACTGGGGTTGTGCCCGCAACCAAGGTACATGCCCTTGACCGGAATCGAACCTGGGACCTTTCAGTCCGCAGGCCGATGCTCTATCCACTGAGCCAAACCAGTTAGGGCCAGACTGGTCTTACCATCCAGCTGGGAGTCCCTCCCCTCCCCAGCCTGACCAGGCTTGGAGCCACAAGCCCAGAGGAACAGAGTAAGCTCCACTGATGGAAAGACACTCAGCTCCAGGGTGCAAGTGAGGCACTTGTACTCTTTCAAACTTCTGCTTTTACTTGATGAAATTATTATTATATTGCATACCTTTGAGGTTTTTTCTCTAGCCCTTTGACTCTTTGAGAGTGTCTTTAGACTCTATCAAGATTATTATCATACTTATCATTATTGATCCACCCTAACCATGGGTAACTTGCATTTTCTATGGTTCAGTGGTTTAAAATGGCACATCTCCACTACTGCTAGTCAACATACAGCGTGAGCAATGGCATAGGCCTCCAAAGTTACTGAATTCTAATCAGTTACCATCACTTGTGGTCAACAGCTACAACATTACGGCTGATGTGCACTCACAGTGGGGAAGGAACTAGACTCTGTGTGACCAGTCTTGCAAAGGAATCACATAGTCCATGCGTTTTATATTTCACATATTACAAAAAGTGTTTTAATTTGAATATATGTCAAGCTGCCATCCAATGGTTTCTGCAGGTGAACTATCCTCAAAAAAACAGCGGGGAAGACATGCACATTTGCGTCGTAGACTTCATGTAAACCTCACCTAGGGCACAAAGCTCGGCAGTGACTAAGTGTTCCATGTGCTTCCGTTAAGCTGAGAAAATGTTTTCTTCTTTTTGTTGTTTTTCTTTCCTTCGTCTTATTTTCATTGTTTACATTATTACAGATGTCCCCATTTCCTCTCCTTCCCTCCTTTTGCCCACCTTCACCTGGCCCTCACCCCCTCTCTCTATCCCTATGGCCATCACCACACTGCTGTCTGTGTCTCTGGGTTATGCATATACGTTCTTTGGCTAAGAAATGTTGGTTTGGATCGATGCCTGTGGTTTTCCCAGGATCTTGAATACAACAAGCCCTCCATTGTGAGATTAGCCTCTCTATAGGAGAGACAATGGCCATGGGCGAGGATATTTGGGCTATAATGACAGCCCACCCCTCAAAGAAGAGCAGCCCTATTATATTTGGGGTAATGGACTCATGCTGTCTTTTCTACATTGCCATCTTCTATCCCCCGCCCCCCAAACAAATGTGTTTTATTCAACAACAACAAAGGGTCTGACAAGAAGCCTCAGAGCTCTTCCTACAGAGCAACATAAAAGCAGGAGATGATGAATGCTAAGTGCGTTGCAGCTTGATTTGGTTTAAAGAGATCACTTCCAAGAAACATTGGGATCAGAACTTGAGGAATTAGAGGTGCATCCAGACAGCTGAGGTTTATTGGAACAAGGCTGGCTTTGTTCTCTTTGATGTCCATTTGTGCTGCATTTGTCGTCAGTAACTGCTCATGCAGAGGGCAGAGCAGAGATGACACAGAGCCACAGCAAAGAAGTGAGAGGTTCTCTCTGACTAACACAGAGGAGGAGTTCTATTTTTAGTAGCTGTTGCTAGGACTTCTAGAGTGCGGAGTCCAGCCTGTCCCTACAAATGATTTCATGTTTGAGCATCAATATGCACATACACAACCAGACCCATAACCTGCTCTTCCTGTACTCACAGCTAGACTCCACTTCTCCACCTCCCTTGAGAATAGAACTAATAGGATGTGAGCAGAAGTGATGTGGGCCACTTCTGGGCCTGGCCCATAAAAATTTCCGTGGGTAATCCTCTGCTCCGCGCCCCCCTCTCCCCGTCCCCCCCCCGCCCCCCGGCAACACCCCATCTGCCAGCTGGATGCCCAGGTAACCATGCAGTCATGTTCAAAGAGTAAGCCAGATCCTTCAATGTGTATGAAGCTCAGCTCACCCACACCAAAGCCTCTGTCAATAGATTGGAAGCAAATACATCAAAAACTTAGCTTTCTGAAGGAATTGCTTTGCCAAAAAAATTAAAAATTTGATTTAAAAAACACACACCTCAACCAGTTTGTTAACTAAAACAACCCCTGCATCCAAATCTTCACAACCAGAAAAGAGTTTTCAGAGGCTATAACCTCCCTCCCAAAGGGACATGCTTGTCAACACTCAGGTCAGGTGTGCCCAAGGGGAACAAAGATGAGAGTTCCTAAAGAGAAAAGGGCCACAGAGAACAATAGCCAGAGGCAGAATCAGGGCCCAATCTAGGAATTTTCCCTGCCCCCAAGGGTGGGACCCCTCCCAGTACCCAAGGTTTCAAAATTGCTACAGGGCAGTGATTGCTACAGGTTTGCCGTTCAACTTTTTTGATAGAAGTTCATTTGGTCTTTAAGCTACCCTTGTATTTTGGTATTTATGCAACTGAAGATTTTTTGTTCTTATTTCATAAATTTCCAGACTAAGAGGGTAAGAACCAATAGAGATTATTGCTTTGGCTTCAGTGGTTAGGTGGTTAGATGGGGCAGACTTAGCAGACATAATGCTAGATGTTTCCCTCTCCATTTCTTTCTCCTTAGGAAGACTACATGTCCCAACCCCCCCTGCTAGGTCTGTGGATCTTATGGCTGAGCTCTGGCTAATGGGAGGTAGGAAGAGATGATGTAAACCATCATAATATTTTAGTGTTACAGATTACCGTTTTAAAATAAACTATATTGTTGGATTATTGAGGACACTTGGTCTGGATATTTTAGTTGTCACTGAATTTCAATATAACTTTGGGTAAATTAGAGAAATACGTGTGCTTTATTGTTATGAACAATACTTCTCTCTGGATTGCAGAAAGGAATGAGTTGCTAGAAGAAGGTTTGTTCATGCATTTATTAGAAACTTACTTTCCTTCCTTGAAATCTATTTAGATAATTTTATTCAATATTCATCATCATTTCATAAGAAAATACAATATCTTCAGCCACTTAAAAGATTAATTTGTGTTCTATTACCAAAATGTTTATTAGCCTGATAAAGATATATAAAATTTCTCTTTCCTTTATACCTTATCTTTAGAGAAAATGGCCAAGCAAAGCCCACCAGTACTTATGCAGGAAGATAGAATATGCCTTACATATGCAGTGGGTCTCGTCTTAAATACTATGCTTCCAACGCTTTATTAGTCTATCTCCTTTTAGTAGTAGAACACTATCATACCCTCCTACTGTGCATCCCTTCCTAACTTTGCATTCACTGATGTCATATTGACAGCTTGAATCCTGGTGGGAGTTTTTATGTCCTAGACATTGATAAACACTATAAGTCAGGTCTTTTATTTATTTTGTTGATTGTGTAGACCAGAGCTTGGCAAACTATAGCCTGTGGGCCTGAAATCTGTTTTTGTAAATTAAGTCTCCCTGGAATACAGCCCCATCCATTTATTTACATAAATGTTTATGGCTGCTTTCATGCTGCAATGGGAGAGCTGAGCAGATGCAACAGAACCTGTATGGCCCATGAGCCTAAATCTTTACTGTGGGTTCCTTTAAAAAAAAAGGTTGGGAAGTCCTGGTCTGGATTTAAAAAATGATAAAGAAATTGTTAATAAGATTAAACTTAAAAGGGTGCTGTGTTGATGGCTGTTATACTGTGAATGGCATAAAATATTGAGAAAATATTCTTTCAGTATTCAAAAACTAGTATGCTAGTCAGCAAAGAAGTTGCTCATATCACTGATGCGTGACTGAAGTTCTGACACACTTCTTCATCGTTTCTCTCTTTACTCCTGAATATAAATGAAAATATCATCACCCCACATCTGAACTGCATTTGATCATCAGTTGCAACCATTGCTTACCTATGGCTAGAAGAGTTCAGCAAAAATCAAGCAAAGCAATCATTGAGAATCAATGGTCATATGGAATTCACAATAAAGAATATTGCCTGTCACAAAAGGCCATACAGTGTTAGATTCCATTGATGTGAAATGTCCAGAATAAGCAGATCCATAGAGACAGAAAGTAGATTGCCTGTAAAAAGCTCTTTGGTTCAGTGGTGTTTTGAGTATATTTACAGAGTATTATAACCTAATCTAATTTTAGAACATTTTCAATGCCTTCAGAAGAAACCCCATTCTTATTGGCAGCTGTTCCCCATCCCCACACCCCGCTTCCTCCACCCTAGACCCATAAAACTGTGGCAATTTATACAGAGCTGTATAAAGCTGGAAAAAAAGAGAATATTATAAATTTTGTTATTATTTGTAAAATGGGGTATCATATCCTTTATAATTTACTAGTAGCCTGGTGCACAAAATTCATACACATTAAAAGGGAATTAATTAGAGGAAATATTTTATTATTGCTATTTGCCCTTTATCTATAATAGAAGTGTCAGAGATGAAAGAAAATTAGTAAAATGTATATGAAAATCTCCTTCCTGTCAGAGTCTGGGGTGTGCTGCGGGACCCATAGTCAAGTCCCTGTCTACCCAACTGCACCTCGAAATTGCACGAGACCCAGACCCAGCTGGCCCCACCCCTGTCAAGCCCCACTGGGCAGGGTGCGCAGCCTCAGGTCCCCCGGCCCGGCGTCGGGTGGGGGGCGGTGTGCGCCCTCAGATCCCCCAGCCTGGCCTCAGGTCCCCCGGCCCCGGGGCGAGGGTGCGAGGGTGCGAAGGTGCAACGACCATTTGCATGTTAGCTCTTTATTATATAGGACAATAAAGGTAAAATGTATAATATTCATTCCTCTTTTTTTGGGGGTGGGGGGAGGGATAGGAAGGACAACCAGTTCTTAGGTTTTCCCCACACACCACTGGGCAGATCTGGGTGTAAATGCCTAGTTTAGGTAAATCGTTTAGCCTCTTTGAGCCTCAGTGCCCACATTTGTGCTCTGTGACAGTGAGAAGCTGCTAATATTATCCACTAGATAAGAAATCAGCAAAATTTTTCTATATAAAGCCACATGGTAGATATCTTCGACTTTGGGGGCTATATGGTTTTGGTCACAACTGCTCGACTCTGTCACTGTGGCATGAAAGCAGCCATAGATAATACACAAATAAATGGGTGTGACTGTGTCCAATACAATTTATATAAAAAACAGACAGCAGGCTGGGTTTAGCCCATGAGCTGTAGTTGGCTGAATTCTGCACTAGGTTATATGTTCCTGAGCGTGGAAACGGCACCTCTTGAGAAAACTCTTATCCTTAGAACTTGGCCCACATGGGACTTGTTGAGCACTTGTTGAATTGTGAATACCGAACAGCAGTGAAAATGAAGGAGCAAATGCCACTTCAGACCATGTGGCTGGTCCTCACAGACATGACGTTGAACAAAAGATGCCAGAGACAAAAGAACACATGGCCTGTGGATCCATTGTGATCAAGTTCAAAGAATGTGAAGCTAGCCTCCTGCTTCCAGTCATGATGGGGTAGCAGATCGAATTGACCCTGCCACCTCAAGCAGCTAAAGGAAGCAGATCAAATATATGATTTAATGATCTGTGACACCGGGCGCCAGGCAGCACTGGCCTGTGATCTCCGAGAGAAGGGAAATGAGCACGTTGAGCCTGGGAACGTGCAGTTTGCAAATTGCAGTACGGGAAGAAGGAGCCCAAACACAGCCAGTCAGTTTTTCTGAGTGAACGACAGGGACGAGAGTTTGGGAATGCTGATGTGGCTGGAATCTGGAGAGCAGGGAAGTAAACAGGAAGCTCCAGAGATCTTTGGGGAAGTCTCCTTGTGCCTTTGGTTGAGTACCAGGCTGCACACGAGTGAGAGGACACTGCCCCGAGCCAGGAAAGAAACACACCATCTGGCCCAGCTATTTCACTCGTCGGCTGCCATTCACATTGGTGCACAGGTTTTCTGTGGGCACAGGGTTTCCCTTCTCTTGCGTATATACCTAGGAGTGGAAGTGCGGGGTCAAATGGTAACTTTGGGGATTCTACAGGGGGTAGGTAATAACTGATGACGGGAAGCATCACGTAGAAATAGAAAAAAAAGAAAAAGTTACATTTTTTCAGCACAGAACTAAACACGAATGAACTAAATGACTGTTTTGTTTTTTTTAAATCATCCACTGAAAGGACACTGGCAACATGCAGTCAATCCCAGTGGAATGAAGAACTTGAGTGAAGGCTGCTTCGGATGCCCTCATGTGCCTGGTCTGGGAAAGTGTCAAAGCCTTATTTCCTTTTATTTTATTTATTATTTTTTTAAATCTTATTGTTCAGATTATTACAGATGTTCCTCTCCCCCCCCCCCACCCCCATAGCTCCCCTCCACCTGGTTCCTATCCCACTCCAGGCCTCCCTCCTCCCCACTGACCTCATCCATAGGTGTAAGCTCTTTGTCCAATCTCTTCCCGCACCCCCCACAATCCCTTACCCCCGAGAATTGTCAGTATGCTCCCTTTCCATGCCCCTGATTCTATTACATTCTGTTCTGTTCATCAGGTTTTTTTATTCATTTGATTTTTAGGTTCACTTGTTGACTTATTTCCTTTTAGATTGTTTTCTTGGAGTCAAAATATAGACAACCTCCTCCAATTTGTGGCTAATAGTAGATTTCATTATTCAAGAGCTAGCGAAGTCCCTAATTCTGAAGAATGTGACAAGACCAGGTGTAGGTCAATTCTGCTCCAGCTGCAGCCTGAGAAAGGGGATTGGCAGGCAGGCTGGCTACTCTCTGGGCTCTCACTCCTGAGGCCTCATCTTTCCGTACGGACACTGAACAGGTCTTGTGCAATCCACGAGAGCCTTCCGATGAATGTCTTCTTACTCAGAATAATCACATTTCGAGAATGTGTTACAGGAAAGAGCTGTCACGATGCATTAGGTTAGCACTGGGGCTCACATGGAAATTGTCAGCTAACTCAATTGCCGGGCCCAATCATTGGCAGGCAGAATTTAGCTCACGTAGAGTTAAGAGAATGAATGGTTAATAAAAATGTCCTAGTTGGGATTGTTGAAGGCAAGCTAGGAACTGGGGTGCATCCAAAGGTTTGCAGGAGCTGTGGGAGCTGACTGCTAGAATGAGAATAGGCACCCAGAGAAATACACCAGAGAAGATACCCCAGAAATGCTTATGGTTATTTTAAGTTACATAATGCTCTACAGTTCACAAAGCTGTTCACTCTCATTATAGTTTCTCTTGATTCTTAGGGCAGTTCTGTAAGGTAAGCATTGTTATCTCCATTTATACTAAGGATCCGAGGCAGTACCTCATTCAAGGTCACATGGCTGGTTTGTGATAGAATAGGATGAGAAGCTGACTTAAGTCCTCCTTGCGCCCCCCTTCCCGCCAATAACATGTGTTCAAGTCCTAACTCTCAGGACCTCAGAATGTGACCTTATTTGGAATTAGGGTCTGTACACATGTAATTAGTTAAGATAAAGTTATGTTACAGTAGGATGTCCCCTTAATCTAATAAGACTGTTGCCCTTATAAGAAGAGAGAGACACGGAGGGAAGATGCCATGTGAAGAGGTACAGGGAGAAGGCCACATGAAGACGAGGCAGAGATTGGAGTGATGCATCTACAAGCCCAGGACTGCCAAGGGTTGACAGACATCACCAAGAGCTGGGAGAGAGGCATGGGATAGATTCTCTCTCACAACTTCAGAAAGAACCAACCCTGCTTGGACTTTTAAGGCTCCAGAGCTGTGAGAAATACATTTCTGTTCTTTGAAGCCGCCCAATTTGTGGTACTTTGTTATAGCAGCCCTAGGACACCAATCTAGCTCCTAAGGATGATAAAAGATTCCATTTATAGTGCCCTGACAGTGGGCTGGGTACTTTACACTTACTACCCTGAAACATTTAGGGACTTTCAAGGTATATTATTATCAATGACCTTCGAGTGACTTAACTAGGTCAAATAACTAATGAATGGCAGTGTTGGGATACCAGTCACAGGCCTAAATTTAACACTGTCCACTGTATCTCTAAGCCATGATGGTGTCTAAAAAGCTTGTGGCAGTGTGAGGGGGGATAACCTGCAAATCATTTTGGTCATGACTTGATTCTAGGTCTCTCACTGACTCAATTTGCTCTCCACCTTGCTAACTTGCACGCATTTATTATGAACTAGTAGCCCTGCACACGAATCCGTGCTCCAGTAGCTTGCCAGTAGCTCACTGCTGCCCTCCTGTAACTCTCTGTCCGCTGCCCCACCCTCCTGTAGCTCCCTCCGCCCCCCACCTCATAGCTTTCTGCCCTGCCCCCTCCTGCAGCTCTCCACTTGTAGCTCACTGCCCCACCCTCCTGCTGATCCGTGATCCGGTCATTACACAGTTGGTCGCTACACTTCACAGTGTAACGACCATTTGCATATTACATCTTTATTATATAGGATAATCTCAAAACAGTGCCTGACACACTGAAAAAGCTCAGTAGTTGTTCAAAGAGCAGTAATAAAAACTCCTGAACCTGTCACAGTGCTTCAAAATTTACAAAGTATTTTCACATCAATTCTTATTAGATTATTTTAAAAATAACTTGAAGGTTGCTTTAAGCATATTCCTCTCTTTTTTCCTCTGAATTTTTTTTTCTTTTGATTTTTTTCATATTTCTCCCAACCAAATAATAAGCTTCTAGAAAGGTAATGACTATTTTCTTTTCTTCCTCCTTGAATAATACTGGTTCTTCAATGGGTTTCACTAGATGTAGACTTATGGTTTTGAAACAGTCACCCATATAATTCTGACATAATTATAAAGAATGAATTGGATAGTCCCTACATAAAAAGCAATAACAGAGCTTTTAATTTTTATCTTTGAAATTACAGAAATCATTGCCACTGTGTCCTGAGAGTTGCTGTGAACCGTTTTAAGTTCTTTCCCTCCTTGAAGTAGACTGTGAGCGGAGCACTAACACCATCATCCCTTTGCTCTATGGGACTCAGGGGTGGGGAGGGATCAGCCCACCAATCCAGCCCTCCACGCATTGCTGGGGTTCTGGAAGATGAGACAGTTCTCTCCAGAGTAGACACATAGGCTAGGATTGCCTTTCCAGGGTCCATGGAACATGCTATGATGTTTGTCTTTCTTGACTGATCAGTTTTCATGTTATGGTTGATTTAAATTTTCTCCAATATTAGTTTTCAAGATGTTTTTGTTTTTCTATAGATCTCCTAGGCAGAGATAGGAAACCTAAATCAACAAGTTCAGATTTTTAGTGATATGGGGAATGTCCAGAAAAAAATAATGCCACTAAGTAAAAATAATCAGATAAGAATAGATGCAGTGTAATCCCAGTTTTCTGTTTTCTATTTTTTTTTTTCTGCTACTTGCAGCTGTGTGACTTTGGGCAAGTCACTTTCCTCCTTGAGTCTCAGCTTCCTTAAATATGCACAATAATGTGTGCCTTGCAGGGTTAATGTGAGCATTAGGAGTGATGCATTTGACAGTCTTATAAATCTTGATGAGTTACACCTTGTATTACTTTGCTGGCACTGCCATAGCAAAGTCCTACAGACTGGGTGGCTTAACCAATAGAAATTTGTTTCCTTGCAGTTCTGGAGGCTGGAAGTCCAAGATCAAGGTGTCAGTAGGGTTGTATCTTCTAAGGCCTTTCTCCTTGGCTTGTAAATGGCTGTCTTCTCCTCTCTGTGTCTTCATGTGTTCTTCCTTCTGTGCCTATGTCCTAATCTCTTCTTCTTACTAGGACACTAGTCATATTGGATTAGGGCCCCCCTAATGACCTCACATTACCTCTTTCAACATCCTGTCTCCAAATACAGTCACATTCTGAGGTACTGGAGGTCAACATATAAACTTGGGAGACATACATCCCGCACAGCCCACGACCCACTCCACTGCTTCTGTGCTCTTCTTCCAACACCCACAGGAGCTAGTTCCCTCTGCTTGGAATGTCCAATTGGCTTCCTTGGAAGGTCCAGCCTTCCCTCCTTTCCAAAGTCTAGCTCAAATGTAGGAATCTTTAGGAAGTGTGTTCTGATCCCAGCCATGAGGAATTCATCACCCTCTCCAGGCCTCTGGCTTCTTTGCTGCATCTGGGTCAGAGCAACACTGTATGCTATTTACTTCTGCATCCCCCCCAAACCTAGGGCAGGATCTGGCACAGAGTAGGTGTTCCTGAAACAACCTGATGAGCTGCACTGAATGCCAGTTAACTAAAGCGATGTTTTTCATTTGACTTTGCTGAAAATATTCGTTTGACCCATAGCGGAGAACTCTGAGGGGAATACAGACCAGGCAGAATGAGAATGACCCCAAAGACCCATTAAGACACTTAGAATAAATAAGATTATTTATCTTCCTCCCAATGAATTTTATGTTTAAGGAACCTATTCTAGGATATGTTGGAGGCAGTCTAACATTTATGGATGTTAACATGCATGTTAAGAGATTTTCCAGATTTATAGATATACTTTGAATTTTAAATCCATAGGAGAAAAACTATTCCACTGAAGAAGTCAGTGATATCATGAAGAGTGATTATTTAAACTGCTTGTGTAGGAGGATAATCGTGCAAAAAGAACTGCTGTGAAATTGTGCAGAGGTTATTTAAACAGGGTTGTGTTTTAGGATGTATGGAGTGTACACACTGTCAACTGAAGGTCGTTGGCACCAATTCAGTGCCAACAGGAATCCTCAGTTTGGCGTGTGCTGAAGAAGAAAACTTTATTCAGTGCCAAACAGCTCCACTGTGGTACAGCAGGGCTGTGAAACAGCACAGCTGCGAGGCAGCCCTGGGCCCGGCTCCTCTCGGATGGAAAGCTCTGTGCTGGTGGGCCTTGTGCTGGGCAGGTGTGCTCAGCTGGGCTTTGGTCTGCTCCATTCTGGGCCAGTCTACTCCGACTATTGAGAACTCCTTTCTCTCATCTCCTACATCCTGTGGCTAAGCCCAACAACTTCTCTCATGTCTGTTGTCTCTGGTCCATTCCCTCTGCCCCCATCTTCAGACCATCTCCTTTCACCGAGGCAGCAGGACCCGGTGGATTTATGATGATCTAGGTTTGACTGCATGTAACAGAGACCCAAAGTAACAGTGGCTTAAAACACAAAGTAGAAGCATTTCTCTCTGCCACATGATGAAACAGGTTGGTCTGGGCTCCCCCTTCCTCTGCAGGGGTTCAGATTCCTTCTATTTTGTTGCTTCAGTATCTTCAGGTGCTGATCTCATCTGTGTGGTCCAAGATGGCTCACCATCAGGCCTGCAGTCTGGAAGAAGGGAGAGATGGGAAATGAGATGGCATGTCCCTTTGCTTTAAGGAAGAACCCAGAAGTTTCACAATTTAAACTGAGATCCTCTTGGGCAGGATTAGTCACGTGGCCTCACCACACTGCACAGAGATGGCTGGGAATTGTAATCTTCATGCTGGGCAGCCTGACGTCCAGGTAAAAATTCTATCCCTAGATAAGAAGGGAGAATGGATATTGGTGGACAGTCTTCAGGTTCGGCTTCCTCTCCTAACAGAATCCCCTGCTTCCAGCTTTAACAAATTGCCCCCTTTCTGCAACTCACATCAAAGGCAATCTGGGCATACCTCTCGCTGCTCAAAAAGCACTCAGTAAGTGCCTGCAGATAAACTCTTAGTTCTCAACATGGACTGAACAGTCGTCGTGTTCTTCCTGCCCACCTCACCTTCTATTTCTGTCCTCTTTGCACCTTAACAGCAATAAACTCTGTTATTTTTCCATGAATAACATGGCGTTTCATACCTCAGTGTCTTTGCACATGCTGTTTCTTCCTTTAGAGATGTGTTTCCAGCTGACAGATGTCTACCTGACTTCCAGAACTATGCTCAGAAGTCACTGCCATCAGGAAATCTTTAACAACCTTCCCCCTCTAGCCCTTAATCAAGAGAATTTGTTGGTTACTCCTTAAACCTCATACCTGTACTTTCCTGTTGCATTTTTTTCCCTTCCTATGTTAAGTAGTCATTTATCTCCTCTTCTACACTATCAGCATTGTCAGGTCACTTTTACAACCTGAGAGTTCAGCACAGTGCTTCCCAGAGAGCAGTTCAATAACTGCTTGTTCACTGTTGATTGGATGAATGAATGAACAAGTGACAGAATGAATACACCACAGCAGTCCTTTCTTAGCACCTTAATATTTTACTTAGCCACCAAATACATTTTGGGTCTGGGAGTATTGCAATTGAAATGTAGCTACAAATGCACCCTGGATTCTTTCTATGACATGAGTCCACAATGTGGGGGATTTTATACAATGTGGAGGTTTTCTTTTAATAAAAACTCTTATTGAGCCCCGACTCTTTGATTACATTTATGTTGTTTGTGTTAGAGTATTAACAGAATGATCTGATTTAATCCTTATAAAGAGCTTTGTGATGCAGGCATTCTTCTTCTTCTCCTTTTACAGATGGAAAAGTGAGACATAGAGAATTGAAGTAACTCACCTCATTTCTTTCTTAATTTTATTGACTGTAGGGTAAGTGGAAGGTGAAAGAAAGTTGAGTTTTGCATGGTATGTCATGCTGGAAAGTATATTGGAATGGGCTTTTGTCTAATTCTCTAACTGATTCACCTAAGTCAGTGGTCAGCAAACTCATTAGTCAACAGAGCCAAATATCAACAGTACAACGATTGGAATTTCTTTAGAGAGCCAAATTTTTTAAACTTAAACTTCTTCTAATGCCACTTCTTCAAAATAGACTCGCCCAGGCCATGGTATTTTGTGGAAAAGCCACACTCCAGGGGCCAAAGAGCCGCAAGTGACTCGCGAGCTGCAGTTTGCCAACCACTGGCCTAAGTGACCAGGGACTTTTCCCTATTTGGGCTTTAGTTTTTTCATCCTTAATAGGAGTGGTTGACTCAGTGATCTCCAAGTTTCCTTCCAGACCTGAGAGTGAGTGATTTTCTTACTTTTCTAATACAGCATGTTGAAATGTAACCCTCCTCCACACCAATATGCTACATTCCCACAGCTGCGATTTTGCTAAAAATGGACAATTTCTAAATGTTAAAACAGTACATGGTAGAAAATAGTCAGTTTAGATCCAAAAAATCCCCCACCCTGCTCAAGGATTAACACTGAAGTCCTGGATCTCACTCAGTGGAAAACCTTCCCAGAATGGAGGATGTGAACTGGCCCTACTTTCACTGGAGCTCTATAAAACATGCATCAAATATACTTAGCCACCAAATACATTTTGGGTCTGGGAGTATTGCAATTGAAATGTAGCTACAAATGCACCCTGGATTCTTTCTATGACATGAGTCCACAATGTGGGGGATTTTATACAAACCCTCTGTGTGTTGACAAATTCTGTGCAGGTCATTTTTTCTTTGACAAAAGAAAATATACTGGAAATCTTGAAGTTATATAATACCATCACCCCTCTTCCTCATCTGAATTCTGAAACAATTCAAGACAAAGTTGTTTAGCAGGTGGAGATAAATATAGAACACCTATGTGGTGTTAAAGACGATATAGGATTTAAAGGTGGAGAATGTGGCTTCTATTCGTGGCCAAGGCAACTTCCTAAAAACTTTCTAAACCCTGGAATCATGGAGACATCTTCCCAGTCCTGTTAGATTAGGATGAATCTTCTTCCCAGGAACTGTATGAATTAAGTATGCCCAGTTTCTTCCTATAAACTCACTCTGACAGACTGCTAGTTATCCCCTAAATCTCTCCTTTTCTTCTTCTACAGTAATATAACCCCCACTTCTCAGTGGGACACAGTGGCTCCCCATCATAAAGACTACATTTCCCAACCTCCCTTGAATCTGGGTGTAGCCTTGTGACTTAGTTCAATGGGTTGGGGATAAGAAGTGCTGGGCTCAATTTCTGGAAAGATTAAGGATCTGATCTGTGTGTCTCCTCTGAGCTTTCCTCCTCCCTTCTGGGAAGAAAAGGAGCTGGAGTATCCATTTGGACCATGAAATAGAAACTGAATTTTCAGGATGGCAAACAAACCAGAATGAGCCTGAGGCCCTGGAGACATCATACTAGTCCCGGGTTATTATATTTATGGGAGAGAGAGGATCTTTATCTCATTTAAGCCACTATTATTAGGAGTTTCCTGTCACTTAAGACTGAGTGCAAATCTAACTAATATACTCTCCAGTCAGATCAACCATTCCATTTCCTCCCACACTGAATGAGGAAAGGAGTGAGTAAGATGTAGGAAGCAGCTTGGAGTGTTACACTAATTGATATCCCTCCACATGGAAGGGATCGTTTAAGTGTAGGGAAAAAGAGTTCCCATCTTGAAAAGCTTATTAATTCATCAAAAAATGATATGTCACTTGTTATGTGCCAAATACTGCTTTAAGTACTTTACAACTATTAATTTATTTAATCCTCATGAGAATCCTACAAAGTAAGTATTAATATTATGCCCATTTTGCAGATGAGGAAATGGAGCCACAGAGAGGTTGGAGAACTTGCTACAAGTCACATTGCTTAGAAAAAGCTTAATTATAATCTCTCATTCATTACATACTTATTGATATTATTATTGACTAGAGGCCCAGTGCATGAATTCATGCATGGATGGGGTCCCTTGGCCTGGCCAGCAATGGGGGCTGATCAGGGCTGTCTTGCCCAGGGGCTGGCTAGCCAGGGGTAGGGACCATGGGAGGTTGGCTGGCCATGGGAGGTTGGCTGTGGGAGCACACTGACCATGAGGGGGCAGCTCCTGCATTGAGTGTCTACTCCCTGGTGGTCAGTGCACATCATAGCAACTGGTCGTAACAGTCGCATAGGCTTATATATATATATATAGAATAGATAGATTTGCAAAGGGCTTGCCTTCATTTATTTAGTTACTTATTAGTAACTTAATCCTGGTGGACTAGTAACTAATCCTCTTAAAACAAAGGCTAAGATTTTGACAACAATCTTTATCTCCCTTACTTTAAAAAATCACCACAAACTTAGCACCTTAAAACAACACCATATGTTATCTCACAGATTTTGTGGGTCAGGAGTCTAGGCATAGTGTAGCTGGGTCTCCTCTGTGAGTCTTATACGGTGTCAGGAAAGCTGTGATCTCATTTTAAAACTTGACTAGGGAAGCTATCTGAGGTTGTTGTCTGAATCAGTTGCCTTGAGGCTGTAGAATTCATGAAAGCTGCTTCTTCAAAGTCAGCAATGAAGAGAAAGAATCTTTTCTGTTTTGAGTCTCTGACTTCTAAATCCTCTTTGAAGTGCTCACCTGATTAGCTCAGGCCATTTTGGTTACTTAAAGTCAACTGTTAGAGACTTTAATTACATCTTCAAAATCCCTTCACCTTTGCCATGTAACATAACTTGATCACAGTTGTGATATCCCATCACCTTTGCCGTTTTATATTGGTTAGAGGCAAGTTACAGGTCCCACCAACACTTAAAGAAAGGGGATGATTAAAGGGTATGAGTCATTGGGGTCATTTTAGAATTCTGCCTGCCATATAACATATCTGGAACCTTTCTGATAACCTATATACTTGCCTCTTTCCCTCCCAAATCTGTTTGGTCATTCCTTTGCTTTCTTTTTTCTATACGTTATTTGCCTTTTGAGACTTGCTTTTTTGTCTCTGTTTTATATTGTTGGGATTCACACATATTGGTATGTTTTGTGTTTTTTTTTTTCTAATCTGTTCCTTTTTAACTGCTATACAATAGTCCATTAAATGAATTTTTAAATATAGTATATTCTTCTACTGTTATGTTGATGGGAATTTAGGTCGTTTTTAGTTTTTTCGCTATTGTTAGGAGTGCTGATATAAACATTTTTATAGTTGCTTCCAGTTGTAGGTGGATAAAATTATATTCTGAGAATATACATAGGAGTGAACATAATAAATGTTCAATTTTAGTAGATAATGTCAAACTTTTCCAAATTTACTTTTACATCAGTAACATACAAAAAATCATGTGGTTCTCTTCATCGCCAATATTTCTCATAGGTAGATCTTTTTATTTTTGCCAATCAAAGGCATGTAAATTGGTACCCCATTCTGGATTTAATTTGCATTTCCATGCTCGCTAATAATGTTCAACATCTCTTTATACAGTTATTAGCCATGTATTTCCTCTTCTGTGAAATATGTGTTCATATTTTGTCTATTTTTCCATCAAATGGTTTATATTACTTTAATATTTACCTGTAGGTATTCTTTATACTCACACACTAAATGAACACTAAAATGAGATAATAGCTTGTTTTAGGATAAAATAAACTTGATAATGATAAACATTCAGCTTTGAATTGCAAGGGAGTATAATATGGTGATGAATCACACGGACTTTTGTTCCAAGTTGCCTGGGTCCAAACCTTGACCCTGATATTTAATAAGACTGAGGCCATAGATGATTTATTTAACCTCTATGCCTCCATTTCCTTTGAAATCAAATGGCAATAGTTATAGTGTGCACCTCATAGGGATTTTAACGGATTAAATGGATTAAATATAGACAACACTGAGAACAGTGCCTAGCACATAATAAGCACTATATTGATATTTGCTCAGAGTTTTATTTGACCTTGATTTCCAGGTGCTTCTGGGTGCTGGATGGCAGTGTCCTGCTAACTAAATTCGGAAGAGTTGTTTTTACACATCCCCTTGTGTGTATATTCTTTTACCTTGACTCATTTCTAACAAGCCAAAATGAATGAATTTTTTCCTTTGTGTATTACTTTCCCTGAGTAGTGAATTAGTGGCTGATGGAAAAATATTAACTCAGGCCACTAAACTATACTAGTACATATAATAATATAATACAAAGAATGCACACAATACTCCACAAAAGATAATATACATACAATGCATACTTCTGACTCTAAGCTTTCTTTGAGCTTTAATAGCCTGTGATTCTGTAAGGATGTTGAATAACTTATTCCACACTGGCTGCAGCTTGACTACAAGGCATGATAGAACTTAAATTGCACTGCTTTGTTGAGTCTGAAATCACATTGGGAGGCAATAGCCATTGTCTAAGTAACATGGGCTGCCAGTTATTTGAATAAAGAAAAGTCATACTGTCCTGTATTAGCTATCTCCCCTGCCCCCATTAACAAAGTTCATTTGTTCCCATTTGTCCACCTCTCCTTTGTTCTGCAGGGCCTTTCTTACTGCTGAATCCATAGATGCTTTTATCCACTCCAGACAGACTGAAAGAGTCTGATTCTTTGAGCGAATATATTTTTAGCAACAATTAAAGCTCATGTCTCCTGCCTTTCTGAGCGACTGGCATCCTGCAGCATCCGGAACCACCTGCATTCAGCCTTCAGGGAATGGACCGCTTTGCTGATGGTTCAACTATCAAATGGAGGCATAAACACTGCTGGTTGTGTGTAAGCTGGAGAAGGGAGCTCATTATGCTAAACAGGAATATTAATAATGCAAGATGTGCAAACAAAAACACTCTTGCCAATTTCAAGGCGCGATTCCTCCTCTCCCTCTTCCTGCTCCCTTGCTCCTCACCCCCAAGGCATCTGAAGGACATGATAGTAGCAGGAAGTGGGTCTCCTCCAGCAGATACTGGAACCTGAAAAGCAGGAGATGAGATTGACAATGAAATTATCAATTTCATTAAGAAAGAGAAACACCATGTTTGTCTGCCTTGGAGTTGGACTTTTATGTAGAGTTTGGAACCTTTAGAAGGGTAGTTAACTGGAAGGAACTGGTAAGGTCTCCTACAGAGGCTTAGGTCAAAGGTCAGGGTAGGGCTTGTCAGAGACAATCTAGTCACTTCTCTCCAGCCTAGAAGAAGGGCAAACTTGTCATGTGGGCAGATAAGGGTTGGCTTCATTGGGAGGGCCAAATTAT
Organism: Plecotus auritus; assembly: GCF_963455305.1. Lineage (NCBI taxonomy): Eukaryota > Metazoa > Chordata > Mammalia > Chiroptera > Vespertilionidae > Plecotus > Plecotus auritus. The sequence continues at coordinate 15,485,683 of NC_137770.1, forward strand.
TCTTTCCTGTCCTCAAGTAAGAACACCTGAATAATGTTGTTCTCAGGAGGTCCTGCCAGCTGAACAAACCTAGTTCTATTAGGGTAAGCCCCCAAGCGAATTTTAATATGGTCATTGTGAAACCAGACAATCAATGAATCTGGGTTGCCTGTCACTACCTGAGCCAATTAAGGAGAGACAGGGTTGAATCATATATGAGCGTTTATTCCAATAATGACAGCAGTATGGGAGAGGAGCAGGTCATCCACAAAAATCTGCTCTCTACACCACCATAATCCAGCTACTTATATTGGGTGGAAGAACAAAGATTACATGGGGAAGTAGGCAAAAGGGATAAGAATGAGTATGCAAAACGGGCAGTTTAAAGGCAACTCGGGCTGGGGGTTTGCAAAGGGCTGGGGGTTTGCAAAGGCCTTGGGGTATGCAAAGGGATGGAGGTTTGCAAAAGGCTGTAGTTTTGCAAAGACATGGGGGTTTGCAAAGGGCTGGTGCATCTGGTTTCTGCAATAAGGTTGTTAATGTTTCCATGATAATAGGCCGCTCCCAGATGTGGAGGATGGGCTGAATTTCCAGGTGAGCTCCCAGGTCCTACGTGCAACTCCCAGCCAGGTTGAGATGTGTTTTCTTTAATCAGAACAAAACAATCATGGTTAACAGAGCATGATGAATATTTCTTATAACTAGAGCTGCCCCCCAATATTCTATTTCTGCCCCTAACAATTGGAAGGTATTCTAGTTATCTATTGTGGTGTAAAACTTTGCCTTAAGACAATTTATTATCTGTCATAGTTCTGTGGGTTGACAAGGCTCAGTTTGGCAGCTTTTGCTTGGGATCTCGCACACAGTTGCAGTTAGATAGCTGCTGGGGCTTGAGTCATCAGACTGTGGGATGGTCCATTCATTCACTGGTCTGGTGCCTCAGTGCTCTTCATGTGATCTCTCTCTCTCTCTCTCTCTCTCTCTCTCTCTCTCTCACACACACACACACACACACACACACACACACACACACACACACACTTTCATAATAATATCAGAATCCTGTAAACTGGGGCTTGAGAACTCCTGGTTTGGTTGCTGTAGCATAAAACATACTGGACTCACATTTGCAGGTCTAATATTTTGGATTTATTTGAATGACTAATCTTTGATGGGAAGGTTAAAAAGAAACTGCTACATTTTAGATGTTCATAATAATGGAAAAGTGAGAGTTTGTGTCAGAAAAGCTGGATCTACAAGGGGTTGAAAAGCTCATAAAACATTCCCTATGGGAGTGGGGAGGGGCAATGGTAAGATATGTACACATATAATACCTTAATAAAAATATATATAAAAGAAAAAAAACAAACGAACAAACAAAAAAAAAACGTTCCCGACATCAGAGCCAGAGGTTAAGGTATTTCACTTTTGGACCTGCTCGCATTTCGGATCTTGGAGGCCAATCTCACCCTTGAACCTGCTCTATACATGTTCCACATAGGTTCTTATTAAATGCGAATAAAACGGATTTTGTTCTAAATGTGAAGTAACTGGAGGGTTTTGAGTTGGAGAGATACATGATCGTGTTTACATTAAACTATATTCCAGCTTGGACTACAGGCATTTAAGAATGAAGCAAAAAGACCAATCAAGACGCTTCTGCAATCCGCCAGGCTCCCAGCGTGGGGAAAGGACAGAGACTAGAGGTGAGTGGCTAGAATAATGAAGGGGTTTAAAATCATGTCATAGTTGTACTTTAAAAAGCCAGGGGAGGCTTAGATGTTTCAACTGGGAATATGAGAGATGCCTTCCAAAGTGAGACTGGCTGTCATGTAAAAAGATGGATTAAAATGATTCTGAGTCCCAAAAGCCAGACCCACGGATGGAAACCACACGGTGTGAGATGCGTGCTCAGAATAAGGAAGCGTTTTCTCTCAGAGACTTGCAAAAATAGAAGGGGCTTCCTGGGGAGTCAGTGAATTCTCATCCCCGACTGTGGAGAGCAGGGGCTGGAGGACTGTGGGAGGAGATGTGGAGAGTCTAGGCAGGGGCTGTGGGGCCAGGTGATGCAGAGACTCCACTTGGAAATGCACTGATTTTGGAAACTCACAGATGTAGCAAGAGTGAGACCTGTGGATATCTTCATTTGCGTGTAGCACCACCACAACAGAGAAAATTCATAATTGTGTTACTCATTTTGGGACTTTTTAGAGAACTCCCAAGCATATCCCAGGTGGGGTGTAGCAGCTGCTGACCCACTGAGTAGAGGTGTGTGAGTTTTTCTTCCCACTTCGGGGCCATGTTTCTTAGAATATTTTTCTCTAATCTTCTTTGGAGAGATGGTATAGGGGAAGAGTTTAGGCTCTGGATTAGCGAAACCTAGCTTGAAATTCTCAGTTCACACTTGCTAATTTCATGAGTGTAGGCAAATTATTTAATGTTTCTGAGCCTCACTTATTCTTCTGTTAAATGGGGATAACATTACCTATTTTCTATGGTCGTTATAAGAGATAATCTTTATTAAGTTCCCAGAACCTTGTAGGATTTTAATACGTAGGAACCAAACTCAGAAAAACAAACATTTTCTTGTGCAAGTGAATGGAGCCTAGTACTTATGTGTAGGAATCGGATACTATGAGTCACAGTGATCAAAGAGTTAACCCACAAAAGGAAATGCTCACTGATTGAATCGATGGAGTCCTAACTCCAGGATAGTATTCATTTTCCCCTCTAATGATGCATCTTTAAAGAAAACCATTTACATGAGTTCTTAAAACACTCTGAGAAATGAGCGACAGTTCAGAGGCAATGATGTATAATGTTCGGAGCTTTCTCCAGATTGGTGCTGGGAAGCTAGAGGGAGTAATTGAGCCTCTCTGATGAGTGTGCTTCTTCCTGTGAATATCAGGGGTGGGGGTGGGGTAATTGGTCTTCAAATAATCATGATTCATAGTTTAGTGGAAAACTGCAAAGCTCCCCATACAAATTGAACAGCAAGTCAGTTCATTATATTGTAGTTATTGATATTGCAATCTGCTCCCAATGAATGCAATTACAAATCCATTTAGGAAGGAGTGTGATGGGGGATTTCTTTTGCTTTCTTTTACCCTTCAGGTGCCTGAATGATGTTTTGTAAATGAGACCTGCCCCATTTCCACTATCTTTGGGTCCTGTTCATATCTCCACCTCTGGCACCTGTCACAGTGCCCGGCACACTGATAATTGCTAATTAATTGTAAATACCCTTGTTATGTGTCTTCAGTGTGTGCTTTTGCCCACTCAACAAAGGGCTGGTAATAAAGTTACCCTTATGGGTGTAACCACTCTGCATGCCCCAACCCCAGCACTCTGGTTTTCAACTAGTGCCAACCTTGACATGCAGCCTTCATATCTCTTTATGTTGACAATGAATGACCCATTCACACCAATGCACTAGTGTGTATAACCTGCTTATCTGTGAAACTTTCTGTTTTCTCAATTTCCTGAAAGCCCAAAACTGAGGCGAGCAGATAAGTTCCCCAATGAAAGAGAGCTGGCAGACATTCCCTTTATGACTTCCTAAGATAATGCTGATCCTGTCACTCTCACCGCTTACCTTCCAATGATCTTGTATAAAGTGAAGATGTGACTTTTGAAGGGAGCTCACCCAATAGTTTATTTCTAGAGGAATTTAGGCCTCGTGGGGAGTGCTGTGGCATTCTCATCTCCAGGTTCCAAGAAAACTGTCATAGACGTTAGAGGTGGGTGCTTCAGGAAAGGGAAGCTGGAGGTTCACTCCCTGGCTGGAAGCTGGCGGAGCAGAGAATTGTGGCAAGCATTCCAGCTCTGCCACCAGGGGGCAGGAGAGAGCTCTTGGAGGGCATGACTTCTCCATGCTGGCGTTTAGGAGGCTTTCTGAATGAATATGGAGAGTGGAGCTTAATTACAACCGGGAGAATTCTAGAGATACAAGGGTGAATGGCACAGCCTGCAATGGTTGGGAGGAGGAAAAGGAGGAGAGAGACAACATTTAGCCTACATTTCCCTTGACATGGAAGGTGATCAGGATTATCCATTGTCTTAGTCAGCTTGGGCTGCTGTGCCATAGACTGGGTGGTCTAAACAACAGAAATATATTTCCCATAGTTCTGGAGGCTAAGATTAGGGTGCCACCAAGGTCAGGTTCTGGTGAGGTCTCTCTTTCAGGCTTGCAAATGGCCATCTTCTTGCCATGTCCTCCCATGGCAGAGACCAGAGAGAGGAAGCAAGCTCTCTCCTGTTTTTTTCTTATAATCCCACTAGTGGCCCGATGCACGAAATTCGTGCATGGGGGTGGGGGAAGGGGAAGTGTCTCTCAGCCCGGCCTGCACCCTCTCCAATCTGGGACCCTCGGGGATGTCCAACTGCCGATTTAGGCCTGATCCCACAGGACATCCCTCTCACAACCCGGGACTGCTGGCTCCTAACCGCTCACCTGCCTGCCTGCCTGATCACCCCTAACCACTCTGCCTGCTGGCCTGATCACCCCCAACTGCCTCCCCCCCACTGCCGGCCTGATCGCCCCCAACTGCCCCCCCCACCAGCCTGATTGCCTCCAACTGCCCCCCCCCCCCCGCTGGCCTGCTCACCCCCAACTTCCCCCCCATGCTGGCCTCATCAACCCTAACCACCTCTGCCTCGGCCTCACCACCATGGCTTTGTCTGGAAGGATGTCCAGAAGGTCTCCCGGTCTAATTAGCATATTACCCTTTTATTAGTATAGATCATTCAGGCTATAGCTTCTTGACCTAATCGCCTCCCATAGGCCCCATCTACAAATACCATCACATTGAAGATTAGGGTTTCAACATATGAATTTTTCTGAAACACAAACATGCATTCCATCACAGCCATTCAAAGGAATCTTCTCAAGAGGGTAGCATATATGGTGAGGGGGACTCAATTGGAGGAGGTCCCATAGAGGGCAGGAGCTCAGAGATGGTTCAAAGAAAACAATTACTTCCTCCAAGAACTGAGCAGTGGAGTGGTTCCCATGACTCTGAAGAATCTACACATGTGTGTCCCACAAAAGCCAGCTTTTGAATGAAGGCAACACAGAAGTGGCTACTTGGTATCAGCCAAGGAAGAAACATACCAGTGGCCCTTTCTCTAATCTATCTTTTCCATGCTTTGTCCCTGAATGAGCGAGAAGAGGTGAAATATGGTAGAGGAAATGTCATATTCAATTCCTACTGCAAGTCCTCAAGCCAAGGTTAGGCCTGCCTGGGGAAGGTGTGGGCAATGGAGGCAGGTACTGGGGAGAAGGGGGAGGGAAGGAGCTTGGAATTAAATATGAGGTTTACGTTTTGTTTTGTTGGGTGGGACTTTAGAGTATCTGAAAACAAGTCTTTGTCATTGTCAGGAGACTGTTCATGAAACCAAAGAGATTGGAAGGTCACAGGATCTGCCTGGAATGTCATCAAAGGAAGAGAAAGGTAGATTTATCAGAACGTGCTGGAAGTAGTGAAAGAAAAAGAAAAATGCTTCTGTTTGTCTCATTGCTGAGTTCTGATTGTTCATTAAAACTGCTTACACGTGTCATGCAGACATTCATAGAGAGATGGAGGACAGGACTTGCGCTACACACAACGGACTGCTTCTCCAAGCATCCTCATTAGGTGTGCTTTTCCTTTCCGCATCGCCCCCAACTCTGCAGAGCTAGTGGTCGGCTCTCCCTCATGGTCCTCACTCTCTTTTCTCGGGCTGCAAACTTGCATACCCTCTCCTGAGGCACTTTAATGATTCCCCCATGTGAGGGGCTGCCACCGAGGTTGGTATGCATGGAAGGCAGAAGATATTCTTGCATACTCACCCTAGACTTTCTTTTTCTAAGAAAAAAGACTGTAGTTAGGTTTACAGGTTAATCCCAACCTAATAGAACACACTTTCATTTAGTTTAAATTAAGCAGGTATTGTGCTCAGAACGGAAATCATAGACAATTTCTTAAGGTAATCCTGGATTCTCATTGAAAAGTTCAGTGGGGTATCTTGGTTTTAGACATGAAAGGCTCACAGTGACATCTGGCATGTGCTTTTTATACCCTCTTTCCAACCTTCTAGCAAATTTTCTATTTTGGGACATTGTCTCCACCTAGTTGAAAATTGCTGAGCTCTAACATTATTTTCCAGATGGTTTTATAAAATGATTTTGAGTTCTCATTTGCTTTTAGTAGATGAGATCATTTGGAAAAGAAAATTCAAAAAAAGCAATATTAACTGACAAAAATGACAGCGAGGGCCTTTCTGTGGAAATCACAACAGGATCATACATGATTAGATGGAGTTAAAAGAAGCCTTTGATATGATCTCTCCATGGCAGGGCTGTGGTACAGGCTAAGTAGCAGCCTTTGTGACAGCCTTTGACAGTCTCTGCTCCCGCCATGTGTCCTCGTGTGCACTCTTTGAAGGTAGGGATTTTAATCCACTAGTGAACCTATTGATTATATCTCCAAAAATTATTTTCAACCAATTCCCTTCTCTTCATCTGCATTGCCAACACTTTAGTCTGGACATCTAAGTGGTCTCTTTGTTTCTAATTTGCCTTTCTTTCACTCATTCCCCACACAGGGATGAGATCATAAAAACAAATGGGTGAAGATGGTGAATGGAAACCAACCACAGAATTTCTTTTCTCTAATACTTAGTAAAGGAGAACAGGAGAATACAAGCCAGCAAAGAATATATCAACAAACTGGTTGAATAGACTTAAAAAATTCTCTTTTTCTGTTTGTATCTCTCCATATTTGGGAGTATTGGTGAGAATGTCCAGATGTTTGTGGCTCCCCAGAGTGGCTTCTGGGGTTTGCCTGGTGAGTTAGGAGCAGGTTGGGCTACACTCCTCTCCTCCTGTTAACACTACAACCTCCTCTCTGCTTTTTTGGTGGATAAAAATGTTTCTGTTTGCAGCAGCCATGACAATGTGCCTCGTAATCTTGAGCTTCTTGCCATGGTCTCTGTCCATCAGGGTCGTCTGATTTCTTACATGCAGACTTAGAGCTTCAAGAATGAGTAGTTATAGAAATAGGAAAATGGAAGCTACCAGTCTCTTAACACCTGGGCCAGGAAACTGGCACAACATCACTTCCTCCATTTTTATTAGGTAGTCACAGAGCCAACCCAGATTTAAGGGGAGTCACCGTGGACCACCATATCAGCCCAGAGTCACAGAGTGGTGAGGTGATTTCTAAGTTCATGCTCTGAGAGGGAATCCTGGCTCTGCTTTTGAAAAGACATACTCTTGCCCTAGCCAGTTTGGCTCAGTGGATAGAGTGTCGGCCTCCGGACTGGGAGGTCCCAGGTTCGATTCTGGCCAAGGGCATATGCCCGGGTTGTGGGCTTGATCCTCACCAGGGGGCATGCAGGAGGCAGCCAATCAATGATTCTCTCTCATCATTGATGTTTCTATCTCTCCCTCTCCCTTCCTCTCTGAAATCAATAAAGAAATATATTTAAAAAAAAGAAAAGACATACTCTTTAAATCTGTTGTTTTGACTCCTGATGGCTTTTACTGTCTGACATGGAGGTCACTTATCTGTAAATCACAAGGATAAAATCTGAGGTCTCTGTGTGCCCTCTAGAGAAGCCAATTCTTGGAGTGGTTTATTAAGACATTACTTTTAGAAGGGCCTTAATTCTTCATGTTCAGAGCTCAGTAATATATGGGTCATTTTTTCCAACCTCATCTCAACCGCTTTGGAACTTAAAGGTTTGGGTCCACATGGAAAGGGCATTGGCCAGGTGAATAATTCTATCAAACTAAAATACACTGATTAATCATTGATTTGAATCTCAATACTCCCACATAGCAGTTGAGTGGTATTGTGCAAGATTTTGACCTCTCTAATCTCCAATTCCCTTTTCTGTAAAATGAGGATACTAACAATACTTTCTTCTTAGGATTGTTATATGAATTAAATAAAATAATGTAAGGTTCTTATCTCAGTTTCTGGCAAACAACTTGGAAAACATTAGCTATTATAATGATCAGAAATAATAATGGGGGAGGGAGAATCTATCAAATTTAGTTTCTTAACTCAAAAGCTGGTAGAATGACTCTGTATTCTTGGTATAATTATAGATAATAAAACTGTTTTGGGATAGTATGTAACCTTAACTTGGAAGACTTCAGTGAATTATTTTGTAGTATAATAACATTGAACATAAGAAAAGGTCAAATTTTAATTTTCTAAGGACGATTCCAATACTGGCATAAATTACTGATTAAGTATAACTTTTCTAAGGGTAGAATATGACAAGAATTTATTAAACATAAACAAGCACCCATTAGAAAATAGTTATTTTTATAGATCTAGGATGTGCATTTTTCTCCAGACATTTCAACTCACGGTGGAATGTCTCCCTCCCACGTTCTATGGTTGAAACTAAGCCCCTGCATCTGTTTTGGCATAAGTAGAATCCCAGGCCTTATTTTTGCTATTTTGGATTGTGACTCACGTCTTCTTGTTCCTTAAAATTAGGGTCTCAGGGTTAGATTTCCTGCAAACTTTGCTTATTTGGGCTGAGTGGTCATCTCAGTTCCTGTGAAGAAATATGTATTATTAGCCTGAAAGGTATAAATCCTCCAGACATGAGGTCTCATCTAGAGAAATTCCGGCGATGATGAGAAATCTGGGGGTCTGGTGGGAAGAGGAAAGGGCAAACTCTCCGGAGTCAGCCAGATCTGGTTTCTGACCTTGTTCAGACTGTGTGGTCATGGGCAAGTCCCTTCTCTTCTCTGAATCTATTTCTTCACTTAAAAAATGAGAAGACACTACATGACTACAGACGTGTGAAGCCCTCAAAAGACTCCCCAGTTTGTAATGCAAGCTCAGCATATGTTGTCTCTAATTCTTAGAATTATAATTAACCCCCTGGTTATTGTGATCTGATAAGGCCATTGAGAGAACATGGTGCTACAATAACGCATACAAAGCAACTAGCACATACTAACTCCAGCACCTATGGAAAGTCTATTGGTTTCTCACATCTTCCCTCACTCTGTAGCTGGCCACAGTGTTCGATGGATCAGTGGGCAGGACAGGCAGTGGAGGCAGCAAAGTTAGATGCCTGAGATATTTGTGTGAAAAGAATGGTGTCCCCAAGAAGGGCAAAGGTGCTCAAGTACCAGCTTCAGGCTGAATTCGCCTGAAGTAGTGTCTAGGGTACCGAGGGGCCCACAAAACCATTTAATTTCTTTTGAAATAAGAACAACAATTGGTTATAATCATAATCTATAATAATGAATCCATTCTGGATCATATTCATCTTCATACCCATACTGCCATAAAGTTTAATTTTTAATATTATTTAAAGGCGGCCCCACAGGCAGAAGTGCCCATGCCCACGGAAGTCACAATGCAGCCCTGAGCAACTTTGCTGACTTTATAACCTAGTGTTGCCTCTGACATTCATTTGCGGTGAATTAGGTCACCCCCTTTCTTCTCTCAGCCTCTGGCTCTCCCACTCTTCCTGGGTTGACCTGGTGGGAGGCAACCATAGCCTCTGCTATTGAGGGGGCTGTGCTCCAGAAAGTCTTATCAGAGGCTCCTGACAAGGTCAAAGGTAAAATTATTTTTCAACAAATATTTAATTATTTACAAGGTATCCCCAAAAATGTATATACACGATGTCTGTAGATTCTATCACATTTTGAAAATGAAATGCATTTTAATAAGTACTGCCTTTATAATTATTTAAATAGTGTATACATTTTTGGGGGACACCCTGTATATTGGTTTAGCATTTGAGCATGTCTGTTTGGACCCAGCCAAACTGCCAACACAGCACAGTGTCTGGAAGTAAGAAGTGCTGGCTGTGTAGTGAAGCAATTAGCAACTATCATACATGACTGGGTGGATGAAGTAGCCGGGAAAATAAAAAGGGGCTCCGAGTAAGGATTCCTTCCCTCCCAAGACCACGAAGAGGAGCAAAGAAAGCTTATCAGAAAACATTTGGGCTTGCAGACTCCTTTCCCAACAACGTAGCCTTTGTTCTATCGTAAGTAGAGGTCTAATTTGCTTTAGAGTTTGCAGAGCGTCAAACTGGAGAATTTCTCCACTTCACAAGAATCTCAGCATTTTAAAGGAGGTGAAGTTTCTCTGAAGCCCTCGATATATAGGGGGTGGTGATGGGGGTTGCAGGCAGAGGTGAAAACAAGAACTTTGTGTCCCCAGGTTTTCCTTTTGGAAACCGTTAGCAACCAACACACAAGGCCCCAGTTTGCAGGAGATGGAACTAAAAGCATGCATGTCCCCACCCCACTCTATTAGAACAAATGTTCTATTTAACCAGATTCTGCAGGCAGAGTTTATCTTATTAAGTCATTAATCCATTCATAGAGTCCTCTCAAGTTCTTTGGAAGCTCCAGATGCTGTGATGTAAATGTGAATGAAACGCCATCGCTGCCTGCTTTGCTGACACCTTCCTTCATAGCCATTTACTTGTTTACTGTTTCTGCCTCCCACCTCCCCGGGCCCCAATAAGGTTGTAATCTCCACCAGAGCAGGGACTTTGCTCTTTTGTTTACTGCTCAGAACTTGGTGCTCAGAATGACATTGCTAGATAAATATTTGTTGCGCGATTTTGCTGAATGAATGAGATTATTTTACAGTAATTCTTAATCCTGAACAAACTGCTAAGATGAAAAGTCCATGAGATCAATTCAAAGCAGTTTTTATTACGATTTCCCAAGAATTTGGTTTTTGAAAGCATTTAAAAAACCATAGTAAAATTAACATGGAAGCACCAACACTTTTCTTTAATAAAAACTTGATATAAATATATAACAGGGCACTGCCATGCTCTATGTAAACCTCTTACAAGTTATTCATGGTGAGGAATCTGAACTTCACTTGAACTAGCAACTGTCTTTAGTAACTTCTAAATATAGCATTCACCAGCTCAATAGTGCAGCTCATCTTTTAGTTTTTTAAAATAGTATTTCCTTCGAACAAGACTAGATCCCTTCCCAGGAAATATTAACCTGTTTGCAATAATCTCTGCACATGTTCAAAGCCTGGTTGGCCTGTATTCACATTTAAAAAGAAAACAGACTTGGGTTCTGAACCAAATCAAACAATGCTCCAGGAATGAGCCATATGGCTTTGTAAAATAATCTGTTAGATGGAGTTCAGCCTCAAGAACAGCAGGTATAGGAAATTACTATGGGATGATTGCTTCTTGATGCCTGGAATTCCACAAAGTCATTCCTTTGAGTTTCAAGAGCCTCTTAATTTTTTGAGTTTTGCCCTATAGATTTAGGAGAACTAAAATACTCTAAGCCAGTGGTCGGCAAACTCATTAGTCAAGAGAGCCAAATAGCAATAGTACAACGATTGAAATTTCTTTTGAGAGCCAAATTTTTTAAACTTAAACTTCTTCTAACGCCACTTCTTCAAAATAGACCCGCCCAGGCCGTGGTATTTTGTGGAAGCGCCACAATCAAGGGGCCAAAGAGCCGCATGTGGCTCGCGAGCCGCAGTTTGCCGACCACTGCTCTAAGCCATTATTTGCTAGCCATATGACTTGAAGAACCAGGCAAAATTATGAAATAGGAAGATGTATGACAAGAGGGGACCATGAACTATGGATACCTGCGCCATCCAATTTCTAGCTAATAGCAACTTTAGACCCTTTATTTAGCAGGATGACCATCTAAGCTGGAGGTGAGGGTGGGATGGGGGAGCTTGAAGCTAAGCTTGCATAGCAGAATGAACAAAGCCTCCATAGTTCAGGTCAAGGAGTGAGGACAAAGCACTGAAGGAAATTGTGTAAGAGGAATAACTAAAGTTCCCCTAAGCTCTGTCTTTGTGCTATACTTGGCTCAGGTCCATTGTTGCCCTGTGAGAAATGAGCCAGATATTGTCAGAGCAGTTGCATTTTCTAAAGAAGCTGAAAATCCCAATTTTTAAGGGAAATGTCCTGGTAGTGGGGGTGATGGTTTAGATCAGGTAGTCGGAAAAGGCCTGCTTGATAAAGTGACACCTGAGTACAGTGTTGAAGACAGTGAGAGAGTGAGCACAGGATAACAGGAGGGAGAGTCTTCCGGCAGAGTCTTCCGGGAAGAGGAAAGGAGTGCATAGCTCAGCAGCAGGAGTGTGTCTGAGAGTCCGCAAGCCGTCACTGTGTCTGGAGGAATGAATGGAGACAAGAGCAGAGTGGAAACAAGAGGGGCAAGGTACAGAAATGAAGCTGGGTCTAGGAAGGGCTTTGATGAGACTATAATGGGAGGAGAGCCACCGGAGAGCTTTGACCGCAAGAGCAGCATAAGCCAACTAGGATTTTAAAGGCTTATTCTGGCTGATGCTATGGGGAGAATAGTTTATAAAGGAGTAGGAGCAGAAGCAGAGGAAAAATTAGAAGGCATATTGGTTTGGATGAAGTTCAGCAGTGACAGGATTAGCCAAGTAAGAGTGACTTTAAATAGAAGTTGGTTTCTCTCTCACTCATAAGTTCACGAGTCTGACTATAGAGGTAGATGGCAGCTCTGTTGAGCAAGTCCTCAGAGACTCAAAAACTCTAAGTCATAGTTTTGAGAACTCACCCAAGGCATAAATACAGGTAATGAAGAGTAAACATAAGGGTGCCTCTCTGTGAGATAAGAAATCATCTGTGGATGGAAACAAGATGAGGAAAAGATAAAGAGGAAGCTACAAACCATAACTTGCAACTATCTCTTAAGGAAGGTGCCCAGAAGTTTGATAGACATTTCTACTTTTAACCCCTTGGCTACACCAAGCTGGAAGAAATGTTAGAAAATCTACATTCTGGAAGACCAGATACCTTGTTCAATTTCTATTAGTATAGAAGGAGGGAATATAGATATTGGGAGGTAATGAGAAGTTTTGACTATAGGATGCTTTTGAAATAATCTGGATGAGAGATGATGGTGATGGTGATGGAGGTGGTAAGAAGGGGTTGGATTCAGGATACAGTTTGAGGTAGTGGCAAGAGGAAATGCTGAAACAATGATTGTCGGGTGTTAGGGAAAGAGAATAGTCAAGGATGATGATGGACAACTGAAAAATGGAGCTACTTTAATTGAGGAGGCTTAAGAGTAATAAGAATAAGTTTAATTTGGGTAAAGTTGATTTTGATACCCAGGTGTAGACGGCAGTGAATATGGTGTTAAAAGCTCTGAGACATCAAAATCACTTAGAGAATGAGTGTATATAGGAAAGAATAAACATAAGATACTGAGGCACTCTAACATTTAGAAATTGAGTAGATGGAGGAGTGACCAGTAAGAAAGTCAATCAAGGGAGGGGTCAGGGTCCCTGGAAGCCAAGAGAAAAGTATTTCAAAAAAGAATGATATATTGTATTAGATTCTGGTTGAGTAAGATGAAGATTAATAATTGGCCATTGGGTTTGGCAACAAGAAGCTCATTGGTGATCTTGATATGAGATGTTTCAATGAAATGGTGAGGGAGAAAGCCTGCTTGAAGTGGATTCAAGAGAGAATAAAATTAGAGAAAGGAAGAGGGTGAATGTAGACAATTTTCCTCCCTCAAGAATAGACCTATAAAAGCTAGCCAAGAAATGAGGTAGTAGTTAAAGGAGAGGATGGAGTCAAGTTGTTTGTGTCTTAAGATGAGATGTATTGTAGCATGTTCTATGTGTTGATGGAAAAGATCCAGTGTGAAGGAAATTTTGATGATGCAGGAGGGGAAGAGAATTGGAGTAAGATCCTTCAGAGGATGAGAGGGAATGGTGCCCAGTGAGCATATGGACGTTTTGGCTTTAGAAAGGAGCACAGACAATTCACCCAGAGGGAAGGCACATTACATGGGAACAGATGCAGGTAGGCAGTAGAGGTGGTGGTGGGAGTTAATATAAATTCTCCCCTGATTGCTTCTGTTTTCTTACTGAATTGAAATTCATACTCATCAGTTGGAAATGAGGAGGAAGGAGAAGGAAATGGATATTTGTGGAGATAAAATAAAATGTGAAATAACTGTAAGAAATTGGATGAGTGAGTGAACTATGGATATGTAATGAGATTTCTGGACCGTACTTTGGACCTATTTTATGTCAGCAGTCATGAATTTAAGGTTTGTGAGTGAAAGTAGGTTGAGAATTGGATGTCAGAAGAGTTGGAGATGGAGACACAGAGATAGAGATAGAGATAGAGATAAAGATAGAGATAGGGAGAGAGAGTGAGAGAGAGATATAAGTGGGTGGAGGGATAGGAGAGATTAAGAGTGCATTTATTTAAGGGTGTCATAAGAAATAAGAGACCATGTAATCCATGCAATGAACTCTGATTTGGTCATAAAGGTTTGGGATGGTGGTGAGAGACTGTTTTGTATTCAATGGATCAACTATAGCCTTTCTTAGAAAAGATAGCAAATTGCAAAATAGGCATTGCTACTTTTTAATATGATATATTAGAGTATGCTAAGATGCAATGAAAATAAAATCCAAGTTTCAGTGGTTTAAAACACAACAGCCATAACAATAGGATTCAAGTTGATGAAAACTCTCTTCCACACAGTCATTTAAGGACCCAGATTGATAATGGCTTTGCCAACTTCAACGTGACATCTGGAGGTCTTGCAAAACCTTGTCACATCAGTCAGCCAGCAGTGAAAAAAAGACCTAGTGGGACATGCTTGGAAGTGGCATATATCACTTCAATTCTATTTCACTAAAGAGAACTTAGTCATTTCTCTGCAGAGGGAGCTGATAAATGATGTCAGCTGTGTGCCCTGGAAGGAGAGAATGGCTTTTGGTAGACAGCTGGCAATCTCTATCATAATTAGCCACTTTGGCCAGCATCATCAGCCCTTACATTAAACATACTCACATACTCCTTAAGGGAGAAAACCCAAAATGTCATTCAGTTGTTGCATCAACCTCAAAGTCTAGGATCTCCAGGAGATGCTCAGACCCCTCCTTCAGGTCCAGATGTAGTTCTGGAAGGTCCAGCAGCCTTTGAACTAAAAGACAAGTTACCTGTGCTCCATCTGCACACGCAGTATACAAACATGGACAGGATAACCACAGTAAAAAGTCTCAAAGCTGTCCCTGCTCCACAGCAATAATGGAATTCTAATGGGGAGGTACTGTGAAGACCCCCAACCCCTAGAAGAAAATGTCTTAATAGACTCCGGGTCTGTCCTCTTTAAGGAATTTTCTTTTACATGTTCTTGGTGGCCCCAATAGGCTCTCCCACCTGGAGAATATTCTTGTCCATTATCCCCATGGCCACATATGGGGTGGATATTGCAGAGTATGTTATTAGGAGTTGCATCCCTTTCATAGCCCACTTTCTTCTGGTGCATGAGGGTAATTTGACAGACACAAGCTTGTGGTTTCTGAGCAATATAGTTTGCTCAAAAACTTGATAGGCTTCTGACCTACTTGTTTCCAGCCAGTTTCATGTAGTTGCAAATATAAGCCCCCAATTCTTTTCTAGACCTGTCCTAAGCCTGCTTTTCTTGCTCAGCCCACCCACCTTGCCTTCCTGGAATCTACATTGACATCTCCAACAACAGACGTGGGTGGCAAGACCACATCCTGGGCTGTGTCTTCGTTTTTTATTTTTATTTTTGATCTAAAAATCATATCTTCTAGCATTTGAGGTACAGAAACCATCAGTTTTCCCAGCCTCGCGTAGCCCTAAATTTAAAAGTATTTTTATTCAGTTCCACTTCAACTAGCAAAATAGTCAATTCTTGCCTGAGTTCATCAATTTCTTGTAATATTTTGCTAAAATTAATAAATAGCAGCCAACATACACTAATATTTTTTCCTCTTTCCAGCTCTTTTTCCCAGAGCTACAGACATAATAGGTTCTTGGTCTGCTTTCCAAGTTATCATAGATGATAATTCTATCAGATGATAAGTGTATCAGTTCCAGCTTCCCAACCTTTGATATCCATTTTCTTCCTTCCTGCAGTCTGAATGCTAAGCTAAATGCCATACATTTTAGGTGTTTGTTATGACACGCACCTTTAGATATTAATTTTCATATTGATGGGGAAGATGGCAAACAAATAGACCCTTAAAATTCAGGGTCTATTTGGCTAAAATAAAAAATGTTTTGCTCTCTCACGGAGGAACTTCAGTTCAGCAGCAGTGACATAGTTTCTTAGGGTTTCAGGTGTGTTAATGAGACTGCCATTTTTCACACGTGACTGTCAAGGTTTCCTTTTGGTCACCTGCACAATCAGTTAGAAAGAAGAAAGAGCATGAAGGAACCTGGATGGGAGATTGTAATGAGCTTGGCTTGGAGTGGAACATGCTATTTCTGTTCACATTCCAATGGTGAGAACATAGTTGCATGAAACTATAAGGGAAATAGAGACACAAACTCCAGCCATGGTCCAGGAAGAAGGAAATAATGGACTTTGGTGGCCAGTTTGTGGTTCCTGAGAACAAATAAGGGGACTAATTCTTCCTATAGGAAGACTTAACATCTTTGAGGTGTCATGCAGGGAGAGAATGAGAGGAGGTTATAAAATCTATAGCAGAAGCTGAAGGCTAAATAGAGGACTTTTTGAGAGATCAATGATTAAAGTTAGTTATAACAAGTGTCTAATCAAGATAAAAGTTTATTCAGTTTCATCTGATTTGCAGCAATGGAAATAGATGGGGAAACATGTCTTTGGAA
The DNA here is from genome assembly GCF_963455305.1 of Plecotus auritus. Classification (NCBI taxonomy): domain Eukaryota; kingdom Metazoa; phylum Chordata; class Mammalia; order Chiroptera; family Vespertilionidae; genus Plecotus; species Plecotus auritus. Next base: position 15,502,294 of record NC_137770.1, read on the forward strand.
GGTTGTTCGTTTTTTTTCATTTCTAGAAGTTGGGATTTCCATTGTTTTAAGAAAACCCCAAGATAGGATTTGATAAAAAAAAAATAAAAAAATCGAGAGGATCCAAGATGGCGGCATAGGTAAACACCTAAACTGCTGCCTCACACAACAATTTAAAAACTACAACTAAAAGACAAAACGTCTATCACCCAGAACCATGGGAAATCTGGCTGAGTGGAAGTTCTACAACTAGAAGGAAAGAGAAAAGAGCATTGAGATGTGCACAAGCGCTGAAAAGCTGAGGTATTTAGGCGCGCAAATCGGGCTGGCGGTGGGCGACTGGGAGTGCTGCTTTTTTCAACCCAAAGGGAGACAAGCTCCCGATTACTTTGAACTCCAGTTTCTGGGGAGACGCGGGGGACCCAAACTCCTACGGGGAGAAGCTGGACTGTCTGCCATTGGGTCGGAAAGTGAGGGTGGCTTGCTTGCAGGGCTGCGTGCAGGAATAATTGTTTACTGCACTGGGGTGCAGGACGCAGGGACACGGTCGGAGACGCAGAGCAGGCTAACTGGCAGCCATCGCTGTTTGCCACGCCCTAGCCTAGTGACGCCCTGAGACCCCGCCCTGCACAACCTACAAACCCACCCAAGCTCCAAGCCGCAGCTTTAGCATATGAATGGCCTGCCCTATCGAAGCTTAACATAGCAAACTTGCAGCTGGGTCAGACAGCTCCAAAACCTCCAAACCCCAAGCAAAGAGGAGAAAACTGTAGTTCTCGCTGTAGCTCCTGCTGGGCAGCCTCAGACAGTAGCTGACCTGCAGCCCATTGGAGATCCAGAAGCCAGTGTACCTAGTGGTCAGTGTGAGACACCAGATTTCAACTCCTCACATCCATAAGTGACACATTCAAGAGGCAGACTCAGTGAGCACCAAAGCCCCACTGAAACAAGTCCTGCACCATAAGCCTGTCTCCAGTGCAGCAGTTCTTCCATTATAGACACAGCGGGTCCTCACAGCCAATTGGCCTGGAGGTCAATTCCTCCCAGTGTACCAACAGCAATCAAGGCTTAACTACACCAAGACTTTGTACTCAGCCCACAAAGGGGTGTACCAAGAGCGTCCACCTCAGGTGATTGGGGAGGCAGAGCTACTAGCCCCTATAGGTCACCTACCACACAAAGCCACTCCATCAACACAGGGAAGCAGCAAAATGCGGAGACAAAAAAACATGTCACGAAAGAAAGAAATGAAGGAAAGCAAACTACTGGACAACATAGAGTTCAGAACCATATTTATAAGGTTACTCAAGAATCTTCTAAAAACCGCCGAGAAACTTGATGAGACCTCCGAGGAGCTTAGTGAGACCTTCAAGGACCTTAATGAGAATGCCAAGAAAATGGAAAAGGACCAGTCAGAAATTAAGCATACACTGTCTAAAATAAAGAATATACAGAAACTCAACTGTAGATCAACGTACCCCAAGAATCAAATTAAAGATCTGAAATATGAGAAAACAAAAAACACCCAACCAGAAAAACAAAAAGAATCCAAAAATATGAAGATAATGTAAGGAGTCTCTGGGACAACTTTAAGCGTACCAACATCCGAATTTTTGGGGTGTCAGAAGAAGAGACAGAGCAAAATATTGAAAACCTATTAGAAGAAATAATGACAGAAAACTTTCCCTACCTGGTGAAAGAAATAGACTTACAAATTCAGGAAGCACACAGAACCCCGTACAAGAGGAATCCAAAGAGGACTACACCAAGACACATCATAATTAAAATGCCAAGGGAAAAAGACAAAGAGAGAATCTTGAAAGCAGCAAGAGGAAAACGGTTAGTTACCTACAAGGGAGTACCCATACGACTGTCAGCTGATTTCTCGGCAGAAACTATGCAGGCCAGAAGGGAGTGGCAAGAAATATTCAAAGTGATGAACAGCAAGAACCTACAACCAAGATTACTCTACCCAGCAAAGCTATCATTCAGTGTTGAAGGTCAGATAAAGAGCTTCACAGACAAGAAAAAGCTAAAGGAGTTCATCACCACCAAACCAGGATTACATGAAATGCTGAAGGGTATTCTTTAAGAAGAGGAAGAAGAAGGAAAAGGTAAAGATAAAAATTATGAACAACAAAATGACATCAAATACATACCTACCAACAAGTGAATCTGAAAATCAAGTGAATAAAAAATCTGAAGAACAGAATGGACTGGTGAATATAATAGAATCAGGGACATAGAAAGGGAGTGGACTGACAATTCTCAGGGGGAAGGGGGTGTGAGGGGTGCAGGAAGAGATTGGACAAAAATCTTACACCTATGGATGAAGACAGTGGCGGGGGGAAAGGGCATGGGGTGGGGTGGGAAATCAGGTGGAGGGAAGCTATGGGGGAAAAAAAAGAGGAACACCTGTAATAATCTGAACAATAAAGATTTATTTAAAAAAATCACAAGGGGAAGCTATTTTAAAGGGGAAAACAGTGTACCATACATCTCAACTTATATTTTAGAATGAAGTGAGAACACTTTCCTTATGCCATGAATTAAGGTCTGCCTTCACCTGAGTATGCTTTTAAAGAGCTAAAGAAATGATTTTTCCCTACCTACATACCTGATTCAGATGGTGGCATCCCCCATATGGTGTTATTTAATATTGAACATCTCAGACTTTGAGAAATACACTAATAGTCATTGTGATTCCTTTGCTTCTCCTAGGTCAGATTGCACCCTGTTAGTGGCGGTGAGAGTTTTCCTGTGAGGAAATAGATATTCCCACTGCCATTCATCCTGGGGCAGATGAATGAATAGGCTTTATTCTGGGAAAGGGACAGACCTCCTCCTCTACAAATGTGAAAGGGTGGGAACATGAAAGGTTAAAGAGGCTTAGATATTTGGCTGTGTCACATTTGCACCAGGTTTTCTCTCCTGGAACCCAGCAGGAGCTAGACAGGAAATCAAAGTTTAGGTTTTGGCTACGATTCTCCCAAAGTAACCAGTTTTAGTAACACTTAGGTTTTGAATGGTAGTACTATTATCCCCTAAGCACCCAATAAAGGTGTTTTTTTTTAAATCTATTCATTGCAAAATAAAACACAGATATAGAAAACTCTATGATATAAAGTTATACTTAAATGAATCATTAAAAGACAAGTAGTTTTGTAACCAAAACCAAATCAAGAAATAGAACTTTGCCAGCTACCTCAGAAGCCCTCCATTTTCCAGTATTGAGTATATACCAGAATTGACTAGCAAGAATCCTATCTAATAAAGAGGGAATATGCTAATTTACCCTCACACCATCACAAAGATGGCGCCCATAGCCAATAAGGAGGGAATATGCTAATTGACTGCCCTGCCCTCAAAGATGGCGGTGCCCATAGCCACAAGATGGTGGCGCCCAGTTCCCTTAGCCCAGCCGTGGGCAAACTACGGCTCCCGGGCCGGATCCGGCCCATTTGGCTGTTCTATCCGGCCCACGGAGCCGAAAGAGAGGAGGGTTCTCATGCTCTCCCCTCCGCTCCTTTACTTTGAATTTATATTAGTTCACACAAACACTCCATCCATGCTTTTGTTCCGGCCCTCCGGTCCAGTTTAAGAACCCATTGTGGCCCTCGAGTCAAAAAGTTTGCCCACCCCTGCCTTAGCCCCACTGGGGTGGCAGGCGTTGGGAAGGTCGGGCCCGCCCCCAGGCAGGCCCAGCTTTGCCGCGCGCCTGCCTCTGGAGTCCCCAGTCCCCTCAGCCCCCCAACTGCCCAGGGCTGGCCCGAGGTGCAGGCAAGCCTCGGATGGCGGCTGCCCAGCTGCCCAGGGCTGGCTGAGGCTCGCACTGCTGGCAGTGGCAGCAGCAGAGGTGTGATGGGGTGTTGCCTTCCCCTGATCACTGGGTTGCCTCCCGCCCCTGAGGGCTTCTGGATTGTGAAAGGGGGCAGGCCAGGCTGAGGGACCCCCCCTCCAGTGCATGAATTTTCATGCACCAGGCCTCTAGTATATAATAAAACTGTATGGCAATTACCACAGTGTGATAATGTGCGGAAATATGCACAAAATCTTACTAAGAGAGAAAAGAGCGTCCATACCAGAACTAAGGAATATGAGAAAAGTGGTATTGCATAGTAAGGAGGGGTGGTATTCAATAAATGGTGCCAAAAAATTGGCTTCCCATGTGGAAAAATATAAAATATAAAAATTGAGTGTTACCACACACACATCACTCATTAAAATAAACTTCAGCCAGTATGCTGATTAATGCTATTCTTGAATGTCCAACCTGCCATCAGCAGAGACCAGCCTTTTAGTATGAGGATGATTACAATAGACATCTTCTGCTCTGGGGGTATAGAATTGGTCCTTATAGGAATTGATACTTAACTGAATATGGGTTTGCCATATGTAGAGTTTGCCTATTGCAATAACTATGGCCCAACAAAGACAAGGCAAATAAGGGCTCAGACTTCTCAGAGGTCAAAGTCAAAGTCACCCCATGAGGACACCAACCTAAATCAGTTCCTCTTGAACGCTGAGACAAAAGTAATCTTCCTAAGGCGCACATTTGGTCATATTCTTCACACCCTTAAATCTTTGTAATGGCTACTTATCAACCTTAATATAGAAGTCCAAATTATTTATCTTGGTTAAGAGACTCTACGATTTAACTTCTGTTTCTTTCCATCTCTTAATTTTTGCCACTTCCTCCTTCAGAGTCATCTTCAATAACACTGAACTACTTTCATTTCCTGAAAATGGAACCAGGCCTTTGCATGTCCTGCCTCTCAACCTGAAATACCCTCTCCCACTTGACTAATGCCTATTCAGGCTTTCAATCTCAGAGGGGACAGTGAGTGCTCTTGGGACATTTTCCTGGATCCACCCACCCTTCTTACTTAACTCTTACTATAACACTCACTATACTGTAGCACTCACTGTTGCTTGTCCCGGGATCCCCTAGTAGACTATAAGCTTCCCAATACTCCTAGCACCTAGCAAAAATGAGGCACTTGAAAAAAGTTCATTGAAAGAATTAATAAAATAAAGTGCTTTTCTTTCTATTAACTTGCTCACTATCCCTTATAATATCATTTAAAAAGATAAGTGCACATTTTTTTTTCTCTCATACACTTCTCCTATGTACTTAAGAAGTAAAATGATATGGAATATGAATGACATGAAACTGATTGGGAACTTTACCAGAGGTAAAGTTTGTTATTCTTGGGATTAACCTTTTACTGTCATCATTTAGCAAACATTGATTAAATTCTATATATAGGTTCTCAACCATTTCGCATTCTCCTAGATTTTTATATTAAAAGAATCCCGTGTTATATTTGTATCACAATAGGGTACTGCAAAACTGAACACACTGACTCTTGACCACTTAGCTCATTGATGGCCTTGAGTTTTATGTGATATAAGAATTAGAATTTAGACTTCAGAGTGACTGATAGAGAACAGCAATTTGATACTGCTGTTCCTTTCTTAGCTGTTAATATGCGGTCCTCGGGGGACAGTGAGAGTTTTCCCAGTGAAGTGTCTGCAATAAATCTATAATGTGTGCACATGTATCTCCTGAAATAAGAGGAGCGTAACTCCCTCTTCATCTTGATCCAAGTGAGACTGATTTCTCAATGGCAATCAATCAGATTTTACTGTAAGGGAGAAAGAAAAAAAAAAAAAAAAGCCTGCTAGAACAACAGGGAAATGATAAGGTATATCATTTAGTATGGTGATTGCGATTACAGGCTTTGGACTCAGACATTTGGGTTCAAGTTCCTGGTCTGCTTTTAGCCTCTCTAAGCTTCAGTCCTTTCATGTACAATAGAGACAATCACATCTATTTCATAAAATTGTTGGGGTCAAATTAGTAAACTATTGGACATAGAGTTCTCAGCACACAGTCCACTCTCAGTGAACTCCTGGCAGCTATCACTGATAAGTTCCTAGGGAACCGGGACAATAAGAGAATCTGATCGAAAGAGTCTTAGCAACCAGAATATGCAGAGAGGGCTGGGGATGAGGAGAAAGGGGGACGTGTGAGGGGAATTCTGTATAGTAGTTTTTATCAGGCCGCAGCTTCCAGTCTGGGCTTTAGAAATCTAGGCAGTCAACCTAGGAATCAGCAGTACAGAAATAAATTGTGACAAGCCTCGCTGTATTATGGAAAACGTTCTCGGCGAACGGCAGGGGAGAGATGGCAGGAAGATCCATGGCCAATGCGCTGCCTTTAAAGGACTCCATAACTCAGTGGGACACATGGATGCTTTGGGCTTTGCCTGCTCATAAACAGATAATAAGCACAGTGACTCACTTGTCAGGCAGAAAACTTGATTAATTTTTTCAGCAATAAGCAGAATCACAGAAAATCATTTCCTTAATGCAAGCCCGGAGTACACTGGAGGTTAATGTGTCATTAATTCATTTCTACTTTGATGCAGCAAAATGTACCACCACATATGGAATGAGTCAAATGGGCTTTAGAGCTTTTTTTTCTGATGAAAAATTATTAAAATTCATACCCATAAATAAACCATCTTAATAGATTTCTTATGCTCACTATGAAGGTTGAAATGATCAATATAAAATTAGTGCTTTTGCCCTGGCTGGTGTGGCTCAGTGGGTTGAGAGTGGTCCTGTGCACCGAGAGGTTGCTGGTTCCATTCTGTGTCAGGACACATGCCTGAGTTGTGAGCTCGATCCCCAGTAGGGGGCGTGCAGGAGGCAGCTCATTGATGTTTCTCTCTCTCCTTCTCTGTCCCTCTCTGGTCTCTAAACATCAATACAAACGTTTTTTAAAAAGTAGTGCTTTATCACTCTCAATACACTTTTATATCTAATATCTCATTCGTACTGAATAAGAGATAGAGCACCAGCAGGGCAAGGGGAATACCTTCATATGAAAGATGAGAAAACTCGGTCTCTGAGAGGTTATCTGATTTGTTCAAGGTCACACAGCTAGTAAGCAAGGAACAAAAACTAGAAGAAATCTGATGACCCGAAGGCCAGAAGAAGCCCCAGTGGACCTCACTGATGCTGTTGTCATGGATGCTTCCATGGATTTTTATTATAAATGTTTAGCAGGCAATGTTGCAGGACAGGAATTTAGACAAGGGCATGTGTTCAGACATCTCATGGATATTGCCCCGGTTTGCCCCATGACTAGAGTGTAAATATAACTGAGAAATTGAACACGAGTCTGTTCCTCCTCTGACGCACTCTTCCACCTTCTCCATCCAGCTCTGTGCCCCGAGAGGCTGGCCTTCTGAACCACAACAGAGAGAGAGAGAGAGAGAGAGAGAGAGTCCTCGCCTCTGACTTCCTCGTGCTTCATCCAGTAGGAAGCTCCTGCAGAAAACTGGAGGGAGGGAGGAGAGGAAGTTTTGAGTGTATGTTTCCCCCCAGCTCCTATTTTGAGACTCTATCGTTGCTAAAGGTCCCAGTTCAGTCCAGCTGCCTTCTCCAGGCAATTCTTTGGGCCTCCGGGTTTGGGAACCAAGCCTTCCTCTTGCCCTTTGGGGCCAGGGGTGTCAGTGCTCCCAGATGTTACTGCCCCCAGGTACTGCACCATCCCTGTGACACCCCTACACCCTGCCCTTGTCTTTGTAAATATCTCTCTATTAAACTTTCCTTGTTTTGTCTAAATTTGAATGACCTTTCTGTTGCCTGCCAGGATTCTTCTTGATATTACCTTCCAGGATGAACACTGTGGAAGGTGGCTATTCTCTATGCAAAATTTCTCCCCTTTTATAAAATCAAAAAACTACCATCCCTTTCAATGAAGACTAACACAAGGTGTGTGTCTGGTGTCACAGGCCTAGAAGGTTATGGTCATGGTCATAGCAACAGACTCTTTTCCTCCTGATTGTCCTTTGAAAAGCCACATCCTCCTTTCAGTCTCATGGTTAGGGTGTGACTGCACCCCACTTCAGGAGCACGTGTGGTCTCTGGGAGAAATGAGACTGTCCACTTCTAACCATAGCAGCCTGTTTAATTGAGGAACAAGGGCAGGAGAACCAGAAGTATCAGTGAAGAGACTCTCTCATTCTACTGGATTTTCTAAGCTGTGGAAGCTAAGCCTGGAGGTGCTTGTAGCCATCTTTGATGTGATAGCAGAATGAATGAATGAATGAATGAATGAATGAATGAATGAATATTTAAAAATAGCAAAGGTAGATCAGGAAGACGGTGAAAATGTCTTCCTGGCAACAAGAGTTAAGCATTTAAATCCAGCTGTACCTGAAATTGCACCTGGACTTTTCTGGGCCGATAATCTTTTTTCCTCCCTCTGACAGTTTGATTAATTGCTTGCAACCAGAAAAGTCTGCAGCAAAGGAAAAAATCCTGAAACTTATTCCAGTCTCTGTCATTTAGACGTTGTGTGACCTTTGGTAGATTATTTTCCCTCTTTGCCTCAGACTCCTTACCTGTAAATGCAAGGATTGTTTTACTAGGTGTTCTTCAAATGCCTTTCCAGAGCTGAATATGGAGAAGGAGAAACAGTGGCCAGTCTTCCCTCGCAGCTGGAACTAAGAGGACAGTGATGCAGCAGAATGAGCCCGTGTCTGCTCCCAGCACAGATAGGATAGCAGACAGGGAGCCCAGCTCTCCAACCAATATAGGCCCCTGCAAAGAAAAGCCATACCCAACCTGATTCACCCCATTCATATTGCTAGATCTCATCCAATCTTCCTCATTTCAATTGAGTCAACCAAGTACACAAGGTAATTTACATGATATCTCTCCTCCAATGTAATCATCACATCAAATGACCAAATAAATATTTAATACCTACTGTAAGTAAGATGTGGTGCTAGGTGTTATGATTATTATGATTATTAACATTCTATCTTTATGGGTGTCCCCCTTGAAAGGTACCGAATTCATTTTAGCAAATAAATGCCAAAAAAACGAATGAGTTTTCAAGTAAAGAGACAGGACAATTTTGCAGAGTACTTAATCCTCCTTATTACCCATCCACCCATTCTTCCAGCACCCAGTGTTTCTGGGTCATTCACAGTAGCTCTGTTTTCCAGTAGATGAAACTTCAGCTTAAATAAACTAGGCTTATGTAAAATGAATATAACCGCAATTTGCCAAACATGTGTTGAGTTAGAAGGTCCCATTTTTGCCTACTGCATTTGGATGTGGGAAACAAACTATTATCGCCTTGCCCTGAAAACCCCATTCACACTGGTTGTGAGAAAAAAAACAAACCTTAAATTTGCACATGGAAAGTATGTCATCTCTGCTGGCTTAAGCAGTCTTTTTATTTTTATTTTCTAAGTGACTCATTTAGTATCTTTTGGATGCTCAAATTCAAGACTCATGTTTTCTGTTAGTACAGCTATCTTCTTATTTCGATTCAAGATGGCTCCTGGGTGGAAAAGCAACTTCATTCTCTCTGTCAACATGCTGGTCCTGGTGCAGTCCTCTGAGAAGGATGTCTGTCTGCAGGAGCTTGTGTCCCTGAGGTTGGGTGTGTCACCCTTCAGGGTAGATCTATTGGACAACCTGGAAGCTTTCCAATCCTGTACTTTTGGAATTAGATGAAGGCTTCCTCATGCAGGTATGATCCATTATTCGCCCCTCTCTCCTCCTTAGAGGGTGGTCAGTGGTGCTGAAAAGGCTAATCTAATCACAGGTCATTCATTCTAGTCCTCATCCAGAAGCCATTCAGCAACCCACCCAGTCACTTCATTCAAGCAAAGACACTCCTCTCACCCAGGAAATGACAAGAGTTTCAGGAATTCTGTGTCAGGGAGGGGGTAAAAGATCAGATATTAGAATAAGAGATGTTCCTAGGGCTCTTATCACTTAGGAAGTTATGAGAGTTTTAGGAGCTCTGTGTCTGGGGACAAAAAATAAGAATATTTAAAAGATTCTCAGGTGACACTTAGAAACATTGAAGTTTGAGAACCATTACACTAATGATTGGACCTCTAGTCAACCTGGCCTGTAGGTCACAGGTGGACAGAATTATTTTTAAAGTGAGGAATTTTTTTTTTTTCTCTCTCTCTGTTCTGGCAGGCCATCTCCATTCAAAGCTTTGACATCTGAGAGACAATGATCACAGTATAACTCAATTGTACTGGAGTTTTATTTCTCAGTACTGGTCTATTCTTTCTCCTGAGTCACCAATCTGCTGGATAGTAGGGTTCAAAAATATTGTTTCACTCATGAGTTAAAAATAGCTCCATCTCTTTCTGCTTAAACTGACTCTTTGGTTAACTCAGCTGCTTCGGGGTATTAAATGCTCAGTCTTTCAGATATACTCCACCTCTCCCAACTCCTCTCATGATGACTCTGGGGTAGAAGAGGCTTACATGGCCTTGTGGTTATTGGAGAGAGGCAGGTCACATGGCATTTGGTGCAAACTTGGAAAAGATGACAGGGTTGGACAATTGCCATGCTTATTTTGTTAGAACACTTTGCTGCCATATACTCTAAAGCTGCCATAATAAATGTACAAATCTACTATGTCTGTGAAATGAATGGTGCCCCGTTGACATGGATTTCTCGTGCTGTGCTCGATCTGCACAATTGTATTTTAATCTTGACTTTTGTACCATGTTGATGTGCATCTGGATGAATATGGGGTTTGTAGCTGCCTACAGGGATATCAAATGACAAGCACTGACTATTCTCCCTCATCCATGCTGGAAGTTCTTATGTTTCTCAGTCCATGAGGTCCCTGATGAAGAAGTCTTCTAATTCTTCCTTGTCTCCTTCCCACAGTCCACTGGGGACAGGAGGTCAGATTTTTGCATGTTCTTGCATAACAGGAACTTTGTTTCTCACTTCCCTTGAATTACAGAAAACTCCAAATTTAAGTCATCCAGGCCTGGTTCATTTTTTAAAATTCTCACCCAAGGATATGTTTTATTGATTTTAGAAGAAGAGAAAGGAGAAAAGATAGAGCTAGAGCTAGAGCTAGAGATAGAAATAGAGAGGTAGAGGTAAAGGTAGAGGTAGAGATAGAGATAGAGATAGAGATAGAGATAGAGATAGAGATAGAGATAGAGATAGATAGAGAAACATTGATGTGAGAAACAGCAATAGGTTGTCTGCTGCAGGCACACCAACCAGGGAGCAAATCCACAACCTAGATATGTGCCCTGACTGGGAATCGAACCCACAACCTTTTGGTGTATGGGATGATGCTCCAACTAACTGAGCCACCTGGCCAGAGTCAGGCCTGGTTCTGGATATGAAATGGGAGCCTAAGGGATTTTAAGATTTTTTTCTTTCTCCATAATGTCTGGCTTTTGAGACTCTATTAACTGGTGACTCACAAATAATATTGACTTCTTTTTTCTACCTAAAATTCACTCTTTTTAAAACACACTGCTTAGATGGGCCTCTTGGGGGGGGTGGGGCAGCAGTATTTTCCAGATTTGAAAATATAACATGGAAGCCCTCACAAAAAAAATTGCATTATTTTACCTTTCCCTTGCAGGCCTGATTGAAGGCTGTAAAAAGAAGCCCAAAGACACCAACGTTGTACTTTTTCCTAACAATTCCCTGCTGTGAGAGCCTTTTCTGGTAGGCATTTTCTGAGTCCCAGGATGTAGCAGGGAACAGTTCAAGCAGTTATTTTGCTGCCATCATTTGATAACAAGGGCTACTAACTTCACCTCTCCATCATACCTCTTCAGCCTATTCAATAATCTAGACTCTGACACTTACATAACCCTCACTTCCATGTTCCACATTCCACTAGGACCTTTTGGGGTTCAAGAAAGAAAAAAAAATGGGCTCTGATTTAAAGAGCAAGGGGGGTGCCCTAACCGATTTGGCTCAGTGGATAGAGCATCGGCCTGTGGACTCAAGGGTCCCAGGTTCGATTCCGGTCAGGGGCATGTACCTTGGTGGTGGGCACATACCCAGTGGGGAGTGTGCAGGAGGCAGCTGATTGATGTTTCTCTCTCATCGATGTTTCTAACTCTCTATCCCTCTACCTTCCTCCCTGTAAAAAATCAATAAAATATATTAAAAAAAAAAAGAACAAGGGGGGTTATTAGGTTCATGTAACTGCAATGCGTGGAGACTGATCACTTTTTAGGATCCAGCTGCAGTGCCCTTTGATTCCCTGAGTTCTCCATCTTTGTATTTATTGTTGTTGTTGGTTTTTTTTTTTTCATAATCAAAAAGTGGCACAGAGATTCTAGGCATCTCATCTGCATAATGCATCAGCCACAGCAAAAGAAATAGCCTTTGTCCCAGCCTTCTAAGTAGGGTAGGTCACACGCCCACCGCTGAACCAATTAGGAGACTGGACTGCTTTGATTGGTTTAACTTAGGGACATGCCTCATTCCTGAAGCCAAGAACCATGTGAATTTTGAAGGGAATGCACAGGAGTCTGGGTCATTAGCTGGCTTCTACTCGGTCTTGACAATGAGCTCTGTGCCTCCAAGATAGGGAGGCAGCCAAAAAGCATTAAGGTTCAAAGGACCACTGAAATCTTAGGTAATGTCACTGTCACTGGTGATTGTTAGAGACTGGCAATCAAAGGCCCACCTCCATTTTCTTAGCACATGTAAAACCTCCCTGATTTTGGTGTGAACCAGACAGGGGAGGACCTCCCAGTAATGACTGAGATGGAATTTCCTATATCTTGGTGGTATGTGCGCCGGAAGTTATTGAATTAACTTAAAGAGAAAAGGCAGCAATATTTTTTTTGTAGCACTGAATCAGCGAACAGAGATTCATGGCATTGTATAGTCTGCAACTAAATTAAGTCAGTTTGTGAACATTTTACTAAAAATTTAAGGAAAGAACATCCTTAAAAATTTCTCATTAGTAAAGAATGATGGATGGAAATCAATATGACAATTTCTCTTTTTACAAATTTCCAGTGAATAAAAGGTCATTGGTAATACCTGTTTCTGTTTTACTTTGATAAATGTAAAAACAATATGAATAAAACTTTCCTAAAAGGAAAATATTTCTCAAGCTTATTTTCCTAGATAACCTAAAACATTTTCAACTGAAAAGGCAAATAGTTCCAAGGGTTTCAAAAACTGAACTCTGGGGTTAGGACAAAGTTTAAAATTGTACCATTCTTTTTAATTAATTTATTATTTATTCACTCAATAAACAATTCTGATTACCAGTGAGAACAATCTTAACAATAGTCCTTTTAGGGGTCAGAACAAGATTTGTAGAGCAAGAAAGAGAATCTCTGCTTATTCCAGAACCTACTTTGTCTTGGCAATCCTTTCATCCCAGGAGAACTGGACAGGTGCTGTAGATGCCTTAGATCTTCCTGTCCCACAGTCCTTTTTACAAAAAATATTTTTATTGATTTTTTTTGGGGAGTGGAAGGGAGAGGGAGAGGGAGAGGGAGAGAAACATTGATGTGAGAGGGAAACATAGATTGGCTGCGTCTTGCATGCCCCCTATCCCGGATCAAGCCCATAACTCAGCCATGTGCCCTGACTGGAAACCTTTCAGTGCACAAGATGACACCCAACCAACTGAGCAACACTGGCCAGGATGGTCCCATAGTGCTTTTGAATACAGGGTGTCACACTCTCTTTTCTTGGGTGAACTGCCAGAGAAGCATCGGTTGCATTTCCCTGAAGATTCAAAACAGCAAGTGTTATTTCCATGAGTGGGTAAGTGTATGAGAGATGGTATTTCTGGTTATGTATATTTAAAAAAACTAGTCAAGCCTACTAGAGTTGACTGTCATTCTGTGCACACTTCTAAAGGCCCACAGTGCACCTCTCTGTGGTATTTCTACAGAGGCACTTCCTAGTCTACTATTGCAGTCCTGTTATGGTCTCTGTTTAACTGTCTAAAGAATCAGGGTTTCCAAGTTAATCCATTTTTTAGTGAGTGTCAGTAGTCCTGGAGCCAAGACCAGAAATTTGAACAGGATTCTTTCAAAAGAGTGTTCACAAGTTCTATTAAATATCTAAGAATGATCAATAGCTGCTGAGAACTGAAGTTAATATTTTTCACAGCATTGGCAAGTCAAGTCATTGCAGGGCAAGATTTCTTGATTATATTTAATTTGAAATTAATTGAGCACACATTTTCTAGATAACAAAATTTATGTTTATTCTAAAGCTTGCACTGAACAATGATGTGAAGACTTCCATAGCGTATTCCTTTATTTGGCTTGCTTTTTGAACACCTAATTGCAACATTATTTAAGGAATTATAACCTGCTTTTTAAAAATCCACTGGTACTTAATAAAGGGCTTAATAAAATAACAGGGAGAAAAAATAGATTATGGGCCATTATATGTTTAATAATATGCAAATGTTGTTAAATTAGAATATGATTGCATTACTGTTCTTTGGAGAAGAACAGATTTAAACCATTCAAAGTAACAGATGTCATTTTTTAGTGCTGAGATTTAACAATAATAAATTAGAAATTGAAAATCATACATATATTGAATTATATCTTGACTTTTATAGATAGTAATCTCATCATAGTAGGCAAAATTGCAAGCAGCCAGTAGTTCAAATGTTTTATGCTTCTATTTATGTGAAGGGTAGCTAGTATTTTCTTATATGAGTAAAATAACTAAATAAAAGACAAGTCACCAATGCAATATCCACAATCTTTCAGAAATAACACAATTTAGCCTATGTCCTCTTACATGTGGACTGACTGATTTTAACAGGCTGAAAAAGAAATACTGAAATGACATATGGAGTTTAAACCAAATGAAATTATTTGATGATTATTGCTGAGTTTTCCAGAGAGCAGAGAAATAAATGATGCAAACTGAATTTCAGCATTTCTCCCCTTTCATTTCCAACTCATGGGAGATACTTCTAAATTGTTTCTTGGATAGAAAAATAATGTCTCCTGAAGCTCCTTTTTGCTCTTGAGGAGCGCCAGTTGGCCATGAACTTCAAAGTTCCAAATAGAACATGATCGTCACCTAGTGGCCACAGACAGGGTCCCTGTGTGATCTTTCTTGGCCAGCAACAAACGATGTAGTAAGAAAAGGATCTTTGGAGGAGAGGAATCTTAACTTCCACATCACTTCGCCTCACCCAAATTTGACGTGATTTTGCCATCATCAGCTTATTCCTACAAACAAGGGGCATTCAGCTCGTGCAGCTGATAACATGAACGTGGTCATGTTGCATCCATTTTTAAGCTGTGAAATGGCAAAGGATAAAAAAAATAGTGTTTAAAATTTTCTTTTACTTGAATCGAACCAGGTGTTTATACTATGAAAAAACAAACAAAAAACAAGACTTCCTTGCTTTCTTTTAAATTAACCTTCTGTTATATTCCCCCAAAGGCATCTACCCAAGAGATGCAAATAAAACATCTCAGTCAGAACTGGATTTGTCCAGGATAGTAGAGGAAAAGAAAAATGTAGATAAACATTTTCTTACCATCGCTCCCTTGGCAGCCACTGTTGGTTGGCTGGGGGAGGAAGGAGGGAGGAAGGATAGGGAGGGAAAATCTTAGCAATGTCCCCCTGGCTGCTGAGTTAGTAAATAAGAAAATGAAAATTCTCATATGGCACATTCTTTCAGAAATTAAGGCAGTGACGTGTATTCGACTAGTTGGTATTAGATATCTTACAGTACACGCAAGTGCTACAAAGGACCAGGTATTTGTTTGTTTGTTTGTTTTTGTGAGATGGGCAGGTTGTCTGTGTGTGTCTATGAATATGTGTTTGTGTGTGGATGAGTCTGTTGGAGGAGCAGCCTGCTGATTCATGGCAGAGTCACCTGATGGACCTAGCCAGTGGTTGTCAACCTTTCTAATGCCGTGACCCTTTAATACAGTTCCTCATGTTGTGGTAACCCCCAACCATAAAATTATTTTCCTTGCTACTTCATAACTGTAATTTTGCTCCTGTTATGAATCATAATGTAAATATCTGTGTTGTCTGATGGTCTTAGGCTCTACAGCAGCGGTTCTCAACCTGTGGGTCATGACCCACAGGTTAAGAACCGCTAGCAGGATTGCCTAAGACCATCGGAAAACACAGATATTTACATTATGATTCATAACAGGAGCAAAATTACAGTTATGAAGTAGCAAGGAAAATAATTTTATGGTTGGGGGTTACCACAACATGAGGAACTGTATTAAAGGGTCGTGGTATTAGAAAGGTTGAGAACCACTGACCTAGACAAAGAAGCCTATTATCACAAAGGCCTTTGTGGGACTGGGTGTTATAGTAGCTGTTGTGTTTCCATAGCAACCTGAGGATGGGTTCATCTAGAAAGGATCAGGGGCCCTATGCATAAATGACAGAATGAAGCCCAGGGCAAGATAAAAGTGATGTAAAAAGAAATGCCTATATGCTATGTATCACACATTCTATTTTAAAATTGGTACATCTGCTTAACAGAAAAATCAAGTTCACAAGGTCAACTGAGGCAATGGATGAATATTATTTATTTGACCATGACATTAAAGAATAGAAATATAAGGTCTTGGGAGGAGTTTTCGGCTTAGATGGAAAAGAGAAAAAGGAATAAAGCAGGTTGGGAAAGCAGATTTTCTCAAGATGCTCCTGGGAAGGTGATGCTGTATAACATGAATCAAATGAGGTGGTTGTTTTGGTTATATTTCAAGTTCTTTTTTTAAAGACTTATATTTTATTGATTTTTTACAGAGAGGAAGGGAGAGGGCTAGAGAGTTAGAAACATCGATGAGAGAGAAACATCGATCAGCTGCCTCCTGCACACCCCTCACTGGGGATGTGCCCGCAACCAAGGTACATGCCCTTGACTGGAATCAAACCTGGGACCCTTGAGTCTGCAGGCCGACGCTCTATCCACTGAGCCAAACTGGTTAAGGCGAGTATTTCAAGTTCCTAATCAGACGTTTTATATATCTCTACCAGTCACTTCCCTGGCCTATCCAGAGGTCTAATTGAGTTCATTAAGTTAAAAATAACATTTTAAATAAGAAAATACAAAGCAAAAATTTAAAAAATTTTAAAAATGGATATTTATCTGTGTCTCCTCAGAATTGTGAACTCCTATGAGCAGGCATATTGAGGATGTCCCACAGAACCAGGAACAAGGAGGCTCTTAAAGTGCCTTAGTGAATGTATTTAACCACCTGGAGGAAGTAACCATAGCAGTGCGTGCCAGAGCCAGCTCCTACCAGCCCACATGGCTACATGCCTACCCACAGTGTCCCTCCAGGGACTTTTCTATGTCTTAGGTAGCTGGCCACCAATCTGATAAAGATGAGAGTAGTAATAATGAACATTAAGAAATCTCAGGACAATGCTCTAATCAAAATTTACAAAGTATTTTTACATCTACTTGTAAAAAGCAAGTGTTATTATTGTCCTTGCAGTTTATAGGGAGAGCACAAAATATACCTGAGGTAAAAAATCTCATAGGTAAGTGGATCGGTAGTGTCCCAATGTAGGTCTTCTGACAACAGAGTCCCAGATGAGGTCTTATTCCTTTCCAGAAGTACTTTTAGTTTAATGGAGAATTTTAATCAAGAGCCTAAAAAGCCTTTTAAAACTAAAGGCTTAACTTCCCTATGTAGGGAGTATAGATAATCTTGGATCATGTCTGGAGGCTTTGCACTCAATCATCTGAGCATCCTCCCAGCATGGATTCTTCATGAATGGCCCTGCTCTGATAGGAAGGATAGGCTGCCCGAAGGTTTTGGCACCCTGGTTTATATTGAAACTTATCTCACAATATCCTAAATCGGTGGTTTTGCTGTTAATCATTAGGTAGAACATTCTTTTTTCTTTTTAATATATTTTTATTGATTTCAAAGAGGAAGGGAAAGGGAGAGAGAGATAGACACATCAATGATGAGAATCATCGATTGGCTGCCTCCTGCACGCCCCCCAGTGGGGAGGGAGCCCTTAACCAGGGCACATGCCCTTGACTGGAATCAAACCCGGGACCTTTCAGTCTGCAGGCCAATGCTCTATCCACTGAGCCAAACCAGCTAGGGCTAGAACATTCTTATTAAAGGTGCCACACATATATATTTGCTACATCTCTTCATATAACCAAGGTAAAATATTTTTTAAATCTTTAAATCCTCGCTCAAGGACATATATTCTCATTGGAGAGAGAGAGAGAGAGAGAGAGAGAGAGAGAGAGAGAGAGAGAGAGAGAGAGAGAGATATCAATTGGCTGCTCTCTGTATGCGCCCTGACCAGGGATTGAACCTGAAACTTTTTAGTGTACGGGGCAGTGTTCCAAACAACTGAGTCACCCAGCCAGTTCTCTGTAACAGTTTAATTAAGCTGTATAGGGTTTATTATATTCCCAGAGGTGTTAGCTAATGAAACAACTCTCCTTTCCCCCCTCTTCCTGACCAAAATTCAATGACAATTCTGAACAGCTCAGTTCTTTACGCATATGTCTTTAGCATGCTTGACAAAAGAAATAGTAGAAATGTTTAAAAAGTAAATAAATAAAAGGAGCAAAGCAGCTCTGGAGAGAAGTCAGGGTTCTCAGGAAGTCTTGTGATCTTGGACAAGACATGAGACTTTAACAAGTATTCAACTCACATGCTGCTAATAATTTGTCAATAGTTAGTCAAACAGCCTAAAGCATTTTAATTACTCTTTCTTAAAAACTGATTTGAGAGAAACATTGATTTGTTATTTCACTTATTTATGCATTCATTGGTTGATTCTTTTATTTATTTAATTAAAATATATTTGTATTGATTTCAGAGAGGAAGGGAGAGGGTATGAGATAGAAGCATCAATGATGAGATAGAATAATTGATCAGCTGCCTCCTGCATGCCCCACACTAGGGATCGAGCCTGCAACCCAGGCATGTGCCCTGACAGGGATCAAACCTGAAACCTTGGTGTATGAGAACAATGCTCTAATCCAGTGGTCGGCAAACTGCGGCTCTCGAGCCACATGCGGCTCTTTGGCCCCTTGAGTGTGGTTCTTCCACAAAATACCACGGCCTGGGCGAGTCTATTTTGAAGAAGTGCCATTAGAAGAAGTTTAAGTTTAAAAAATTTGGCTCTCAAAAGAAATATCAATCGTACTGTTGATATTTGGCTCTGTTGACTAATGAGTTTGCGGACCACTGCTCTAATCAACTGAGCTACCTGGCCAGGGCCTATTTTAGTTACTCTTCATTTTAATGGTATACCTTCAGTTTTTCAGCATATGTGTTTCTCTGAGTGCCCAGACACAATTTATTAATTTTCTTCAAACTTTAGGAACAGAAAAAATGCAAAGAACAGAAAATGTACATATGGCCTTCAAGCAAGGTTTTTCTCTTATGTACACACCACCAGGAAATTTTCCTGGAAAATGAGTTAGTTTGTGCACTTATTAGTTTTTTAGTGTGTGTCTAGAAATTCATTATTGAAGGGAGATGAGACTTTCTTGTTATTTAGCTTTTTGTGAGACTAGCTTATCTGATCATTTGCAGGGGATGGGGAGATGTAGAGGAAACAGATAAGAGAAAGAAGGAAGAAGAAAAGAGTAGGATAAAAATCTTTAAAAATACATTGGTTAGAGTAAAGCATCAAACAGACTGTCAAATTACAGCAGGAAGGTTAGGGAGAGGTGGGGGAAATAAGAGATCAACCGAAGGACTTATATGCATGCATATAAGAGTAACCAATGGATGCAAAACATTGGGGGGTGAGGGCATATATGGGAGTGGGGGGGGGCAATGGTAAGATATGTACACATATAATACCTTAATAAAATAAAATTAAAAAAAGAAAAAAAATACATTGGTTAGGTCCGCCCTGCATGGTTCAGTGGTTAAGCATCAACCTATGAACCAAGAGGTCATGGGTCAATTCCCAGTCAGGGTACATGCCCGGGTTGCGGGCTCAATCCCCAGTGGGGAGCATGCAGGAGGCAGCCGACCGATGATTCTCTCCTATCATTGATGTTTCTATCTCTCTTTCACTCTCCTTTCCTCTCTGAAATCAATAAAAATAAAATAAAATAAAAATATATTGGTTAGGAAAAATGTTCCCCTAATACCTACTTAAAACTAGCAGAGTAATTTCTATAATGACAACTCAAAAGAACATATTATATCAAGACTCTCTAAATATTGTAAGTCCTAAAAGTCCCCTAATATAAGATTTAATGTAATAAATATATTTTTTATCTATAATGTCTTTTTGTCTTAACATTAAGCTTCTGGTAATTTCAACTACTATGTACTTAACCGTGAATATTTAAAAATCAAAATAAAACAAAAATATGATTGGGAAGAAAGTACAGGTCTTTGAGCAGCTGAAAAAGCTTCCACAGAGCTCGTGTGCTTTATATCATGGAAGAGCCTTCAGATTGTCTCTCTCCAGCCGTGGGCAAACTACGGCCCGCGGGCCGGATCCGGCTGTTCTATCCGGTTCTCTTGCTCTCTCCTCCGCTCCTTCACTTTGAATTTATATTAGTTCACACAAACACTCCATCCACGCTTTTGTTCCGGCCCTCTGGTCCAGTTTAAGAACCCATTGTGGCCCTCGAGTCAAAAAGTTTGCCCACCCCTGGGGCCCATTTCCTTTTCCTTTGTATAGAAGTGACTAGGTGTCTGAACTGATGTGAGCTTCCCTAGGCTTCATGAGACCATATGTTTTGTAACCCCAATAATAAACACAAAACAGTATGTAGAGTGGGATCAATAAATATTTAGTAATGAGTGAGAAGATTAGAAGAGGTATTTTGTAGATGGGATTGTTGGAGACAAGGACATACGGTTGGGAGAAGTTATAGCTGACGGCCTAAAATCTATAGAAAGAGTGAGAAAAATAATAAAAACCAGACATAAAGGTTACCAAATGAAAGACACACAGTCCTACATATCTTACTAACCTCTGAGGGATTATAGCATAGGTACAAAAACAATTGCCATCAACAATAACAATTTCCAGTCATCAGGAAATATTAGATTTTTGTTTAATATTCATGTAATAAAAGACAAGGAGCTGCACAGTGCACTTTCAAAGTATTTCCCCATTGGAGAGGATATTAAAATATTCCCTCCGTTGGAAAACTTAGTTCCATCCCATGCTAGGTTTCCTTTTCAAAATGTAATCTTGATGATATAATCTTGTGCACCTTATAACAATTCCTTGGTTCTATTCCAGAGTGTCTAACTCCATAGTATCTTTTGTAGACATAGAAAATATGCTTTTTCTTTGTCTTTGTGATTTATTAAGTTTCCCAGTACAGAATTTTAATATATTCCACATATCAGATCTTCCTGTTTCAGTTACAAAACAATACAGAATCGGATCAGCAACACAATTTAAACTCGTTAATGCAACTGTGATTCTATACATTTTATAGGTCTGCTTCCCATACTTTTGGCCAACTATCGGCTCTAAAATGCTTCGGAGCAGCAACATCACATGAAAGGGAGTAAAGCACAAGACAAAAGTCAATGTGACTGTAACAAGTAGTTTTATGATTCTTTTCTTTTCACTGTTTTCCGTGGCTTGATTATGTTGCACCGCTTGGTAAACTTTCTGGTTGCAAGCCATTATGATGACCAAAGGTATAGCATAGCCCGTACACGTCCTAAATAAGTTGAACCTAATTTGCCAGTCCGCCAAAGGGTATCTGTCATAGCATAGAGTAAAAGTAGACTTATTGGTGTCGCAATATTCTGTAAATAGCTCATCTTCCCACAGAATGGCAGCATTGAAGATGGTTTCTGCTACCCAGATGGACAGGCTGACCATGAACGCAAATCTTCTTGTTCTTAGGAAAAAGAACTTCAGAGGGTAGACAACTGCTAAGTACCGGTCCACAGCAACGCAGGTGAGGAAGGCTGTGCTGCTGTAAAAGTTCATGTTCGTGAAGAAAGCACATCCCTTGCACAAGCCAGCAGAGAAAGTCCAGTTGTCTTGATTCCAAGTGTAATGAATCCATAGAGGGAGAGTGAGAGCATACAGCAGATCGGACAGTGACAAACTGAAAAGATAAATTCCCAATTCGTTTCCTTTCTTTGCTTGCAGAAAAGACACACAAAGAGATCCAATATTGGCTGGAATGCTGACTATTACCACGAAGATGTAAACAATTGGAAACAAATAGTGTTCCAGGGTGTGCTGCTCATCAGTACATGTGCTGTTCATTTTCTTCTTCTTAACGTGGCAATTAAATTAGTTCTTAGGAGCTAAACAGCAAAGTCAGCCTTGCCTTGTTTAGTTTGTCCTCAACGTCGAACTCTCTTTCCCTTTTCAATTATCTTTGCTTCTAAAAGTGCCGGTTAATTCATGAATGCTTTTAAAGAATGGGCATAGATCCCTTTTCACACAGATGTCAATGGTGTGAAGTCAGGATCCAGGCACCTGGCAGTGAGCTAGCGTGGCCAGTTGATTCTGGTGGGCGGACGTCCTTGTGTTCATCATCACAGAAGGCTGGTGAAGAAACCCTCAAGGATCGATCTTTCAGAGCTTGTTGTCCCCAAGTTGTTTGGCAGGAAACTCAGCAGGTTGGTGCAAAACACAAATAAATTTCACAGAGATTGACATCTCTTTTTAAAATGCCTTTGTTTCTGTAATAAAAGATGAAGTAGAATAATTTAGATGTTTAAAAGATACATCAGGATTTTGAAGCAATATTCTTGTATTTCACTTTTTAGAGATTTAAAACATGCATTAAACTACAATAAAAGTGTTTATAACGGGAAAATGATCTAATTGACATCAATAAAGGAAATCAAGCTAAGATATTTTACCTACTTCAAATAAGAATTATCCAAGAGATGCTAGATTCCAGGGAATTCTATTTCTCACTGGACATGACCTAAGAATGCAAAACTAAAGTTGAAAAGTCATCTTAAGAGCTAATAAAAAAGATGGCAAATTCATTGATGTGTTTGTAATAGTAAAGGCATTTGAGTGTATAATAAACTATGGTTGTATGGTCTCAAAATGTTAATATCATAGGCATTCTAGAGATAAGGCACCTTTAAAGTCAGCTTATTATAATATTGTCACAAGAAATTTGATAAAGTATTTTAAACTAGCGGAGCTTACTAAACTTTCATCAAGATAACACTATCTCTTCTGTTCTTCTTTTGCTTCCTTTGTGGTTAACTCACGTTATCTTTCTGATACTCCTGTGAAATAGAGGTCAGAATGTTCTCAGTTCTGATTAAAATCTTGTGATCACCAGTTTCCTTCTTTATTAGGTGAATATATATATATGTGTGTATATACAGGGTGTCCCCCCAAAATGTGTACACATTTTACAACTGATTCTATTACATTTTGAAAATGAAATATATTTTAATAAACACTGCCTTTATAATTTTGCAAAGTATGTGTACATTTTTGGGGGCACCCTGTATATACATAGATATACAGGTTTGATGTTACAGGTTCATATAGGAATAGAGAATCCACCCTTTTCGCCATACAGGGGTAGAGAAATACTTCTATCTTCCTTTGCTAGTGAGGCACATTGGTGCTTTAGGTGATTTATCTGATGGGTGCATTTACAGAAAGCTTTGTAGAGTCACTAGGCAAGAGAAGGAAGATTTGCCTTTTACCTGTGTGCAGATAACATCAAAACCACCCCCTTCCAAGTGTCATTGAGCCCTAGGCACAAAAGAGACCTGTTTCCACAAGGCACAAGGATTCTGACAGCGTAACCAATATCCAGAGTGTGTGGTATACATAGGTCACTCTTAAAACAAAATGGAGAACTGAAATGTTCTAGTTTTACCACACCTAAAAATAGGAATAGAATGTGAAAGCCAGCCCTTTACATCAATGGGTGTTCCTTGGTTGGAAAACTGGCACTTGTGTATATCATCTGACTCAGAAACTCCACTTCTAGGTGCATGCTCAATAGAAATAGATGCATATGATTACAGAAAGATGTAGAATTAGCATGTTCACAGTAATACTATTTGTAATATCCCCCAACTGGAATACTCATTAGCAGTACAATAGATAAGTAAATGGTTGTATAGCAACACAATTGAAATCCATGAACCAATGAAAATGAACAAATGATTGCTACATTCATGCAATAACATGGTTAAAGTTCAGAAACATAATGCAGAGTGACAGAAAAAGACAGGTACAGAGAGTATACACTATCTGATTAAGAAGCAGATAAAATTAATCTATGCTGTCAGAAATCAGTGTAGTGGTCCATGTAGTGAGGGCTAGATGTTTTGGGCACTGTATTAAATGGCATGCATACTTGTTATAACTTATGTTTCACTACAACTCTGGGCTATTTATTATAATCCTACATTTCAAATACAGAATTGATCCATCTATTAAGCAATTAACCCCAAATGACGTATCTAATCTTTGGTAGAATTCAGTCACAATCCTAGATTGTAATGCTAGAAACTCTTATTTTGTTTTTTGCCTTTTGTACAAAAATACCTTAAAAATCTGAGGTATTTTTGCAACAATTCAGACTGCTTTTGTGGAGAAGGAAGATAATATTTTCTATTTTCCATCTAAATAGTAGCACCAATAGATTAGCACAAGTCTTGTAGTTAGAACAGTTCTAATTAAAGAACATGACTTATCAATAATCATTTATGCAAATTAGA
Organism: Plecotus auritus; assembly: GCF_963455305.1. Classification (NCBI taxonomy): domain Eukaryota; kingdom Metazoa; phylum Chordata; class Mammalia; order Chiroptera; family Vespertilionidae; genus Plecotus; species Plecotus auritus. The sequence continues at coordinate 15,526,773 of NC_137770.1, forward strand.
TATATAAAACCTCACATTTTCTAGAAGTCATCACTTTTATGTTCTCTATAAAACATGGCCTTCAAATAAACTTATAAAAATGATATCACATCATGTCCTCAAACTCTGTGACAATGTGTTGTTATGTTTCCTTATAACTATCACCATGTTTTCTTTGAAAGGTTAAAATGAAAAGTGTTTCTTTTCAACAAGTTATAATGGATAATGTAAGAATTTTACTTAAATGGGCTTTTATTTTCTTCCTGCACTTAATGTTGGAAATAGATGCCTAAAAGGAGCAAATATCTTGCTACCACACCAAGAAAAAACAATCTCCCAGTTCTCAGAGTTATGAGGCTGAATTTTATAACCTATTTTTAGTTTAGTTTAGGAATCCTCTGTGAATTGTTTTTAAAGTTGAAATTATCTTTCACTATTTATAATATGATAAAGAAGAACATATGAAGACCTACTGTGAGATCTATCTATCTATCCATTATCTATCTATCTATCTATCTATCTATCTATCTATCTATCATCTATCTATCTAATCATCTCTTACAAGTAAGAACCATTGTGCATTTCTCTTCCTTCTCAACAAAGCTGATCTGTATTAATGCAGGAAACCATGTAAAGTGTCATAGTAAACATTTGTGTATGTGTGCGTGCGTGCGTGTGTGCGTGTGTGTGAGAGAGAGAGAGAGAGAAAGAGAGGAGGCCAGGTAGTGGTTAATTTCTTAACTTTGGGAGGGGTTGGGTAATGACAGGAAGAGGGCACTTTGGAACTTCTGAGAATTTGTAAGGTTTCATTTCTTTATAAAAGTGTTTATCCCATGAACAAGTTCTGTTTGTAAAACTTAGCAAGCTGTACACTGAGGATATGTGAATTCTTCCCTATGAATGTTGATTGCAATTAAAAAGCTAAAAAGTGGAATCAAAAGGCTATGTGAGATGGGATGTAAAGAATCTTGACAATCAATATCTGTATCACCCGCAGATGGACCATTTTGCCTTCCTAAAAAGGACATGGTTTAACTTCTTTCCTCACATATAAAAAGCAATTCATAGAAACAAAACAAAACAATAAGTATTTTAAATAATATGAAATGAATGCACCAAAAATAAATATTCTAGGCACGAGGAAGAAGTAAATACAAGTCCTCCCTGGAGGAAGCTCCCCAATGCAGGGTTCAAAAAATTCTCACAGATAGACTTCCAACAAACATGGACTCACTGAGAGAGAGGGGTGGGGGTGGGGGGAAGATTAGCCACTATGTGTGAAATTCAGGAAAAACAAGACAGAAGCATATCAGACCCCCAAAAACTTTAGAGAGAAAATGAATAGAAGCATAGACATACACTAGTAACACAAAACAAGTGTGACCAACAGCAGTCTAGAACTCATGAAGGACATGGAATCCTCAAATGCATGAAGCCCCGTGAATCCCACTGGGATTGAAAACAAACAAATGAAGATGGAAATGTTCACTAGACACATTGTCATCGAACTGTAGATCCACAAAAACGAAGAAAAAAGAGCCAGAGAGAAAAGATGGACTCGCTGCAGAGGGTGACATTTACACTGACAAAGGCGTTCTCAACAGCAATAACAACAGACACCAGAACCCAGGGGGTTGATCGTTCCAAATGGCTAAGAAAATGTTACCCCATAATTGTGTACCCAACAGAACTAAATTTCAAAAGCAAAAAGATAGACATTTTCAGATAAACTACCACTGAGAAAATCGACCCCTAATTAGGATCTTTATAAAAGAAAGGATATAAGTGAGAAGGAAAATGACACTAGAAAAAAATCTGAGATGCATGAAGGATTGAATAAGCTACCGAGGACGCAACTCTGATGGCTGCACAACATCACGTCCATTACTGGGCTCATGTGTCTGGGAGAGCGCCTGAACCATGAAGTATCCTTCCTCAGGACCAGGACCGAGAGAGCTGGGTCAGTGGGGGCCCCTCCTTGACTCTTGTTGCTCAAAAATATGCACCATTTCTCTCCAAAAAAAGATAAGATGAGTAAAATGGAAAGAATGGTTTCACGATGACTTATAAAGTTCTCGAAGGGACACATTTCTTTCTGTGTCAAAGCGTTTCTTGTCTTGACTGAAACAATCACAAGCCCCAGTGGTGTGATGAAGAAGATACTGGGTATCTTCTCTGATGGGAAACAGGCAGTGTGTGGGCTCTAGAGGCTGAAATGCAGTCTCCGGGGGATTTGTGAACAGGTGTGTTTCTTCACGTCTCTAACTTCCAGTTTTCACAGGTGTAAGACAGTGAGATGGTACCCGCTTCTTAGAGTTGTTGTGAGGATTACATGACATAACACATGAAGCAAAGTACATAGCACATGGCAAGCCTTTACTACATGTTAGCTAATATTACTGTTTTAATGACGACACCAGTCGTTCATAGGCGTCCTGTGTGCTGTCCCTTCCATTTCCTAAAAGGAGGTCATCTTTGGCCATCAACTCAGAGCACAGTGGAGAAGCCAGAGGCCCTCAGAGTATAAAGTGTACAGTAATGTTTCACATACAATACCAGCTCTGCAGAAAATAGTTGTTAATTTGTGTGAATCTGATATTTTTAACAAATACATAATTTTATTATTCATATATCTTTTCAGTTATTATTTTGACTAATCAAACTTTCAGAAAAATTATTTTTAGAACTAGTTCTGAAAAAAAAAGTACGTTTTTAACTTTTGTTTTCATTCTTACCAATTGCCAAAAGGAGATAATCCATAGCATGTTAAAATACAACTGTTCTTAACCAGCTCCTAAAACAGTACAAATCATTGATGACAATGATCAAAAGACAAAATGTTTTGCCTACAGTGTTATAGGTTACATTTGCCTTCATTTATCCTTTTAATAGCTACTTATTAAGACTGTACTACGTGCCAGACAGTGTGATACTCACTTAAGAATTATTAATTGATACTTCTTAATAATGGATATATTATTTCCAAATTTCACTTTAGTTCTGGTGGTATAAAAAGTATCACTAGACCAGTGGTCGGCAAACTTATTAGTCAACAGAGCCAAATATCAACAGTACAACGATTGAAATTTCTTTTGAGAGTCAAGTTTTTTAAACTTAAACTTCTTCTAACGCCACTTCTTCAAAATAGACTCGCCCAGGCCGTGGTATTTTGTGGAAGAGCCACACTCAAGGGGCCAAAGAGCCGCATGTGACTCGCGAGCCGTGGTTTGCCGACCACTGCACTAGACCATTGTGCTGATGAGGAAATGATGCTAACTAACTCTACAGCCAGGAGCTTTCTTGGATATAGACCTATCTTTCTAACCACTTAATTCAGTTTGCCAAATGAAGAGGAAACAGGGTATAAACATCCCCCTTTTGCATAAAATTTTACTTGTTTGTAAGTGCATATTTTGACATCCTTTTATCATTCCTCAAAGTAGAGGAAACCACGTGTCATCCTCTTTTCTCTCTTACGATGCTCCGCAGCGCCACATTTATACAACCTAACCTAGACAAAATGTTGCAAACATCACTGACAATCATGCAAAAGTATGTTAACTTAGAAATCTTATTTCATTTAAAAATTTAACACTTACCCATGTTTCTTGGGGTGACGTTTTTGTCAGCTGAGGAGCCAGAAAAATCGGCTTGCATCAAGAAGAGAAACCCACACTGTTGAGTGGACAGGAAGTTGCAGTCATATTTCATCATAAACCAATGAGGAAGCAGCACCACAAGAGGGAGGTATTTTATCCAAATCTGAACAAAAAAAGTCTCCTAAATACTTTAAAAGATGTTTTATCTATTATTTACAGGAGTAAAATTTTTTATAACTCGCTTTTCTCTCTGCATCTTAATTACAATGTATACATGTATACCAGTATTACATGGGGTTTATTTAATAGAATATGTACTAGAATTCATTTATTCATTGATTCAGTCATTCATTTGCTCTGTCAACAAATACGTCTATAATACTCTTAGCACACAGTGCTGAGAGCGATGTAGGACCTGGTTATAGCCTGTAGGAGCTTATCACCTAAAGAAGGAGAAAGGTACATGCAATAACAACCATAATACAATGACAAAAAATAGATAACACTCCGAGAGAGGTACAAAAAGATAGGACGAGTCATTGGATGGGAGGTAGGGTAGGATGTTGTAGATGGATTCAGGGTGATCAAGATCCATGGGAGAAAAACTGCAGAGGGAAGGTGGGGGCTGGGTATATGCTGAACATGTTTCATTGCTTAATGGGAGTGACAGCAGGCAGGGCTAACTAAATCTTTTGTTCTTTAAAGTGACCGAGTGGTTTGGCTTCATAGGATTGTATTGTAGAACCATTCTCTCCTTTGATTCTTACTAGTAGAATAAAAGGCAATGGTTGCTAAAACCATGTTAAAACTAGTTGAACTAACTGGTTTAGAAAAACCAATAATTTTATGAAACTGGAAAATCACTTTGAGAAATACATGGATTGCTATAATGAAAACTCACGTAGTTGACAGTTGCCACCAAATCTATAAGTAGTTTAATATGAAGTGAAATGAGCTCCTAGAACTTTTCAGATATAAAAAAATCAGACATCACTGTTGAACCTTGTCATCTAAAATTTGTATTATAAATGAAGGGGAGCATATTACTTTATAAGAACAGAATTAATTAGTGATGCAAATATTTAACTTGAAAAACTGTAATCAAGACAATTTGAATCTATTTTTGTAAAAGAAGATTAGAGGTTGTTGTTGGTACTTTTTTTTAATTCTCCCTTGAGATAGAAAAGATGTCTTATAACCTTGACTTTAATCTTGAGGTTATTCAGGATAATACAAGAATATAAAGGTTTTCTATACTTCTTTTGCAGGTCTCTCATCGAGAATAATAAAAGTAATAACAATTTATAAAATGCATGAGAATTTTCAAAGTAATTGACCATACAGTAATGTAAAAATTAAGAAGTTTGTATTTTTACCAATACAGTGAAAAATTAAAGTACAATGTGAAAAATCTATAATAATAAAAGCCTAAGCGACCATCGCAACAGAACAGATGACCCAACAGGCTGTGTGGGGCGACCAGGCCGGCAGGGAGGTTAGCGAGGGGCGACCAAATGACTGAGCAGCAGGCTGTGTGGGGCGACCAGGCCCACAGGGGGATTAGCGAGGGGCGACCAAATGACTGAGCAGCAGGCTGCGTTGGGTGACCAGGCCTGCAGGGGGGTTAGTGAGGGGCGACCAAATGACTGAGCAGCAGGCTGCGTGGGGTGGCCAGGCATGCAGGGGGACAGTTGGGGGCGACCAGGCTAGTGGGGGGGGGATAGTGAGGGGCGACCAAATGACTGAGAAGCAGGCTATGTGGGGCGACCAGGCTGGCAGGGGGGTTGAGGGATAACCAAACAGCTGAATAGCAGGCTGTGTGGGGCAACGAGGCCCACAGGGGGGGCAGTTGGGGGCTACCAGACTGGCAGCGGGGGCAGTGAGGGACTACCAAATGACTGAGCAGCAGGTTGCACAGGGCAACAAGGCCGGCAGGGGGGTTAGTGAGGGGCAACCAAACGACTGAGCAGCAGGCTGCGTGGGGTGACCAGGCCGGCAGGGGTAGCAGTTGGGGGCAATCAGGCTGGCACGGGGGGACAGTGAGGGGCAACCAGGCCGGCAGAGGGGGGCAGTGAGGGGTGACCAGGCTGGCAGGGGGGTAGTTGGGGGTGACCAGGCCGGCAGGGAGGGCAGTAAGGGGTGACCAGGCCAGCAGGGGGAGGGCAGTTGGGGGCGACCAGGCAGGCAGGCAGGTGAGCAGTTAGGAGCCAGTAGTCCTGGATTGTGAGAGGGATGTCCAACTGCCGGTTTAGGTGGCAGTCGGACATCCCTCAAGGAGTCCCGGGTTGGAGAGGGTTCAGGCTGGGCTGATGGGACCACCCCCCCAGCTCCCATGTATGAATTTCATGCACCAGGCCTCTAGTTAATAATAAAACCCTTAAGCCTGTACAAAATGAAAGTAATGATTTCAATTTATGCAAGTTCTCATTTTTGCATATCTGCTTATCTGTTGCATTTACACATGGGTATTTCATGACTCTCAGGATCTCCTATTTTACCTAAATAGACAATACTTCTGCTTTCAGGAAAAGGGTATTTTTCACACCAAACATTTATGTATTTTGCTCTTCAAAAAAAAGGATGTAGTAAAAAAACACAAGAAACACAAACTTTCACCTTTGACTAAATAGGAGAAAAACAGTGGCTGACTTATGCTAAAACATTGCCATTTCTACACAATAAGACATTTAATAACTTTTAAAAGATTTGCTTTTCATTTAGTCCAGAATATTTGACAATATTGCATTTTCAACCATGGGGCTATTAATAAAGAGTTGGTAATTTGAGAGCTCTTGAGTCTCCGTGACATTTCAAACACTAAAGTAAGAAAAAGCCAATTAGCAATTATTTTAAACTAGAGGCCCGGTGCACAAAATTCGTGCAGGGGGGGAGGTGTGTCCCTCAGCCCAACCTGCACCCTCTCCAATCTGGGACATCCCTCTCACAATCCAGGACTGCTGGCTCCCAACCGTTCGCCTGCCTGCCTGCCTGATTGCCCCTAACCACTTCTGCCTGCCAGCCTGATCACCCCCTAACCACTTCCCTGCCAGCCTGATTGATGCCTAACTGCTCCCCTGCTGGCCCAATTGCCCCTAACTGCCCTCCCTTGCCAGCCTGGTCACCCCTAACTGCCCTCCCCTGCTGGCCTAGTTCCCCGCAACTGCCCTCCCCTGCAGGCATGGTCACCCCTAACTTCTCTCCCCTATTGGCCTGGTTGCCCCCAACTGTCCTCCCCTGCAGGCCTGGTTCCTCCCAACTGCCCTCCCCTGCAGGCCTGGGTCCCCCCAACTGTCCTCCCCTGCAAGCCTGGTCTCCCCCAACTGCCCTTCTCTGCCAGCCCAGTTACCCATAACTCCCCTCCCCTGCAGGCCATCTTGTGTCCACATGGGGGCAGCCATCTTTGACCACATGGGGGCTACCATCTTGTGTGTTGGAGTGATGGTCAATTTGCATATTACTCTTTTATTAGATAGGATACTGCCTTTAGGGGATTTGCATTTTTGGTGTGCCAGTTCTCTGGTCTTCTGAGGTCACAAAATGGACACCCAACACTGGGCAGTGGCAGTGTGCCACCCATGTGGAAAAGGGGAAGAGAATGTGGTTCTGCCAGTTCCAACTTCTCCATGGGGCTGACAGTGCAAGAACCTAATCTGCTGATGAAGGGTCCTTTGTGAGGCTGCATTGTCTGTCTGGTGCAACTTCACTAGTTAAAGCAGCATTTATTGCTTCTTAGGAGGAATTCTTGGGTGAAAAGAGGGTGGTGGAGTGTGGGGAGAAGACATTCACAGGGTTTTAAAAAAATCTTTATTGTTGAAAGTATTACAGATTCCCCTCCCCCCTTTATTTCTCCCCATTGCCAGCTTCCACCCAGTTCCTGCCCTGCCCCAGGCCTTCATCACCCTATTGTCTGTGTCCATGGGTTATTCATATGTGCATATATAAGTCCTTTGGTTAATCTCACCCCCTTACCTTGGAGATTCTTCAGTCTGTTCCATGTTTCCATGCCTCTGATTCTATTTTATTCATCAGTTTATTTTGCTCATTAGATTTCTTGTTTATTTTGATTTTTAGTTACAATTGTTGATAGATATGTATTTATTGCCATTTTATTGTTCATATTCTTGATTTCTTCTTTTCCTCCCCCTTTCCCTCTCCCTCCCTTCCTCCTGCTTCTCCTTTTCCTTCTTCTCCTTCTTCAAGAAGACCCTTTAACATTTCATGTAATGCTGGTTGGTTGGTGATGAACTCCTTTGGCTTTTTCTTGTCTGTGTAGTTCTTTATCTGACCTTCAATCCTAAATGGTAGCTTTGCTGGGTAGAGTAATCTTGGTTGTAGGTATTTGCTTTTCATAACTTTGAATATTTCTTGCCACTCTTTTCTGGCCTACAAAGTTTCTGTTGAGAAATCAGCTGACAGTCCTATGGGAACTCCCTTGTAGGAAACTGCTTTTCTCTTGCTGCCTTTAAGATTCACTCTTTGTCTTTAACCTTTGGCATTTTAATTATGATGTGTCTTGGTGTGGGCCTCTTTGGGTTCCTCTTGTTTGGGACTTTCTGTGCTTCCTGGATTTGTATGTCTATTTCTTTCACCATGTAAGGGATGTTTTCTGTCATTTTTTTCAAATAGGTTTTCAATTTCTTTCTCTCTCTCTTCGCCTTCCTGTACCCCCATGATGTGAATATTGGTGTGCCTGAAGTAGTCCCAGAGACTCCTTACACTATCTTCATAATTTTGGATTCTTTTTTCTTTTTGCTATTCTGACTGGGTGTTTGCTTTCTCAAATGCCAAATAACTGATTTGATTCTCAGTGTCTTCTACTCTACTGTTGATTCCCTGTAAATTATTTTTCATTTCAATTAGTGTATCCTTCATTTTTGACTGGTCTTTTTTTATGTCATTGATGTTTTCACTAAGTTCCTTGAAGTTCTTTTAAGTTCCTTGAGCATCCTTATAACCATTGTTTTGAACTCTGTATCTGGTAGTTTTCTTGCTTCCATTTCATTTAGTTCTTTTTATGGAGATTTCTTCTGTTCTTTCATTTGTGCACTAGCTCTGGGACCTCTGGGACCTCCTGGAAGGTGCAAAGTCAACTACTGCCCGTGCTATGCCTAGAGCCCCCAGCATGAGCTACAGAATGATGGGCAGATAGCTGCTACTTATGTTGGGCTTGGAGATGGCAAGAGAGGGCAAGCTGTGAAGCAAGGAAGGCTGCTCTAGTGACAGGCCTGGGGCCTCTTATTGAGAGGTATTTCCCAGCTGGCATGTTGAGCACTGACTGATCTATGAACTAGGAGGTCATGGTTTGACTCCCAGTCAGGGTACATGCCCAGGTTGCAGGCTCAATCCCCAGAAGGAGGTGTGCAGGAGGCAGCCAATCAATAATTCTCTCTCATCATTGATGTTTCTCTCTCTCTCTCTCCCTCTTCCTTCCTCTCTAAAATTAATAGAGAGAGAGAAAGAGAGAGAGAGAGAGAGAGAGAGAGAGAGAGAGAGAGAGAGATATGGGACATGCTACTGATGAGGACAACTCAGGTGAGTCCTGCATGGGCTAACTACTGAAAATCAGAATGAGGGTGTCTCAGGCCAGAATTGATAGACAGTAGCTTGAACTCCTGTATTTGAAGATAGGGCATTTAAATCGGTGATTACGTTAAACTGAAGCCATTAGCATGGGCCCCAATATGATATGACTGGTGTCGTTATAAGAAGAGACTTGTACACACACAGAGACATAGGGCTATGCATAGTACATAGTGAGGACACGGAGAGAAGGCAGCCATCTGCAAGCCAAGGAGAGGGGCCTCACAACAAAGCACACCTACTCACACTTTGATCTTGAACTTCCTAGTTCCCAGCACTGCGAGAAAATAAGTTTCTGTTGTTTAAATCACCCACTCTGTGGTATTTTTTTATGACAGCCAAGAACATGAATACAGGTGGAACCCGGAGGATGGAGAGGTTGGATCCTGAATTGATTGTAATTAAGTTCCCACCATCTTGGCAGAATGGGGGATTGAAATAGAATTTAGTTGTTACAGAAAGATAAAGAATGTTCTATTGCTGGCATCTGTGGTTATGTCCTGAGATGGCAATCCACAGGATTAAGATCCAAGGTATGTAAGTCAACAGACATTTGCTAAGCTTTTTTTATAGGACCACTGAGCAAAAATATTTTTCTCATTCCTTGTCAAGGGCCTAAAATGTAACTATCCGATATAATAAAGAGCTAATATGCTAATTAGACTGGATGGCAGAACAACCTTCTGGAACAACCAGTGGGCTGGGCTGTGGAGCCTCAAGGCAGCCAGGGCTGCGAGGGCCGAGCCCCTTGCATGAATTTTGTGCATCGGGCCTCTTGAGTCTTGAATTTGCTTTCAGGCTTCCTTTCTAAAGATGCAAAAGTTCCTGGGAGGGGTAAAATATTAAATTGTCAGGTAAAACCTTGGTTGGCTGCTACCTTTTGGCACAGCTCCCCAGGTTTTATTTACATCAGTTCTCCAAGGGTGGTTCTTAGAGCATTAATGTCACCAGGGAAAATGTGAGAACTACAGTTCTGGGTCTCACCCCAGGCCCAGGAAGTCAGAAGCTCAGGGGTGTGAATCCAGAAATCCTATATAATAAAGAGGTAATATGCAAATTGACCATCACCCCAACACACAAGATGGCCGCCCCCATGTGGTCAAAGATGGCCACCTCCATGTGGACACAGATGGCTGCCACAAGATGGCTGGCAAGAAAGGGCTGTTATGGGTGATCAGGCCAGCAGGGGAGGGCAGTTGGGAGGGACCAGGCCTGCCAAGAGAGGGCAGTTGGGGGCGATCAGGCTTGCAGGGGAGGGCAGTTAGGGTTGACCAGGCGGGCAGAGGAGGGCAGTTGGGGGTGACCAGGACAGCAGGCGAGGACAGTTGGGGGGAACCAGGCCTGCAGGGGAGGGCAGTTAGGGGCGATCAGGCCTGCAGGGGAAGGACAGTTAGGGGTGACCAGGCTGGCAGGGGAGGAAAGTTAGGGGAAATTGGGCCAGCAGGGGATCAGTTAGGCGTCAATCAGGCTGGCAGGGGAGTGGTTAGGGGGTGATCAGGCTGGCAGGCAGAAGTGGTTAGGGGCAATCAGGCAGGCAGGCAGGCGGGCGGTTGGGAGCCAGCAGTCCTGGATTGTGAGAGGGATGTCCCAGATTGAAGAGGGTGCAGGTTGGGCTGAGGGACACCCCTCAACCTCCGTGCACAAATTTTGTGCACCAGGCCTCTAGTGTGTGTTATAACAAGCCCTCTAAGTGAGTCCGATGTCCAAAGTTTGATAGCGACTGGTGTACAGAATGGGTGCCTGTGTAAGAGACTGTAAGGAGTCAGAGAGAACAGAACCTCTGCAAAGGGAAAAGGGTGGAAATGCTTTGTGTTCAAATTCTTGTCTGTTTTGGGTACTTTAATGCATCATTGCACCACTAGCTCATTTGGCTCCACCTTTAAAAAATTTTGAGTTAATACAGCTTCTCATTTCAGATTTGTAAATGTTTTTGACTTCAAGGTTAAGTCAGAACATGCTTAAATATAGTTATAGTTAAAATGGAGATGTGTTATCAAACTAAAGACTGGAATCTTTCATATCCTAAACACCTTTTTAGAATATATGTATTTCTTGGTGTCTGTAAATTATATAAATAATGTTAATGTCCTTATCATTCCACTTATTAAATTATGTAAATAATGTTAATGCCTTTATTATTCCACTGAACAACCAAATGTTAAGAAGACTATTAATTCCAAATGGTTTCCTTTGATGTATTGTGGGTGTGCAGACTGCTGTTTAGCTTAATTTTTGAAGTCATCTGTTCTGTCAAGTTTGCTTATGGTGGGGATAGCCAGCTGATAGCTTTAAGATTTAAGATCCCAAAAGTGCCTGGCCAGCGTGGCTCAGTGGTTGAGCATCAACCTATGAACCAGGTAGTCATGGTTCAATTCCCGGTCAGGGCATATGCCCAGATTGTGGGCTTGGTCCCCAGTGTGGGGCGTGCAGGTAGCAGATCAATGATTCTCTCTCATCATTGATGTTTCTTCCTCTCTCTCCCTCTTCCTTCCTCTCTGAAATCAATAAAAATAAAAAATAAAAGACAAAAAGTGGTTCATGAATTTAGGTTTAACCAAGGCATGCATTAATATTTAAGGAGGTTCAACCTAAAGGATGGGGCAGAGAAGAAACACAGATGATTGGCAAAAATTGAGTCAGCGGGGGCCGAGTAACTGGGGACAGACAGGAGGGAAGATCAGGTGTCAGCGTGATTGGTATGGATTCTGTGGCATCAGGACTGGTAAAGTTTCTGTTACCCAGAGCTGTGGGTAATATCAAAATCCATAGAATGAGCATAGCAGAGATTATCATGAAAATCCAAGAGTGACAGGAATACCTGCAATTTTATAAAAAATAATGCATCTTCATTCTCCCCAGTGCTTTTTAAGAGGATGCTAAAATATCTTTGCAAATACACAGTAGTTGAGTAAACTCTTTATGGTATTTTATAATACCCATTTCTTTCAATAAGTTCAATATTAGTTACTACAATATTTAATGCTACACCACATGAGTGGCTTCCTAAAATTCATCATGGATATGTGTGTGATTTTAAAATATGTTCACAAATTGACACTCTTCCTTTCAAAAGGTGAAGCCAAATTTCTGTCACCTTGAGGTGGCTAGACTTAGAGTGCCACCCTAGTTAATAAAATAAAGCAGAAGCAATGGTTTAGTCAGAAAAATTCGTGACTTCCTCCTTTTCCCTCTCTCTCTGATTGCTTGGTCAGAGGGAAGCCAGCTACCAAATCACGAGAAAAGACCCATGTGTCTAACTGCCATTTCCGTTTTCTCACGTCTTGAGCAAATTTGAGTGCTGTGCCCAGTGGTCCAAGGATTTCCCTTTCTCAGCTTGTATTCTTGCTTTTTTATTAGAAACTTCCTTTTCTAATAGAGCATAGAAAACAAATTTGAAACAAGAGGTATTTTCTCTAGTAAGGAATGACTCTGGTATATGAACTAATAGGAACCCGTGGTTTGTCCTGGAGGCAGAGCTACCTTTTTCTGTTAAATATTTTGTGTTTCCTATTCTGCAGATTTCACACATTGCACAAATATTTGTGGTGTGCCTCCCAAACACAGGTACAGCGATGGGCTACAGGATGACTAATGCTGGACAGTCTCAGCTTCCTCATTTCATGTACATGGTATTTTCCTCTATTACCACCTTGGTACTTCCCTTCCAGTGACATTATTACATGTTATATGCCTATCATGGATATAAAACCACAGGGTTGGTAGGATACTTAGCATCCACTTGATCTGTCATCCTTGGCTTTTCACTTACTGCTGCTCCAGCTCACGCTTAATAGGCTGTGTTAGAACAGATGGCTGAGAGTGAGCTCGGGAAAGGTACATCTGTGGGAGTTGGATAGTTACTGTGTCATAGAATGGTGGCAGGAGGGAAGGTAGAGTTCACATAGGTGCGGTACTGAAGTGGTCCGTATAAAGGGGACTAATAACTAATCATCCAAACCAGAACATTTTTTAAAAATATATTTTATTGATTTTTTACAGAGAGGAAGGGAGAGGGATAGAGAGTCAGAAACATCCACGAGAGAGAAACATCGACCAGCTGCCTCCTGCACACCCCCCACTGGGGACGTGCCCACAACCAAGGTACATGCCCCTGACCGGAATCGAACCCGGGACCCCTCAGTCCGCAGGCCGACGCTCTATCCACTGAGCCAAACCGGTCAGGGCCAAACCAGAACATTTTTGAGGGTGAAGGGGCACCATTATAATTACGCTGGGGGTGTCCCTGGGAAACCAGATTAGACCTACAGTAATTTAAGAAGAGAGACAGAGCAAGCACAGCTATTTCCGCCCCCCTCTTCGCCCCCCCGCCCTGCAGCCTCTCAGAGACTCTTCCATTTGCTCCAATGCCAAGGAAATCAGAACTCTCAGACCAATGTTGGATGTGGCAGACATCCCAGGACAATTCACAACTTCCCTTCCAACTGAGGGTTATCTGTCTGGAACCATTTCAACGGGCAGTGGAAGGTCCTCTACGAAGGGTTATCTGTCTGGAACCATTTCCATTGGCAGTGGGAGGTCCTCTGCGAAGCTAAAAGCTAAATACACATAGTTACCAGAATGGAGAACCTTGTCACCTGTTTGCCAAGTGCGTAACCCATTCGGCTAAAATGGACTGGGTGCCCATTACCTTACTTGCATTGCATGTAATGCCCCGTGCTGCTGCTTTCTGTTTCATCTTTCATGAGAAGAAACAGGCTCTGAAAGCTACGGGACTCCACCAAGGTGACAGCTCAACTGGGGTTACCTTACAGGCTGCCACTGACTGGCACGTGGTAGATGCGCCCTGAGATGCTGGGGGAGGGCATGGTAGAGCCTTCACTACCCAGTTGCCTTGGCCAGACTTCCCTTCGCTAAAGTGCTCAAGCAGATGGAGGAGAAGCATCGAAGGGAGCACACGTGAAGGCGGGAGCCCGACCCCAGCAAGGCCGCGAGCATAAAAGCCTGCTCAGCTCTCCCGCAACAGTACTGCGGCGGTTGCCCGCACCCAAGATGGCGGCGGTGGCGTCAGTGGCCTGCTGCCCTTTTCCATCATGGCGGCGACCGGACCCGCCTCCCTGGGCGCCGGAGTCTTGTGACCCACACAATGGCTGAGAGGCTACTCCAGGCTTCCCGGCAACGCCGAGCCAAAGTCATGACGGCCGCCGCGGGTTCGGCGAGCCGGGCCGCCGCGCCCCTGCTGCTATGCGCTCTCCTGGCGTTCGGCCGCGCGTACGTGCTCGACGACTCCGACGGGCTGGGCCGGGAGTTCGATGGCATCGGCGCGATCAGCGGCGGCGGGGTAAGTGGCCGGCGAGGGGGTGGCGAGGTGGGAAGGGGTGCGTGAGGTTGGGGTGGGGGGCGGCAGGGGGCGCCGGGCCCGCTCCGTCCCGCCCCACAAGCCCCCGCGGCACCGTCCTGCGTTTGGACGCACTGCGGGGCGGGTGCCCATGGCTCGGCGGTGCCCGCGCCCCCGCTGCGGGGCTGGGTGCCGCGCTTGCTCGTCTAGGATGAGCCTACAGAAGCAGTTAGTTAGGTGTCATGGATGGGCGTCCTGAGGTCCACCGAGTAAGTGCTGACAGGTGTAGGTAGTGCCAGTGTTGGGACTCGAACCCTCCCCGTGGGCACCGGCCGGGCGCCCAGGGGTGGGGTGTGTGTGTGTGTGGGGCGGCTGTTGCAGAAAGTCCGGGAGCCGGGGCCTCTGTCTGGGAAGGAGGGCGCCCCAGGGAGAGTCTCTGGCTTCCCTCTTCCAGTCTGGGGAGGTGGGTCGGACCCGAAGCGCTGGGCCGCTGGTGCAGCTGGATTCTTTCAGAGGGGCCAGTGCCCAGCAGGTGTTTTTATTTTATTTTGAATTACTTTATTTTTCTATTACAGTTCGCATTAAACACTATTTTGTGTTAGTTTCAGGTGTAGAGTACAGCAGGTAGACCTTCATATTGGTTACGACGTGTTCCCTCATAATTCAAGCGCCCACCCGCACCACAGATAGTTATTACAGCATTGTTGACTATGTTCCCTATGCCTTACCTTGCGCTCCGTGCCTATTTTTAAATTACCAATTGGTACCAGGCGTCCTCAAACTACGGCCCGCGGGCCACATGCGGCCCACCAAGGACATTTATCTGGCCCGCCGGGTGCCGCTGCCTGTCCTGCTTAGCAGCAGAGCCCACTCGTCCTGGCCCGCAGTGCGCATAGGAATTTGTTCATAGTTTTTTTTTTTTTAACTATAGTCGGCCCTCCAACGGTCTGAGGGACAGTGAACTGGCCCCCTGTTTAAAAAGTTTGAGGACCCAACCCCATCACCTTTTTTCATCCAGCTCTCCAACACCCCTCCCCTCTGGCTACCATCAATCTATCTCTGAGTCCAAACAGGTTTTTGTTGGAGGCAGGACAGGTACCTCAACGCCTCTTTAGTAAGTTAAGGGGCCTGAAACTATCTGGGGCATTTTTTTTTTTTAATGGGAGCAAAGGTGGGGGCTGGGGTGGGGTAGGGGGCATCTGTAATAATGTCAACAATAAAAGTACAATATAATTTAAAAAGTTAAATAAAATGGCAGGCTATACTAGTATCAAGGGATAGTCTAGGATTGTTTATTGTTGGGGGGCTGTGTTGCCTACAGATGGTCAAGGCCCACAGGGGTGAGTTGCCCACTAGAAGGGTCAGTGCCTCTGTACCTCATTTTTGTATGTGAGGAGAGGGAAACATTGGGTCAACAGCCAAGACAGTGGCTGGCCATCCTTGGGGTGCGTAGTATCTCCTGGTGCTTGTTGAACTGCAGACGCTGGCCATTCCCACCCTCCATTCTGACCGTAGTCTGGAATAGGGCTAAGAATCTGCATTTCAACAACTCACCAGTTGATTCTCATGCTAAGTATTGAGAGACTTTCTTTCTTTCTTTCTTTCTTTCTTTCTTTCTTTCTTTCTTTCTTTCTTCCTTCCTTCCTTCCTTCCTTCCTTCCTTCCTTCCTTCCTTCCTTCCTTCCTCTCTCTCTCTCTCCTTCCTTCCTTCCTTCCTTCCTTCCTTCCTTCCTTCCTTCCTTCCTTCCTCTCTCTCTCTCTCCTTCCTTCCTTCCTTCCTTCCTTTCTTCCTTCCTTCTTTCCTTCCTTTTTTCTTTCTTTCGATTTAAGGATCTCTGGAGTAAGGTATGGATTTAAAAAAAATAAACTTTAAAAAATAGTTTTAGATAGGCAGAAAAGTTGCCAAGACAAATACAGAATTCTCATATACCTTGCAGCAGTCTCTCCTGCTATCAGCATCCCACATTATTATGGTACATTTATTGCAACCAATATTAATGAAAGTCCACATTTCCCTTCATGTTTCTTTAGTTGTTACCTAATGTTCTTTTTTTCTCTTCCGGGATCCTACTCAGGATGCCAGTTGCATTTAATGGCATGCCTCCTTAGTCCTCTTTGGCTGGTACAGTGGGATGAGTTGGAGTTATCTGGGCATTCCGTAAGATTTATGTGAGGGAGACTTGAGGGTCACTCCAGCTTTGTGCAGAATTGTGTGGGCACAGCTGATAACTTCCTTAACTCCCTGGTCATGCTAGCAGGTGACCTCCAGGTATGGGAATTTGCTTCAGTAGCATCTTTGTTCTTGGCTCCAGACCAAATTTACTTGATTTTGTTCCATGTTCTTTGTAACCTTTGCTTTGTCTTGACTGGATCCTTGGTAACCTTTGAGTCTGTAGGGTTTATGGTGGTGGACCTCTGGGTGAGAGGGATTTTCTTTTGTGTAACCCCGATCACAGCTAAAGCCAATTTTATTTGGAAATGCTAAGGCTGAGTTCTTGTATGGGTTGTTTGTCGGGTTGAATCAGATGGCACTTGCACCCTCAAATGCAATTCAGGACTTGCCTTGAGTGCTTGCTTGCTGGGTGGACGTTCTATGTTGGTTTCAGCCTGTCGATAACCAGTGTTGTGGCTGGACTGGTTCTTGTGATTGCAATGCACTCCCAGGTCCTGGAAAGCACGGGTTGATTGCTCCATGTCTCACTGAATACCTGGGACCACACAGAGAGTTGTCAGGTGAGGAAGAGAGAGATGGGGTGTGGGCATGGGGTGTCTGCTTTTATTGGGGTGGAAGGTGGGGGCCTAGTGTTTTGCAGACTCACTCTATTGGTGAGTTTAAACTTAAAAGTCCCCTCCCAACCTGGCTCTTTGTCTAGTTGTGTGGCTGGCAATGTGCTTATTTGAGATAGCCATCTTTGTCATCAAAGCTTAAGTCAGGCTCTTGCATTACCAAAACAAGAAACCACCTCCCAGGGCTCACTAGACAATCCATGTTGCTGCTGAGGCATCAGCGTCAATGCTGAGGACATTAACTGCCTGGGTAGCTGATATGCTGAAAGTCAGGGGAAGGCACATTGTAACTCGGAAAGTACCTGTCTCAATAGGATGTAGCAGCACTCCTATAATAATTATACAGGCAATAGTCTGAAATACAGTCCATGGCCATTGTCCCAAGCTGAAAGGGTCCTGCCATGAAACCAGGCCAATGATCTAGGGGCCCTAGGAATCTGTGCAGTGGTTTTGGTCATACTGGGAAGTATTTTAACATCTTGGGCCATCTGGTGTGAGTGGGTATAGACCTTTCCTGAGTCGGTAGATTGATTGCTCCATATCTCACCAAACCAGTCTCTTAGTCCCGAGAATAGGTCAGTTCAGTTTAAGGGTTGTGTCTCATTTCAGGAAGTGGTGATGCAGGTGGGCTCCCAAAGGTAGGCCTACATGGTCTAAGTCAGCCTTGGGCAAACCACGGCCCGCGGGCCGGATCCGGCTGTTCTATCCGGTTCTCTTGCTCTCCCCTCCGCTCCTTTACTTTGAATTTATATTAGTTCACACAAACACTCCATCCATGCTTTTGTTCCAGCCCTCCGGTCCAGTTTAAGAACCCATTGTGGCCCTCGAGTCAAAAAGTTTGCCCACCCCTGGTCTAAGTATTTGCATCAGGTTATTAAGAGGCATTTCTATGGAAACAAAAGAAAAACAATGGTTGATGGTTGGACCCTACTATAAACCCAGCCTGAGCCCTGAGGGTGGTTGAGATGTTTCCTAGACATCAGGCTCGAAACGTCTTCACGTGGAGGAAGGGCAGGCAGTGGCAATCTGACAGATTTCCTAGTTCGCAGTTTGAACGTCTCTGGTGATGGTTCTTAATGGCCCACAAAATATATCAGACACCAAATGCAAGAGTGGTGATTTCTCTGAAGTCTGTATCAAGTTGTCCCACTTTAGCTTGCCTGGCTTCAGGAAAGGGGCAGTTTTAGTTCTCAGTGATTCAAGTCAGAAGGCTGGGTGAAAAATTGGAAACATTAGTTTGAAGTGTGAGGAAATGAGAAGAATTCAGTATGTACTCCAATGTACAGGTAGAAAATCTCAAAGATTAGGATCTAATATCCACAAGGGTGTATGCTATTGTTTTCCACTGAAACATGATTTTTCTCTCTACAGTCACTCCTGCTTTTGTCAGAGATAATCAAAGTAAGACTAATTTGTTTGCAGAATAAGTCTAGGTTCACTAAACTTGGCCTGGTTATTTATATAAGTGCACAAGAATAGTGATTGACCAAAAAGGCTCTTTTAAGTGTGTTTTGCTCAATCTTTTTCCAAGGAATCTTAGATTGTGTTCTTTAAAGTCTCTCAAGATTAGGAAGCCAAGCCAAGGACTTGCCATCAGACTTTGCCGATAATACCTGTAGACTGGGTGAATTCCTCTCTTCTTGAGGCCCCTAAAATATGAGGTTTTTGGACCTGCCAGGAAGTGATCTTCCGTACTCACCTGGTGAAGCTACTGGGAACTCAGTAAGCAAGGTATCAGGCTAATTTTTCCAAGGGGCCTTATTGGCTCTACAAGGTTAACCTTAATTCCTTAAATCTGTCTGGTTATATCTTTCTCAAATTTGTCATTTCAGTCAAAGCCTTGCTATATAACCAATTGTGTCCTGTTATGAGGAGGACAGATTCTGATTGAATTTATGCAAATAACTATATTGCCAAGAAAATAAGAATACCAAGTTTCTGAATTCTGGAGGGATCAAGTAGGGAGAAAAATTGTTTCATCTTTGTTCACAGCGATTTAGTCTATCAAATTGCTGTAAGTCATAGGTAGCTTAAGAAAAAAAGGTTTTCCTTCAATCTTGAAAAATATAACATTAAAAGGCCAACATTGTTTTAAATAAAAAGTTAGAAAAGTTATAATCATCCTCATCAGTTCATTTAGTTCCATGTACTTCTTGTTGATCTTTTGTTAGCAGTTCTATGAATCCATTTTTACTTCAGGGTTCTGTAAATTTGGCAATAATCTCTGTATTCAATGAATTTCTATCATTTAACATTAATGTAGCAAAACTCTAAGGTTTCAAGTTACCAGAAAGATTTGGGTTAGTATTTTTAAGAGGAGATACCGTACAACATAATTATTGTTGAAAAATGGCTGCCTGGTAATCCAAGCTGAAGTCAGGCACTTGTGTTACAAAATGACAGCCCACTGTCAGGGCCTGCACCAAGGTGGGTGACTTGGTCTGCAGCCTGATCACAGGTCTGACCTTCTGCTGCAGAAAAAATTGCTTTCCCCTAACCCAGTGGTCGGCAAACTCATTAGTCAACAGAGCCAAATATCAACAGTACAACGACTGAAATTTCTTTTGAGAGCCAATTTTTTTTTAACTTAAACTTCTAACGCCACTTCTTCAAAATAGACTCGCCCAGGCCGTGGTATTTTGTGGAAGAGCCACACTCAAGGGGCCAAAGAGCCGCATGTGGCTCGTGAGCCACGGTTTGCCGACCATGGCCCTAACCCAACTGATTTTTCTTGATTTTTACACTACTTCCTTATGTTGCAATGTCTCTCATAGGTACTGGCTCATATTTCAAGGTAACTGTGGGCTAATGGACTAATTGATTTGATCTTTACTACTACCCTTTTCCTTATTTTGTGGTTTAAACCTAGAATAGCTAGTATATCATAAAATGAGGACCCATATGTCCTGATATCTGTGCTTTTGATATTAAATCCAGTGTTTAAACTTGCTGAAAATGAAAGTCTTTGATTATGTTTAACTCATTTTAAAATTATTAAAAGGAGAAGAATTGTTTCATAACTCAGAGTGGGTGGATTTTATCTATTTTGTTTTGATAGTGTCTCTGTGTATAGCACATTACTCATCCTAGAAGCTGATGAAATGAAAATGGTTGCAACACAAATATTTGCACACCATTCTAAACTTCTGTGTGGAGTCCCGGGTACCTAGCGCAGTCTGTGGCAGTGAGTGTTCGAATGTTCTCATTTATCTTCATATCCGATAGGGAAGGCAGTGTGGTAGTTAAGAATGTGGGCTTAGAGCAGATTGTCGGGGGTCCACTCTGGGCCCTGCTACTCACTGGATAGCTTTGGGAAGGTCATTTCACCTCCCTGTGTCTCAGTTTCTTTTCTGGGGACACAGTGATACCTGCATGGCTAGGAGCATTATGGGGATATATGTAAAGTACTTAAGATGGCGTCAGGTACCTGACTAATTTTGGTTAATATCCTACTTCATAGATTAGGTAGGAGCAAGTTATGCCAAGGACTCTAAGTGAGAAAGGTGGTCCAGTTTGGTATACAGTGCCTGCTGTTTATTGAGAGCTTACTGTGTGCCAGCTACTGTGCCACAGCTTCTTCCTGTGCTGGTTGGAAAGAGCTCCAGGCCTTGTTGAGGGACTGTGATTAGTAACTTGGTGATTTGTTATTGCTTACTGGGGCATTTCCACATTTGGCTATACTATTAACTGACTATTGTCTTTTGTTTAAAATTAAATGTACTGGTGTGACATTGGTTAATAGGATCAGGTAGGGTTCAAGTGCACATTTCTATGATACAAGATCTATGATACTATACTGGGCATCCACCACACAAACTCAAATCACCTTCCTTCACCATATATTTGGCCTCCTTTACCCTCTTCCCTCTTAAAACTTGCACCAAACAAACAAACAAACAAACAAACAGTACGATTAAAAAATGGGCAGGGGACCCGAACTGTCTATTTATTGTCTTTGACTAATGCTTTTGCATTGGGTGTGACTATGGCCATGCAATCGTATAATGATGTAGTGTTTGTTTCAAGTGGGCACTTTCCGTCTTAAAGATAGGAGTGCAGAGGGGACAAAATAATCCCCCAAACAGCAAAACACACCATTCTAATGGCACAATGCAGGGCAGGAAGCATCGTTTACACTGGGTCAGAGCGAGGTCAATGAGCATATATAGTGTTCACTCACTTGCAGAGTGCCTCCTTAAATATCGGAGCTTCTGCTAGTTTGTAAGCTATTTGAGAACAGTGACTGTATTATTAAAAACAATTTGTGTACATAATGCCTATCATTTATTGAGAGTCTTCTACATCCCAGCTGTTGTGCTAAGTCCTTTACATCTTATTTTAATTTAAGAACAGCTGAATGAATAAGATAACCCACTTATAATCATTAGCCCTTGGTCACATAGCTTGTAAATGATGGAATCTAGATGCAGTTAGGTTGCCTATACCAGTGCATAAAGCATCATGAAAAAGTATTCATGATTGGATTTGCTTTATTCATACTTTTGAAATTTTTTTTTTTAGGCAACCTCCCGGCTTCTAATAAATTACCCAGAGCCCTATCGTTCTCAAATATTGGATTATCTCTTCAAGGTAATGGAAAAGTAATTATTTAAGGGTAGCTGTGATATTTTAGAAACAATGGTGAAGTTCACCCATAGATTTTATCACCTTCACAATTCTGATGTTGTTTTTTAAATGGCAAATTACTTTTGGGATAAGTTGCTATTTATTTGAAGTTTTGTTTTGGTTTTCTCATCTGTAAAATCAAAGGCAGCGATCAGTAATTGTCTTGAAGTGGTGTTTTGTCCTTCATACCATGAATCACAGGTTAATACTGTTACTTCTTTCTCCAGCCAAACTTCGGTGCCTCTTTGCATATTCTAAAAGTCGAAATAGGTGGTGATGGGCAGACAACAGGTAGGAGTATCCCCTGCCCGACATTTGAATCTATGCTTAAACTTACGGACTGTGACTTCAGAATATAAATAATACCAACATTTGTTGATATTGATTATTGCTTAG
The DNA here is from genome assembly GCF_963455305.1 of Plecotus auritus. Classification (NCBI taxonomy): domain Eukaryota; kingdom Metazoa; phylum Chordata; class Mammalia; order Chiroptera; family Vespertilionidae; genus Plecotus; species Plecotus auritus. Next base: position 15,549,036 of record NC_137770.1, read on the forward strand.
TACATTATTCCTTAATGTTCATTTTTCCCTCTACTTATTTTTTAAAAATTTTATCAAAATATGCATTTTCCCCATCAAAAACAGCATTTGGACTTTAGATTGTTTATTTAGTTGAAGTAATTAGTAGTAAATCTACATTTTTTAAGAGCTAAACTTGACTAAACAGAGCATAGGGTCAGTTTGGAATTGTATTGAAAAGTTAAAAAAAGCTTTTAATATTACATAAAATATAAAGTGTTATTAGATTTAAATAAAATAGGTGGTACAAATATAAGTAATCAGATACATAGCTCTTTTTTTTCTTTTCAAAACAAAATTTTTTGTAACCACCAAATCTTCAAACTTCATTGTGATCGTTTTGATGGCTTTGTGTAGTACATGTAGTCAGTTAAAAGTTTATGGGCCAATAATTTCCAGGAAGAAGAAAATGGAAAGAAAAAGGAATTTAATTATCTCAATTATTATATACATACTAGAGGCCCGGTGCACAAAATTTGTGCATGGCGGGGGGGGGGGGGGGTGTCCCTCAGCCCAGCCTGCACCCTCTCCAATCTGGGACCCCTTGAGGAATGTCCAATCCCACCAGGATCAGGCCTAAACGGGCAGTCGGACATCCCTCTCACAATCCAGGACTGCTGGCTCCCAACTGCTTGCCTGCCTGCCTTCCTGATTGCCCCTAACCGCTTCTGCCTGGCAGCCTGATCACCCCCTAACCACTCCCCTGCCAGCCTGATTAATGCCTAACTGCTCCTCTGCCAGCCTGTTTGCCCCTGACTGCCCTCCCCTGCAGGCCTGGGTCCCCCCCAACTGCTCTCCCCTGCAGGCCTGGGTCCCCCCCAACTGCTCTCCCCTGCAGGCCTGGGTCCCTCCCAACTGCCTTTCCCTGCAGGCCTGCTTGCCCCCAACTTCCCTCCTCTGCCAGCTTGGTCACCCCTAACTGCCCTCCCCTGCAGGCTTGATCGCCCCCAACTGCCCTCCCTTGCAGGCCTGGTCCCTCCCAACTGCCCTCCCCTGCTGGCCATCTTGTGGTGGCCATCTTGTGTCCACATGGGGGCAGGATCTTTGACCACATGGGGGCAGCCATCTTGTGTGTTGGAGTGATGGTCAATCTGCATATTACTCTTTTATTAGATAGGATAGAGGCCTGGTGCACAGGTGGGGGCCAGCTGGTTTGCCCTGAAGGGTGTCCCAGATCAGGGTGGGGGTTCCCTTGGGGCATGGGGCGGCCTGGGCGAGGGGCCTGTGGTGGTTTGCAGGCCGGCCACGCCCCTTGGCAACCCAAGCGGAGGCCCTGGTATCTGGGATTTATTTATCTTCTACAATTGAAACTTTGTAGCCTGGAGCGGAGCCAAGCCTTCTGCTTGCTCCGTGGTGGCAGCCTTTTCTGTTGGGATTTATGTATCTTCTATAATTGAAACCTTGTAGCCTTAAGCGGAAGCCAAAGCAGGCCAGGGTGTGCGGAAAGCTTGGCTTCCTCCATCGCTGGGGGCAACCCTAGCCTCCTGCTCTTTCCAGCTCCGTGGCTGCCGCCATTTCTGTTTGGATTTATGTATCTTCTATCATTGAAACTTTGTAGCCTTGAGAGGAGACCTAGGCCGGCAAGGGCAGGCGGAAAGCTTGGCTTCCTCCATTGCTGGTGAAACCCAAGGCTCCCTTCTGCTTTCTGTGGCCGTAGCCATCTTGGTTGGGTTTATTTGCATATTCGCTCCTGATTGGCTGGTGGGCGTGGCTTGTGGGCGTGGCTTGTAGGTGTGACAGAGTGATGGTTAATTTGCATATTACTCTTTTATTAGATAGGATATATGTATATATACAGTGTACAATTATTGTATACTAGAGGCTCGTTGCATGATATTCGTGCAAGAATAGGCCTTCCTTCTCCTGGCTTTGCTCCTGGCCGCCCGGGAACCTGCAAGTCCTCGCTCCAGGTTGGAGCACCGCTCCTGTAGCTCCCTCCGCTGCCCCCCGCCCTTGCCCCCCGCCTCATAGCAGGCGTCCTGCCCCTCCCAGCCACTCCGCGCCTGCATATGCAAATTAAACTGGCATAATTGGCAGGTTAATTTGCATACTCACTCCTGATTGGCTCTGGGCATAGCAGAGGTACAGTCAATTTACATGTTTGTCTATTTTTAGGTAAGATATTTAGGTCAGTTCCCATTATAATGAACTCTAGACTTGTTTTACACTCAAGTTCCTGTTAGTGATTTAGAAGTAATTTTTGTTAACCAGATATATCTATGTGGTGGTATTAGTGTTTAATTTATGTTGAAAGGAATGGAGTGTGAGAATTGGCCCTTAGGAGCCCTGGGATTCACAACCAGGATTGAGAAGCTGGAAGCTCAGGAGATGTGAACTTGAAGTTGGAATTTGAAAACCCCAAAGACACCAAAAGCCCAGCAGAATATAGTTGTAGGAATTTGCAATTATATGAGGTAATAACACTTCTCTTAAACTCCTTATAATAGAAAGTTGTGGTTTTATTATTGAAGATGCTTAGGATAATGAAAAAAGATGAAACAATATGCTTTCATCATCCAGCCACAAAGTTATAAAGGATTATTCTTATTTGCCCTATTTCAGGATTGGAACTGGAATACTACTTCGGTGAAACGTGTATGTGTGTCGGGGCGAGTGGCCCTACGATGCTCCATTAATGGAATTGCCTCTCTTTACTCTCTCCCACTCAGATGGCACTGAGCCCTCCCACATGCACTACGCATTAGATGAGAATTACTTCCGAGGATATGAGTGGTGGTTAATGAAGGAGGCTAAGAAGCGGAACTCTAATATCACACTCATGGGTAAGAATTGGAGTTTGCCATGCTTTTGCAGTCTGTTTTCCTTTAACTTTTAAAACCTGAATCATGTATGTAAAGACCCTGTTAATTCTGAAGTACTAATAATGTCATTAATACTACCAGTATGCTACCCATAGCAAAGCATGTGCCAGGCATGATCCTTTCTTTGCCCTTGTATATTATTACCTCTGATCTTTATAATAATTCTGGAATAAGACATTATTTTCCCCATCTTACAGAAGAAGCAGTAGAGGCTTAGAGAGGTTATGCCACTGATTTAAGGCCAGGTAATCAGTAAATGGCAAAATTAGATACAGGAACTATTCCATTCTGGTGTTTGATTTTATTTTTTTATGCTAAACTACTTTTCGCAACACAATTTCTCATCAAAATTTGTCAAAGGGCAATGCTGTTATAAAATTGTATATTATATGCAGTAGTATTTTCCAGCTCTTTGCAAAATTGTGTATTACATGTAGTCGTAGACCCTATTTCCAGAAGTGGTGCATACAAAAGGTTCATTGTTTTGAACCTCAGTGGCGTGGCGGTCATTGTTCCAGGCACTGGGGATACCGAGCAATCCAGCCCCCAACTCCTGCCCCATGGAGCTTAGGTTCTAGTGGCAGGAAAAATTGGATGATTCCCACGTGGGACTATATTCATTTCACTGTTCTCCGTAGCAGTGTCCACACTTGTGAAATATTTCAGGTATACACCGTGGTGGCGTACTTTCATCATCTGGAATGAACTTGATTTTTTGAACAGGCTTGCACATTCGTACTAAGTTCAGGGAGATGAATGAGATCTATTTTATAGACTTGATTTCAAAAACCACTTTAAACATTTAAAGGACAAAGATAAGTTTTGCTCAATTAAAAAATGGAGGGGTCAGTGTGTGCTTTGTAAACGGGCTTTTGTAAGAGATTCCAGAGATGTTTGGGGCAGTCAAAGCACCATTGACTTCAGTGCTATTTGCCATTGGGCCGCTTTCAAGGTCACTGCTCATTTACATGCAGGAAATCTGGCGGTTGAACACGTCCTAGCAGAGACACACAGTGGGCCTGTAGAATGTATGTGGCATTTCATTGTTTTAAAATGCTCTGTTATTTTAATGTCACATTTCTTACGTAAATACACTTAGGCGTTCCTCCTGAGTTTAGAAAAATAAACGTTTTGTCATTTTGATTTTGAACTTTTCAGTGGTAAACTGGATTGGTAACATATAAACAGTTAGGGAACTTAAACTGTTGATTTAAGTTCCCTAGATTTAGAATTGTAAATTCTACTCTTCTCATTTTTTTAACATAAAACAATCATTAGCATATAGGAACAATGTGGATTACTTAATCTACATCATTTAACAAAGCTATATTTTCCCTATTGAGTCATTGGCGTTTATATTGATATCAGGGCAAACTAGTTTTGCTGAATTTGATTACGTAATTTATATTTTAAGTAACCTTATCAGTGAATGAGGCATTTGTATTGTACTTACCTCATAGGAGTAGATAAACAGAAACCTTTCAGAACTCTTTGATTTGACCTGAGAGACAGAAATGGGTTATTGAACATTCCCTATAGTAGGTGTTAGGGATGTTAAGTTAAATTGTACATTGTATTTCTTTCTGTTGGTATCTTTGAGAGAGGTGTTTGTTTTTGTTGCTGTTTGTTTTTATTTGTTTTCCTTGAAGGAGCATTTGGAGTTATTGAATCTGACTCTGGGGATCAGTGAGGAATTATAGTATTCCTTTTGGTTTCCTTTGCTCTGTTTTCAATAGAGCTGGCATTGTTATACCCACTCTCCCTCTCTGCAGGGTTGCCATGGTCATTCCCTGGATGGCTGGGGAAACGTTTCGACTGGCCTTACGTAAACCGTCATCTGACTGCCTACTATATCGTGTCCTGGATTGTGGGTGCCAAGCGTTATCATGATTTGGACATTGATTATATTGGGGTTAGTAACAGATTTAAAACATGCTTCCATTTATTTGTAATTTTTTAAAGTGGTACTTTGTTAACTAACCATTTTGTCTCATGAGACTAATTTGTTCTATTGGTGTCTGATAATAACATAAATTAGCTACATGTAACCCCTTAATTCTTCTTCTTTGCCCATCCATATTCTTTCCACTTTTGAAAAATGTATTAAGAGTTTGCCTTTTCTGAAATATTTTTTAAACTACATTTTTATTGATTTCAGAGAAGAAGGGAGAGGGAGAGAGATAGAAACATCAATGATGAGAGAGAATCATTGATTGTCTGCTTCCTGCATGCCACCTACTGGGGATTGAGCCCACAATTCGGGCATGTGCCCTCATCAGGAATCAAACCATGACCTCCTGGTTCATAAATTGACCCTCAACCACTCAGCCACACCAGTTGGGCTAAAATATTTTTTTTTAATGTTTGTTTTTGGTACCACCCCAGCTCAAATTCTCCTTCTTCAAAGCTTTTCCTAGTTCTCTAGTTCTTATAACAATACTGTGTTTACTGTGCTGTTTAATGATTAATCTCATTTTGCTCTATGAGTCTTCTGTTGTTCTAAACCAGGGGGTGGCAAACTTCCTTGAAGGACCAAAGAGTAAATATTTTAGGTTTTGTGGGTCAAAGGTATTATTAGGGATATTATGTAGGTAATTATATAACCACTTAAAATGGATCCATTTAAAACTATAAAAACCAATTTTAGCTCTTAGGCTATGAAAAGACAAGTGGTGTGCCAGATTTGGCAATCTGGCCAAAATATGCCTACCCTTGTTCTGAACTGTTATTTAATAACTAGAGGCCCAGTACATGAAAATTTGTGCACTCGGGGGGGATCCCTCAGCCTGGCCTGTGCCCTCTTGCAGTCTGGGACCCCTCAGGGGATGTCCACCGGCTGGCTTAGGCCCGCTCCCCGGGGGATCAGGCCTAAGCTGGCAGTTGGACATCCCTCTGGCAGCCCGGAAGCCCTTGGGGCATGTCCACCTGCCTGAGCCGCAGTCAGACATCCTTAGCTCTGCCGAGGAGGCGAGAGAGGCTACCGCCACCGCCACTGTGCTCACAGCCATCAGCCTGGCTTGTGGCTGAGCAGAGCTCCCCCTGTGGGAGTGCACTGACCACCAGGGGAAGCTCCTGCGTTGAGCATATGCCCCCTGGTGGTCAGTGCACATCATAGCGACCAGTTGTTCCACCGTTAGGGTCAATTTGCATATTACCCTTTTATTATATAGGATATAAAAATGTAACACACAATATCTTGTCTTTCCAGCAGCTCTCTTGTCAGGCTGGAGGCATACCCCAGACTGCCTTGTACCCTACAGAGCCTCACACACACACAGTGCGTCTCCACACACTTTCGTTTATTAATATGCCATCTGTCAAACTGACTTGAAAGTTTTCATGTAATCAGCAAGCAATTATTGAGCTCCTACTATGGTGCAGGTACATGTGGCTATTATGTTCCAGGGATAACAGGAGTAATAAGCTCTTGGGTTCAGTGGGAGGAGTAGTCACGGGAACAGACAAATTGCAGTGTCACGGGAGGAATGGTATAGGACATGAGGATGAGCCACGGGCCATCAGCCAGAAGGATGGATATAACTTGTTTTTATTATCCTTCTCTAAGGTATAACTGAAAGTTAGTTTGTATATGAAAACTTTCTTAAATTTTAAATTGTTACCCTATATTGAGACTAAATGTAGGTTTGGGTCTAATAGTATTCTGTTATGGTAAAGTCACACTTAGAAGCTCTTTTTGGTAAATAATGGGTGATTCACATCTTTTTTAGATGCTTGATAATCCCATGCTGTGATGGGGAGCTTCTTTGATGAGAAACTCTTCCCTGTATCCCTGGAGTAAAAAGAGTTAAAGCACCTGGATGTAGGCTCATCTCCGTTACTAATGGTTTTCTCAGCTGCAAAATGGAAGTCATGAGGTTCTCTTTTAGCTCTGAATTCCCGTGCTTCCTGATCTGAAACCTAAGGGATATGTGTATGTTCCTCTCATCCTTAGTAGGAGTTTGCTTTTGTGATGTAGCACATGACTGTGATTCTCAGTGCCAGCGTAGTTCCTGGCACACATCGCATTGTCAATATTTGTTGAAAGATTGAATGCATATTCTGTTTTTGGAAATCTCCGGTATAAACCGTTTTTGAAAATACCCACATTGATTTTAAGATTTTTGAAAATAGTATTTTAATTTTAAAATTATATTGTCTTACAAATATCTATAAATTCTATACCAGGGCATTCCATAAAGTAAGAAAAAAAATGGCTTTTCAGGTGATCTGAAAGATGATGAAATAAGTGGCATTTAATGATTATGTGTATTTTCTGACATTTAAAAACTTTTAATTCAAACTTTTTGACTTTTTGTTTTGCAGATTTGGAATGAGAGGTCATTTGACATCAATTATATCAAGGTCTGTACAAATTAAACATCTTTTAATCTTTAAATTATCAGTGAATAATTCCTTTATGGTTCTGTGGAAATTAGTAGTAAAAACTGTATTTTTTTTTTACAGCACAGTTACTCGTTTTGCTAGTTGTGACACAAAATTTAAGCAAAATCTTAATATTTGTATTCCTGATGAAAGCATATATAATGTCCTGTAAGTCCCAAATTTTACTTTATAGGTATTTTTTATTATTATGAGTTTGTTTTGATTCCATTGCATTCTAATTCAACTTACCTTGGTGTGAAAAACTGCTATTGTAAACAATTTAGAATTCATTTCTGTTTCTCTTCATCTTTAGTTTATCTGCAGTAAAACATCTCAGGATATAAGAACTTAGTTTGTAATTGCCATTTTGTAGCAATTGGAATTGGTGTCCTGTTTGTGAAAATGCCTATATAAAGAGTTCAGTAATAGCAGATGAATATAGGTGTTCAGGTTGTGAACACAGGTTCCATCTACTGTGGTAAGATGGCCCCTGGAAATAGTCTGGGTTTGTTTTAATTTAAGAGTAGAAATTAATAGATTACAAATAAGCCATTTATATAAAAATGACAGGGCTATTGTTTCTTTTCTTTTTGCCATTTACGTTGTATTTGAGATTGACCTTGGGTTTTCAGTGATGTGGTTTTAAGTTGTGTCTGGAAAATCCCATCTGGGGCCTGCGGGTGGTGGGCGAAAGGGACACGCGAGTCTCGGGACCCTATGAGCACCAGATTGGCACTGGGTGCTTTGCTGACTTACTTCCTGTTAACACTTGGCTTGTTATTTTTAATTTTCCTGGGTGGATAAGGCCCACAGGTAGGTTGTATTGCCTGTTCTCTCTGTACATGTGAAAGACTTGAGGGCAGCAAGGGAGTATTTCTTATGGTTATTTCTAGTATGCTACAGAATCTCGAGAGCTGTAATATTTTCAGTAATGGCAGAATATTTAGAGACACAGGAAAATACTAAAAATAAAATTACAGTTTAAAGCATTTTACCAAATAGTATGTTTAATGTAATCCCAATTTGATTTTGTATCTGCCTAAGAAATTTCCTAAGAATGCATGCCAAAACAATAGTGGTTATTTCTGGGGAGTACTACTATGATTTTTAAAAAAATTTCCAGCCTCCCACCCACATTTTTTATGGTTAAACATAATTTTGAAGGTAGAGGGAAAATCCCTCTAAAACATTTTAACTTCATAGGCTTATTTTTTTTATATTCCCAAATATATCTGGGTAATAATGCTTTTATTTTTCATAGGAGTGTCACATTTCTACTGAGAAATAATATTGGCCCTATGGTCCAGGATGTTGATTTTGGAAGATACTTTAGCTACCTTGATGGTAATGCAAGAGCTGCAGTCTCTTTTGTAACCTTGCCTATGTCCTGTTTATCCTCCACCAGGTTTTAAGAAGAATGCTGAACTATCAAGGTCTCGAGCGAGTGAAAATCATAGCGAGCGACAACCTCTGGGAGCCCATTTCTGCTTCTATGCTGCTCGACGAGGAGCTCATGGAAGTGGTTGATGTTATAGGGTAAGGAATGTCTTACTTTGAAAACTGAGGGTCCGATGCTTGCTCTGAATATTGACTGTGCCTTTCTTTTTGTGTTTTCCTCTCCATTTGGTTACATTTTCAGAAAGGATCTTTCTTCTATTTCTTAATGAAAGCCTGCAGAACTGATATTTCATGCCTTTTTCTTTGAAATGTTTGAATTTTGGGATTTTTCTATGACAATAAAAGGAATTGGTAATTTTTAAAAATTGTTAATGTTTGCAGTAATAAAACATGGCTTTGTTTAGATTAAGAGACAGAATAGTACTTAAATTTTAGAAATTATGAAAGGCAATGCCGTGAAGTCAGCTCACTGTGGGTGCAGGTCTCTCACGAGCACTGTGTACATGGTGTGGCATCAACACTGACCATGACTTTTGTCACGTCTCCTTAGCCATATGGCTTTCACCTTGCCCGTTAGTCCAGTCTGCCTTTCAGTCTTCTTTCTGGGCCCCAGCCTCACTGTGTTCCAGCAGTATCTTTTCCCCTGTTTTATTTTTGTTATTTTTCCAGTTTGATTGAGAAGTAATTGTCATACATCATTATGTAAGTTTTAGCTATACAGCATGATGGTTTGATTTACATGTATTGTGCTGTGTTTACCACAATAGGTTTAGTTAATCTCTATTATCTCATATAGACACAATGAAAAGAAAAGAGAAATAATTCTTATTATAAGAACTTTTAGGATCTTATTCTCTTAACAGCTTTCCTATATATTGTATAGCAGTGTTAACTAGTCATTACATTGTACATTACATCCCTAGTACTTACTGATCTTTTAACTGGAATTTTGTACCTTTTGACCACCTTCCTACCATTCTACTTCCAGCTACTTTTTTTAAAAAGTGAATTTTAATTTTATGTATCATGACAATGTACATACACATTTGAAAAATAGAATACACGTGTGTGTGTGTGTGTGTGTGTGTGTGTGTGTGTAATTTGTTCTTTATTCAATGTAAAGACGCTGGTTGATTTAATGGCATTTTTAATGAAGAATTTTTGATGTACACAAATGTAGGCAGAATAATATCATGAATATCCATATTCCAATTATTCAGCCTCCATAGGTATGAAACCATGGCCATATCATACTGTGAAATGAGAGACATTTTGTCTGATTACATACATTTAAACAATTATATTTCTAACGAACCTTTACATTTTGTTGAATTAGCAGTGGATCCGGATATTGGAAGAGACCCAGATATAGTATTAGTTCTGCCCTTCTTTGCTCAGATCATTTAATCTGAGCAGGTTTTAAATGTAATGTAACAGTTCTATTGTTTTCTGAATGAGGGATATAATACCTATTTCTATGATTTTAAAGGAGATACTTTCTCAGATTATAAAAATAATGCATGCTCATTATAGAAAAATTAGAAAATGAGAAAACCATAAAGCTAGAGTTAGAATTTACTCAGAATCCAACATCTAAAGATCATTGGGAAGATAATAGCATATTCTTTTCCAGGATTTATTTTTTTATAAAGTATATTTTAATCAGAGATACAAGAAACATACATTTGGCTTTTGGCTGAGGCATTGAGGTTGAATATCATGTCATGGAGTGAAGTTCTGGGATATAATATCACTACAAATATTAGTAGCCAGATTTTCTGAGTTGGGCATTATGGTGCCGAGGCAATAATTCCTTAACCCTGTTAGGTGCTAGCTTGTTTGTGTGTTCTCTGTAGTGTATATTTATAATACTGAATAGATGCCTGTTTGCAACTGAGGTCAGTGACTCAACAAAATCTTGGTGGAACCTCATTTTTGTTCAGCTGTTTTTTTGTGTGTGTGTGTGTTGTCTATTATATATATATACTAGAGGCCCAGTGCACGAATTCCTGCATGGGTGGGGTTGGGCTGGCCTGGCCCCAATCGAGGTGGATCCGGGCTGGGCCGGCTGGGGGGAAGGGCTATGGGTGATTGGCTGGCGGACTTTGCCCCCGATTGGGGTGTGTGGGGGAGCGAATGGGGGTGGAGATGGCTGTGGGAGGGGCCGTGGGCCAATCAGGGTGGTGGGGGTCATCTGGAGCAGGGCCAGCTGGAGGGAGGGGCCACAGGCAGTTGGCCGGCTGGCCCTGCCCCTGATTGGGGTTGGGGGGCCGATCTGGGGTGGGTCTGGGCAGAGGGAGGGGCTGTAGGAAGTTGGCCGGCTGGCCCCACCCCCTGTTGGGTTGTGGGGGGGCAATTGGGTGGGGCAGTCTCGGGGGAGGGGCCGTGGGAGGTTGGCCGGCCAGCCCCATCCCCCAATCGTCCAATTCGCTGGCCGCAGTGGGTGTCATAGTGACTGGTCGTTCCGGTCGTTTTGGTGTTCCGGTCATTGGCTTTTTATATATATAGAGTAGAGGCCCAAAGCACAAAATTTGTACAAAGGGGTTGGCCGTTGCAGCTGTGGTGGCTGCCTCGGCCCTTGCAGCCCCCACTTTGTCTGGAAGGTCGTTCGGAAGGTAATTTGGCTGTCCGGTCTAATTAGCATATTATGCTTTTTATTATCTATATCATAATAAAAAAGGCCTGTGGTCATGACACCATAATGGCGTCATGACCAAACGAGCAGTGGCTCTTGCGGCAGGCGGGGCGGGGTGCCGGCAGTGTCCATGGAGCACGCGAGGTGTCGCGGGGTTGTGGACATGGCCCTGATAGCAGGCTAGGCCTAGGGGATCCTACACGTGCACGATTTAATCGTGCGCTGGGCCTCTAGTTATAGATAATACTTTTTCCTAATGAAATTCTGGAATGCCAAATTGATAATGTGCCCTAATCCATCTTTATTAGGACTAATGAATTCCCTAAAAGGACTTTCTCTTAAAAGATTCATAACTTAAATGGTAATAAATAACTACAAACTAAAACATGACTCACGACTTCATTCTTTTATTTGTTTATTATTTATTTATTTATTTTTAATATATTTTACTGATTTTTTACAGAGAGTAAGGGAGAGGGATAGAGAGTTAGAAACATCGATGGGAGAGAAACATTGATCAGCTGCCTCTTGCACACCTCCCACTGGGGATGTGCCTGAAACCAAGGTACATGCCCTTGATCGAAATCGAACCTGGGACCCTTCAGTCCACAGGCCAACGCTCTATCCACTGAGCCAAACTGGTCAGGGAGACTTCATTCTTTTAATGTAATGGATGCTGCTACACCAAACTACAAAGAGATAATCCAATCTTTATTATCTGCTTTTGTTATTACATTTTTTTGTAAGCAATTGTTGGCCTAAAAGGTATACACTCATGTCCCTAAAGTTATTTAGCTCATATGCTCTCTTATTATTGTATTAACTGTCAGTCTGATTTCTATTTTACATTTGAAATTTCTTAGTTGTTTTTAGTCAGTAATCACTAGTTTCCATCATCATCATTATGACAATAGTTTATTCTTGGAATAATGAATATACATTTATACTTCAACTGACTGATTCCTCTCAAATACTAGAATAGGGGAAAGGTTCATTACTCTGGGGCAGGGTTGCTCAGCCTCTGCATGTTTGATATTTTCACTGGATGATTCTTTGTGGTGGGGCTGTGCCTTGTAGGATGTTTAGCAGCATCTTTGGCCTCTACTCCCCAGATACCAGTAGCAAACCCTGCCTGCTGTGCCAGGCAAAAGCATCTGGGTTGAGGACCACCACTCCTCTGGGGTTATAAATATTCAAGGAACTCTGTGCGGGTTTTTATTGTTTTTCTGTCTGTGTCTGGGAGTAAATGCCAAGTTGTCTTTCTCTGTCTGCTAGAAATGGGAACAAGGGAGGAAGTACTACTTTATATAATAGATTCATTAGTCTTTTATTTTTGGTTTCCTTCTTACTCCTTCCTTTCCAGTGTCCCAAACTCTGTACTTCTCCTGGGAAGTCTGAATCCTGTCTCCACCTCATTCATCTCTTGGAGTGTCCTAGACTCTGGCCTCCTCTGCTACCTCCACCTATCAACATGCTTCCATACATGTTACAGTTTCCAGAAACAGAAATGTCTCATTCATCAATCAAGACTCAACAGAATCTTGGTGGAACCTCATTTTTGATCTTCTTTCCCACCTTGTGTGTGGTTATAAGTTTATCTCATCTTAAGGACATCCCGAGACACTAGGATGGGAAGCAGATATTGATGACAATCAGCATCTATCTGGAAGCTGCCTGTTGTTTTAAAATAGAACATGCTGGAGAAGACATGTATTTTTATTTGCTTAACAAATGGATATAAGTGCCAGTGACCTTTTCCCATGTCCTCCCACCCTTTCTTTCCTAGAGCTCATTATCCTGGGACCCACACAGTCAAGGATGCGCGGTTGACTGAGAAGAAGCTTTGGTCTTCTGAAGATTTTAGCACTTTGAACAATGCCATGGGTGCCGGCTGCTGGGGTCGCATATTGAATCAGAATTATGTCAATGGCTACATGACTTCGTAAGTTTGAATAAGTTTTAAAAGTTTTTACCTTGAAAATGTTCTAAAACACAAGTAGAAAAATGTACGATGGACTTCCATATTCTTACAACCTAGATTCAGTGATTGTAAACATTTTGCCTTATTAGCTTCATCTAGACCTATGTCTGTACTTAAGCTACTTCCACTTATTTTTCTGTATTTGAATATAGTCTTTATTGAATAAAGTCAGCAATCACATGAGCGAGGTGTAGTTCTTATCCCCATTTTACAGACGAGGAAACTGAGGGCCAGAGAGGTTAAGTGGTGGAACCGTGATTTGCACCCAGGCAGTCAGACTGTCAGAGTTCTCAATTTTAAAACTTTGCAGTTCATAAAATTATATCATAAAACTAGGGCACTGGGAAGGCTGACTGTCACAAGAAAAGCAAGTATGAATAAAGCCTTTATTTCTGGTACTGGTAGGGCATGGTCCATGTTCTGATTACACCATAGCTCAGTAAAACTGCACACGTTGGATTAATCTAAATTTTTTAATTGTGTGATTCACCGTTAACAATATTTAGATGTACCCAACACTGGATTTTTCAGAATGTGAAGGAAGTTAGTAAACATATGTTTTCTTGCTTTGGGTGGCCATTTTTCAGCATTTAATATCTATCCTGTCTAATAAAAGAGTAATATGCAAATTGACCATCACTCCAACACACAAGATGGCTGCCCCCATGTGGTCAAAGATGACTGCCCCCATGTGGACACAAGATGGCCACCACAAGATGGCCAGCAGGGGAGGGCAGTTGGGAGGGACCAGGCCTGCAAGGGAGGGCAGTTGGGGGTGATCAGGCCTGCAGGGGAGGGCAGTTAGGGGTGACCAAGCCAGCAGAGGAGGGAAGTTGGGGGCGACTGGGCCTGCAGGGAAGGGCAGTTGTGGGGGGACGAGGCGTGCAGGGGAGGGCAGTTGGGGCAAACAGGCTGGCAGGGGAGTAGTTAGGCATCAATCAGGCTGGCAGGGGAGTGGTTAGTTGGTGATCAGGCTGGCAGGCAAAAGTAGTTAGGGGCAATCAGGAAGGCAGGCAGGTGAGCAGTTGGGAGCCAGCAGTCCTGGATTGTGAGAGGGATGTCCGACTGCCCGTTTAGGCCCGATCCAAATGGGATCGGGCCTAAACGGGCAGTCAGACATCCCTCCAGGGGTCCCAGATTGGAGAGGGTGCAGGCTGGGCTGAGGGACATCCCCCCCCACACACACGAATTTTGTGCACGGGGCCTCTAGTTTATATATATAAAAGGCTAATATGCAAAGTGTCCCCTTGGGAATTCGAACGGGAGACCGGGAGTTCTGTCGCTCTCTATGACGTGCGCTGACCATCAGGGGGCAGCGCAGAATGAAGGAAGGCCCCAGCTGGCAGCAGGAAGGTCCTGATCGGCCCTGATCGCTGGCCAGGCCTAGGGACCCTACCTGTGCACACATTTCGTGCACTGGACCTCTAGTATTTATATAAATCGTGTGTATGTCTTTTTACTATGTAGCATTCTAGAAATTTTTTATTTTTATCACAAGCTGTTTTGGTGTTTCTCTTTTATCAAACAAATCTTCTAGAACAATTGCTTGGAATGTGGTGGCCAGTTACTACGAGCAGTTGCCCTATGGGCGCAGCGGGCTGATGACTGCCCAGGAGCCCTGGAGTGGGCACTATGTGGTGGAAGCTCCTATCTGGATATCAGGTATGGTTCCCTACCTCTCACTCCCCAAAGTCCTCTCTAAGGGCAAAGCAGAACATTCTTAGAGGGAGTTGTCACAGAAGGCGGAAACTCCCCCCTAATTCTCCTGGCTCTTTTGGCTATCTAACAATTAAATAGACAGAAGACAGATTATCAGCAGGAAAACACAAACAAATTTAAGTTTGTGCATATGGAGGTCTCAGAGATATGGGACGGAAGCCGTGATTAGAGCAAGCCTTTGGTACACCTTTTAGACAAAGCAACAATCAACCTGTGAGGAGCTGACAGGACAACAAAATAGGCTTGGGTTCTAGTTAGTGAAGAAGTGAAGCAGTGCCCTAGCCGGTTTGGCTCAGTGGATCAGTGTCACTGTGGGCTCAGGGGTCCCGGGTTTGATTCCTGTTAAGGGCACATGCCTAGGTTTTGGGCTCAATGCCCAGTGGGTGGCATGCAGGAGGCAGCTGACTGATGATTCTCACCGTTGATGTTTCTATCTCTCTCCCTCTCCCTTTCTCCTCTGAAATCAATAAAAATATATATTAAAAAAACAACAACACAAAAAAACTAAGCGTTTGCTTACACAGCTTTCTCTGCTCTGAGTGTCTGAAATCTGGCAATAAGGAGTCGGTCTCTCTGCTTCCTGGTGCAGGGAGGGTACCTTTCACCTGCAAGATTTATTTTCTGCTCTCAGGGGGACAGAGAGGAGGGTCAGTGTGTCCTTGCACTGCGGCCTCCACTTTAATTAAAAATCATCATTATGCTGGTTTGGTACATGTCCTGGTTGGTTAACTCCTTAAATATTGAACTTGATTTTTTTGCACGTGGGGTCAGGTAGTAGAGCATTGCTCAGTACATTTTCAGGGCCAGCATTGGAGGTGCCCAATAAATATATATTGTGGGAAAAAACTTGTTTGAAACCATAAAGCTTAGTTTTTGAAATACATTATTAACTTTTTAAACCTTATTTTTGTAGTTATACTAGGATGCATTAAATAGAGATGAACAAAGGTTGGGAGGGGATAACCTTACTTTACTATTGGAAAAAGACAATCAGTATTCTTGAACTGACAGGTGGTTCATTTATTTTTACTAGTCATTCTAAGAATCCTCCCACAATTGTACCATTTAACTGGACTAATTATTCCAAAGTTGGAACATGGAATTGGCAAGTATTTTCTTCCAAAATAAAAAAAAAATATCTTGTTAGACTTAATCAGACTCAAATCAGTAGACAGCTTTTTAAAAAAACAACCCTGTTATTACCATTTTTATCTTATTTGGCTCTTTCTATGCTTTTCTGTAGCTCATACTACTCAGTTTACTCGACCAGGTTGGTATTACCTGAAGACAGTTGGCCATTTAGAGAAAGGAGGAAGCTATGTAGCTCTGACTGATGGCTTAGGTAACCTCACCATCATCATTGAAACAATGGTAATTCTTTGTTGTTGTTTTTTTCAGGGGGGTTGGGATTAAATCACTTTGTTTTTTTAAAATCAGCTTTTGAAGATTATATATACAACTAGAGGCCCAGTTCACAAAAGTCATGTGTGTGGGGGTTGTCCCTCAGCCTGGCCTTCACCCTCTTGCAATCTGGGACCTCTTGGGGAATGTCTTGGGATCGGGCCTAAACCGGCAGTCAGACATCCCTCTCGCAATTCGGGACCACTGGCTCCTAACCGCTCGCCTGCCTGCCTGATCGCCCCTAACCACTCACCTGCCTGATCGCCCCAAACCACTCTGCCTGCCTGCCTGATCGCCCCTAACCGTCTCTGCCTGCCTGCCTGCCTGATCGCCCCTAACCACTCACCTGCCTGCCTGATCGCCCCTAACCACTTGCCTGCCTGCCTGATCGCCCCTAACTGCTCACCTGCCTGCCTGATTGGCCCTATCTGCCTCTGCCTTGGCCCCCGCCGCCACGGCTTCGTCTGGAATGACGTCCGGAAGGTTGTTCGGCTGTCCGGTCTAATTAGCATATTATGCTTTTATTATTATAGATAAGCAGTATGTAGTGGAGGAAGGAACTTTTCCCTGTACCCTTTCAGGTTCAATAGCTGAGGCTCCACAAATTAAACTGACAAAAGACAGAATAGCCCAAGAAAAGAAAACAGAATTTATTTGTGCATGCAGTGCACATACATGTGGGAGGAACTCAGTGATGAATCACTTAATGGCTGATTAGGATTTGAGTTTATGCACCTAGCTTAGTGAGTAATGGAGAAAGGAGGAAGGGAACATTTGGGGAAATAAATGACTTTTGGGAAAGATAGGGGTTTTCAGGAGAGCAAACAGGAGATGAGAAAGTTAGGATAGTGTTTGACTGGACAGATATGAGTGGTCTCTCCCTCTCCTTCAGAGCCATAAAACTCCCCTAGAGATTTGGAGTAGGTTTTTATTCCCATTCCTCCGTCCAGATGCACCCTGAAGAGGTTTATGCCAGCCTTATTTCCCAAAACGTGCTGCTTTTAATCTTCCTTTTGTTTTCCTTTATTTGATGAGTCTCAACTATCTTCCACTTAAAGTAATCTTTATACCAAAGTGGCATATTTTGTGGTGGTTTATTCCTGATCCCCTTCAAACACATACTTAAAGTGCATAATTTCACAAGGTTTAACATGTATAAGCCCAATAAACCATCATCACAACCAAGGTAGTGAATGTGTATCCATCACCCACCCATGAGGATTCGTGTCCCTATATAAGTAGTTCCTCTGTCCTGCTACTCCCCATTCATTGTGACTTCATTGCTTTATGTCACTGAAGAATAGTTTGCATTTTCTGGAGTTTTCTGTCTCAGTGGAATCATACAGTATATACTGTTTTTTGTCTTGCTGCTTTCACCCAGAATAAAACATGAAAACATCTCAAGCATTTGTTTTCTTGATGCATTTTACTTGGAAAATATTTGCAACATAAAAAATTTAATGTGGGTGCTATAAAATGACTGGAATTTAGCTATGAATTCAAAGTTTGGTTCAGTCAAAATGCCAGTGAGCTTTACTTTGACTAGTGATACTCAATGGACACTCACTAAAGGTTATATTAGAAAAAAGTCTTTAAAAATTTAAAATAAACTCATAGTTGTCACCTAATGTGTACAATTTCTCTTATTATTGGGGCATTAAATGTTTAATATTTTTTCCTAATGGCTTGTGCATCATTTGGATAATTTATGTGATTTTTTTTTTCTCCTCAGAGCCATAAACATTCTAAGTGTATACGGCCACTGCTTCCTTATTTCAACGTGTCACACCAAATTGCTACCTTCATTCTTCAGGGTTCTTTTGTAAGTAAAGATGTGGGGCTTTTATTTTGTTTTTGAGAATTTATATATTTTATCGTAGGCTATTCGTTTATAAATGAAATCATATATTATAGTTAGAAGACAAGATATTGTCTTATTAGAGTCTTAAAAAAACAATTTTTATAAAAAAGTCACTGGTTGCCACCCATGTGCTTATCGGTGAGAAAAATCATTATAAAATAATGTGTTTTGTTGTTGTTTACCATAAAGTTTACAAAAAGTTAAAAAAAAAGTTTGTGTGTGTGTGGATAAATGCCGTGTCTTCTAGCGGCTGACTATCACTCTAGGAGCTGCTAGGAGGGAGAGCTCTGTGGCCTTGAAGAGCATTTAACAAAAGTGACCTGCAGGAAAGTCATTCTTAATAGTCGGAGCATCAGTTATGTAGTCTGGGGACCTTTCAAGTATTGATCTATATAGTACTCTGTACATAAAAGAAAGAGAGACCAGACTCTAGCTATTTCTACCTATTATTAGATTTGAATACAGAAAATGCAGCTCCCTTTCTAACTACTAATCGCATAATGATGGTTTTTTTTTAATACTAGGACATTCTTTTTTTTTTTTTTACATGACAGGTTAATACTAGGACATTCTTTTTTTTTTTTTAAATATATTTTATTGATATTTTACAGAGAGGAAGGGAGAGGGATAGGGAGTTAGAAACATCGATGAGAGAGAAACATCGATCAGCTGCCTCCTGCACACCTCCTACTGGGGATGTGCCCGCAACCAAGGTACATGCCCTTGACCGGAATCGAACCCGGGACCCTTCAGTCCGCAGGCCGACGCTCTATCCATTGAGCCAAACCGGTTTCGGCATACTAGGACATTCTTAAAAAATATTTGTAAAAATTGATTTCAGAGAGGAAGAGAGAGAGAGGGAGACAGAAGCATTAATGATGAGAGTGAATCATTGATCAGCTGCCTCTTGCACGCCCCCTACTGGAGACCAAGCCTGCAACCTGGTCATGTGCCCTGACTGGGAAACAAACCGTGACCTCCTGATTCATAGGTCAAGGCTCAACCACTGAGTAATACAGGCCTGGCAACACCAGAATATTCTTTAAAAGCTTTCCACACAAGTACAATAATGAGTATTTTTGAAGCCAAAGCACTGAATAATGAAACATTTGCCAAAAGTCTGTAGATTTATAGGAAATAAAATATTTGCTTGAATAATACTTTTCTACTTTCAAAATGTTACCATTTAAATCTGAGAGGCGGGCCTCTTGGTGGATAGAAGAAAAGTGCACATGGCCGCGGGTTCGTTCTTGCTGGCACTGATTTCGGAAATCCTCAGAAGGGTACGGCGAGCCACTCAGCTGTGCTTCCTGTGTGTTCTCTCCTCAGAGTGAAATACCAGAGCTGCAGGTGTGGTACACCAAGCTGGGGAAGTCATCGGAGAGGTTTCTCTTTAAACAACTGGATTCTCTATGGGTAGTTTTAAAACACATTCCTATGTATTGAGCATTGCAACAGTTTAAGGGAACAGAAATTTGATTAATGAATTAAGAATTTTTAATCTTGTAATTGATTTTTTGGCTGAAGCGTAATAGAGAGAAAGTTGTCCCCCACTGTTCCTTGTTTTTATAAAGTAGAGATCCTCTTCAGAGCAGCTTGTGTTTTACAGGTCTGCTTGTTTCTGCAGGTGTTTGGTTTGTCTTAGGGAATGATACCACCATCATTTCCTTTGGCTGCCCCAGTCAGAAAGTTGAGTCTCATTTGAAACTGTCTTTCCCACTCTTTATGTACTCAAGCTTTATATACCACCAGCGATCGAGGATAGAGGATTCTACCATCCACACGTGTCTCTTACCCATTCCTCATTACCCTTTCCCACGGCTACTGCTTGATTCCATTCCTCATTATCTTGCTCCCGGATTTTGGAAACCACCTCCTGTTTCCCCAGCCGCTAATCTGACTCTCTCCAGACCCCCATCACACTGCTACCAGAGTGATGTGTCTAAAATGCAGATTGGATTTTTCTCATCTCTTGTTCAAAGTGCCTCAGTGACTTTTCCTGTAAGTTCATATCTCTTAGTGTAGCCCATGACACTCCATATGACCTCAAGATGCATGTCCTATGACACTGGCCTTGCAGATTAAGCTTCTTGCATTTTCCAGAGCATAAGCATGCCCGTTTAACTGCTTTTGTGACTTTGCACATGCCTTTTCTTCCTCCTAGAATGTCTCACCACATGTCTTTGTCATCCTTCAAGACTCAGCTCAAGGTCACTTCCTCGGGGCCTTTCCCACCAGCCTTAGCTCATCTCCACCTGGGAATATGTGCTTGTCCAGTTAAACACTTTCCCACTGCACTGGCCGCCTTGAGAACTGAGGCCCTGCCTTCTTTAGCTTTTTATCCAAGGGCCTGCTGTAGTGCTGAGTACATGGTGGTTTCTCAGGAAATATTTCAGAGAATGGATTGGCCTAAGCAAGCACATTACTTCCCCTAATTGACACAAATCTGGTAATTATTCATATCCTGTGAACGCAGTAGCCACTCTCAATGATTGAACATGCATTAATATTAAATTCCAGAAAAAAGAGAACAGTCTGTTTTATCTGTACAACAATTGCTAGAAATAGCATAATAAAATTGATTTTCCCCACAGGAAAAATAATATCATTTGGGGTTATTTCTGAGCCAGAATATGGTGTTAGATATTTCATAGATGTGACCAACAATTTATTATTAAAGTAAAGATAGAATAGAACCCCCTTTAGTTCAAAGTAGAAAGAAAGATGCTCAAAATACATCAGATGCCTACATTAATTGTACACTAGACTACTTTTGGCACACAACAGGTAAGACAGAGGAAGTGTTTTCATAGGTCACACACTGGGCTAGGAGCACTGTAGAAATATTATCTCTTTCAGTCCTCACAGAAGCCCTAGTAAGTATGTATAGTTTTGCCTCATTTTGTAGATGAGGATATTGTGACTTAAAGAGATTAATTTGCTAAGATCATAAATGTGTTATAAACCTAAGTTGCTAATTGAAATATGTATTGAACATAGAATGAGTTGAACCTTTTTTTTTTCTTAACAGTAAAAGGTTTTCTGTGACTATCACCTGAGTCACCAGTGAGATTTTATGGATTTTTCTACCTTAGTAAAAAATTAGTAAAGTCTTAAATAGTAAATAAGCAGATCTCTTAGTTATGTGTATTGAATATGTACAGGGTTGGACAAAAGTAGACTTACATTTGGCAATATGTGAAACAATTTATTCTTGTATTTTATTTATTAATTACTATATTATTTTCCATACACACAACTGTAAACCCACTTTTGCCCCACCCTGTATATAAATATATGTAGACATAAACACATATAAAGTGTTATATATACATACATGTATATATATATATGCTATTTTTATTATAGACAATGATGTAATATTTAAAACACACACATGTACAAGGGTGGGCAAAAGTCGGTTTACAGTTGTTAGTATGCAAAAATTTTTTCTTATGTTATTATTAATTTTTATATTATTTTCCATGTAAGTAACTGTAAGCCTACTTTTGCCTACCCCTGTACAAACTTTAAGAAACTTATAGTCTAATGGAAAATAATACACTAATAGAAGTAGATTTGGGGATCATCTAGTCCTCCTTCCTTCGATGTAGTGAAATTCTTTAAAAAATGCTTTCTTTGAAGAATAATCTTACAAACTCTTCAAAATAACTTGAAATTCTTTTGGAGGGCCTTGATCTAGGGTGTGTCCTTTACAAGTGGTTAGGAAGTTCTAACAGAAATGAGTTTGGCTTGTCTTTGAGCCTGTGTTTTAAAAAGCCATTCTGCCCAAATGAGATGAGCTAAAGCCCTGGCCTTGACACCACGTTTTCTTTTTAGCTCCTCGACAGCAGCGGCAGCTTCACAGTGGAGCTACAAGAGGATGAGCTGTTCACACTCACCACGCTCACCACCGGCAGCAAAGGCAGCTACCCGCCGCCTCCCAAGCCCCAGCCCTTCCCACCCATCTACACGGATGACTTCAACATTGGTGAGTTTTCTTCACTACAACTTTAGCTTGGTTCCCATTTTTATCAGTTGTGGAGAGATTCTACCCGTGAAACCAGTGTGTGACGGAACGCTGTGAAAGTGCATTCGTTTAGCTCTAAGTCTCTTATCTTTTACTAGAGGCCTGGTGCATGTCCCCTCAGCCCAGCCTGCACCCTCTCCAATCCGGGACCCCTTGGGACATCTCTCTCACAATCCTGGACCGCTGGCTCCTAATCGCTCACCTGCCTGCCTGCCTGATCGCCCCTAACTGCTCCCCCTGCTGGCCTGGTCGCCCCACGCAGCCTGCTGTTCAGTTGTTTGGTCATCCCTCACTAACCCCCCCTGCTGGCCTGGTTTCCCCATGCAGCCTGCCTGTTCAGTCCTTTGGTTGTCCCTCACTAACCGCCCTGCCGGCCTGGGTGTAGGCAGCCATCTTGTGAGGGCATGAGGTTTAATTTGCATATTACCTCTTTATTATATGGGATGTTACTTCAGGATAAATCTCTACTTGAAGACCCTGTATTTTTCAATGCCAGCAAAAGCCTCGAGGTCATTGTCAGGATGAAAGAATTATAACTAGTTTTTGGTGAAACTTAAGATTTGTTGCACTGCTACTGCCCCTTGCCCATGTCTCATGAAAGCCATCGTCCTTCGTGTAGAATTTAAGCCACATTCACATCTGTCCTCCCATAGTGCTAGTGGACTGAGTGCTTGTGGGCAGTTGCTCTATCCTTGGGTAATCCAACTCATTGTCCACCCTCTGGTGTGCCCGGGGGTTTTATGTGTGTGCTCTCCGGGGTTTCTGGGAAGATCTGTCCTGCTGCTGTTAGAAATTTAGGAAATTTAGGAAATCTTGCAAATGTAGGAAAACGGTTGGTAATTTAGTCATTGTATTCCTAGATCCCTCAGTAATCAACAAGACTTGGTGACTAGTAGGTGTGGGTGTATAGCATCATGGACCTCACAGACAGGGTCAGGTCCTCTGCTCCTAGGATCCACAGCTGGAGGGGAGAAGTAGGGAGGAAGACTAGCTTGGGAGAGAGACCCAGACTCCTGTTGCTGCGGGCCTGATGCTGCCACCTCGGACCGAGACTCCCAGACTCCTGCACCCTTGCCCAGTGGTCCCTGCCGGGGTCTCAGCTCCTTCCCCAGGAATCGATCCCTGGTTGACTGGAGTACAAGGCCCTGTGCACTGTGTACTGAGTCCTCTCAATCATTAGGATAAACCAGACAACAGTGACCCTCCCTCCACAGCGGAGCGTGGTGCTGTTTTCTTGAAAGTCCCTGAAATGGCCTCCAGTATCTTAGCGTCGGGCGCAGTCCTCTATCTGCAACAGTAACCCTCCTTGCGTTCGGTCAGGAGGGGTCAGCATGGGACATGGCCTGTGTGCACCCCGACCATTTATTCTGTGACAATCCTCACCCTTCCAGTGTCTTCTAAAATACACTGAAACGGAAATTACACACCAGAGGCCAGGCTTCAGAACTACTTAACAGGGTTCTTAATGTCTCAAATGATGTGGCGAATGTGAAAACACTTGGAAAATCATGAAGTGAGAAATTGCTGTAAGATATTATGACTAAAATTGCTTATCTAGTGCCTTCAACATGGTAAGACTATAATTTAATAAAACTGAGATTGATAGCTTAGGCTCAACATGGATTTTTTTTTTCCATTTTAGAAATAGAAAATCTGTGATTTCTAAATCCTGTGTTTGGTATCGTGAGCCTTTTCTCATGTTCTCTCAGCTGATGGCAGTGAGCAGTGGCGTAGAACCTTGTCTGACAGATGTTAGAAATAACAAAACCGTCTCTCGTTGAGTCCTGGTCAGGGCTGGCGTACGTCTGCACTTTATATACACACTTTACTCTCTGTCCTCCTGCCTCCTCGAAATGAGGAAACGGGGAGACAGGGAAGTGGAGCACCTTACCCGGGCCAGACTAGACCTTGAACCCAGGTCTGCCTTCCTCCAGAACTCATGGTCATTCCCCTCCAGCAGGTGCACAGGTTAAATATGTAAAGTCTGTATATCACACCGATCTTACTGACATTAAATAATGACAGCGTAAAATCAGTATCTCATTATTAACCTAAACCCTAAAGTCTGACTGGTTGTAAGTTTCATTTCCTTGTTTAGAACTTTTCAGCAGTGTTTTAAAACGTACCATAAAATCTCCGAGAGGAAATGTTCTGTGAGGATTTGATATTAAACAGAGAATTTATTGTATTCTGAACAGAATACCCATTTTTTAGTGAAGCCCCGAATTTTGCTGACCAGACGGGCGTGTTTGAATACTTTATGAATACGGAAGACCCTGGAGAGCACCGCTTCACGCTGCGCCAAGTTCTCAATCAGCGACCCATCACGTGGGCTGCGGATGCGTCCAGCACCATCAGCATTATCGGGGATTACAAGTGGTATGTGATGCCGGCGTTCTTGACGTAGATATGACTGCAGTAACCTTGTCGTGCTGTTGGGTACATTTTGAAACAAAGACTTTTCCATCGTCCTCCTGTCCAGGCACCTAGTAGGTGTGTGATAGTTATTGAATATTATGGTGACCACAAAGTAGCAAATTGTTTTGCGGTGTCAGTTTCCTTCCTTCAAATTTGCCCAGTTTAGTAGTAATTATTCCAGTAACAGAAGATTTTACTATAAAAATTGAGGACTTTTGGACCAATAGTAATTTAGCATTTATTTACACACTATAATTCGAGTGGCTGTTTTTGGTTTGTTTTTTGATCTGGTGGTGCCACCTGCTGGGTTTATACTAGAATTACATTGTTCTAGCCTGTGACTGTAGATGGCAATCGTGAATTCAACTCTTGTTTTTAGGCATCTGTTAAAGAGACAAGATGTCTTTGTTTTTCACTTAAAATATAATGACCAAACCAAAACTCCTCTTCCTTGTTAAGTCAGTTATGGAATTTCAATGTACTGGTTATTATATCTGTTTTTGGTGGTGTTGTTTTTTTTCTATTTTTCTTTTTAGCTGGTATAATTCCACTGTGAAACCATTTCAGGTTTAGTGATACCAGCTATTAATGCCAAGCCTATCAAAGAGCCTACCTGCAGTTTAGAAATAGGACAGGGTGGGGAATATAGTTCTGAAAAGAACCTTGAATTGTTTATCTGTGGAATGCTGCAGAAAACCGTATCCCTTCTGTAGTGCCTATTTTCTGTTAAAAATCACAATTCTAGTCCCAGCTCTGATGCGTCTTGAGAAGCTGTCAGCTATCCAGAGTTTCTGGGACCCTTACAGAGGTCATACTAAACACTGGTGTGAGTCCCCACAGCCACCTTATGGCAGAGGCCTCATCCTCCCAGCTTATAGATTGGGAAACTGAGGCTTCCGGGCGAGATTTGCCCATGATCCCACCCTGGTAAATTGCAGAACCACGTAAGAGACCAGATCTCTCTGGTTCTGTAGCCCATGCTCTTTGGGCCACACCTCACAGCTTCATTAGTGAGCTTTCTCTGTAGTTCTCTTTTTGTGAATCAGCTCTCAATGTGTGCTGCCAGTTCTTAGATCTGTGTTTGCAGTACAACTTCCTCTCTGTCATGCTTACAAGTAGTTAAGTACCAGCACAGTAACTTAGGTAGACTTCCCCAGAGCGACTTAAGATTTTCCATTTTCTTAGTAAGCTTTGTTTGGGATCTGAAGACAGTCACAAAGTTACCTTTGCCCTCTCTGGAGTGGCTCAGTTGGTTGGGCGTTGTCCTGTTGGATTCCTGGTCAGGGCACATGCCTGGTTGCGAGCTTGATCCCCATAGGGGGTGTGCAGGAGACAGCCAATCCATGTTTTACTCTCTTCCTCTCTTTTCCTCTCTCTAAAAATTAATTGAGAAAATTCTTTAGAAAACACACACAAAAGAACCTCCCAAAGTTACCCTTTGGCTGCACACATCCAAACTCTACATCCCTTTGATCAAATTTGCTTAATATGTGGGCTGGGTTTTGTTCTCTCAGCACCACTGAGAGACTATGGCTATGGAAGAGTACATCACACTGTTACTCTACTTCATTCATTATCTGTAAAATTGCCTGTAAGTTCTGATGCAGGAATCACTTATTCTGGAATGGGATGGGACATAAAAGAAAGAAAAATGTTCAATCTTCTCTCACTATAAATCAAATAATTTATGATGCGGACAGTATCTGTAGCACATTCGAACTCTAAGGAACCAGAAAAGAGGTAGGGATGTATTGATAACTAAGGCAGGACATACCTGAGAGACTGGCATTACTTACTTAGCATTTGATTTTCGCCTAAAGTAGCCCAGCTCTGATTAGAGGATTAAATGTGACTTCCTTATTGTTGGATACCTGTTGTAGGTGCTTCTTTTTTATATTTTCATTTACATAGTAAAATTCCACTGTGCAAGTTTTACTGATAAAATAATTATGTAAAAGCCATATAATTCTAGATCCAGTTTACCCCATTTCCAATATATTTTGGGGCATTCTTAATTTTTATTTTAGATAGATTGCTTGCTTTATTACTTGGCTATGGTCAGGCTTTCTTTCTTGTTTGCAGTTGTATTTCGAGTGCAAGGCGAATTGTTTTCCGAGCTCATGTTGGTTTGAGGTGGCTCGGTCGCTGCACAAGGTATCTAGTAG
This sequence comes from Plecotus auritus, assembly GCF_963455305.1. Taxonomy (NCBI): domain Eukaryota; kingdom Metazoa; phylum Chordata; class Mammalia; order Chiroptera; family Vespertilionidae; genus Plecotus; species Plecotus auritus. The sequence continues at coordinate 15,575,867 of NC_137770.1, forward strand.
CACTTATAAAAGCAAGCCTGGCGGAGAGTCAAGTCCTAGCCCTGATGGCTCCTGGTTGGCTGAATCTGCTGTCCATTAGTCATCTCAGAGTCAGAGTTCTACGGCCTCTGTATAAACAGAGACGCTCTGTGGGAGAAAAGGGTTCTCGAGCTGGAATCCCCGGACCACAGCATCGCATTACCTGGGAATCTGTTAGACAGCAGGTTCCAGGGGCCCAGCCTCCACCTGCTCAGGGTAACAGGCCCTCTGCTGGTCTCAGTGCTGCTCAGGTTGAAAACCCCAACTGTACAGTCCACATAGAGTTGGCTCTGTCTTTGCAGAGAAATAATTTTAGATCTTTTGTCTGGAGTTTTTAGGTCTTATTAGTGTTAAGTGTAAAACTTATCCCTCAAGTCATTGATGTTTTCCCAGAAGCCCCTGCCATTGCTTTCACTGCTTATCCTTGCTGATGGGAAACGTAATAAACCTTTTTGTTCACAATTGTTGGGAGATTGCCTTTTATGAATTCCTAGAAAAATGGCTTCTTTTAATGTTACTTATTCTTAGGATGGATGAGACACTGTTACAGAGAGAAGACATATAGTCTTAAGAAACTTAAAAACAGTAAATATTACTTTCCAGTAATTAATTAAAAGAGGCAATGAAATGAGTTGACTTTAGTCTTGTAAAACTTAAAGCCATCATCAGTGAAGACTCTCGAAGCCCATTCTTGCTACAAGCACAGCCGTAGCAGATCACGTACTACTCACCTCCACTGGAAGTTTGGGAGCACGTGGCTGTGCGGTGACGCATCTTCCTGCTATGCTCGGCGTGGCATGATGGAAACCCTAACCAGCAGTTTCATTCTGCAGGTCCAATATGACCATCACGTGTGATGTTTACATAGAGACCCCTAGGAAGGGAGGTGTGTTCATTGCCGGAAGAGTAAATAAAGGTGGCATCCTGATTAGAAGTGCCAGAGGGATTTTCTTCTGGATTTTCGCAAATGGAACCTACAGAGTTACAGGTGATCTGGGTAAGTGTCTTATTCTATAGCAGGAGAGAGAGGCAACTTGTACGAAGCTTTCTCGTATATTACAGAGTTGAGCTGGCAGTACGGGTGGGATTTATGTAGATGGGGGTAAGGGTAGAGAGTGCTCAGGAAACGTAAGTAAAAGCCAGGAGGTGGCCACTGTGCTTGTGGAAATACAAGGAGAGGGATTGGTATGCTTAAAATAGAGTAACCCTATTTCCTAATCTAGTTAATAAATTGAAAACAGTCTGACTTTTCTCATTCATCTTAGCAGCCCTTGTTTTATGTAGAATAGTGTTTTATCCAGAACTGGTAGCCCAGCACACGAATCCGTGTGCCAGTAGCTCTCTGCGGGGCCTGGCCTCTCCGCACCCGCTGCCCAGAGGCTCTCCGCGGCCCAGAGGCCCATCTGCAGCTGGGCACGGAAGCCTTGCCTCATCACCGTGATGACTGGGGGACTCCAGCAGGGCTGAGAGGACTGGGCGCCACCATCTTGTGGCTATGGGCACCACCATCTTTGTGATGGAGTGACGGTTAATTTGCATATTACCCTTTTATTAGATAGGATAGGTGCTTAGACCAGGTTCAAGTTGAACTCCATCCAGTTCCCTTTGGTTTTGGATACACACTGCTCTGTTGAAACTAGACCTTGTGGTGGTAGCTCTGCTTGGTTCTTAGTCTCCTGTTTTTCCTCTTGCATTAATAAAAAATTTTATAGTTTGCTGCTCACCACCTCTTCCTAAGGGTTCCATAAGTAAAATAAAAATAAAACAGGAAGTGGGTAATAAGGAGATGAGAGTAGAAATTGCATAAGCATAGTGTGACTGGTCTAGAAGGTACCTCACATTTTCCAATCCAAGAGCCAGAGAGGTTAATTGATTTGCCCCAGGTCTCAAAATGAGTTTGCGGTAGAATAGGAACTAAGAATTTAAATCTGTATCTTTAGTCCCTACTGCTCTGTGTTTTAAACTACCCCCTTGGTCTCATCCTGGGTTTTTTCTCAGGCACTAAAACATAGTAATAACAGCCCAAATGAACTCATTATTTTCTCTTTCTGATTCTCAGTGAATGCTGTTACCATGTAATCAGTTACACCAGCTAGAAATCTTATGGTAGTCTTTTAATCCTCCTCCTGTCCTTCATATTTAGTCCGATCAGGTAGAAGTGTACCCCGGAACTATAGAAGCTAATGTGTTATATGATAGTTGGTTTGTCAGTTTATTTCTCTGGTTCTCTGGTGATTTTGCAGATAGTATGTGGTCCAGAGTAGGATCTCAATATGTGCTTGTTGAATGCATGCTTGAATGAAAGATGTTTTGTTTTAAGTCATTTGTAGATCTGGAAATGTAGATGTTTATTAAGGTCGACTCTATTACATATAAAAGCCACCTGAGAGCCCCCACTGAGGTATGTGATTCTGTGATTTAGATAACCTTTTTGTGTTGCAGCTGGATGGCTCATATATGCTGTAGGGCAAGTTGAGGTTACAGCACAAGAATGGTATACACTCACTTTAACTATTAAGGTAAGTATTGCTGCTCAGCATGCCTGGAGGTAAGATGTTCTTCTCTTGTCCCTTTCTAGCATTTTCTGTGACTAGATGGGGGAGTGGGAGGGGGAGGATGGTGGTGATAAATAATGGAAATAGGCAGAAAGTCTGGCATGATACCAGCAAACCACCACTCCCTGGAATAATTGTAAGTGTCAGGGTAAACCCAAAGGGGAGCCATCAGCTGTTGACTTTATCACCCCAATAATTGAAGTGTTTTTTCAAGTTTGCTTGAATGAAGATTATAATTGGAGCTTATAGGTTTAAGCAAAGTCCCATAACTTTATTTTTGATGGTTGAATATAATTTGGTTTTTGACTACAAGCACAATATTTTCAAAGTTGGTTTCCATGAATATATTTGTCAGAGAAGAGACCAGGTTCATTGCAGTACCATGGGCCTTTAAGAATATTTGTCAGAATCACTGGTTGATCATGAATTGTTGATTGACGTGCTTCTAAGGGATGCTCTATGGAGAAATTCTTCTGTATAAACATGCTTCTCTCTGCCAAGATAGTCCTGGCATAACTTTGTTCACATTATAATAGAGATTAAAAAATGGAATTCAGAGAACTTTTTGAACTTGTTCTCTTCCCTTACCCAATCACAAAAATTACAATACTAAATTTTCAGGAAGTATCAATATGTATGGACCATCATAGTTTACTTAACTATACATACTTGATGGGCATAACTTTGTTCCCAGTTATTTCCTTGTACGGGGAACTGAGGCAGTAAAGGATGCCTTTTTGCAGATAGGGGGAGAAATCTTTTACGTGCCTCTTGGGGTACACGTTCTATTATTTATTTAGGCAGATATTTAGAGGTGGAATTGCATTTTAAATTTTAACAGATACTACCCTCTTGCTAGCCAAACTGTATCAATTTTATAGCACTTATAATAATATTTGATATTATCAAGTTTTAAAGATTTTTTCAAACTAATAGATATGATTTATATTTCATTGATAATTAGGGAGGTTGTACATTTTATATTTATTGGTCATTTGTATTTTCTTTTCTCTGAAGTTATCCATTGAATACTTTCCTGATTTTCCTACTGTGTTGTCTTTTTCTGATGGACCTATATGAGTTTATTATATATTCTGGATGGTAACCCATTGTCTGTTATATGTGTTACATATATTTTCTCCTGTTTTCTTGTTCTCATGATTTGTATTTTAATTTTGCTTATGTTATGTTTCATGAATAGAAATTTAAAATTTTGGTATTATCAAATATTTCTCATTTTCTTTGTTTTATATTTTGTTTAAGAAGGTGTCCCTTTTTTTTAGGTTAAGAGCTTTTCTCCCTGCGCCCAAACTAAAGTTTGGGGTGCGTTTTACGTTTAAGTCCTTAATCCATCTGGAATTTATTTGTGAATTATAAGGTGAAGAGCCCGATATCATCTTTTTAAGCAAATGGATAGCTATCATCATTTATTATATAGACTGTCCTTTTGCCCATGATTTGAAGGCCACATATTTTGATGTAATAAGTCATCATGTGCGCGTAGGCTTGTTTCTGAACATTTCTCTGTTCTTTATATTGCTCTGTTTGTCTATTATCCAATGCTAGAGGCCCAGTGTATGAAATTCGTGCATGAGTAGGGTCCCTAGACCTGCCTAGCGAGCGATCAAACTTCTGGTTGAACGCCCGAGGGAACATTTTGCATATTAGCCTTTTATATATATAGGTAATGAAAGGCTAATATGCAAATCGGCTGAATGGTGGAACGACCGGTCGCTATGATGCACACTGACCACCAGGGGGCAGATGCTCAATGCAGGAGCTGCACCCTGGTGGTCAGAGCGCTCTCACAGGGGGAGCGCCACTCAGCCAGAAGCCGGGCTCACGGCTGGCAAGTGCAGTGGCGGTGGTGGGAGCCTGTCCTGTCTCCACGGCAGTCGGGCATCCCCCGAGGCTCCCAGACTGTGAGAGGGCGCAGGCCAGGCTGAGGTACCACCCCCACCGAGTGCATGAATCTCATGCACCGGGCCTCTCGTTTTATTTATAAAAACCGGTCGCTAGCCTGTGGGCCATAGTTGGCTGACTCTTGTTCTTAAGGCAGTGAACCTGTAGATAAATCAATAAATAAAATTATGAATAACAAAATGGAATAACGAGGTAAAGTAGCTTACCTGATTGGATTTTCTCGATAGAGAGGTCAGGCAAGACCTCTTGGAGTGGGCGATGCTTGATCTGAGGGTGCCACTGAGAATGGCCTCTGTGAGGAGCAGCTTGGTCAGGTTGGCTGATGCCTGGAGAGCGGGGGGCGGCGAGGAGAGGAGGTACTGTTAGATAGGTGTTGTGCTTAATATGATTTGTGTATGTGAGTCCCTTGGGTCTGTGTTAATATTCACCATTCCCTAAGTGGCAGGAGATGTTTAATGAGCACTTCTAGAGCTGAGGTGGCTGTGCATGTGTGTAGTAACAGGGATGCGTGTGGACAGCTAGGATTCAATTCCTAGCTCTGCTGGTAAATCTTGACTTTGGTTTTTAATCTTCAGTGTGAGGGTCCTCATCTGTAAAATGAAAAAGCTAAATTGAAGTCTATTGCATTATAGACTTAAAAACAGATTTAATTTTAGTTCTTGGCCACATGCTTTGGATCTTTAGCTCTTCATCCTTTGAAATTAGCTAGTTTGAAATGTTTAGCTGTAATTGCACACTGTGAATATATGCTCATAAATGTACTATAATAATGATAATGAGCGCCGGCTAGCATTTACTCACTGTGTGCCAGGCCCTTAGCTAAGTAGGAATGGCAGCCGCTTGAAGAGGATGTTACTTTATCTTTCTCTGTCAGTGACCAGTAAGTCATTTCTATGGTACTTCCCTTCTTACTGCCCCTGGCAATCATCACTGATGGTGGCTAGTGTTATAACTAAGGGTGGGCTCTTCATATGACTTGGAAGTTATATTCTGTACACTGGGACAGAAAGGACTTACATATATAGACATTTTGGTTCCATCAGTCATGTATGCCCACGACCCATGCACCTACAACCACTTGTAAAAAACAAATGTTTTTTCTTTTATTTCAGTGGGCTCTTGTCTAAAATTTTATAATAATGTTATGAAACGTTTCACATTTCTGTGGGTTTTACAACATTTTGGTGGAGTCCAAGGAAATATTGTGATATTCCTTGTGCCTTGGAAACTATTTACATAGGTAGATAAGAATTTCCTCAGAGAACATTGTTCCTATATTTCAAACTTTTGTTCCAACCCATGGAATTGTTTTCCTTCAGTAAGTCTTAAGTGAGGAGGGTGTTTGCTCCACTAAGTGGGTGGGCCACAGGTTATTAAGAAACGGACTCTGGACAATCATTTTCATATGTCTTCAAGGGTCTCCTTTCTTGCCTCCAGGGTCATCTCTCCTCTGGCACGTTGAATGGCAAGCTTCTGTGGTCAGAGGTCCCAGTGAATTTCCCCAAGAATGGCTGGGCCGCGATTGGAACTCACTCCTTTGATTTTGCACAGTTCGACAACTTTCACGTGGATGCCACACCCTAATATTCACAGAGCACAGTAGAACACTCTTTGGATTTTTTTCTTTCTTTTTGGTTTGGTTCAGAGCCAATTCTTCTTCTTCTTCTTCTTCTTTTTTTTTTTTTTTGATGGATTGATATATAAGCCTTTGGAGGCTAAAAATAATGAAGAGTAAATGAGGAAGAAATATGTTTTTATTTGATCATGTGGAAGATTTTTTTTAAAAACCGGTTCCAAGGGGGAAAAACAGGTGAACCCTACTCTTCAAATGGTACACTGGTTCCACCCCTAGGAGGGCTTTGGTGGTCCAGACCTTGACATTTGGTGTCAATGCTGAGGCCGCCCTCGTCATCTTATTTGGAAGTGATGATGCAGGTGATAATAACTTGATTATCACAGAAATGTATTTATTAATGCTGATGTGTGTCTAAGTGAGCTGATGTCTTTGTCTTAAACTAAAGAACACTAGAAATGCTGCTTTTTGAAGACCACTTCAATGTGTTATTCTAAAAAGTACTTTTTATTTTCCTTTTTTATGATGATGGTTTTAAATTATGGATGTGATGAATGGAATGATTTGAAAATTGTCTCATTAATAAACTACCTCTAAAGCCATTTCTGCAATAATAAATAATAGATTAATTGGGTTATCTGCATTTTTTAAAATTCTTTCAGATCTACTTTTAGTCATATAACCTTATAACTCTCCGTTATAACATTTCCACAGGAAATGGAGGAAGGAAGAAAATACCCTACAGCCTATGCTGTACGTCAGTCTAAAGATGAAATTGAAGGAAATTTTCTTGAGTCATTTCATGTGCTTTTCCTGGTCTGTCCTCTCCTGTGTCACTGGGAAGGTATTAAAAGAGTCAATGAATGAATTTTTTAATCTGCTTGTATGCAGAAGAAGGGGGACACTTAGCTAGTTGTTAATGCATAGAATTGGACCTAATATTTTGTGTGATTAGATGCATTTATGTCATTAAACTACCAATGCATTTATATTTAAGTATGGGTGAGCATATTTGTCATGCAATATAGTTTATATTAAGAATTAGTGTACGTCCTAGAAACAATTCAGTCATTCATGTGGATAAAGTAAATTCTGGAATTCTTTGGAAAGTTTAAAGCTTCAATGAACCTATTCTTCAATTTTGAAATTTATAATCGTTTCATATAGGCTAAACTGACATGAAATTTTGTATTACTATTAAACTCAAGAAACAAAATATTAGAATAAATCAGATTACAGAGAAAAAATTTAAATTTAAACAATGTCTAAGTGATTTCCAGTTCAGTCCCTACATATTTTTTAAAAATTAACTTTACTGAAGTATAACTTACATACAATAAAATGTTATTATTTTAAGTATACAGTTCAACGAGTCTTGATTAAAGGATACATTCATGTAATCAACACCCCAAACAAAATATCAGACATTTCCATCACTCCAGAAAGCTCTCTTGTACACCTGTGCAGTATTTCCTCACACCCCATCTCAGGAACCCGTTGATCTGACTTCTGCCACTTCTGATAAATTTACTTTGTTCCTAAACACATTAGAAGTGGCACAGATGCTGTGTACTGTTTTGTGAAGGATTTATTTCATTCAGCATAACGCTTTGAGATTTGATTATGTTGCTGTGTATATCGGTGGTTTGCTCCTTATTTGAAAGAGAATGCCATTGTATGGCTAGACCACAGATTGTCCTCCCAGTCTTTGGTATTACAAATGAAGCTGTTATGAACATTTGTGGACAAGTCTTCGTGTGGACTTGTGTTTTCATTTCTTCCGGGTAAATAACAAGGAGTAAAATTGCCGGATCTTTTGGGAAGTATATTTTTAACTTTATAACAAACTGGCAAGTTGTTTTCCAAAATGATGGTATAATTTCACGCTCCCAAGTGCAATGTTTGAGAGGTTCAGTTGCTCTACATTCTTGTCAGTGCTTCATATTGTTGTTCTTTATAATTTTAACCCTCTCTGTGGGTGTGTAGTAGGTACATTAGATGTTGAGCATCTTTTCAAGGGCTTATTTGACATTCATATATTTTATTTTGTGAAATCTCAATTCATATCTTTTACTCATTTAAAAAAAATGGGTGGTATGTCTTATCCTATATAATAAAGAGCTAATATGCAAATGGTCATCACGCCCTCACACCATCACGCCATAACGGCTCAGACACTCAACACTGGGGAGAGAGGAATGGGGACCAGCCAGGCACAAATGAGCTTGCGAGAGGGGAATGGGGACCAGCCAGGCTGCGGCCCGGGAGAGGGACAAGCCGCCCGCCCCGTGGTCCCGGGTGCCTGCAGCTGCAGCCTGCGTGAAGCCGCCCACCCACGGTCCCCTGTGGCTGTGGCTGGTCCTGGCGAAGCTGGCCTGGATCCTGGGTGCCTACGGCTGGCCAGAGGGAGGGAATCCTGGGTCCCAGGTGTGGGGCAAGGCAGGGGCGGTTAGGGGTGATCAGGATGGTAGGGGAGCAGTTAGGGGCAATCAGGCAGGCAGGCAGGTGAGCGGTTAGGAGCCAGTGGTCTCAGATTGCGAGAGGCAGTCAGACATCCCCGGAGGGGTCCCGGATTGGAGAGGGTGCAGTCCGTGCTGAGGGACCACCCCCATCCCATGCACGAATTGCATGCACCAGGCCTCTAATCTATGCATATAAAAGCCTAATATGCAAATTGTCCCTGCAGGAGTTTGACTGGGATACTGATCACTTGGTATGATGTGCGCTGACCACCAGGGGGCGGCGCAGAATGAAGGAAGGCTCTGGCCAGCAGCAGGCAGCTGGGGAAGGGAGGCCCCAGAGCCAGAAGGCCCTGATCGGCGGCCAGGCCCAGTCACCCTACCTGTGCATGAATCTCATGCACCAGGCCTCTAGTTGAGTCATAAGAGCTCTTTATATATTCTAGATGCAAGTTTCTTTTCTTTTAAAAAATATATATCAGGTATATATTTTATGAATTGTTTTTTTCTAAGTCCATATCTTTTGAAGAATGCAAAATTTTAATTTAGAAGTCCAATTTAGCACTTTTTGCTTTTATGGTAGTGTTTTTTTGTGTCCTAAGAAATCTTTGTATATCCTAAGTGTACAGGGATTTTTTTCTTCTAGAAGTGTTATATTTTTTAGCTTTTACATTCAGGTCTGTGATCCATTTTGCTTTAATTTTATATATAATGAGAAGTTTGAAGTTCATTTTTTCCTTTATAGATATTCAATTTTTCCAGCATCGTTTATTGAAAAGACCATCCTTTGTCAAAAGTCCATTGACTGCCCTAACTGGTTTGGCTCAGTGGATAGAGCGTCGGCCTGCGGACTGAAGGGTCCCAGGTTCGATTCCAGTCAAGGGCATGTACCTAGGTTGCGGGCACATCCCCAGTAGGGGGTGTGCAGGAGGCATCTGATCGATGTTTCTCTCTCAACGATGTTTCTAACTCTCTATCCCTCTCCCTTCCTCTCTGTAAAAATCAATAAAATATATTTTTTAAAAAGTCCATTGACTGTAAATGTGTATATCCAGAAATAAACTCTCTATTCAGTTCTGTTGATCTGTATATCCTTAGGCAAATACCACACTGCCTCATTACTATAGTTCTAGAGTTAGTTTAAATTCTCCAACTCTGTTCTTCACAATTGTTTTGACTAACCTAGGTCCTTTCACATTTTCATATAAATCTTAGACTCACCTTATATGTTTCTGCAAAGAGCTTTCTGGAATTTTGATTGGATTACAGTGAAATTATGGATCATTTTAAGGAGAGTGGTTATCTTAATAATATTGACCCTTCAATCTATGAGCTTATTACATTTCCACGATTTTCGGCTTTCCATAATTTCAGCAATTTATGTAGCTTTTAGTATACAGTTTAATGCTATTGTAAATGGTGTTTTTAATTTCATTTTCAATTATTTGTTGTTTATAAATCAAAATATATTTGCTTTTCTTATGTTAACCCGCAATCCTACTGCCTTGCTAAATTCACTTATTAGTTTTACTAGCCTTTTGGGGGATAAATTCTTTAAGATTTCTACATACCAAATAATGTCATCTGTGGCTATAGATAGTTTTACTTTTTCCTTTCCTGTATGCCTGCTTTATTTCTGGTGCTGCTTTATTGCACTAATTGGGACTCCTAGTACAATATAGGGACGAAGTGATTAGAGCCGAGTCCTCACCCTGTTCCTGATCTTAGGGACAAAATGTCTTTTACCATTAAGTGCGATGTTAGCTTTAGAGGTATATGGCTATGGGTAACCACGAATTGTTCTTATTGAAGCTGTCCAAACCAAGCCTGTAGATGAGTGGTCGGCAAACTGCAGCTCGCGAGCCGCGGTTTGCCGCTCTGTTGACTAATGAGTTTGCCGACCACTGACCTAGACTCTCAATTCCAATAATTACAGGCTGTTGTTGTTCCTTGTGATTAAGCCCCTATCCCAGTGGTCGGCAAACTCATTAGTCAACAGAGCGGCAAACCGTGGCTCGCGAGCCGCAGTTTGCCAACCACTGCTCTAGATGAAAAACACTCTGTAAATTGCCAGGGTTACTTCACACATTGTCTTTGTCCATTCAGGATGCTGTAACACAATACCACAGCCTGGGCAGCTTATAAAGAGCAGGGACTCCTCACTGTGTCCTCACCTGGTGGAAGGTGCTAGGGAGCTCTCTGGAGCCCCTTTTATAAAAGCATGAATCCCATTCACGAGGGCCCCACCCTTCCACAGGTCCCACATCCTAACACATCACATTGAGCATTAGGATTTCCTCGTGAGAATTTGGAGGGACACAGACCTTCAGGCTGCAGCACACACGGAATAGTAACACCTGGAGGGGCTCCCTGGCAAGGGTATTGCACTTAAGTGCTCGTGTCTGGGTTGAATGCTCACTCTGCTGCTTATCTGTCTGACTTTGGCTGAATCCCTTGAGCCCTCTGCACCAAAGCTGCCTCCTCTGTAAAGCCAAGTAGCCAGGCTGGTCACCGAGGTACCTCCTAGCTCTCACTGTGAAATTCTGTGACTTGTAAATCCGTGTTTCTTTATTTAATTCAAATCTTGCTTAGTGAAGAGGTAATTGCTTTCTAAGTCAATGTGGTTTGCCCCCTGCCCTTGTTTCCCATACCGAACATGATCATACGATGCCTTGTACATATTAACTCTAGCGAAATATGGCTTCATCAAGTGAAATCACTTTGCATGTGGTATTTTACTTCATCTTAAGTAATATAGACACGCCTAGATTCCATTCTTCCATTATTTGTGACCTGCTTAAAAAGGACTGTCTATCACATAGCACTGCTAGTAATATTTTAAAGTATCATGTTGTCAAAACATTGTGATAAGCTAGACTAGAATCAGGAGGTAAGATTTAGAAACCAGTGTTCTATAGTTTTTGCTCAGAGGTGGATTCTTCCTAACATTTTCCTTTTGTCTTGTTAATATGTTACTTTCACTTGAAAGAAAGCCTGGTTTTCCTTGTATGTCAGAAGTATTATAATTTCATTATATTCTGAACATAGTCTTTTTGCTTAATTAAAGCTCATGGATAAGTTGAAGCTGTTCTAAAACACAGTCTGCTCCTCTTCCTCTAGCTCCTGCTCTTCCTCCTTCCCCTCGTCTCCCTTCATCTCATCTTTCTCCATCTCCTCCTCTTCATTGCTCCCCGCTCTCCTACTCTTTCCCTCCTCCTTTCCTTCTCCTCTTCTCCCCCTTCCTTTTCCAACTTCTTCTTCCTTCCTCCTCCTCTCCTTCCTTCTCCAATGAAATTGAGCTTGATGCTCCATAGAACTGGTAATTATTACTCAACTAAGAAAAATGCAAACACTTTGAGGGATGATGGGGACTGTTGAGCAAGACATTTGAAGTGATTTTGTTCCAACAGAATATAGCTTTTACTTTCATGGGGAGATGGAAACACTATAGAATTAAGTGATTTGAAGATTACACTGAAAAGACAGTTTACTGCTTTCTGCATCTGTTCAACAGATTGCACTGATTAATGTTTTTCAATTGTGTGGTGTGTATTTAACACAACGTGGGGAGTGTTTTAAAGCCCATATGGAATATTTTATATGCAAGGGGTACCGTGTGCTTTGGGAAGCACCTGGACTTTGGATCTGTGATTTTTGCTGCAATGGATTCACTGCTGTGTTTGGTAACAGACTGTCAGCTACTCAACTGGATGGCCCTGATAGACACAGGCAGAGGATACAATGTCCTGTCAGTACATGGTACTAGAACTTACCTGTGTGTCGATGGATGGCTCTGCAGTGTGAGGGACACAATGGTATCCTCCCCAGGTGGGCCTGCACAGTTTCTGGCCCTGGAGGTTCACAGGGTTCCCCAGTTGCTCGTGGTGCTGTGTGAATATAGGCTCAGGCTGTTTACACATGGGAGGATTCGGGGTGTCTCTACCCTCTTGCCTCGTTCCAATTGCTGTGGAGACTAGATGTGCACTTGGCTCATCCCTAGGTGTAACGGGTGACAATCCCAAACAGTTTGAGTATATTTTGCAGGGCTGGGTGAGTTGAAGTTCGGTTTCTCAGGCAAGCACACACCTCCAGAGCTCTCATCCCACACATCCTCTATGACCGATTCACACAGACTCTGGTTATTTTTGCAAGTAATTAAGGTTTGCACATAAAACTAAGACACTGTGATGAATGGTTTTATGTGTTAATGTGACTAGGCCATGGTACCAAGCTTTTTGGTTAAACATTATTCTAGATGTTTCTGTGAAGGTTATTTGTTTGTTTGTTTTAAGAGGTTAACATTTAAATCAGTAGACTTTGAGTAAAGCCGATTACCCTTCATAATGTGGGTGGATCTCATCCAATCAGTTAAATGATTAAAAAAAAAAAAACCCACCCAAAACATCAAAACTGACTTTCCTGGGAGAAGGGGGAGTCTGCCAGTGGGTTGCCTTTGGACTTAAACGGCCACTCTTACCTGGGTCTCCAGCTGCTGGCCTGCCCTACAGATATGAACTTGCTAAGCCTCCACAATAGCGCGAGCCAATTCCTTGAAATAAATCTTTCTCTGTGTGTATATATCCTGGTGGTCCTGTTTCTCTGGAGAACCCTGTCTAATACAGATGCCTGATCCGAGTGAAAGTAGGTAAAGTCTTCTGTTTGGAGCATTGCATTACATTTTCCAATAAAAATGTAACTTATAGAACGGGGATTTTGAGCTGTTTTTCAGAGAGCATAGAAGAGTGCATGGGAAATCTTCAATGACTATAAATATTTGTGAATGACAAACTTACAATTAGTCTAAGTGGGATGACTTTCCCCTAGTAGGGTAAACAATATAGGGACCATTAATTTAATCCTCTAAAGGGGAATGCACATGACTTGCTGGGTCACGGTGATGCTTACGTCAAAAGTTTGTTTAAACAACTGACTTTTGAAAATCCCTCTTTTGCATGGTTCAGTAGCATTTTATTTCCCACATAGACCATTTTTTTTAATTGCTGTTCACAAGGGGGAAAAGGGCCCGACCTTCCTTCCCATTGAAGAAGATATGCTAGAAAGACTAACGTATGTGCCATTGACTGGAATTTAGTAAAATTCTGGCCGGAGTCACCGGAGAAGCTGGGAACTACAGTCTTTTACCTGGGCTCCTGGACACTTCAAATAAAACTGGGGCTAAGTTATTAAGGGCAAAGGGGACTGTGCAGGTTGGAGCCAGTGATCTGCACTAAAACCTCAATCTGTGGAAAGGCATGTTGCTTAGTTACTTCTAGTACTGCTGGTAGACCCGGTCCTCATGGCTTTTTAGGGGGAAAAACACACACACAATGAAAAACCCACACACTGAACATGACTGGAACATGTCAGAGCCGGAGGGGTCTTAGACTGTCTGGCAGAGGAGGAGCCTGAAACCCTCAGAAGTGAGGTGACCTCATTAGACGTTAAACGCATTGGGAAGGCTTCTTGGGAGCAGGGAGCCAGCATCTCAGCCTGTGTCCACACACACCCCTCTCTGCCATTTCAAGTTTCATGGAAGTCAGAAGGTTACCCAGCCCTGCAGTGCTGTGTCATTTCCTTAACTGTGCAGATCCCTGCCGTTTGGGAATCAGCGAGCCCAAACTCTTGCTGTGCCACTCACACTGTTTCTTCTTAAGCAGCAAAAAAGTCATTCCCATTTCTAGCATCTTGAAATAACAGCCTGCCTCTACGGAGAATGAGTTTGTAAGCCTCCATGGAAGCCGGCATCAAGGCTGAGGACGCCCCACTGTGTCCATCGTGCCTAGCATGGTCCTTGATGCATAACATATAATACAACTGATAAATAGCTGTTGGATGAATGGATGTAGTGTTTACGAGGTGGCAGACACTGTGTTAAGCACTTTTCATGAGTTATCTCATTCCATCCTCATAACAACCCCATGAGGTAGGTAATACTTGAAACTGAACCTTGAAAACGTGCCCAAGGATAGAGACACAGTGAGTGTTGGCTCATGGATTAGTCTGTCTGACTCCATCCTGAATTACTAGGGAAGCTGGAGGTTTGGGGGTTGCTGTTGATTAGCATATGGAATGTAAAAGACTACCCTTAGGTTCAATATGGTGAATTTTTAAAGGTCTGACCAGCTGACATGTTATCCAGCACAAAAGATAAGTTACTTAGCTTTACAAAAAATGGGAGAATAAAATAGGAAAAACTGACCTGTTGGGTTGGTCAAAGATAACTGGGTATTGTGGAGAGTGGGGTGAGGTTGAGTGGAGAGTAGTTATTTCATAAAGTTTCTACCCTATCTTAAAAAAAAAAATTTTGTATTGATTTCAGAGAGGAAAGGAGAGGGAAAGAGATAGAAACATCCATGATGAGAAAGATACATCGATTGGTTGCCTCCTCCATGCTCCCCACGGGGGATCAAGCCCACAACCCCGGCATGTGCCCTGACTGGGAATCAAACTGTGATCTCCTGGTTCATAGGTTGACGCTCAACCACTGAGCCACGCCATCCAGGCGACCCTCTCTTGTTTGAGATGACCAAAGACTTTCTTCTGAGCCATAAATGGTGTTATGGCATTGAGAGCATGAATGAGAGACATTGGAATCTTACTCCAGGATTTGTTTCCATGATGCTAAATCTTCTTCAGAGGAAGTAGTGAATTTGTGCAGGAGCGGAGGAGAGCACTGAGCTACAGGAACTGACTCTGGTTTCTATGCCTCAGGCCCTGCTTTTCTGCCTCCAGGCGAGAGAATTTATATATTTTTGTGTATATATATATTTTTTTTGCTGGAGGCATTTCTAATGCCTGAAGCCTGTGTTTAGTGGTGAGGATGTGATCCTGTTTCTCATACTCTTACAGAGGGATCTGAGCCATTGTGTTGGAGACAGAACCCCTAAAGCTGACTTGTGGGACTGATCTGGGCTAGGGCTCAAGTCTTTGAGTGTTGGATGTGGGCTAGAGGTCATGTGGACACATTCCTTTAAAACTTTATTTATATCCCTCCATATTTCTAGAGCCTCGTTCTCAGCTGTGGATGCTCATTAGAATCATCTGAGGAGACCTAAATGCTGGTGCCCAGGTTCTACCCTAAAGGATCTGATTTATTTGGTTTGGGGAGCGGTCCAGGCATTGGCATTTAATTTAGAAGCATCTCAGGTGATTTGATGTGTAGTCAGGGTTGAGAGTCATTCTTGTAGCCTCACAAGGCTCCTGCCTGCCCCAGCAACCACTGATTTCCCTGGCTTTTCCCCTTTTCCTGTGACCTGGCTCATGTAGCACAGGGGCTTGTGCTTGTATTGAATGGTATTTCTAGGGCTGTCATGGACTGTGCGTCCCATTGGGGTAGGTGAGGGGAGGGAGCAGAAGGCTCTATGAGAATCAGAGTGAGGTGTATAGAGCAATGGATTATTTTTATTTTTAATTAAAAATTCTGAAATAAATAAATAAATAAATAAATAAAAATTCTGAATAAACCTAATGAGCAAAATAATAAACAGCAAACAAATATGAACTAGAAAAGTTTTATGATTTTTCTATAAGCAGTAAATCTGAGTGCAGATTATCTTCCCACAAATGGAAACATTAGGCTACATGTGTCCTTTTCTAAGAAAAAAAAGGCTTTAATAAAACTGACTCAAGAAGAACTAAAAAAAAAAGGAAAAGAAAATGACCAGTTATTGAAGGAATTAAGCCATTTGTCATAAAACATCGGGCACAAACAGTTTCCAGATAGATAATTTTAAATTATTGAGAATCAGATGGTTCTTAGGCCACTTAAAAGTGTTCTAGAACAGAGGAAAAAGTTAAAGCTTCTGAATTATCTTTATGAAGCAAGAACAATGTTGGCATAAAATTATGGGTGAGGGTAGCATTTAAAAACAATGAGCTAAGCAATCTAATCTTTCCTAAGAACATTGACATGAAAGTCCCTCATAAAGTATAAGTAAATAGCATCTAGCAATGCAGAAAAGGATAGCACCATGGCCAGGTGAGGTCCATTTTACCAAATCAGAGAGGGATCAGTAGTGGAAGTTAGCTAAGGCAATTCTCTATATTGATGGGTAAAGGATAGAGGGGAACATGGCAAAGGCATTTTATAAAAATCAATATATGTCCTGGATAAGCAAAACAATAAAATAGTAATAGATTATATTAGGGAAATTTCCACGAGTTATCTTCATGATGCTTAATGGTGAAACATGAGAACCAGATTTTTCAAGTTAGAAATGGACAGGATTCCTGCCGGGGTGTTTCTCAGTATCTAGAAGTGTTCAGGAATCTGGAGAAGAGGCTGCATGTAAATTAATAAAGAGACTAGACATGAAGTATAAATTTGGAAGGCATTTTGGGGAGCTAGAGGAGACCTATCTTCAGTAACCAAGTTCTCTGAATCTCTGGACCCCTAGCTTTTTATTAACACAAATTGTCCCAAGGCAAAGAAGATATACATATCAAAAGCAAGGTTTGGTATACAGTAGGCATTGTCAGGTTGGAGGAACTGTTCCAGTAGCAGGCAATAATATATGCAAATCTTTAGGTTTGGGGAAATGCTTTCAGATATTCCAGCAGGCAATAATATGTATTTTCAGCCCTGCTGAATATAGAAGCCCATCAACCTTTTGAGGACTTCTTGCATTTATTATGACATGCTGGAATTAGCTTCCAGTAGATTCCCACAGCAAAACCACTATTATTTGAGAGATGTAGCAAGAAGTTTAGAGCACCAACTGAACCGTGCTTCCTGTATTCCAGGTAAATCATTTAATCCTCCCAAAACTCCACAAAATAGACACTGTTATTCCCATTTTACCTGTGAGAAAGTAGAAACACAGGGAAGTGACTTGCTCAAAGTCGCACTGCTAGGGAGTGTCAGAGCTGGGATTAGAATCTGTGCCTCTCCTGCCCTTCTAGGAAGAAAATTCTTGCTAATGGGAACCTTGAGTAGATGGGGATTGGAAGATAATTTTGTAAAGATGGCATTCCTTCTCTATGTATTAGTGAATTAAGTTATACTCCAATTATAATTCTTACCTTGAAAAAAATTATTCTAAAGTTCCTCCAGAGGGTTAAATATTCAAGGATAGGCCAGAAAAAAATCTGTAAGGAAGTATAAAGAGAAAGGACTTAAAATTGTAGCAAAGCAGGGAGCATGGTAATGGCCCAGTAATTAACTAGTGTAGGTCAAAGAATGGGGTCAGCAAACTAAGGCCAATTAAAGCCCTGCCCCTCCATTTACATATTGTCTTTGATTACTTTCGTGATACACCAGCAGAACTGAGCAGTTGCCACAGAGACCGTATGGCCAGGAAAGCCAAAAATATTTCCTGTCTGTTTCTTTACAGAAAAACTTTGCCAACCCCTGGCATGGAATAAAGTCCACAATCAAGTATCTGTAGATGGCATTTAAAAATCAGTGGGACTACATGGTTATGGCAGTTGTCTTATTTCTCCCCTCACTCCCATACACACATACAAATTGCAAATCCTATATAATAAAAGCCTAATACACTAAGTGTCCAGTCATCCAGTTATCCGTTCAACCAATCAAAGCTAGGGCTGCTCAACCATTGGCTATGACGTGCACTGACCACCAGGGGGCAGATGCTCTGACTGGTAGGTTAGCTTGCTGCTGGGGTCTGGCCAATTGGGACTGAGCGAGACAGGCCAGACACACCCTGGAGCCCTCCTGCGGTCCCTCCCCGACTGGCCAATCTCCTGCATACCTCTCCAGTCCTGATCGTGTACCAGTGGGGTCCTTGGCCTGGCCTGTGCCCTCTCGCAATCTGGGACCCCTTGGGGGGATGTCGGAGAGCCAGTTTTGGCCCGATCCTTGCAGGCCAGGTCAAGGGACCCCACTGGTGCACGAATTCGTGCACTAGGACTCTAGTAGTAAATAATAATTGTATTGAAAGTAAAGACAACTTTATCAATTTGCGCTGGAAGAAGTTTTACCAGGATGCTATAGACAAGGAAAAAGGAAGAGCTTTCAGATATGACTAAACATTTTAAGTGGCAGGGGAACAGTGGAAACAATGTTGGAAGTCAAATGGCTAACTTGGAAAAATATGTGTAAGAAGTGTTTTGCATGGTTCAGCATTTAGTGCTCAGGGTTCAGTCGCAGATGACAGGACCACTCTGGCTCCTTAAATAGGAAGGGATTTAACACAAGAAATTAAACCCTTCGGAGGGCTGGAGGAGGAGATCCCCGACCTGGTCTGCCAGGGCACCTGCTGCTGGGGCTCAACTAGGAAGCTTCCGAGGAAGCTGCTTTCTCCTCTGCTGGTCATTGGGCCCCAGGGTCACAGCTGTGAGCCAAGAGCAGGAAGCTATAGCCAGAACCATTGGCTCGTGAGTCCCACTGAGCCCAGTGATCCCACAGCAGCAAATAATGCCATACGTGCCTCGGGGGCTGACTCAGTTTCTCACTCAAATCCCGGCCAGCATGTCCCAGTGGTAGAATTACATCACACTTGAAATTTTAGCTGCAAGGGAGTCTGGCAAGTGTGGTTTTTAGCAACAGGAGGAGATTAGGGCAAATGTTGAAGGAATCAATCTACTGCTCACGACGATGTGCCCTGGAACATACATAAAGAGCTGAGAGATGCTAAACAGGAAAAAATAAGTGCTCTACTTTAAAAAAAACAGGCAATGGAGAAGACTGATCACTCAAAAGAAGAAAATCAAGAGGTCATTAAAAATGAGTCTGTTCAACCTTCTTATAATGAAAAACTGCAACTGGAATCACCAAGGATAAACTTGATATTGTCAAGAAGGTGGGGGGAGGAGGCACCCTCATGCCACTACAAAGTCAGAAAGCCTTTGTAAAGGACAGAGCAGAGTCCCTAACTCAGCGATCCTGCTGCTGGGAGTGTCCGCTGAGAAAGGAGAGGAGCTCATGAAGTTAACCAGAGGCATGTCCAAGCACCAGAGTATCGCTCTTCCTGGCAAAGTACTGCAAAGCATCAAAATGCCCAGCAAACAGGGGCTGAGGAAATAAGTGATGGTACATTTACACCACAAAATACCCCACCGCCTTTGAAAAGCAGAGGCATTGCTCAGCGAGGGCATTGTGCACAGGCCGTGGAACTACAGTGCCTGAGTTTGAACCCTGATTCTACCACTTACTAGCAATGGGGTCGTAGAATATAATTTGTTTTGTCCTTTGTAGAGTAGAGATAACAACAGCAACGTAGGCATCATAACAGATAATAACGTGTTGGCTGGGGTCTTATGGGAATTATCTGAGTTAATAGGATGCCTCCTTTTTAGCTCTCAGTGAATAGTCAATGTTGTTATGTTGGTGGCTCAAGAGCCATGACCGTGGCGTGACATTTAAAGTGATAAAAGAAGGTTTAAAAGATCAAATACGTTATGATCTTGATTGTTGTGTATAAAAAGCAGTGTACATGTGAGTGCACACACGTAAATAGCAGAGGCAACAATGGAATTTTCCAGAGTGTGTTTAAGATATTAGAAGAGGTCATTAAAAGTGAAAGTCTGTTCAATCTTATTGTGTTTAAGCTCTTTGGGATTTCAGGTGATTTTATGTAATTGGCACTGTCTTATATTTGTGTGTATGTATGTGTGCTTACAATGTGCCATGTTGCATTTTTTAAAAATTATTAAAAAACTAAAGGAGAGTGTAAACTCCCTCTTATGATTTTGACTAAAATAAGACACAACTCCCGGCTGGCAAACGGGGCCCCACAGTCCCCGAGGAGAAGCTGGGAGTATGGGCCAGGCTTGGAAAGACTCTGGATCACAGCAGGGAGTTGGGGTCTCCTAGCAGGAGTCAGGCACCAGCTCAGATCTCCATGGCAACCACATGAAAACTTTTTTAAAAGGGAAGAAAGTGCCTCTCTTTATCATTAGGAGCATAAAAATGAGAAGCTTATCATTTTTATGTTTTTGACAGCATCCCTCTTTCCTTCATCCCCAAATTCCCAGAGCAAGAATTCCAGCCCTCTGACTGCAGGTTCAGACAACGAACGAATGAACGATGTGGTGCATACGCTCTTTTCATAAACGGCAGATGTTTCCTGTTCTGATGACCTGCGGACTCTGGAGATGCTGTTTAATAAACACGCAGGAAATGAGGCATCTAAATGAGTGGTGTCCTCTTCAAAACGGAGCTAGCCAATTTCTGAGTCCTTCGGAAAGTGCTTGGGAGGCTGGAGGAAAGGGGAGCCCCCACGTCTACTGTTCCGATGTGTGATGGCTAAGCTTCTGCCCGACCCTCGAATGACAGCTGTCCCTCTCATCCCCTTCATTGTGGGAGAGTTACAATCATTAGAAGTCAGTTGTTTTGAGCCCCAAATCTGCCTTTCTAAAACTTCCACCCATTTATTCTGATTCTAGATCAGAATCAACTCTGAGAAAGTCGTAATTCTCACCATAACACACAGCCCTTCAAGTAGATAAAGGTCACTGTCATGGACTGTTTAGGAAGTGGTATTGATTTATCATCTACTAGAGGCCTGGTGCATGAAAATTGTGCACTTGGGGGTAGGGGGTCCCTCAGCTCAGCCTGTGCCCTCTTGCAGTCCAGGAGCTCTTGGGGGATGTCTGACTGATGGCTTAGGGGAGTGGGCCTAAGCTGTCAGTGGGACATCCTTAGCGCTGCTGCGGAGGTGGAAGAGGCTCCCACCACCACTGCTGCGTCACCATCAGTGAGCCCGGCTTCTGGCTGAGTGGCACTCTCCCTGTGGGAACACACTGACCACCAGGGGGCAGCTCCTGCGTTGAGCATCTGCCCCCTGGTGGTCATTGTGCATCATAGCGACCCGTTGTTCTGCTGTTTGGTCAATTTGCATATTAGCCTTTAGCCTTTTATTATATAGGATGATAGTGGATTTCAGGAATTCTTGGGTACTAGGAGTATAAAGGTAGAGCAGACACACTTCTAACATTTTTGGGCAACTCCACTGCACATAGGTCTTCCCCAGGAGTGACAGGTGGGGATCTGCCAAAAAATGTTTTCCTAACCCAAAATATAGTCTTCCCTGAGAGTCACTTTAAGATTCCTCTCTTAGGAGGCAGAAGCCATTTGCACGCACACGCGCGCGCGCGCACACACACACACACACAATTGGATCTATTCTCAGTCATCTAATTATTACAATTATATCTTTTTCAGGACAACACTCATTTGGATGTCATGATACCTTTGTTAGAAACCCAGTCACTTAACTTTGTTTATTATTTAACAAATAGCGATCGAAGATTAACAAGGCCCCTGTTTCCATGGAATTTATATTCTCAGAGCAGGGATCAGCACATTTTTTTTTCTATAAATGGTCAGATAGTAAATGTTTTAGGCTTTGTGGTGCATAGGTCTCTTGGACACTACTCAACCCTGCCATTTCCACACGAAAGCAGCCACAGACAAGACAGAAATGAATGGACATGGCTGTCTCCGATAGAACTTTATTCACAAAACAGATGGCTGGCCTGGGTGTGGTAGTTTGATGACTCCGGTTCTGGACAATAAAATAGAGATTTGAAATGGCAGGTGTGACTAAGTGCTAAGAATCAAAACAAGACAGGAGGCACCGCAGGGGACCAGTCATGTAGGAACTTAGGATGAGTGAGATTGGAAATCCTCGGACAGTGTGAATAGGGAAATAGTCTGGTCTGACTCCCAGCTCCAGAGGAGCACACTGGATGGAAACTTGGAGACTGGTTGGGAGAGTATTACAATGGTCCAGACGTCAAGAATGGTGACTAGTATTAGGATGGCAGTGATGAGGTAAGAAGTGGTTGAATTCTAGGTAGATTTAGAAGGTCTAATCTATAGGCTTTGGGGATGGCCTATATAAAGGCTCAAGGATGACTCTAAGATTTTAGTTGGAGCAGTTGGAAGAATGGCTTTCCCATCCACTGAGATGCATAAGAGAAGAGGAGCAGGTTTGGGACAAAAGACCAAATGTTCTGTTGGGACATGTTATGTTTGAGCTGTTTGTCAGACATCCAGGTAAAGTTATCGAACAGACAAT
The DNA here is from genome assembly GCF_963455305.1 of Plecotus auritus. Taxonomy (NCBI): domain Eukaryota; kingdom Metazoa; phylum Chordata; class Mammalia; order Chiroptera; family Vespertilionidae; genus Plecotus; species Plecotus auritus. The sequence continues at coordinate 15,598,380 of NC_137770.1, forward strand.
TGGGTATGAGTCTGAAATGGAGGGGAGATATCTGGTGTCACACATTTGAGAGTCACCGGCATGTGGTCCTTGCAGTGGGGATGAGATCAGCTTGGGAGTGAGAACTGATGTAGAAGAGAGGCCCACGGATGGAGCCCTGGGATATTCTGGTGTTTGTAGATTAGGGAGCAGCGACCAGGGAGAAGAGAATTCAGCTGAAGAAACAGAATGAGTGGCCAGCGTTTAGGAGAGAGGCAAGGGAGAGTGGGCTCGGGGTGGAGAGGGGGATGGACAAGCCCAATGTCCAGTGGGAGGTGCCGCTGGGATGCGGGCTGAGAATGTCCTGTGATTGGTTGCTGGAGCTCAACAGGAGAGCGCTTTGCCTTTCCTCTGGATCCCGCGTTTCGTTCCCTCCGTGGTCCCCACTGCGGCTTTCAGTGAGCTGCCAGGCCATCACTCTTTCCTGATCCTGTTATCACCAGACAAGTTGTATTTTCTTTGTGACTTGGCAGAGAAATTGTACCTCCCAAATTGCTCATAATCCTTGGCTAAATGGCTCCCTTTGTGCTGAAAAAAAGGAAGCCAGCAGAGTCAGAGAATGATTTCTGGGAACAAAGAGGAAAGATTTCCGACAAAAATACAGTCCCATCATCTACCACCCCACCCCCCTCTCCCTGTTCCCTGGGGCAGGATGAACTTTCCTGGCCAAGACAGTTTTCTTCTCACAGGGTGAAAATGCAGCTCCCCCTGAGAGGAATGGGAAGCCTTCTGGCTTTCACATGGAGGCAAAAGGAGTGGTCTTTCATGAATGGGTGACGGTGTGTGTATAGGGCAAATGTGGGGTGAGGAGGAGGGTGGCCAGAGAGGTGAGAGAGAAGGGGCAGAGGGTGTGAGAGGTCTGGCAGAAGGAGAAAGACCACAGCAGAAATGGTGCTCATGGAGGTGGCAGGCTTTCGTTGTATCATCTTGAGTATCTTTGACCCAGAATTGGCCCCACGTTTAAGGCCATGGATCCAGGAAATCGGTCCCCTCCTTCCTCTTCCCTTTTTCCGTCACAGCAAAGATGACACCTGGCACTCGGAGCTCGCATCTGTTCGTGCCTTTGTGCTGTTTTTCCCCCACTGGGTTCAATTTGGATATCTGAGGTTTAGAAGTGACACTCCAGCTATCTCCTCCACGCCCACTCTACTGAATGATCTCGAACCCCCTCCTGCTTGGCATGGCTCTCTTCAGTTCCCACTGAGCAGAGTCTTGGTCAAGCCACTGTTTTGACACGGTATCATGCACTTGGCTCTTCCCCCCAATGTTCTTCTTGGATTATTGAATATCTGTCTTCTAGGCTCCAAATCTTATGACTGATGGATGACTAGCTGTCCCTGAATAAAGCTGGGAGCCAGGGAACTGAGGGGACCTCTGGATAGTTTGGGTCCCGAGCCCAGGACTACACCCTGTGTTTAAAAGGTCAGGCCAGATATGTCCTTTAGATTAGTGGTGTACCCAGAAAGATGGAACAGTTCTAGATCTAGACTTATGTAACGATTCTTTTTGTTACTGGGCTTTCTCAAATCCGTAATGTCACGTTTATGTAATGTCCTGGGTACCAGGTAGCAGGTCACAAAACAAGTAGGTGGTAGAATGCATGTTATTTTAACACCTGCTACCAGAAATATTCCCAGAAAGGGAGCTATTCGAGGAAAGTATCTTGATGAGTCATTTAGGGAGTCAAGACAACCCAAGGAATTTCGAAAGTGCTGTGTTCAGATATTACGACTTGGGGGGAAGGAGAAGAAAGGAAGGGGCTGGGGAGGGCGCCAGAAGCTGGCCCAGGGTGAAGTGTGCCTTGAGTCTCTTATTAGGGCTCCAGGGAATCAGAACCAATAGGATCTGGATATACACACACACACATGTACATGCGGAAAGAGATTTATTATAAGGAGTTGGCTCCCACAATTACGGAGGCAGAGAAATCTCGTGATCTGCTGTCTGCAAGATGGGTATTCCAGTCCAGACCTGAAGGCCTGAGGGCCAGGAGCAGCAAACAGAAGGTCACTGTCCCAGCTCAAACAGCCAGGTTGAGTGAATCCAGCCTTCCTCCCCTTTTCTTTCAATTCAGGCCCTCAGACTGGGTGATGCTGCGTGCTTTACTGACTCCACCAATTCAAATGCTAACCTCTTCGGGAAATCCACTCACAGATACACCTCAAAATAACGTTTAACTTGATGTCTGGGTATCTATGACCCTGTCAGGTTGACACACAGAAGCAAGCATCACAGTGCCCCTGTTGCTAAGGAGCTCAAAGGAATTTTAGGCCCTGAGGTGACAAGGGCTCAGTATAAGGGGCTGCGAGTTGGTAAAGTAACCACCCAATTCTCCCAGATTGCTGAAATCTTCACTCAAGTGTGCTGTGCACACAAATGTACGCCTCTTCTAAGTGGTGTGCTTGTGTGTGTGCACATGCATGGATGTGTGTGTATGTGTGGATTACGTAGGTAAACGTGTGTGTGAGAGAGACAGAGTGGTTTGTGCAGGTGGAAGGAACGGACATTCCCCCACAAGGGCTGCCACAGTGCAGAGCAGGGATTGGTTGAGGGGAGAATCCAGAAATTAAGCAAATTCAGCAGAAGCAGGACTCTGAATGAGAGGTGGCAGAAAGGCATAGTTACCCAGAAATCCTGTGGGTGGTTGACATGAAATGGGAGTTGCAGTCGATCTTGTCTAGATTATAGGGGTATGATGATGCTAGTGACATGTTCTCTGTGTGCTATGGGGTTTCGTTAACTGTCGGTAAAATAACTCCTGAGGTTAACTAACTTACAATCTGACCATAACTGCCCTCTGTTCCCAACCAAGTCAATATTCTGGATTGTTCCTCTAGCTTTCTATTCCTCTCTAATTATCATCTTTCCACAATTTTCCATTTTCTCTTTCCTCAAAGGCACTGTAAACCTAATTGTAGCAGACAACACTGTTGGGGTGACGGTGTGATTTTCTACAGTGGCTTGTAGGGCCCTGTCAGCTTTTACTCAGGGCCTTAAAGGATAATTCCCTAAAAGCAACTTGGTTTACCTGGAACTTTAGGGCCCCAGTTGTATAAGATGAATTCGATTTTCGTGCAAGCTACTGCATATCCAAATGCCAAAACGTGAGTGCGGTGTTCCCCTGAAGTCTTGAATGGCTCTGCAGCATTCGTGTGTACACTCACCTGTCCTCTCTGGAGGGGCCCACCCTCCCCTTCCCTGTTCTGTGATCGCATACAGCACCGTTCCGATGCGTCAGCCGCTGAGCTCCGGTCATCAAATGCTAACCAGAGAAATATATTAGCAAGGAGTCCCATAAATTGTATCTTCGGAGTGAAAGTAAAGGCAGTGCAAATTTAAAATTCACAGTGAAGCCATCACGGCTTTTGAGTATGCTATAAAAGTCCATTTTAATAAATATCACATAGTTTACCTGTAGCCCATTAAATGCATTTTAGAGATAGGCCAAGTGAAAAGCGTAATCTGCTTTTAAGCACTTCCTATTCGTACAAATTACCCAAATGAAGTACTTGGGCATGCTTGCACTGCGAAACAAGGCAGAAGACTTTACCAAACTTTTATGTCACTAATGCTCTCAGTGCTTGGCTGTGTTAGAAACGAGTTATGCCAGTGGTCGGCAAACTCATTAGTCAACAGAGCCAAATATCAACAGTACAACGATTGAAATTTCTTTTGAGATCCGAAAACCGACTTCTGCGCATGGGCCACGAAGTTTCAATCGCACTGTACGTGCGCGCCCGCACGTGGTATTTTGTGGAAGAGCCACACTCAAGGGGCCAAAGAGTCTCATGTGGCTCACGAGCTGCAGTTTGCTGGCCACTGAGTTATGCAACGTAAGGGAAAAGCACACACATGGGGTTCTGAGGGCCAAACAGACCTCTGCCCTTGCTCTCTGAACTTGGGCAGCCACTTCCCTTCCCTTCTTTGGGCTGCTGGCTCCTTACCTGTACACCTAGGTTAGTTAATCCCATGAGTGCTGTCACTCAGGTTACATGAGCTAGGGCATGCAGAAGTACTCAGCTCCAGCCTGGCATGGGCTAAGTACTCCATAAATGATTACTACTCTTACGATACGCCTGTAGCGTTTAACGCAACACTGTTATGTTCAGAGTCAGACATTCTATTTATTTCAGCCATTTAGGATGGAAATTTAAAATAAGTTCTGCTCCTCCTGCCAGTTACACTGAATTTTATTTGTTGTAAGTACACATTATTACAAGGAAAAGGAAGTTTTTAAAATTTAAAAATCATTTATTCATCATCTTTATATCCTACAAAAAAGATGGTTTTCGTCTCTCTGGATTCCCTTGCCCCAGGTACAGGCGCCCTCTGACATCCCTGCAGCCGGGTTTATAGCATTACTCTGTAGTCTGCATCGTCCCAAAATGAGCTGTAGATATTTTTACCTGGTTTCCAGGATTGTCATTTTAGCGGCCATGTACCATTCAGTTGAGGCTGTGAAGTTAACAGTTCCTGTTTTTAGTCATGTTGATTGCTTCTGGGTTTTTTTTTTACATTCATTGCAGAGATAAATATCTTTTGTAGAAGGAGTCAAGGGATTCTAGGGTTCAAGAGTTGGAAGAGGTGGGTTGTTCTGCCTGGGGCTGGCAGGGGGCTTTGTAGCTGAAGCATTTGGGCACGGAGGGGCAGGGCTCCACATGCAACCAGCAGCGTGGGGGGTGAGGCTGGGGCGTCTCAAAAGAGAGGACACACCAGCCAGCTCCTAAGGCTGCCTCAGGCTGTCTGGAGAAAGGCAGGGGGATCTTGAAGTTGCCTTCTGATTGGCCGGGTCCATTCAACAGGGAAGGGAAGGACTGGGGATGGCAGAGAAATCCCTTTCCGCGGGGAGATCGGGAGTCAGCATCTCGGAGTCAGCCTGTGCGTCTGCTGCTTTCTAACTGTGAGCTCATTTAATCCTATAAAGTACTATTTACCGTACAAAGTCTGTAATGCCCCAGATAAACAGATGGAGAAACCGAGGCCTAGAGAGCTGGCGTAAGTGGCCCAGGTCCCTGACCTGAGAGCTGCGGAACCCTAAAAGGCGCCCACCTGGGTGCCTCTGGGGGTCCTGCTACCCGTGTTTCCCCGAAAATAAGACAGTGTCTTATATTAATTTTTGCCCCCAAAGACACGCTAGGTCTTATTTTCAGGGGATGTCTTATTTTTCCATGAATAAGAATACGGTACACATTTATTGTTAAATGAAAATAAAGGAAATTTATTACCTGTATACGGCACGGTAGTATGGTAGTTGTCAACACAAACCAGACAAACTGTGAATCCTACAGTATCAAGAATTTACTCATTTATTCAATGACAGTCATGTCATCATCTTCTGGAACATCATCATAACAATCCAATTCCTGAATTTCCTGGTGAATTTCTTGTGACTCCATTTCTTTCAGAATCAATGGACCAAATCTCTCATGTTTAGCAATAGCACTGTCTTTAAATGAGTACTTCTTGTCAAGGTAGTGCAACTGTCAGTGATTTTCTCCTATGAATTCTTCACCCAAGTCACAACTTCTTGCAGTTTAGGTTTCACAAAGTTTCCACGCTGATTTCTCTCCATTCTATTTTCAATGCAGTCATTAATTTCCATGCGCAAATTGTCTTTGAATGGCTTGTTTATTGCAATATCAAGAGTCTGGAGATAGGCCATCATTCCTGCGGGAATCATTATCTGATCTATTTTTCTTCCGTGAAGAAATGTCTTCAAGTCTTTAGCGCGGTGAGTGCTGGCTGCATCCCAGACTAGCAGACCTCTTTGGCTCCCTCGCATAACAAGCGGCAGCATTAAATCGACCCACTTCCTTATAACTGCTTGTGTGGCCCAGGCTTTTTCAGTTTCAAGAATAAAAATGCTCAAAACACGTTCAATCTTTTCCTTCTTGCCCTTAGAAATGATTAAAGGTGGGATTTTAGTGCCATCCAGACGAATTGCCAAAATACAGGAAACACGTGCACTTTCGTAAGCAGTGGAGGGAATGTACGCTAAGGAGGCACCCCGCTGTTCAATTGTTGTTTGAAATGATTGGCCCATAAACACTGCAGTTTCATCCATAGCAATCATGTTGGAAAGATTGTATTTAGAGAAGTCAGCATCATCAATAAAGGACTTGAATGCAAGTGCTCGCTTAATAACTTGAGTATCTTCCAACCTAAACAATGTTGTAGATCTTCTTAAAGACAGTTCACTTCGCTGAAGGAAATTATCCAGCCAGTGTTGTGATGCTTTGAAGTCTTCGGGGGCTATGTCAAACTGTGGTGCCATTGCAAGGGCAAATTCTTGAATCTGAGCCCTATTCACAACCAAAGCCTTTGCTCTCCTGTCAACAACCCATTCACAGATCAGGTCTTCCAGCTCGGAAAATAATGGTTGCCGACCTGATCCACACTTGCGCTTTTTAGCATTTCACTTGTCCACTTGTTCAATGAGGTTACCATACTCTGCTCGCCATTTTTGGACCAATCGGATACTCAACATCTTCTCTTTGCAGAAAGCAGTAAGATTTTGGCCCCAAGAGTCTTCCACGATTCCTTTCTTGTACTCCATGGAGTAGCTTTTTCTTTTTGCGCTCATTTCTAGGGGTAAAAAAAAAAAAGGAATTGGGGTATCAAGGTGGGGGGAGGGGGATCACTCAAAATGACACAGCGGGGATCAGAGGGGGGAATCAAAATGGCATAGGAGAATCAGAAGGGGGATTACCATTTTAGTATCCCCTTTTGATCCTCCTGTGTCATTTTGATTGCCCCCTCTGATCCTCCTGTGTCATTTTAAGTGATCCCCCTCCCCCCACCCCTGTGCCACTGAACACCTTCACCAGACATCCCCCCTACCCCTTTATCAGACATTTACCCCCTGGGGCCTGCCTGGGGAGTGTCACTGGGCTTGCTGGGGCCTGGATCTGGGCTGGAGCAGGGTCTGCCACTGACTGAGAACTTTCAGTCATCATGAAGGCGGCCGCGAGCATCAGGTAGTGTCACCAGAGACAGACCAGCACTCACCACCTTCGCCGCGTCCCGTCCGCTCGAATCCTCCTGTTCTACACGCATCTGCGAAAGTCTCCTCCTCTCTCCCGCCCCGCTCTGCCTCCACACAGCAGTGACGTCAGGACTCCGCGTAACGTCACTGGTTGCTAGACGCCAGTCGGGGCGGCCCTAGTGACCAGTTTACGGTAAATTAATTTTCATTGTGAGACAGAGCCTGGGGCCTTATTTTCGGGGGATGCCTTATATTTCACTCAGAAGGAAACCTGTAAATAGGTCTTATTTTCAGAGGATGTCTTATTTTCAGGGAAACACGGTAACAGCCTTCGGCGGGTTCTGCGTGACAGTTAGGGCAGCAGCTTGCCTTGCTGCTGAGTAATTGGAACACCATGGGGCAGACTGTGAGGTGGCTGCCAGTGGCTCAGCCGCAGCGACTGTGTCCTCGGAGCACCCCTTTGAGTGTGTCACCTAAGAACACAGCAGTGCCTGGTGCAGGTAAAGCTGTTCTCTGTTTGAGGACCTGTGGGCACCCTGCAGATCTGTGGAGGACAGACTTGTCAGCACTTCCTGGTAAGGGAAGCTGTCCCAGCTGCCATTCCCAAGCAGTGGCCAGGCCCACCACACTGTTTTCATGATTACTATCAGGGACTGGCATTGCCCAGCTCACATGCAATGTTGTGGAAATGTATAGGTGAATTAAAATAATAAACAGGCCCAGCGGGTGTGGCTCAGTGTTTGAACATCAACCTACGAACCAGGAGGTCACAGTTTGATTCCCGATCAGGGCACATGCCTGGGTTTTGGGCTCCATCCCCAGTAGGGGGCGTGCAGGAGGCAGTCGATCGATGATTCTCATCTTTGATGTTTCTATCTCTCCCTCTCCCTTCCTCTCTGAAATAAACTTTAAAAAATAAATAACAAAAAAAGCACTTTTTGACTTATCACATTGGCAAATATGCATATATTGCAGTATAATATTACTGTATGTATATATTTATACATTACTAGCGGCCCGATGCACGAAGATTCGTGCAAGAATGGGCCTTCCTTCCCCTGGCTGCTGGCACCGCCTTCGCTTGGGCCAGAGCTGCCTTTTTGCTCCATCCTGGAGCCGCCTTTCCGCCTTCCCACGCTGCCCAGAGGCCTGGAGCGCTGGGGCAGTGCGGAACGCCTGCATATGCAAATTAACCCGCCATCTTTGTTGGGTTAATTTGCATACTCACTCCTGATTGGCTGGTGGGTGTCGCAAAGGTACGGTCAATTTTCATCTTACTCTTTTATTAGTGTAGATGTTATTTCATGTATAATAGGTAATATATAGAACAATTTATTATGTAATATATTTATAAAGATTATATATACTTACATACTTATATAATCTTTATATAATGTTTAAACATATAGCTACAGGTGCAAATATGTGTGTGAGGATGTTTATTACATGGCTCTTTATAACAGTGAAAGATTATAAATTATTTAAATGATCAATGATAGTAGAATAGATAAAGAAACTACGCATACCCGTACAGTGGAATCAAAACCTTAAAAAACCAAACCATGCTTGCAGGAATATTAGTGACAGGGAAATGTACTCATATTAAGTTTTTAAAAGGAAGCATATAAAATAGTATTTATATTATGTTCCAGGTTTGCAAAGAAAATAAAAAAGCATTCATAAAAGCAGCTGAAAATAAAGGAATGAAAAATATAAGAATGAAAATGGTAATTATTTTTGGGAGGTCAGAAGAGGGTTTTTATTTTCTTCTTTGTACTTTAAAGTTTACACATTTTTTTCAATGAACATGATGAAGACACATATAAACCATTATGCATGTGAAGCCACTTGAGAAATCCAAAGCTTCTGCATTTCCCCAATTTATCCCAACTTTCCAAAATCTGTTCTGCTGTCAGACTATGTATTTCATTTTGGCTTGGGACATAAGACGCTTTAGGAATTTGGGGGTGAGAAAAATGAAGGGTTCTCTAAAGTAGGTTTCTAAGAACTGGCAAATGAATCGCTTTATAAAAAAAAATAATCCAGGTTGGTCCAATAATTATCCAGAGGGTGGCCAAGGAAGGCATCATGGAAGGAGGACTGAGTGGCTTCAGGTGTGACTTGGCCATCCCTGAGCTCGAGGACTTCCCATAGTACAGGAACTGGCTGAGCTAGGGTCAAGTCCAATGTATCTATGTTGGCTTAATCGCCGAAATCTCAACGTAGGTATAAAGTGACAACCATGATGGGTTGTATGAAGAGTTATGGAATCATGTACTTAAAAGTGGGAGCAAGGAGCCTGGCCTGGGCTGAGGGCTGATAACCCAATTCTGGCTCTGGATCTGTCCTGGTCCGCATCTTTGCCTGTCAAATCAAGGAATTGGAATAGATGATCTCTCCCTTCCCCTTTCTCTTTAAACCACCCATAGTACTCAAAAAGCCTGGAGCCAGGAGGATTTAATAGTCCTTTAGCTTTGACTGAGCCTCCTTTGGCAGAGAATGAGTTACTGCAGGACATGAGTATGCATTAAGGAACCCAGCAGTGGGGTTTGAGTCATCCAGAAGCAAGAGTGGCCATGGTTCTCAAGGTGAGAGAGGAGGAGGGGCCAGGTGACTGGTACAGGAGACTCATTTTCTCATCCAGGGACTCTGTGTTTTATTTCCTCTAGAGCAGTGGTTTGCAAATGACAGTCCACCGGAGAGCTTTAAGAGCACCCCAGGGCCCAGAAGCACCCCATACCAATTAAACCTGGGCGAAGGCTCCCCAGATGTTCCAACATGCACCCACCATTGAGACCCATGCACTGTAGGGAATGAGGGCTCAGATACAACTGCAAATCTTCTCTCCACAGTCTTTCCAGATCACAGTGAGGGCAGGAGGTCCCCAAGGAGGGGCGAGACAGGAAAATCCTGTGATTGCTTGATGTTTGTAATCTCGACCTGGTCCTGGCCTGGCTCATGGGGTGGTTAGACTCACAACATAGATGTACCTGAATGTGCTCGCAAGGGAGGAGGTTTTTAAACATCACCTCATGCCACTGCTTACTAGAGGAGAGAAACAGGCTCATTCAGGCCCCCAAGCTGAGAAAGTAGCCTGACTCCACCCCATTTACTCACTTCCTTTCTCTTCCTTGGTGTGACCTCAGTTCTGCAGCAACGCATGTCAGAGGGCTCAAGTAAAATGTCCCCTTCCCTATAGCCCGTGTGTCACACAACAGGGTTAATGACTGTCAGGACAGCAACAGCGATACAGGGACCTGTCATTGTTTCTATCTGAGGTCTAGTTTCTCAAAGACACACCACGGAGCCGAACGAAGCCAGGCAGTTGCCAGTCTGATGGCTCCTCTCCAGGGGGACAAGTTTTCTCTTGTGCGAATTTTCTCACTTTTAGACAAAGAGATAGAGATTTTATTCTGGCTCACCGGGTGTGACTGACACGTTTGAAAGTATTTCCTACTAAGGCAGGAGAAAGGGAGAGCAAAAATACTCCATTATACCCACAGAGAAGCCTATAGAGGAATTCCAAAAATTATTCTCCTAAGAAAGAATAATACATGTCTGACGCGACCCTTAGACTTCTAATCCTTTCTTGACAATTTCCAGGAGACAGAACTTCAGTTCCCACCGATGTCCGCTAGATGGCAGCACGATCACGGTTAAAGTATCATATTGGTTGGGTTGGCACAAAACAGGATTTTTAAAAATACCGAACCGAGGTTGGAACTCAAAAGGTTTTATGGATATGAGTATGCTGTTAAAGCATTCTAAATCATGGAACATATATATCTAATATATAATTCTTACTATCATTATGTAAACTATCATAGCAGCATTCTTACTCTAATTCTTACCATCATTACTTATCCTGTACCACATTAAGGATAACGTGTGAGTTAAGCAGGTTTAATGTTATGGCTACAAGTCCTTGGCTGGAAACCACCGCCTTTCCTGGCTAATTTCCGCTTTGCTGGGCTAAAACCGCATTCTTCACAGGGCAGGGGTGTTTATTTATGAAATGGCTCTAGTCTGCAGCATTCGCCACACAGCTGTGATCCTGCTAATTGCCTGTGTGATTTTCACTCAGTTGTATGATGTAGTCATTTTCTCCTTTTTCTTTTTTTAAAATATATTTTTATTGATTTCAGAGAGGAAGGGAGAGGGAGATAGAAACATCAAGGATGAAAGAGAATCATTGATTGGCTGCCTCCTGTGCCCCCCCTCCCGTTTCCTAGGGATCGAGCCCACAACCCGGGCATATGCCCTTGACTGGAATCAAACCCAGGACCCTTGAGTCTACAGGCCAACACTCTATCCACGGAGTCAAACCGGCTAGGGCTGATCCTTTTTCTACCGTGATTTAATATGGCCTGCAACCTGATTCTTGATATATCCTGAGGCAATATGTTAAATCATTACGTCCGTCCTGCCTGCCAGGCTGTGTGTGAGCTGTGGGCCACGCAGGACAAGACTGTCCTGCAGGGTTCCAGGCTCGTGGAATGTACCAGGACACATGCGTAAAGCACACACCTTAGCACAAAGCAAATTCTTGCTCACGGCTCCTTCTAAGATTTAGGTATTTGTTCTGTGGGTGATGGAAAGCTCTTTTGGAAGTAGCTGCGAGATCAGGAAGGTATCAGAGGTGACTTTCCAAACTGAAGGGTTATTAGGAGCAGCCCCATGCCAGACGTGTTCGCTGGGGACCAGGGCATGCTGCAGCTGTCTGCGGCTGTCACCATCTGTCACCTTTAGGACACATCCGCATGGCCAACACAAAGTCGGTTAGAAGTATGCAGACAGCCCGGTTGATTCAGTTAGCTGAATAAATGAACCCACACAGAGACTGGTCAAGGCATAGAATGTCATTGTGCTAGGCAAAACAATTCTTCCCTTTCTAAAGCGCTTCATGGTTGATAAGGTGCATTAAAATATTTCATATGTGTATTTAACAACCCCATGCCCGAAAATGCAGTAGCCAGCTAGTGACGAGAGAATTCAGAAGTAGGACGACAAAGCATGGTAAGTGGACATCGGAGGTACCGGGTCACTTGCTATTTTACTATGGCTGCTATTTACTTAGAAGCCCTGACACTGGTATTTCCAGTTCAATAATTGATGACTTGAGGTTTTCTGATGATTCTACAAGCAACTGCTTCGACTGTGTGTGTGTGTGCCCGACCTTCAAATTCTGCTCCTGGGTCCTTCTGCATCTGTATGCATCTGCCCCACCTGGGTTTTAGTAAGTGATGGGAGAGCATGCGTTGTTGGTGTGTGGTTGGCAGGACCATACACTGAACCAGCTGTGTTACTGGGCAGAGTGTAAAGTAAGCAATAGGCCCTCGCTGGTTTGGCTCAGTGGATAGAGCGTTGGCCTGCGGACTGAAGGGTCCCCGGTTCGATTCCAGTCAAGGGCATATATACCTGGGTTGCGGGCTTGATCCCCAGTAGGGGGCATGCAGGAGGCAGGCGATCAATGATTCTCTGTCATCAAGTGATGTTTCTATCTCTCTCTCCCTCTCCCTTCCTCTCTGAAATCAAGAAAAATATAGTTTGAGAAATTAAAGTAAGCATCCCTTTGCAGAGATGCCATGTGAAAAGCTGACACCTCACGTGATGGATGAGCCTGGTAAAGGCCTGCCCTGCTGCGGTGAGTGGCACGTGGGAGCGACGCTCAGTCAGAGCCTGGGCCGGGGAGGTCCTGCCTGGCCAGTGGCTGGTAGAGAATGCTGCAATGTCCCAGGAAAAGCTGTTCCCTATAACCTCCTCCACCGGCGTTCTGCTCCCAGCAACAGTACAAACAAGCAGGTGAACAGGGAAACAAAACCACAAAAAGGGAGAACAGCAAAACGAAGGCAGGACGTGCATCAGGACCGAGGGAAGGTGCCAGGGTTTGAAGGACCTTGAATTTTTCATAAAGAAACCAACATATTTAGAAAGTGGCAGCACCTTTTGACATTTGCGAAGTGATTCTGATGATTGACTTTCCCACTGAGTTTCTGTACGAAGCCACGGAGGGGAGTGAGGAAGAAGCCATTTTCCCATCGGGAGCGTAAACTCCTTCAGCCTAATGAAATGTTTTCTCTGGTTCAGAGATCACCACTGGCTTTTGGGTTTTACGCCTCATATTGATTCTGTGCGCATTTTTTACGGAAGGCCTGGTGAAATTCAGTTAATTGTGTTTTATAGGACTGAGAGATTGTCTTTTTTAATATTCTCCAATCCTGCTCACTCCTGGCTCCTCATGCGTTCTCCCTTCTCCCTATCAATAGTTTAGCTTTGATGGATGGTTTGTGGCAGTTAAAAACCCAAACACACCTCTCACTCTACCTTTTTGATCTGCTTCCAGTTTGCACAATTGCAAAAGTGCTGAAAAAGCCAAGTTCCCCTAAGCCAGTGGTCGGCAAACCGCAGCTCGAGAGCCACATGCGGCTCTTTGGTCCCTTGAGTGTGCCTCAATCAGATTGAGGACGTTTTTAGCAAAGGCCAGCTTAGGAGTACCCTATTTAAGTTAATAACAATGTACCTACCTATATAGTTTAAGTTTAAAAAATTTGGCTCTCAAAAGAAATTTCAATCGTTGTACCGTTGATATTTGGCTCTGTTGACGAATGAGTTTGCAGACCACTGCTCTAAGCAGTAAGATGCTGAAATAGGGTTGTTAAATCCTGATGGGTTTTTCATTCTGCATCCCCTAATCTGAAGGAGAACCGCTTTCTGAGCTGGGTGGGTAAATGCAGAAAATACAGTGAGAAGGAAGTGAGGTTCCCAAGGCAGGTTTCTAACCTGCGGGGCCCTGAGTTTATTGGCAAACACCGGGAGAACTCACAGGTTACCAGGGTCCACGTCACTAAGCAAACGGGACCCAGGAAGGAACCATGGCCGGCTCAGGGCCAGCAGTTTGGTGGCATGCTGGGAGCGGCTGTGTCTTCCATCTCTTCATGTCTCTCGTGGTTTTTCTGGTGACGGCATTGTTCTGAGAGAACTCCTTTGCTGTTGGGCAACCAGATGACTGAACTTCTTGGGCGAAAGGGTCTTATCTAAGAATTTAGACAAGAAGACTTAGTGGTTTATGGAAACTGTGATCTTTATTGACAGAGTGGGGTGGACACGGGAAGAGGCATTTAATTGTTTAAAGGACCAAAAGGTCCAGGTTGATTTAAACCTAAAGAATAATGAAAATGAAAGGCAATAGAAAGACAGGATATGATAGTGAACGTTGTTCTGCGTTAGTACTTAGGGGACTTGGATTTCAGTCCTGGTTTTGTGTCTTAGGAGCCTTATGTGCTTGGGGAAGCCACGTAAGCTCCCTGAGCTTCAGTTTTCCTCTCTGTAGCAGGCTTTTCTTGGGGGCTTACCATGGGCGGGGCAGAGAACTTCGAATGGATTATCTCATTTAACCATCTTAAGAACCCTATGAGGCAGGAACTGTGATTATTATACCTGTTATACAGATGAGGAAACTGAGGCACACAGAAGGTTGGTAACTTTCCTGAGTCAGTGGCAGGGATGGGATTTGGCCACAGTCAGGCTAAGGCTGGTGTCAGAAACCACGGCGTCCACGCTCCTACTGTGGAGCCTACTTGGAGACCCAATCCTCGCCCAGCTTACACGATCCTGGTGCTGAAATAAGTTAATATTTACTCACGGTGAAAATGGCCTATAAAATAAAAACTCACGTGCACGTGTAAGGTAATGATGTTATTAATAGCCCTCTTTTTTTAAAAAATATATTTTATTGATTTTTTATTTATTTATTTATTTTTTATTTTTTTTAAAATATATTTTATTGATATTTCACAGAGAGGAAGGGAGAGGGATAGAGAGCTAGAAACATCGATGAGAGAGAAACATTGATCAGCTGCCTCCTGCACACCTCCCACTGAGGATGTGCCCGCAACCAAGGTACATGCCCTTGACCGGAATCGAACCCGGGACCTTTCAGTCCGCAGGCCGACACTCTATCCACTGAGCCAAACCGGTTTCGGCTATTTTATTGATTTTTTACAGAGAGGAAGGGAGCGGGATAGAGAGTTAGAAACATCGATGAGAGAGAGACATCGATCAGCTGCCTCCTGCACATCCCCTACTGGGGATGTGCCTGCAACCAAGGTACATGCCCTTGACTGGAATTGAACCCGGGACCTTTCAGTCCGCAGGCCAACGCTCTATCCACTGAACCAAACCGGTCAGGGCTATTAATAGCCCTCTTAATGTTAGATGTGGGGAATGGGTCTACCTAAGACTGCAGATTCCCGTGCCATGCGCTGCCTCTCATTGTGGGTGTAGGAGTTCCCTGGGGTTTCCAAACCAAGCACCACAAGCGGGGAGGCTTAACACAGCCCAGTTTTACTGTCTCCCAGTTCTGGAGGCCAGAAGTTCAAAATCAAGTCATTGGCCAGGCCATGCCTCCTCTGAAGGCCCAGGATCTGCTCCAGGCATCTCTCCTCGCTCCTGGTAGCCTCACACCTTCCTTGGCGTGTGGATGGCTGTCTTTTCCGTGTCTTTTCACACCATCTTCTGTCTGTGTCTGAATTGCCCCCTTTTATAAGGACACCGATTATATTGGATTAGAGCCCACCCCAATGACTTCATCTTAACTATCATCTGCAAAGCCCTTATTTCCAATTAAGGTCACATTTACAGATACTGGGGATGACGACTTCAACATTATATTTTTGGGGGCTCAGGGGGCACAACTCAGCTAATGACAGTGAGAAAGCACAGGGATAAAATTTGGAGTCAGGCACACCTGAGTTCAAATCCAGCCTCCATCATTTACAAATGTGAGGTGTCTGTATTAGCTTCCTATTGCAGCTGTAACAAAACACATGCATTTAATGGCTTAAAACAATACAAATTTACTATTTTCTAGGTAGTTCTAGAAGTCCAAAGTCCAAAATGGGCCCTCCTGGGCTGAGATCAAGGTGTCAGCAGGACTGTGATCCTGGGGGACGGTCCTGGAGAGAATCAGTTTCTCCCCTTTCCCAGCTCTAGAAGCTGCCTGCATTCCTCTGCTGGTGGCTCCCTCTTCCATTTTCAAAGCCAGCAATGGAATATCGTCAAATCTCACTTTGAACTTGACTTTGACCTTCTGCCTCCCTCTCCCATTTTCCAAGTGCCCTGGTAGTTCCTTTGTGGATTCTTGGGATTTTCATCTGGATAATTTAGTATCGTTTCCCCACGTCAAGATCCTGAACTCCATCTCATCTGCAAAGTCTTGTGGCCATGTGAGGTAACATACTCACAGGTTCCAGGGATTAGGATCTGGACATCTTTGGCGGGGAGGGAGGGGTATTCTGCCTACCACCGTGACTCTCCTAAGCTCCTGCTGTATCTTGAGAATCCTTGTGTGGGTTTTGTTGTTGTTGTTAATCCTCACCTTAGGATACTTTTTTTCCCCATTGATTTTTAGAGAGAGTAGAAGGGAGGAGAGAGAGAGAGAGAGACAGAGAGAGAGAGAGACATTGATGTGAGAGAGACATGTTTATCAGTTGCCTCCCACGTGTGCTCTGACCAGGATGGGGGATCACACCTGCAATCCAGGTACTTGCCCTTGACCAAGAATCAAACCTGAGACCCTTGGGTGTGTGGGCTGATGCTCTAACCACTGCTCAGCCATCCAGGCTAGAGTCCTCGTGTTTTTACTTCAGAGACTTGTTGAGAAGGTTGACGGAAGGCGTTCTGGTGAAACGCTCTGGCCGGTGCCTGGCGCAGAGCGGCAGCTCATTCAGCACCTGCTAGCTACTAATATTATTATCCTTTTTCATCCATAATGTTTTAATGAAAAGGTTTCCTTTTAACTCCTTTCAAATAGTGGGGAAACCTTTGCAAATGTTTCTGATGTTTGTATAAATCCAAAGCAAAGCCTCCTGGTATTCTGTTTTCTGAGCAATCGGTAACGCTACATGGAGCTAACAGGGGAGGTGTGGGGGGCTCGACCATCATTCCTGTTGCCTGCATTTCAGTCCCTTTGGTTCACTCTTCAATCGAGTGGCAATTACCAGGGACCATGCTTGGGAAAACAGCCAATTTAATTTGGCCATCTTAACACAGTTAAATATTCCATTTTTAGGTACCTTAATGTTTAAGACATTTTAATGGCCACTGTAACACTCTATCACCTCTCAGTCCCCAGCCTCAGTTTAAATCTTTCTGGAGTGTTTAATGTCTCTTATGGAAGCAGCCTACAGCCATACCAATAGGATGGAATAATAAAAGTTATTGTTTTTTATAACTTCAATAACACTATAAATAATTGAAGAATATTTTAGAGTTTTACAAAAGGCTTCCTCACAGACAATGAAATAAATGACTGATGTGATGATTGCACAGCATTCTAGAGTGGGAACAGAGGTGGCAGCACTGGCCTCTGAATCAGACCTGCTTTTTTTTTTTTTTAAGATTTTTAAATTGATTTTTAGAGAAAGAGAAAGGCAGAGGGAGGGAGGGTGAGAGTGAGAGAGAGAGAGAGAGAGAGAGAGAGAGAGAGAGAGAGAGGAGAGAGAAAGAGAGAGAGAGAGAGGGAGGGAGAGAGAGAGAGAGAGAGAGAAGAGAGAAAAGAGAGAGAGAGAGAGAGAGAGGGAGAGAGAGAGAGAGACATCTATGAGAGAGTGACACATTGATTGATGGGTTGCCTCTGGCATGCCCCCTGTCAGGGCTTGAGCCTGTAACCCAGGCATATGCCCTGACCAGGAATCCGAATGGCAACCTTTCGGTGCATGGGACGACACCCAACCAAGTGAGCCACACCAGCCAGGGCCAGACCGACCTGCTCTTTTGTCCCACCTGCCTTTCAATCCCACCGTTGCCCCTATGAACTCTGTGATCCCAGCCGCGCCACAGACCCTCTCTGAGCCTCAGTTTCTTCATTTGTCAGACTTGGGGGGCACCGCAGGTTCCTCACAGGGTTGTGTTGTGGAGTCCATAAGAGGGCCCCCACAAAGCACTCAGCGCAGTGCCCGGCACATCTCGGCCGGCGGTATTGGCTGCCACTGTCACCACCGTTTCTACTTTACCGTGAAGACGTATGGAAAGGCAGGTCTGCCCTCCCCGACTTCAGCTGTGCATTAGGTTAGAAGAGGCTACAGTCCAAGATGAGGTGCAAAACCACAAGCAAGACTTGCAGAAGGAGTGAAAAAAGCTCGAGTTCTGACCAGCTCAGATGAGGTGGTAGTGTTTCTATGGGGGGTAGGGGGAGAGGAATAAAGGGGTCCCCTGCCCCCCTCTCCCCACTGAAGCAGTTTCCTGCCATGCCCACAGGGCTGGCTGTGGGGTGTAGGCCACCCCTGTGTAAGGGAGCAGTGCTGTCCCAATTGTCGCTCCCATGGCCCAGAGCTGGAAGCAGTGGCTGGAAGAGCTAAACATTACCTTGCACGGTCTTGACTAGCCATTCAGGGGCAGAGAAAACAAGTCTCTAACCAGCCTCTCCCTGTCCCGAGGACGTCCAGGTAAGGAGCTGCCTCTCACTCCCGCAGATCCGAACACGGAAACCTTCCCATCAAAGGTGACGGAGGAAGAGGAGATGTTTAGCCCAGAAACAAATGCAAATGTAGAGGGGCATTACAGCTCCACTGGTGGGGAGAATAGGCCTGTTCTCTGTGACCCCAGAAGTGAGACCCAGGGAAAGGGGTTGAAATCGCCTGCCAACAGATGTGGGCTCAATGAAACCCTGAAATTCCTGTGATCTTTGCATGCCCCCTCCATCCTGCCCCCGCCCCCCGCAGTGAATGGAGCAGCTCTCTCACTTCCCCTCTGGCCTCTCCTCCTCGCCCTCCCCAGGGCTGGAGTTATGCTGCCCCTGAAGTGAGTCCTGGGCGGGAGGATGGGGTGGACTGTCCCTCTGGTGGCATTGTTTTGGGGAAGGTGGATGGGGCTGGAAGTTTCCTTCCCTCTCAGTGGAGTTACAGAAAAGAGCAGGATTTGGGAATCAGATTGCTGTTGGTTCCATCAGTGGCCCTGCCGCTCGGGAGCTGGGGGACATCAGGCAAGTTATTTAAAGCTCCCAGCCTCAGTGTCCCCTGTGGGAAACGGGAGAAATGAACATCGCCGGCGTCGGAGCGTGGCTGTGGGACTTCAGTGCTGTCCTGGCCTGGCACCTGCGAATACGAACAGGCACTTACTTACAAATGGCAAACTCAGCCGCCACTCGGTATTGGGTTTCCGTTTATAATGCTGAGAAATACGACAACTCAGTGGTACATTCTGTAACGTAAGATTACATACAGTTACAAGTCCAAGTCCAACTCCCTAGTGCTTTCAGGTACGT
Organism: Plecotus auritus; assembly: GCF_963455305.1. NCBI lineage: Eukaryota > Metazoa > Chordata > Mammalia > Chiroptera > Vespertilionidae > Plecotus > Plecotus auritus. The sequence goes on from NC_137770.1 coordinate 15,617,645, forward strand.
GGTTTCATCTTAGCTTTGAGGACTCTGAGTTTTGCTGTTGATATTGTCTTCCCCCAGTTCTTCTGGGTGGACCTCTGCTGGCACCTGCCAACAGACACATCATGGGAGACTTCATTTAAGTGTAAGGCTTCCCCTGACAGAAAACTTAAGGTCGTTTTTCTTTTTTCAATCCTCACCCAAGGACATGGAGGGAGAGAGAGAGAGAGAGCGCCATGTGAGAGGGAAACATTGATCAGCTGCCCTCTGAATGCGCCCCGACTGGGGATGGACCCCACAACCCAGGCATGTGCCCTGACCGGGAATCGAACCGGCAACCCTTTGCACAGGACGATGCCTAACCAACGGAGCCATTCCGGCCTGGGGAAACTTAAAGCTCTACGTATTTTTATATGTTAAATTCAATGTGCTTCTCTTTGGACTTAAACTGGGTTTGAATGCCCACGTGGCTACTTAATTAGCTTTCTGACTTGGGACAAATTACTTAACCATTTTAAACCTGTTTGCTCATCTATGAAAAGGGAGTTGTTGTGAGGATTACATTTATTGAAATTATATAGGGAAAAACTTTATGGTTTCTGTGGTTTGAATGTGTCCCCTCAAAATCCATATGTTGAAATACTAACCCCCCAAAGTGAGGGCATTATTCGAAGGTGGGCCCTTTGGGAGGTGCTTAAGCCACGAGGGTGGAGCCCTTATGAGTGGGATTAGTGCTTATTAGAAGAGGCTCGGGAGAGGTTCCCATTTTCCTTCACCATGTGAGGACACAGTGAGAAGGAGCCAGCCATGAGCCAGATGGGGGCCCTCACCAGAAGGTGACCCTGCTGGCACCTTGACCTTGACCTTTCCAGCCTCCAGATCTATGAGGAATAAGTTTCTGTGTGTTTTTTTTTTTTTTTTGTAAGCACCCAGTCTGTGGTATTTTGTTATAGCAGTCCGAATGGACTAAGACAATGGTGCTGTGTTTTTTTTAAAAAAATTTATCACAATTACTAGTATTTTTCCCCAGAATAAGTTTATTCATTCCAGTTTTCGTGTTGGGTATCTGGGTTAAAGGTATCGTCATGTCGCAGGTGCAGAGCTGGAGAACCACTGTCGGTCGTAATCACACTGGTGTTCTGGTCTGTATTAGCTTTCTCTTGCTGCTCTAACAAATTACTACAAATTTGATGGATTAACGCAGATTTATTCTCTTAAAGTTCTGGAAGCCAGAATTCTGGAATCAGTCTCAATATCTTAAAGTCAGGATATTGGCAGGACTAGTTCCTTTTGAAGAATCTCAGGGAAATCCATTTTCTTGCCTTTTATCGCTCTGGAGGCCACCTGCACTCCTTCCTCCACTCCCTCCAACCTCTTGCTTCCCTCATAAAGTCTCTGATTCCGTAGTCAGATCTTCCTCTTATGAGGATGTGTGTGATCACTGGGAGTCCACCTGCATAATCTGGGAAAACCCTCTCTCTCAAAATCCTTAATCACACCCGCAAAGTCCTTTTCTCCACAGGAATTAACACTCCCAGGTTCTGGGGATTTGGACTCAGATCTCTAGCGATGGGGATGGGGGTGGGTGGGCACAGTAGAGGGTGATTCTTATACTGTCTGGAAGCTTGTTTAGGAGGGACCAGTGAACATTTAAATCTGTGATTTAATATTCAAAACGTTCAAGGTTGAATGTATTCCCATGTTTCAGATGGGGAAACTGAGGCACTGAGAGATGTAACTTGCTCAAAGTCTCAAGTGAGTGTTCAAAGCATGTCTGGCCACAGAGCCCACACTTTTAACCACTATGTTCCATTGCCTCTCTGTAAGGAGTCTTCAGTAAATGGTCACTATTACTGGTTTTATAGAGCCCAGAAATACATGTTTGGGAGCCTTACTCCTGTAGTTCTTCTCTGCTTTCTCTCATGAAGAGAGAGAGAGAGAGAGAGAGAGAGAGAGAGAGAGAGAGAGAGAGAGAGAGAGAGAGGTTCTTATTGACTTGCTCTAGAAGTCACACCTGAGTGAACCACCTGCCCATGGGGGACACCACACGTGAGCAACGAACAGATTTTGTAATTTTGTAGTCTGGCATTTAAGCCGGTGCCAAGCAGATTACTGATAGAAAGATTTCAGAGAAACATCATAAAATGATGATTAAGCTAAAAAGAATTTGAATGGTAAAAACTTAGTCTGAAGTCTATACATTTATGGCTACTCTGTGCATGTGTGTAAAACTTCGGTCTTGACTCTGTGGCTGTGCTCAGCACTTGGAAAGGCAGAGAGGGTGGGGTGGTGAGAGGTGATCATGCCGGTTCCCCTCTGGCAGACCTCCACTGCGCTCACAGAGACCTGGGAAGTGCAAGACAGTGCACTGCATGGTGGGTAACCGCCCAGTTTCTGAGGCCAGATGGTGTGTGTTCAAATTCGCACGCCACCATTCACTAGCTGTGTAACGCGGATCAGGTTTATTTAACTTTTCTGTGCCCTAGTCTCCTCAGGAGAAAATGAACTTGAAAATGATACCTACCATAGAAGGTTTTGTTAAAAACCCCTTGCCTTTCACGTAAGTGCTCAGTACATGCTAATTATTATTATCCCTGTATCGTCTCTAATGGGCTTGGGAGATCACCATGCATTTGGGAAGAGGAAGATGCGTTCCTTTTGGAAATGGTAAGGGAGTCACTCCTGGTTTGAGGGAATAAAGAAGACAGATAGTACGCTGTCTTAATCAGCTGGGGCTGCTCTAATAAAATACCGTAATGGGCCGGTTAAACAGCAGACATTCCTTTCTCCCAGTCCTGGAGGCTGGAAGTGAGACCAGAGGGTCAGCCTGGATGGGTTCTGGGAGGGCCCTCTTGCTGGCTTGTAGATGGCTGTGTTCTCACTGTGTCCTCACAAGGCAGAGTGAGAGAGTTGGTCCCTGCCCCCTTTTAAATTTTTTTTTTTTTTTATTGATTTCAGAGAGGAAGGGAGAGAGATAGGAACATCAATGATGAGAGAAAATCATTGATTGGCTGCCTCCTGCACACCCCTTACTGGGGGAGGGGTTGAGCCCATAAGCCAGGCATGTGCCCTTGACCGGAATCGAACCTGGGACCCTTTAGTCCACAAGCGGACGCTCTATCCACTGAGCCAAACCAGCTAGGCCCCCCGCCTCCCCACACACACACCTTTTTTTTTTTTTTAATGTCAATAATCTCATTTTAACAGCCCCACCCTCAAGAGTTCATCTAAATCTAATTTCTCTCCAAATACCCCACCTTCAAATACCATCACACTGGAGGCTGGGGCTTAACCATATAAATTTTGGGGGGACCTCTAACATTCAGTCCATAATATTAGCAAACAGCAAAGTGAAGAAGATGGTTTCAGATTGTAGTAAATGTCATGAAGAAAATGTTTCTCGTAAGAATGGGCTCCTTTGTGCCTGAGATTGGGGTGAGATAAGAGAAGTTTACTCCAGTTAGGTGGTTAGTTAGGGTGGGCCTCTTTGGGCTGGGATCTGAGTGAGGACAGAGATCTGGGAAGAGTTTTTAGGTAAATGGGAGCAGGAAGGCAATGGACTTAAGATGGGGAAAAGCTTGGGGTGTTGGGGAGACAATGACATTAAATCCCAGTGTGGCCGGGGGACATGCAGGAAGAGGTGAGTGGTAGGAATGATGTTTGGGAGATGGGCAAGGGCTGGAGGAGGGGGTTTTATCCTAAGTGATATGCTCCTGGAGGATCTTAGCCAAGTGGAGATTGCCCTGCTTACTGTTTCATACTTGATGTGTTTTCTAAGTGCTGTAATCTGTGATCCACATTACTACTATGGACAGAAGAATTTATTAAGGACCTACTGTGTGCCAGGCGTGTGCCAGCCACTCTTCACACATGTGATAGGAAATAAACTGGAAATTTCAAGACAGGTACCAGGATGCTATAGATATAAATTCCAAAGTGAGATGTAAGAGCAAATGCAGATTTTCAAAGGAGTGGGAGAATTCACCGGCAGGATATACAGGGTAGTAAGAGTGCATTTGTGAAGAGGATTTCTCTGAAGACAGCCCATACCAAGTCCCTCCCTCTTCTCCCCTGCAATGAGGGACTTCCATAAGACAACTTGGAGAGTGGGTTGTTTTGCTGGCATTTCGTGGGCATGGCGAGACTGGGTTTGACATGGAGAGTGGGTGGGGTGGAGGGAAGAAAATGAGAAGGGAGAGAGAAGGAAGTAGGGAAGTAGGTCAAAGGCACATGATGGTGGGCTAGAGGTGTAGACTGGTCAGAGTATTGGGTTAGAGTCATTTAAAAGGAGAATGCCCAAGAAGACCATCTAGACTTCTGAGTTCTCTGTGGAGTACACACTGGCTTGGGGAGGGAGATAATTCGAAGACAAATCAAATGTGATTATTGTCACAAACTGGACCTTCCAATTTCTGAATCAAGACTGTATTTGAGATGCAGCTGGAGGTTGTTTTTTTTTTTTTAATATATTTTATTGATTTTTTACAGAGAGGAAGGGAGAGGGACAGAGAGTCAGAAACATCGATGAGAGAGAAACATCGATCAGCTGCCTCCTGCACACCCCACACTGGGGATGTGCCCCCAACCAAGGTACATGCCCGTGACCGGAATTGAACCTGGGACCCTTCAGTTCGCAGGCCGACACTCTATCCACTGAGCAAAACCAGTCAGGGCTGGAGGTCGTTTTATTATCTAAGGCCCATATGTTGTGGGCCATGCTCCAGACAGTCTTCCACCAAATGCAAAGAGAAAATCCCCCCACGAATACATTTTAAAGGGAAGTGTTGTTTTGATTATAACCCCCAAACCACTCTTGTTCTAACATTACTGGTTATATGTGGTATTTCCCTTAACCCTCTCAGAGGTGGGTAATCTTATCCCCACTGTAAAGATGAAGTGTTTCCATTAATCAGCATGAGGTCACAAAGCTAGTAGGAGTCAAACAGGGGTTGAGCCCAGAGCCTCTCTTAGCCACTGTGCCATGCAACCTAGGAAGCAGTGACGGACCAGCCATCGGATAGTTGGACAATGAACTGTTGGGAATAGCTCATGGGTTTTGATTTACTTTAAGAAAAAAGGATATCCACCAATGTACCAAGCCTACTTCTTCTCCCAACTGAGGACACCTTGAAAAGCTCCTTGAAATGAAGCGAGACCTTGACCCCATGGCTCATGGCATTTTCTCTGGCGTATTCCAATAGGGTAGAGTTGGGCTTTCGGGGGGATGAGAAACATGGGGTGCTACTTTCTCCCTAACTTCCTGTGTCTCTCTTCCCCTACGGGCTTCAGGGAGGACCCAGTACTGTGAGTTCAGGGTCAGGCCTATGGACTGCTGTGGTTCACCAGGGTCTTTATCTTGCAACCAATTTGCTGAGCTTTTTGGGGCTGGGGGAGGTTGTTAAAGCTCAGAGCCTTGCTGGTAGGTGAGGAATCGTACTTTTCAGAGGGGCCCTTGGGTACCTGTGAAACACAGCCCCTCTGCCTCTCCCTGCTGCTCTGTCACCTTTCTCGGGAGCATCCTGAAACCAGCTGCATTTGTCTCTGTCACCATCTCCAGGATAAAGCCCTTGTTAAACACCCATCGTTAGGATCTTGGCTATCAGATAAATAAAATACTGCTCTATATTCAAGCATGGCCTTTACAGCATTATATTAAAACAATAAATCAAGTATCACAGACTCGGCATTCGCACCAGCTTTTATTGCATTATCCCGTTCTCTCCATTATCCAGCTTTAAAATCCCTCCCCCTGCATTTATGATTTTGAAACATTACATCAGTTATGTCCCCCTGGCACTTTAATCTAATCCAACACTTTAAGGGGGTAGGTAAGTGTTTAGGACACTGGGCCAGGCTCTGATCATTTTATGAAACCGTTGTTTTATAGAAGAACATTACCTTTATTACCAGATTCCACGGTGGGGTGGTGGTGGGGTGGTGGTGGTGGTGTGTGTGTGTGGGGGGGACAATCTGGTTATAATTAGAAATAGCGTTTCTTGTGGGCTGTAGTAGAAAGCTCAGCCTTTGAGGCTGAGATACTGCTTCCTTGATGGGTCGTAGCAAATTCATTCAAGATGTCTAAAGAAACAGGTTCATGGTCAGCTTGGTGCTTCTCCTTGGGGGTTTATGTTACTGGTCGGAGCAGGTGGTTCAATGGAAAAACCCGACTCTGTGCCCTGCAGTGGTGTCAGTCATTCACATCACAATCGTCCCTGTACCGAAGCAGAGCCTTTATATACTGGCTAACGCAGTTTCTTCAAATTACCTCCAACCGAACTGGCTGTCATTAAACCGTTAGTGCAGTGGGTTCCTTCTTACAAGATGGGAGGTTGGACTCCTGCAAGAGGAATGGGCTGCCGAGGTCTGTGTGTGTAGTTCCTCAATACCCGTTTCTTTTACTTCCCTTGTACTGGGGGTGGGGATAGTGCACAGATCAAAGTATTTTTAAACAATAACCCGAACTATGACAGTAGGATACTGTTTAAAATTCAAGTGGCCTGTCTTTCATATAGCATGAGTCTCTGGTAGTTTGGGAGAATGGCTATAGGAAGCAATAAATGTCAACGAAATGTCAACTCATGTGTGGATTTACTGGGTCTCTGGTGCATTTCTGAGGAAATGTGGTGGCATTTGGTCATCGCATTCTTTGAAGGTATCACACAGAGTAGGTGCCATAAATAGATCCGGCGGATTTCAGACCCACCTGTGCACAGGCAGCAGTCCAGCCCTGGAGGGATGCACGGCACTTTCCTCCCAGGTTCGCTTTGCCAGAGGATTCTTTTCGCTCCGATGTGAAAAGTCGGCGGGCAGACGTGTCCAAATAGCGGTGGGTGGTCTTTGGTGTTCCTAGCCCTTTTGGTGGAAGCCTTTTCATGTGCCCAGGGTTTTGAGCAGCCACGGTGGGTGCAGGAAGGTAAGCAGGACGGTGGGCGCCATGGAAGAAAAGTGGAAAGAACTCTGGCACCGGGAGCTGGTATCAGCAAGGGCTCTCTGAGACCACTCCAGTCCCTGCCTGCCTAGGAGGACGTGTGCATCTTCTCTGCTTCTGCTGCAGAAAGACCTCTGAGGAGCCCAGACCTGTCTGAGTCAGCATGGTCTTCAGGGACTGAACTGAGCTGAGCTGAGCTGAATTCACCGGCAGCTAGTTTGAATATCTGTCTCTCTTCTCTTTATTAACACCGAAAGTAAATGTGTCAAACTTCTTATAAAAAAGCTGAATCAATAAATGATTTATCTTCCTTTGATATTGCTTCCTATAGCCATTCTCCCAAACTCCCTGAATTCTACAGCCCCGATTTTTCCTTCTCTAATATTGAAAAGGCACCATTTACGGAGCGCCTACATGTGACAGGCTCAGCCCTTTATGTTACACTAGAGGCTGATGCACGAAGTTCATGCACCGGTGCGGTCCCTAGGCGGAAGGGCAGGTTTCAGCCGAGCTCTGGGCCCTGGGCAGCACCTGGGCCCCTGGGATCCCATGTGCGCCCTTCCGCCTGAGTCACGGTACCCGAGTCCCCACATGGAGATGCAGTGAGGTCAGCTGGATGCCGCAGGCTGGGGTGCAGTGTGGGCCTCTGTGCCACCCAGTGGTGCCACAAGGAAGCCGGGCAGGCAATGCGCTCTCTCCCGGCCGGCCTTATAAACCTGCTCCTGCACGAACCCAGGGGGAGCCCGACCGGCCCCTGCAGTCCTGGTGGCTCACCTGGAAGAGGCCACGTGGGTGCGGGGGCGAGCTCCTCTGGGTGCCGGGCACCTGAGCATGGCGGGGGGCGGGGGAGAAGGCTTCCCCAGTGTGTGAGCCCTGGCGTCCAGGGGAAGGATAGCAGGGGGAGTGAAAGCGAGCTCGGCGGACACCCCGCATTCTCACCGCACCTCCATCCTCATCATCCCTGCCCCCAGGTAGCCGGCGAGAGGTGGAGAGATTGTAGCCAGTGCCCACCATGTTATGCATCACCCCCTGATGGTCAGCGCATGTCTCAGCGAGTGGTCGAACTCCCGGTCTCCTGGTCAAATGACCATCTGAGGGGACAATTTGCATATTAGGCTTTTATTATATAGGACTAGAGGCCCGGTGCATGAAATTCGTGCATGGGGGTGTGTGTCCCTCAGCCCAGCCTGCACCCCTCCAATCTGGGACCCCTCGAGGGATGTCCGACTGCACATTTAGGCCCGGTGGGATTGGGCCTGAATGGGAAGTCGGACATCCCTCTCACAATCCAGGACTGCTGGCTCCCAACTGCTCCCCTGCCTGCCTTCCTGATTGCCCCTAACCGCTTCTGCCTGCCAGCCTGATCACCCCCTAACCACTCTCCTGCCAGCCTGATTGATGTTTAACTGCTCCCCTCCAGCCTGATTGCCCCTAACTACCCTCCCCTGCAGGCCTGGTCACCCCTAACTGCCCTCCCCTACAGGCCTGGGTCCCCCCCAACTGCCCTTCCCTGCAGGCCTGGTTGCTCCCAACTTCCCTCCTCTGTTGGCCTGGTCACCCCTAACTGCCCTCCCCTGCAGGCTTGATTGCCCCCAACTGTCCTCCCTTGCAGGCCTGGTCCCTCCCAACTGCCCTCCCCTGCTGGCCTGATCTCTCATAACTGCCCTCCCCTGCTGGCCTGTTCCCTCCCAACTGCCCTCCCCTGCGGGCCATCTTGTGGTAGCCATCTTGTGTCCACATGGGGGCAGCAATCTTTGACCACATGGGGGCAGCCATCTTGTGTGTTGGAGTGACGGTCAATTTGCATATTACTCTTTTATTAGATAGGCTAGAGGCCTGGTGCATGGGTGGTGACCAGCTGGTTTGCCCTGAAGGGTGTCCTGGATCAGGGTGGGGGTTCCCTTGGGGCATGGGGCGGCCTGGGTGAGGGGCCTGTGGTGGTTTGCAGGCTGGCCACACCCCCCAGCAACCCAAGGAGGCCCTGGTATCTGTGATTTATTTATCTTCTATAATTGAAACTTTGTAGCTTTCAGTGGAGGCCAGGGCAGGCCAGGAACTTGGCTTCCTCCATTGCTGGGGAAATCCAAGCCTCCTGCTCACTCTGTGGCCACAGCCATTGTTGTTGGGTTTTATTTATCTTCTATAATTGAAACTTTGTAGCCTTGAGTGGAGTCCAGGGCCTGCCAGAGTGTGCGGGGAAGCTTGGCTTCCTCCATTGCCAGGGAAACCCAAGCCTCCTGCTTGCTCAGTGGCCGCAGCCATCTTGGTTGGGTTAATTTGCATACTTGCTCCTGAATGGCTGGTGGGCGCGGCTTGTGGGTGTAGTGGAGGTACGGTCAATTTGCATATTACTCTTTTATTAGATAGGATTATCTCTAGAATGGCTGCAAGGCATGTGGAATTAGCCCCATTTTACTAGTGGTGAAACTGAGGCTCTGATTGCCTAAGTAACTGAATCTGCTCCATGTCAAAGCAAATGTTTGAACCCCCACCCTCTTTCTGCTCATCCCTTAATGGGGGTGCCACAGAAATGCCTGCCTGCCTCTGAATTTGGGGAGCCTTTCTGAACAAATAGTAAATGTCAGTGTAATATATTCAAAGCTGTTTAGCTGCACAGTCCATCCAGAAGCAGAATCATTGCAAAGGGTTTCAAACCACAGCTCCTGTTCACCCAGCAATTTTTTCATAACAAATAGAATCCCAACCTCTTTGCAAAATGTTCTGCGTTAATCATTAATCAATGTGATTCAAGACAAAAAGGATAAAGGATTAGATTAGCTGAAATTGAGAAGAGTGTGTCTAACTATAGTGATTATTTTATACTAGAGGCCTGGTGCATGAAATTTGTGTATGGGTAGGGTCCCTAGTCCTGGCTGGTGATCAGCACCGATCTGTGGGCCGATGGGTGGGGCAATCGGGGGGCTCTTCTGGCACCAGCCTTGGCTGGACTAGGGCCTGCAGGCTGGGGGCAGCTCCTGTGTTGAGTGTCTGCCCCTGGTGATCAGTGTGCATCACAGCAACCAGTCGTTCTGAATTTTAGGCTTTTATTATATAGGATGTTGTTTATATGAAGCATTTTTAAAAAATAGTCTTGAATGGGCAATGATTGCTATCAGGGGAAATCATTAAGCATGATGATGCAGAGAAGGAATTCTGGACATGTCCTGTATGTAAAATGCACTAAAGATTTAAAAAAGATTTTTTTGGGGGGGTTTAACTATCCCTCTGGGAATAAAATGGGGGTACCTCAAACTAAACATGAACAAAATCCTGTTTGTGCAAGAACTTTGGAATTTAAGAAAGAAAATGTCTTTGGAAGAAGACTCCATCCATCTAGTTTTATTGTTAGAATAACTCTTCACTCCCTATTTGATAAACCACCTTAATTTGTTCTGTTTCTCCCAAGCCTATCACAAAAGTCTTGCATTTGAATCAACCTACACATGGTTTCTCAGCTTGGCCTTATTTGAGACTCAGACAGGGAGAGAGCGCACATTTTTTCAGGTCCTGTACTAAACATTTGCTTATATGTCCGTCTGAAATATTCCTGCCCTCAAGAATTCTATTGACCACACTAAAAGGAGCATCCCTCACTGGGGAAGACAAAGGGACATTTCCTGGCCTCTTTTCAGGAATAGCTCTAATGGGGACATTGTGTCTTAAAAAAAGAAAAGGGTCCACATGTCTGGTGAAATTGTTAGACAAGCCTCCCTTTCCTGCCCTTAGAAGAACATTAATAATCTGGACCTCACTAACGTAGAATGTATTCTAAGTCACACATATGCTTGAAAAATTGCATTCATTAATAACAAAAACTAGGCTGCATGACATATGCTTGAATCTCCCCAGAGAATATATTATTTGAAAGTCCATTTGGTACCTATTTCCATATCAATAATCAATGTGCTGTATACTGGTCATTTAAATCTGATTATTAAAGCAGATCTGGAAGGAAATTGCCTTGCTAATTCCTAGTGATTCTGTTTTGGCTAGAATATATAGCTTACCTAATAAGCTTGCATATCTTGGAATACCCAGTAATTCAGGACTTTTTTTTCCTCTGACTGATCTTGGGCAGAATCCATCTAATTAATGAAATTTTTCTGTGTTTCAGTGCTGACAGCTTTCCTTTCATGTTTAAATTTTACATTGAACAATTTTTATTCCTCGAAATAAAAAACAGATTACACAAGGGTCTTGAAAATATTAATAAACGGCAACTATATACGTGTTTAGGAAGGGGAGTTGGAAATGCATTGAGGCTCATTTCTTACCCTTGGCTGGCATCACAGGTTGGTGATGGTGGATTTTATGAGTCAACGTGGCTGGGCCGTGGTGCCTAGATATTTCGTCAAACATTACTCTGGATGTTTATGGGAAGGTATTTTTTTGGATGAGATTAGCATTTAAATCGCTGGGTTTTGAGTAAGACAGATTACCTTCCCTCATGTGGGTGGTCCTCATTCACTAAGTTGAAGACCTTCATAGAACCAAGACTAATCTGTGCTGATCGAGAAGGAATTCTGCCAGCAAATGGCCTTTGAACTGGATTGCAGCTCTTCCCTGAGTCTCCAGCTTGCTGGGCTACCATGGAGATTCTGGACTTGGACCTCCATGATTACATGAGCCAATTCCTTAAAGTATCTATCTATCTATCTATCTATCTATCTATCTATCTATCTATCTATCTATTATCTATCTATCATCTATCCATCCATCCATCCATTATGTATGTATATATGTTGGTATGTATGTATCTATCATCTGTGTATGTATGTATCTATCTATCTACCATCTATCTATGTGTCTACCTATCTATTCATCTGCCTGTCTATCTCCTGTTGGGTCTGTTTCGCTGGACAACCCTAATACAACAGGCTTCCCAGAACATTAACTGTCCCAGAACATACCTAGCACCATGCTTGGCACATTGTAGAAAGCTTTCTAAATGCCATGAGTTGGCCAGCTTTTAGGTCTGAGGCAGAATGACACTTAATAAAGTTTATTTGTCCCTGTTTTCCGTTGGGTGTTTGTGTAGTTTTTAGCACAATGGTCATGGTTAGTAAACATATGTGAGAATTTTGTAGAACACCTGGGCAGGAGCGGGCAAAGCAGTCCAATGGCATAAAACTAGAGGGAAAATAAATTTTTATTTTTTGGCAAAATTCCACTCACCGAAATGGTTTTAGGCACTTTCTAAATGTCAGGCTTAAACTAGCACATGTGAAGAGTGGGAGAGAATGGGTTGTTGAATTTAAATAGGAAAAATGTTAACTTTTTATACGTTTAAGGGAACTTTGAAGTATTTAAACAAGCACAATTGGCCTCCACTGTGTAGTTCAGATAATAAGAGAAATGCAGGTTTCTGTGCAATGAACTGCTACGTTGTATATAATATTCGTTTTATGAAATACTTTTTCCTTCATAAAAGTGATGCATAGGAAAATATAGACAATTTGGAAAATATAGAAAGATAGAAAGTAGGGTGGGAATCACTTTTAAAAGATGATTATTATCAACGTTTTAGAGGATTCTCTTTCAGTCTTCTTTTTCTTATGCCTTTTCTTAGTGATTGGATTTTACATAGTTGTATGACATTGTAATACACAAAATAATTTGCATTCTCTTTTCTTTTTATGTGAAATGAATATTTATTGAAAATCTATGGAAGTATGGCCAAATTTCCCAAGGAGAGGATCTAATTTTGCTGGAAATCAGAGCAAAACAACTGTAAAAATAAAGGAAAAAAATTGGCCTGTTATTACTGTGAGAGCCTTTCTTGCCTGCCCCATGGGTCGTTGGTGTCTCTGTGAGTCTCTCTGGACTATCAGACCACAGGGTATTGGAAAGGTGGACCTCCCAGGCTAGTGGTCACATGTTCCAGTTCCAGCCTGGCTGCCCACCGAGGAGGAAGTGAAGTAAGGTTGGGCATGTTTTCTCATCTGTTAAGAGGGGATTATAAAGCGTCCTCTCTCATAACTGTTGCAAGGGTAACATGAAAACATGGAGAAAACACTCAGAATGATGCCTAGGACACCACGAGCTCTCAGTCAATGACAGCCATTGGTAGATGACACAAGACTGCTTATAGGCACACCATTCATATACTCCGCAAAGACAATAATAAGCCCCCAGTTAGCGAGTGCAACATATTAAGTGCTTCACATAGATGTCATATTAATACATCTGTTCATGCAGGCACTGCCATGCTCATTCTGCTGATGGGAAACAGGCTTGGGACCTGTTACATAGCTTCCCCTAAGTCTCCTGGGCGGAGGGGGTGGGGTGCGGGGACGGGGTGGAGAGTGAGAGGCCAAGCCACCTATTGTTCAGGATCTCCTGTGGCCTTTAAAACAAATAGGCCCAGGTATCTTCGGTCTCACCTGTGCAGAGGTGGGAGCATCTGCAACTGGAGAAGGAAGTGGGAGGAAAGAAGAAAAGGGGGATTTTTTAAAAAAAAATTGATTTCAGAGAGGAAGGGAGAGAGATAGAAACATCAATGATGAGAGAGAATAATTAATCAGCTGTCTTCTGCACGCCCCTTACTGTGGATCAAGCCTGCAATCTGGGCATATGCCCTGAACGGGAATTGAACCATGACCACCTGGTTCATAGGTCAACACTCAACCACTGAGCCACACCAGCCAGGCGAAAAGGAGGATTTTAACCAGTTTGCTTTGTGATTCACAAGGAGTATTTTACCAAAAGAATGGGAGTTACATTGAAATCTCTTTCAGTGGCTACACAAATTCTTTCAGCCTCGATGCTCTGAGACTAGACCATCTGAGATACAACTTTTGATCATTGTGCTCAAAATCATTTTTTGTTAAAAATTAAAACCAACAAGAAAGGAAAATGTCTGTTCTCCACGAGGAATTGCATAAATGGAAGACACACGTTTTCTTTTCCCAATTTTCTCTAGGAAATAAGTTGTATCTGAGGATGGTAGCAGAGAATGGGAGTCTGTTCTTATACATGGTTATATCAGCAAAAAGCTTTGGAAGGAAACACCCAGGGTAATTTATCAAGGAAACTGCTTTTGACTCTATTCTTTTCCCATGGGGTGTGTGAAGCTTCAGCAGGTGCCAATTTGGTGTTTAGTATGACAAGCTTGTGAAATGGCAGCAGCTAATAAGAAAAGGGGCAGGTTGATTTGGCTTCTTTCGTATATGAAATAGAAGGGGGAAAGAAACGAAGATGCGTGGATCCTTCTGCATGTACTGGGTCCTTTAACAAACATGTAATTTACATAGAATTTCACACACATCTAGTTTAATTGCCACGAAATTCCTTTATTCATTCAGCTAATAGTTATTGAGTGCCTACCACTGAGCAGACACGAGGTAAGGTGCTGCGTTTGCCAAGTGAGCAGGGAGAGCTAGTGAGGAAGACAGACACTTGGATAGGAAGGCACCATACTGTGGAGGTAGGGGGTGATGTGAGAATCCACAGCAGGGCCCCCTCCGCTAATAAGGTCTGCAGCTGAGAAAGTTGGGTTGTTAACATGATTGTGCTGACTAGTAAGTACAGTAATGAAGTCAGGATTCCTTGCTGTCTGTGTGGTTCCTTCAAAGCCATTGTTGCACATCATCTCTCAGAGAAGCTCCAAGGAATCCATTGAAAATGCTGTATTTCCTCACTTTCTTCTTTATGCTCATATGCGGTTTGCCTCATCTGGCCCCATCTCTGAAGTGTGACTGTGTCTCTTCTTGAGAGGAGTTAGAAGCAGGATTAGGCAGACGGGGTAAGGGGTGGGAGAAGGAGAAAGCGTGGATGTGACCGTTGGCGCTGAAACCACAAAATGTTTTGCAGAAAAACAAGATGTTTTGAGACAAGGATGTTTTTCTTGCAAGTGCAAAACAAAATGCTGCAAGAAGGCCTGGAACCAATCAGAGAGCAACACAGATAGACAAAAAGCGGGCCTTTGGCAGATGTAGGGGGGAGAGCAGGATGCTTCACCGGCAACCCATTTGGGTCCCTTCCCTGAGCCGGGAGTGTGTGTTCGATTCCTGCCTTGCTTGAGCTCCTGTGGTGAGCAGCTCCATTCTTTGAGTCGGTGGGAGTGTGAGGCATGACTCCTGGAAGCATTCCTGCTCGCTGGGTTCCGGTATCGCTCTTACCCAGTGCGTTTTCTTCCCTAGCTCCCTGCTCCTCCTCTCCCCTCTTAACCGTCCCTGGAGGGCTGAAGATATGGTAACAGCCATTACAATAGCATTAGTGAGCCTGCCACGCAGCCAAGAGCGAGAACCACTGTTTCCATGTCCTCAGCTCCTCCTGCCTGCCTGCGGGCTTCGGTGGTGGGAAAGCTTGGCTTCTGCCCCTCCTTCCCTCGGGGTTTACGCTGGGAGCCACAGTGGTTCACAGTGACAGGTCTTTTCTCCTCAGTGAAGCGGTGTGATAAGAGGCTGCAGGGCAGGTGTCTGCAAACTTTCTGTAAAAGTCCGGATAGTGAATTCTTAGGCTTCATGGGCCTTATGGTTTTGGCTACAGCGACTCTGGAGTTTGTTGTGTAAAAGTGGCCATGGGCACATCAGCAGGAAGAGAAATGATGAACTGCGTGCGTTGGCTTGAGGACTTCCTGTCGGTCTGGTGGAAACTTTAGAAGTGCGTGGCAGTCTGAGGCTTCCTTTTCATCCCCGTCTTCCCCTGTCTCCTTCCAGGGCCCAGACGTGCACCGGGGTCTGATGGCTCCCTCACCTTCTCTACTTCCCTCTCCATCATCCCTCACTGATCAGTCTCTTGCATGTCTAACCCCCTTCTGGCATGTGCTCCTAGGAGAACCCAAACTAACAGGACAGGAGTTGCAGGCAGGGCCTTGTTTATGCACCTGGTTGAGCATGGGGTTCAGTTGGAGTCTCGTTTTAATAGCAGGTGGGTCAGATCCCTTGTCCCTTCCACTAACGTAAGGCATCGGAGTGCAACGTGTTCCCTTGCTGCCAGGGCTGTGGTCAGCTCAGCAGGGAATAAAATGCCGCATTGCCCTCTCAGATGTGTCCTTGATGGCCACTAACCCGAAGATTCGAACCGCTCTTCTACTATGTGCATTTTTGCCAGAGAAGACCCCTCCACATCTCGGAGCGTCAGCTCCTCACTGGGGCGTTTCTTGCTGTGAAGATGCAGCAGGTCGAACACCTTTCCCAGGGACCCAGCATTGATCTGTTTCCTTCCCAAGCAACTTGCGATCCTTCTCTGTCCTCCTGACAATGTAACTCCAGGTGCAGAGTTCATAAACGAGTTTATAAACAGACTGACTCCATCTCTCGCTCCATTTCTCTAACTTCAGAACACAGCTGCTATTACCTGGGCCACTGGCTCGGCGCTTTCCACCAACTATTCTGTTTACTGACCACTAATGTACTATTTCTTGGTAGGGTTTTTTTTTTTTTTAACTGTATAAAAGGAATCACAAAGAAAAGGGTTGTGAGAGGGGGGACCTATAGAGTTAGAGCAGCCTTCTGGTATTTTTGGGAAGACACAGGTTCCAATCCCAGTCAGATATTCACTAACCATAATTCCTCTAGTGGGTTTTATCATGTTTATGCATCTTAGTTTTCTCACCTGAAAAAGATACTGCCGCATGGTTCTGGGGAAAGTAACTGATGTAGGTGCTCCATTTATGAAGGAGCCCTGGAGTAATGGAGGGCTTCACCCCTGGACACTGGAGACCAAATGATGATGACGGAGGGACATTCTAGGGAGCTTGACTTGCTAGGTGTTAGTAGCAGGTGTTAAATACATGGGAGCTAATATTTAAGCTCTAGGAATATGAGGAGCCATAGGGTTAGAATTATATTATTGACTCCTAGAGGGCAGGGCAATTGGGAATCTCTGTGCCAAGATGAGGCCTTGCCCAGTATGTCCATCACACATACTGAATGGCTGGGTAACAGCAAGAAGCCAGTACATCCTTCACACATACGGAGTGACTGACTACCGGCAAGGAGGATGAGATGAACTGAACCTAGCAACCCAGGAAGGGTAGGAGACCACCAGTGCAAGAACATGTCTCACCTCTTGTGTCCCCAAATCTGTTTTCTTTTTCCCAAAACACGAACCAAAGGAGGAAGGAGGTGGCTTTGAGAGGAAACTGTTTGGATGCTCCATTGTTCACTCATTTAGCAGCGTTAGCAGCTCTGGGCCTGGTGCACAGATATGATCGTGGAAGAAGGCTGATCCATGTCCTCAAGGAGCTGTCAGTCCAGTCACAGAGGGAGGTCATGACGGGTCACGGTGGGGCCCTGCCGGGAGGGAGGGAGGGCCGGCACAGAAGTCTCCTGAGAGGAACTGCCACGGGAGGATTGTCTATGAGTCAGCGAGGAGGAAGCAGGGAGCATTACCCCAAAGGCTAGAGGCTGCGGAGGGGCTGGTTGTTGAAGGGGATTTTTCATAAGCGGTGTGCCAGCAGAACTACAGAAAGTAAGGAGTCTCCCTAGCCAAGGAGATAAATTCTGCAGGGACTGCAGCTGGGGCATGGATATTATTATTTTCACCAACATAATCTTAGTAACGTGTAGCTTGGGGATGCATCCCGTGGAGTCCCAGTGCGCACGCCCAAATGTCTACTAGTAAAGCGCTCGGCAGAGCGGAGGCCGAATCTTTGATGTGATGTTTAGAGACAGACACAGGTTATCTCCAGGGTCTCTTCCCGAGCTGCAGGAGGGATTCTCGGCAGACACGCTGAAACGTGCAAGCCCTCAGCTCCCACACCACACCGACAGAGAGTTTGGATTCTATGATGTTTGTTTCTCTACCGATTGTGGGTTACATTCCCCGGATCCACACAGGCAGTTAGGTAAGAAATTGCGGGAAGGAGTCATACCAATTCTCTAGCTTCATGCCCCTTTGCAGCCCTCACGTAGATCCCCTTCCACAGAGACACCCATCCCCCAGGTGCCCTTCTGGGCCACACCAGGACTCTGATTGGTGCATTTCCCGACAACGTGCACCCATGAGCTCCGTTCCATTGCCCGCCTCGCCACCTTTGCATTAAGACAACCATGGAGGAGTTTCCACTTTGCCTTTGGAGCCGGCCCATCCTCTCTGCTTCACTCTCCGCAGCCTGCCTTCTCCCACCTCACCCTACAGACCCTCTATGGCTGAAATAGCCTTCCTTCTGCTTCTTAAAAAAATACATTTTTATTGATTTCAGAGAGAAAGGGAGAGGGAGAGAGAGATAGGAACATTAACGATGAGAGATAATCATTGATCGGTTGTCTCCTACACCCCCCTCTCCCCCCCCAACCCCCCGACATACACACAGGAGATCGAGCCTACAACCTGGGCATGTGCCCTGAGTGAGAATTGAACTGTGACCTCCTGGTTCATAGGTGAATGCTCACCCACTGAGCCACGCCCGCTGGCCTCCTTTCTTCCTTAATATATCCACATCTCCATTGCCCTGAGGCACTTTCATTTAGCCTGCACTCATCTCCCCACTGTTAATAAAGTCTGCATTATTTATTTTTTCCCTGTTCAGTTGATAGCATGGTTTCAACGCTCTCTGTCATTCACCCAAACACTGTGAAGCTGTGTTGTAAGTGTGACTTCTCTGAGGATGCTTTGCTTCGTCCGCCCAGAAGGCTCGGCTGGGGATCACAGGGTGATACAGAGGGTCTCCCATCATCGTTTTCTTTTACTTCTTCCCACAGAGTAAGTGGTGAAGCTAGAGCTCTTAAAATTCAGCGAGAAAACCTTGCTGCTTTCACGCGTGACTGGACCCTCTGCAAGTGCCCGGTTCTCACCTTTATCTGATGCCCAAGTAATAACTGGAAGCCGGTGAGGCTGCTGGCTCCGGCAGCTGTGAGCTGTATTTTCCAGGCCATCTTTGGGGTGCCTCTGATGTGGCCAAGCTGACCCATTGAGAATCAAAATGCCTTTCTTTTCACTGCTGCATTTTGGCCTGGACTTGGATTGCAGCCAGACATCAACCTGTGGCCCCCACAGACCCTACAGGGGGCCCCACAGGGGCTATCATATTTGTTTCATTTATTATTATCTCCTGAGGGAGTGTTTTTGTAACATTTAAACAAATAAAAAGTCAGTTTTTTCCCCCTAATATTCAGGACAGTATGTGTGTCATATAAAAATGAGTATAGTAATTTTTATTACGATAGGAAAAAAATTGCACCCTGAATCCCACCTTCCAGAGATAACCTTGGTATTTAATCATGTCTACAATGATAGATAGAGACAAGGACCCATAACTATGTGTGTGCCTGTGTTATACACACTTTAATTTAAAAAAATCAGAATCGTATCATACCTAAACTTTTGTAGCTGGAACATCTTTTCATGCCAATGCGTATTCATCTGTTTCAGTTTTCAGAGCTAAATAGTACCCATTTCCTATCACTGCAGAAAACTTTTCTTAACTGATTTCTCTTCTGGTCACTTAGGTGGCTTCAAACTTTTCATGACACATACAAAAAATAGACAGAGCCACATCTTTGCATACAGACTTAACTTTTCCTTAGCATAAATTCTTCCAAGTAGAATTGCGTCTGAAGGCACCTTTTTGAGGTTTTGACACCATCCTGCCAAATTAGGCCCCCCTCCCGCCCCCAATCTCTGGTTAATATTCATCAATATAAACATTGATAGGATGTACCAGTTCCTGCTCACCCTGAGACTTGTAAGTAGGTAGGAATATTGTGGTCCTGCAGATACGCTGAGAAAGACAGCTAACAGGTGTCTGGAATCGGATCACGGATAACAGGTGACGGTGGGTTGGTCGCACCCTACAATGCAGGGTTTGGAAGCTGCCACATTGTGCCTGGACCCTCACCAGCAGAACACTGAGCATTCTTCTAGGTCTGCCCACGTTGCCTGGCCCGTGATGCCTTTCCTGCTGCCTCCTTCTGACCTCACCCCCTTTATTTCTATTCTGTATCACACTATGATTCCCAGGACCGGATTCTGTGCTCAGCTCTTTTGGTCTCTGCTTTTATGTGTATAGGGGCTGCTTCTCCACCCTGACTTCAATTCCTGAGGGAGAGGAATGTTTGAGTGTCTTCCGTAAGTCCAACCTTGCCTGGCACCTGACAATGCATACAGTAGGTGATAAATCCTGCTGGCCCAGCTGACTTTCTGACTAGACAGCCTTCTCCTGGAGCTATTGCTTAGTGGGCATTTCTAGGAAGTTACATAAGTCATAAAAAATAGTGGTTTGGATGGAAAGAGTGTTTTCTTTACAACTTCTAGAAAATAAAACCATACACTGTGCTGGGGGAACCTTTTCCTAAGCCTTCAGAGAAATGCATCACATTCTTTATTATCCCTCTGAGGAGTCATATAGCTTGCTATTTTCAAGCTGTGTTACATGGAAAATCGAAGCTTAAATCAAGTTTGCCTCTTGTTGTCCCTCAGTTCCAGTCTCTTGATTTTATTTCCTGAGCCAGAATTTGTAGGAGGAAGGGCACATGCACGGACGGAGTGGAGGCAGCAGGTAACTGATGCCTAAGGAGGGCTTGCTTTCTTCCCCACACCCTCTTTCCTTTCCCAAATTAGCATATTCTTCCACAATTTAACAGCAAACTACAGCAGAAGCAGTTTTCCTGAACTTTAATGCTAATTCTCAGATCACTTGGAATTCTGTTCAAAGGGTTTTCCCAACCTTCTCTAACAGTGACTTGCCTTTCCGTTTCCTTGAGTCTTGGGTTGGGTTGAGAAGATGGAGTGTTGGGTGATAATAAAAACATTGTTAAATTGGGGTGGTGGTTATCATCTGGTAGTATTTTGATGAAGTAACAGCACCATGCGTCATATGAGTCATATGTGTATATATATGAGCCACATAAAGAGAGAGCAGAGAGCATGGGTCATGGGGGTCACTTATACCCATACCTTCTCCACAATCTGATTGCCTCTGAGGTCTAGGACTATGTGGAAAGGTGAGGACACAGTGGAAAAGGGAGGAACATAACAATCTCTCAGGACAGACTTCAGGATCAACAGATTGACCAAGGTTTGTGATTTATTAGTTGGGAATAGCCACACTCAAGCTCTAAGTATTGATGGATATTTTTCTTATTACATTTCAAACATAGAAAATGGTTCTTTCTGAATGAGAAATCTGGGGCCATTTTAGTCATTAGTCATTTGAAACTTTCTCTGCTGGTGTTACATAGAGGAGAAAAATAACAAGAACTAAAACACATTCCTCTCTCTGAATTGCTGATGTAGAACAAAATAAAATGCTTAAGATGAGTAACTCTATTAACCTGGTGGTTTGCTTCTTTTAATATTTTCTCTTTCTCTTTTTGAAGCCTTGTTGTATTCAAATCTTTCCTTATGTGGGAACTAAGAACAATGGAATGCATACTGGGCTGGGTACATATGCATCTATATTAACTCTTTAGTGAGTTCCTGTGGCACCCATAATAAAACCTAACTCCCTACCGTGGTTCCAGAAAGGTACTCAGTTCACATTTGGTTATTGCACATAGAGGGCTCACACCATGAACCCTCAATCCACACGAAAGAATGGAGGTAGATATTCTGAAAATCCTAGGGAATTTCACAATGTTGGCTTATCTTTAGTTATGTCAGGTAGCCTGGTTGTAAACTCCGCCTAATTTGAGGCTACTCTCAGTAGCCAAGTATACACAGTTGGGTGATCTGCAGAGAACCATTGTTCTTGAAGAAAACCAGAATAAGTCACCTCAAAATACGCCACCTTGGCACAGGATTATTTTGAGCTGAAGGCAATTGAGAAGAAGCAGATACAAGAGCTCTTGCCTTCCCCTTATTTGTCTAAAAGCAGGGAGGACACAAGTTAGTCACCGGAGACAACTTTAGACCCTATCAGCTGGCGATGAAACCAGAGGACTCTGCATAACAAATTTTATGAATGACCCTTTATCTACCATTAGTTTCCATTACAGTTACCTTCCTACATTTTGCCCCCACCCCCTTTCAGAAGGCTAAAATCACTTTCCTTTGTTCTATCATTTCTCTATAAATTTATTGTTCCTTGTTATAAATGCTTCATACTAGGAAGCCTGAATTCCAAGCCACTTCTCTGAGTTACTTATCTTTGGGTACTCTCATGTGTTCCATGTGCAACACACTTATTAATAAACTTGTTTTATTCTCTTGTGAATCTATCTTTTCTTACAGAGCCCCAGCTGAGAACCTAAGATCGGTGAGGGAAAACAATTCCTCCCCTACATTCTCCTGATCTGGCAGGTTAAATGAGATTGTAGGGCTCCCAGTGGACTTGCATAGCTGCCCACTGACTCTACGATATTTGGGTGCTCATACAAATAGGCTCAAGTTAGGATTCTCTGGGCTAATTTAGATTGCTTTATCAAGGGTCCTTATCATAGTTATGGTATCAGAGTTTGTGTAGTAGTTGCAGTAGCTGTGATAGTTTGTAAAAATGGTAGATGCAGCACAGCATCTGTAGATTAGAGTTTACACAAGCGTTTTTCCTGCATTATCTCATTTAGTCTCCTGAACAACCACAGAAGCTAGGAGTTATTTTCTCATTTCCGATAAAGAAATTGAGGCTTAGCAAGGTTAAAGGATGTGTCTGAGTCTATTCAAAGACAGTGTGCTATAAAGTTTGAATTTGATGCTAGAAATTTGGCCTCCCATGCTAGTTCTGGGAAAATGTAGGAAGCTGGCAAATGGCAAGCTTCAAGGAGCAGTCTACTTACCAAGGGTGGTGAGCAAAAGCAGTGAAGAGATGTGTGTCTTTGGGTGGGATGGC
The DNA here is from genome assembly GCF_963455305.1 of Plecotus auritus. NCBI lineage: Eukaryota > Metazoa > Chordata > Mammalia > Chiroptera > Vespertilionidae > Plecotus > Plecotus auritus. The sequence continues at coordinate 15,640,261 of NC_137770.1, forward strand.
AGCTTGTGTGAGGTGCAGACTGCTTTCTGTGAAAGGAACTTGGAATCATTAAAATCTTACAGAATACCTGCAGAAGAAACTGCCGTTGAAACACACACACACACACACAACGCTCTCCCTTGCCCGGCTCCAAATCAATTCTTGAAGGCACAACAAAAAGCATACAACTTACTTAAGCATCTGAAGTAATTTTAGCCATTTCTGATAGAAATGTTTATAAAATGAGATAAAACTTTCCCTACCTTCTTAAACAGATTATACAAAACATTTTGAGAGCAGGAATCATGTGTATTTCGTTTATGTGACATCCTTAGCATCTAGCTCTGTATGTAGCACAGAGCAGGCATTCTGTAAGCATTTGTTGAATGAATCAATGAATAAAACAAACAAAAAAAAAGCGCATCTACATAGAACACAATGAAGCTTAAATAAGCTAACATGTTTTGGTGTAACCTCATTTCAAGTTAGTGAAGACCTTTGAGTGTTTATGATCCGGCTACATCTTCATTTATATTTATTTTTTATAACTCATCACTTTTCTGTGGATATGCATGGAAGCACATACTTAGCTGTAACCCCACAGTTGCTAACCTCAGCTAGAACCAAGTTACATTTCACCTCATCTCCATCTGATTTGCGTGGCCTACTGCACCTTGGATTACTTTTCTAAACAAAAGGAAACTGTGTGCTTGCTGACAATCCACTATTTTAAATATACCTTTAGGTATGGATTTTCCATAAAACCCCGTAAGCAGACCAGCCTGTTTGGCTTTTAATTCTGAAATTTACTAGCTCTTCCTAGCCATTTGCAGATGTAAGCTCATTCTTAATTGTTCATTTTTATTCTCACCCCAAACATAGTAAATCTTAATGGCTGCGCTTCCAACTTTAAGAGGGAATGTGTTAGTTGTAGGAAAAAGTATTCGAAACACATAAGATTAGCAACAATATAATAACGTTTCCAAGCTGTCCATAAAAATTTATATTGACTTTCAAAGAGTAATTGTGCTGAGATGGTTTTTGAAGGGACCCTCCAGATGGATGTGTGCTCTCCACCTCAAGTTCTTGTCATTTTTTTCTTTTTTCATCTCAGTCATTCAGAACTGTGAAAATTCTATTTTTCTACTTTAATTATAGAACTGGTTGAGAATGTATTCTGTTGTTTGGCAGTATTACTAAGGCACTCTATTTGTTTATGGCTCTTTGAGAAAGTCATTTTAATAAGGTCAGATTTGCAATTTAAATGAACTTTAATATTTCTTGCAAAGACTGGGGCTGCTTATTTATGTGAGGGGTGAATGCGATAGAAATTTATGGTTTAAAAATACCTTTTCCTCTTTTCTTTTCAAAATGGTGCATCTCAGGTGATAAACGCTTTCAACTGTATTTATATTTTTTTCTCCCAGAAAAGGGCAGAAAATCCAAATCAGTGAAATATATCATGACTCTAAATAGGGTTGTTAATACTGTATTTTTCTGCTTTTTCCCATTAAAATCGCTAACTAAAACCTCTATTGTGTTCATGGATAAATATTACTCATTCACCATCATGTGGGTGAATTCTTCATTCTGCCACTCTTATAACACAAACAAGCAAAAACAAAACAAAGCAAAATCTCTTCTTTAAACTTGAAGGAGTGCTCATTTATTGAATTTATGTAATCACGCTTGACGGAAAGGACTTTCCAATTTGCCAGTCAAAAGAATCTATAACTGAGTGTGTCAGGAAGGCAAGTTTATATCATATCCCTACAATGCAGGTGTCTCCAGGAGGCCTGGGTTTAGAGGAAGTCATTTAATTTGTTGAGAAATTGTTTCTTGATTGGTGTGATGAGAGCAGAAAAACACCACTGTTCTCTCCCCGCCTTGAATTCTGTTGCCTACTGTGTAAGTGCTTTAAATACTCTCTTGGAAACACAATAAAGAATAAAACCATTTAGAAAGTCTGAATGAGTGAAGCTTAAGTAGTGCATGGTTTGTAGCTCCCGAATTGAAAATACTGACTACATTGGAATAGAAGGACTCCTACATAGTTTTTATACCAAGATAAGAATGAGAATGAGATGAGTTGCATTAAGTCTTCTGTTAGCTTAAAAGATGTAAATTTACTGCAGAAACAAAATTCTTCCAGGAACTAAATCTCAGTGAAATGGTCATTCCTTCTTCCCTCCCTCCCTCCCTCCCTCCCTTCTTCCCTCTCTCCTTCTTTCCCTCCCTCCTTTCCTTCCTTCCTTCCTTCCTTCCTTCCTTCCTTCCTTCCTTCCTTCCTTCCTTCCTTCCTTCTTTCCTTCCTTCCTTCTTCCCTCCCTCCCTCCCTTCCTTCCTTCTTCCCTCCCTCCCTCCCTCTTTCCCTCCCTTCCTTCCTTCCTTCTTTCCTTCCTTCCTTCTTCCCTCCCTCCCTCCCTCCCTCCCTCCCTCCCTCCCTCCCTCCCTCCGTCCCTCCCTTTCTCCCTTCCTTCCTTCTTTCTTTCTCCTTCCTTCCAACAAATTATTCTATTCAATTTCACCTATTTGAAAAACTTGGTGTTCTTTTGTGTCAGATAACCCTTATCTTGTGTCTCTCTTTCATGAAAGAATAACCACAACTATCATTTATATTTCCTCACCTTATACTCACTTCTCAATCCACACCCTTCCCATGTCCACTCCTGACAATTTGCTGAAACTCTTCTTGCCAACTTCAGCAAGACTCTTATAATTGGAAATCCAACGGACACATTTTCTCCCGGTTTCTGTGACTTCTCTGGGGAATAGATTTCATTTATAATGTCATCCTTTTCCCTTGTCCTATGAAATCTCACGTCTACTCATTTATCTGTGGTTATTCCTTCTTAATCTCTTTCAAGAGTGCTGGATCCTTAATGCTGGTGTTTCTCAGAGTGCTCTTGGGTCCTGTGTCCTCTCACTGTCCTTGCTTCCTCTGGCAACCTCATCTGCACTCATGATCTTAGCTACCACTTACATGAAATAGGAATGGTAGTTTCTTGTTGTGTTTTGAGCTGGGGTAAAACAGTGGCTCCCACTGGTTTCTGTGGTTGCCATCTCCATGGAAGACCCCCAAATCCATTCACCCAATCAGAATCCTGAGTTGTAGATCTTTTACTTTAGCCACCCCATTTTTATTGGCACCAAAATAGTTGGCAAAGTCATGGAAACAGAAGAGCTGTTTCAAAGGGGCCATGAAGTTTGAACAGAGAGAAGGGTAAAGGATTGAGTTCTGCAATCAGGCAAAGTCTACCATAAGAGCAGGCAGAGGGACAAGAAACAAGGAAGGGGACAGAGAAGGGGATTCAAGGATACTGGTGGAGAGCCAGGGCAGAGCATTCTCCAAGGAGAAAAGGGGGAAGGCAACGTCATTAAGAGTTCCAGCGGGTTACATTAGGCACATGTCATTGAACCTGCCCTCACTGGTTGACCCTGAGAAAGGCTGAAGGCAGCATTGATATGATCTGCCTTTGTGTAGGCTCTCTTGTGGCACCCTTCACATAGCAGGGCACCATAAATTATGTATTCATGAATGAATGCACAAAGGGCATAAAGAGCAGAGTTTTACACGGGATTGGGAACCATCGGTCATCAGGTCCACTCTAACGACAGAGGATGTGTGATTAAATTATACCTCCTTGAAGGCATTTCCCCAGTTGAATTAAACTCAGACCTCAGATGCTGCCTGACATTCAAGGTTTTTTTTTTCCTTGTAATGTCACCCATTTGCACTCACTCAGGTCCAGACCATCACATCTGCCTGCTTACTGTTCTCTGAGTGGACCCAGGTTCAACAGGGGCCAATGTCACTACGGCTACAAAGCCTTCCTACCTGTTTCAACTTCCTACCTGTTCCTTTAAATCCCAACTCCATCATGAAGCCTTTCTAGACTTCCCAAAGCCAGTTGTGAGCTCTTTATCTTCCAGGAGGAGGTATAAATAGTAACAATAATTGTCCTGCCCTCAAAGAGTTCATGGATTAGAAAAACAAAAAGGTTTAAACAAATGTTACACCTAAGAACAATAATAAAACTTGTTTACAAACTGGGCCAAGCTCTTTTTTAATAAAGAGGATGTCATTGAATCCTTGCAAAATGCTTGCTATGAACCAAAAGTTTGTGTCCCTCCAAAATTCATATGTTGAAACCCTAGCTTCCTATGTGAAAGTGGGAGGTAATTAGAGTTAGATTAGATCATGAGTGTAAGGTGTTCATGATGGGATTAATGCTCTTAGAAAAAGAGAAGACAAGATACCTCTCTTCTCCCCTCCCCTGCCCTCCCCTCCCCTGCCCTCCCCTCCCCTGCCCTCCCCTCCCCTGCCCTCCCCTCCCCTCCTCCCCTCCCCTCCCCTCCTCTCCTCTCCTCTCCCTCTCCACACACACATCCACCAAGGAATGCCATAGGACTAGAGCCCCAGTGAAAGCATTTACCAAGCAGATGATACAGCAGAAAAAGTGACTGTCAGGGGGAGGAGAATCATATCACAAAGAAGACAAGCAATTATTAGGGTACTGAAGAATGCATCAGATTTTACAAATAGAAATAAAAAGAAAAGGCACTTGGGACAGGATTTTGCAAAAGCATAGAGGTACAAAAGACCACAGATCATTCAAGAAGATTATAGGGGAAAGTGCAAGGGGGTGGCATCACATACTGAAGGGTGATTCAGATAGAGAGGTAGAGAGGCAGGTTGGTACCCAACTAAAAGGAACCCTGAAGCATCTTCCAAATTAAGTCAGTTCTCAGTGCCCTGATAGGAATAATTTTTTTCTTTTCTTTTCCCCCCTCTGATCTATCATAGTTTGCATTTTTTTGAAAATGAATCTCATTTTGCTGTTTATTACCCATATATTGAACCTGTCTATATCTCTTGGAATAAATTCTATCCATCATTCTTAGTGGATTTATTCCAGCCCCCGTCCCAGTTTGTATAATTTGCAAATTTCATTAACATTCTCTTTGCTTTCTCTTGGAAACCATTAATAACGTTGTTGCATATGATCAAGCTTAACACCAATCTCTTTGGCACCCCTACTAATCAACTACCTCTGGCTGGATGTCACACTATTCATCACTGTGCCTTGTTTACAGACCCCCGGAAAATTATCAATCGCAGTGACAGTCTTCATATCCAAGCCAGTGTCATTTAATTTCATAAGTAAAATTTCGTGACGTGGTATCAAATGTATTACCAAAATCAAGATGTATTGCTGTGACTTTGTTCCCCTTCACTGTGAATGTTAAACAGCTTTCCGATCGGTCCTGGATGATTTATCTGTGGCAACACCATGCTGCTTATTCGCTCCTGATTCCATTACTTCTTAGATGTGTTGGGCTATTTTTCTCCAGACACTTAAACTTCCTGGAGGTAATCTCAGGATCATTCCTCTTTTGAAAAGATAGGTGAACACATTTGTTGCTGGCCTGAACTTCTGTAATCTCTGCAAATATATCAAGTCATTTAAAGAGCAATTCCTTTTTCCCTCATCTGGCAGCTTTTATGAAGTAGTGAGGTGTCTCCACTAGCTCTGAGCTGTCGCCCCAGGAAATTGGCATTAGATGTCACCTGCTGGGGCAATGAGCATGTGCTGCTTGTGGGGAAAAACATCCTGGTTTCAGGGGCTCCTTCTGGTCCACCTGTGCATCCATTTCGGAATTTCTTCATTCGCTCAGCCTTGAGTGCAAATAATCTACACTAGGAAATATACCTGGGCCACTGTACCCCACTGCCAGCCAATGCACCCAGATGCTGTGGGCTTTAGGAGCACAAATAAATTAAAAAGTAAGCCGAAACCAGTTTGGCTCAGTGGATAGAACGTCGGCCTGCGGACTGAAGGGTCCTGGGTTCGATTCCGGTCAAGGGCATGTACCTTGGTTGCGGGCACATCCCCAGTGGGAGGTGTGCAGGAGGCAGCTGATCGATGTTTCTCTCTCATTGATGTTTATAGCTCTCTATCCCTCTCCCTTCCTCTCTGTAAAATATCAATAAAATATATTTAAAAAAAAGTAAAAGGTTAGGTTCATAAATTTGCTGTTTCAAAATCAGAATGTATCCCAAAGCTGAACCCTTTGATTTTGGGTACAGAGAGCATCACGTTTCCTTGTATGTCTTTCTCATTTGTCCCTCACTATGCCTCTCCACCTTCGCTGTCCTTGACAAGGATATTTAACAGACAATAAGATCTGAGTATGCACATGAACAATTTCTATCCAAATGTCCCTTTGTCTCAAAGTGAGAAAAGAGAAAGTTTGAGCGAGGAAAGCTTACAAATGGAGAGAAAATGAAGGGGCCATTAGTAGGATATTCATGTGGAAGGAACAGTTTACCATGAATTACACCAAAAGTTAAGTGAGCTTTGTAGGGCTTCAACAATTTCCGATAATCATTCTTAAACACGCCAGGTTACAGCTCCCAAGTACTTATATGGCCACTTTGCTGCTGACTCCTCCTGGTGGACTCAAAAGGCAAAATTTCCAGTTTATAAGCCATTTACTGCTCAGACCAGGCTATAACAGGCATTTGGTCACAGCTGCTCACAATACTTTTTTGAATAAGGTTGGCTTCCCTCTAACATAGGATTTAGATCTGTGGGCCTTCACCCAATCACTGGGAGACTTTGAGATGAGTCAAACGAGTCTTGCCCTGGCTGGTTTGCCTCAGTGGATAGAGCATTGGCCTGTGGACTGAAGGGTTCCAGGTTTGATTCTGAACAAGGGCACATGCCCAGGTTGCAGGCTTGATCCCCAGTAGGGGGTGTGCAGGAGACAGCTAGTCAATGATTCTCTCTCATCATAGATGTTTTTATCTCTCTCTCCCTCTCCCTTCCTCTCTGAAATCAATACACACACACACACACACACACACACACACATCTATACTAATAAAAGGGTAATATGCTAATTAGACTGAGAGACCTTCCGGACAAAGCCATGGTGGTGGGGCCGAGGCAGGGGCAGTTAGGGGCGATCAGGCCAGGAGGGGAAGGCAGTTGGAGGTGATCAGGCCGGCGGGGGGGGCCAGTTGGGGGTGAGCAGGCTGTGGGGGGGCAGTTGGGGGCGAGCAGGCTGGCGGGTGAGTGGTTAGGAGCCAGTGGTCCCAGATTGTGAGAGGGATGTCCGACTGCCAATTTAGGGATTGGGTCTAAACTGGCAGTCAGACATCCCCTGAGGGGTCCCAGATTGAGAGGGTGTAGGCTGGGCTGAGGGACTACCCCCCACCCCCGTGCACAAATTTCGTGCACTGGGCCACTAGTGTATATATAAAACAACCCCCCCCAAAACAAAAAAGGTGTCTTAAAAAATTATAGATATAGCCGAAACCGGTTTGGCTCAGTGGATAGAGCGTCGGCCTGCGGACTGAAGGGTCCCGGGTTCGATTCCGGTCAAGGGCATGTACCTTGGTTGCAGGCATATCCCCAGTGGGGAGTGTGCAGGAGGCAGCTGATCGATGTTTCTCTCTCATCGATGTTTCTAGCTCTCTATCCTTCTCCCTTCCTCTCTGTAAAATATCAATAAAATATATAAAAAAAAAAAGAAAAAAAAATTATAGATATAGCCACAAAAGTGTGTGTGAGTAAGTGTGTATATATTTCCTCTGCCTCTGGCTACCCATGAGATAATGTGATTATGGTCACAGAGGCTGACCTTCTGCCAGAACAGATATCTATCCTGGTCTGTGTTCTGGGAGGTACAGGCAGGCTTCCTCTTGGGTCAGAAAGTCAGAGGGTGGAGAGAGGTCAAGGTATTTATTCTCTGACGAGTCACATGAGCGGGCAGGGTGCCCCCACTGAAAGCTTCTGTTAGGAGGATGCTTCCTGCAGCCACAGAGAGCTTCCTTCCCTTGTCCTTTTGGTTCGTGAAGGCAATTGGCTATTGTCAGCTTTCCACTCCCCCACAAGGAACTTCCCCATCACTCCTTGCTGGCTTCTTCCAACCCTCCTCACACATTGTTAGTAAAGAGTCTTTCTCTATACTTTCCTCAGTTACTCTGCTTGAGGTCACCATATGCTTCCTGCCAGGACCCTGATGGACACAGTACTCTATCTAAATATGTCTCCTGTCTCCACTATTCTCACTCACCGTATTTTTTCTTTCATACACATTTATATGTAGTTTTAAAATTTATTTGTTTATTTATCTGGTGCATGTATTCTCTCCTGATAGTGAGTTCCAGGAAGATAGGAAGGAGGCTGATTTTATTCACCACTACATAGTCACTACCTGGTACTTCATGTCTGGCTCCAAAAAATACTTGTTGAATGAATGAACAAACCAATGAATGGGTGACAAGATACCAATCAGGTTGCCAGAGAAGAAGTGTCATTCATTATCCAATTACTACATTCCAGGTACTATCCTAAGTGCTCTCCATGCATTCCCTCATTTACAGCACCCTACAGGTAGCTGTGATGAATGCCACTTACATAAATGAGAGGACTGAAATTCTGGAAGGTTATGGAGGGCACACAGCTAGCAGGCAGTGGCTCCAGGACTCAAACCCTGTTCTGTCTGATGCCGGGTGCCATGCTTTCAATCACCGCTCTCGGAACTGGTTAGACCTTGGAAAGTAATACAGGTCCCAGTAACCATTCCCAACCTTCTTTCTGGCTGCCATGGAGAATGTAACCAATAGCTGGATCAAGACTCCTGGTCTCCCAGGACTGCCAGATGGGCTGTTTAATCAGATTCAGACCTTGCAGCTGACAGAATACCCCATCATTTATTTTCCTCTCATCGGTGAATAATTGAGCCCCGGCTTATGGCTGCGGCAGCGTAGTTCTCACCTAGTGGATTCTGCCTCTTTGTTGTCGATGTGTACTGAGGATATATTGAATGATTTGCTCTTATGTATGTGTAAGATGTGAAAAGAGGTTAGTTCCATACCAAACAGAACATCTGTCAAAAAATTAGGGCCTTAGTTTTATAAATCCCCAGCTTCCCTTTGATTATTGCTGTAACTCACACAGACAGAAGATAATCTCTAAATTATACAGAGCTTCATGATTAAAATATTTTGCCCCTTTTTCATAGTTTGAGAAGGAAGAAGATGTGGCTTTGGAGGCTCGGTGTCAAATTAAGTGGTAACGGAGCCGTAGAAGAACATAATAAATATGCAGAAAGAGACCAAAAAAAGCATTTCTAATAGGTCCACATTGTAGGAATTTGCTGTGTGTGAAATTGGAAGACTTCCTAGGGAAAATCCTTGGCCCATTTGCTTTCAAATTCACTTGTTATGCTCTTTCGTCTTTTAAAGAATTGTCTTAAGCTCCATTATTCCCTTGCAGAGGAATCTGATCAAAGGAACATTCTTGGAGCTCTGGAGCTTCCCAAATGCCAGCCTAGAGACAACCTTTGCTGAGAGCAGGTACCTCCTGAGCCCCCTGCCAGCCCTTTTCCTCCAAGGAGGAAGGCTACAACCCAGGCATAATCAATCAATAAAAAGAACTCAGAAATATTTGCTGAGAGCATCTGGGCTAGGCTTAGCAGGTAAGAGAATTTGAGGGACAGCAACAGGCCGGAGGGAGTTTACATTCAGCTAGGGACACTGGGTGTGCATCGGTCAGCACCATAAACCAGTTCAAAGTGTATCATCGCGGGGTTCCACGACTGAGAGTTGACACTGCCCGTGGGGGCGACTTTTCAGAGGAGGCGGGACTTATGCCTGGTTGTAAGTGGATGATCCGGAGTGTGGGAAAGGAAGGTGAAGGCTCTTCAAGTGGAGAATGGCCCTTCCTGAAGTTTGGGATGGAATAAAACTTCTGCTGAAGTGAAGGCAGCAGAGAGGTTATGAAAGGGTTTTCAGTACAGATCTAAGTTCTGATGCAGCGAAGTTTTTTCTTTAATTTTCAATTTTCGTCTTCCTAAAGCATTAAGAGGAGGGCATGATTGGAAAAAGACAATGGAGGATGAATGCAAGCCTTTTAGTTTCCTGAATATTCTATCTGTTCTAAGGCATGTGTTCAACCTCTTTGCCCAAGATTTATAACAAAAGTGAAATTGCTTCCTTGGAGAGGCAAAGCTTCCAGAGCTTTTCTTCATATTACTGAGGTATTTGGTAACTTTGTACCATTTCAATAGCTTTCTAAGCTTGAGAGCTGCTGTGGATTTTTATAATGTTTTCTCCACCTTAATTCAAACATTGAAGTTTTGGAAAAGTGCCTTGGACTACTTAAATATCTCCTAAAATGTTGTCGAATGGGTTTTGTTGGTGTCTGAGAATTTGGGTTATAAGGCGCAATTCCATAAATGCACTTGACTGTCAGGTAAGTATGTCTTCATTGTGTTTGAGGTCTTTCATGAAGCAGGTTGATTTTTAGCTCCTGTGCACCCGATCACATTTATACAGCAACAAAGAAAACAAATGAGCTAATATAACCCCTATATTTTTCATCTCACAGACTATGAGCTGAACTTTTATAGCTAATGTGTTACTGAAGTTTGCCTATTTTCTTCTTATCTAGAGGCAAAGGAGTGAGAAAATAGTGATTTATTGAGCAACTTCTATGTGCTCTGTGCTAGGGGATTTACAAGTGATTTTTCATTTAGTTCTCAGAGTGAAAATCAAGGTAGATATCACTTCATTGTCTATTAAATGGCCTAAGTCTCAAAGATATCATTAGGATATAAGAAGATATTGTCTGTATGGTATTTAGCTTAATGTTCTCCTCATTGCTATAACCATTATCATTATTATTTTAATTTTATTTACCTCACCAATGTTATCCCATCAGTAGGAGCTAGGATGAAAGCATTCTAATAAAAAGGCCAAATATAATTCATAGCTGTAAGTAAGATGGGGAAATTACTTTACATATTTATTATCACTTATGTGTGTGAAATAGGCACATATACCAAAATTCACTTGAATCGGGATAAATCCAAACTTAGTTGGCACTCATCCAGTGCCCACGTCTTGGTTTGTAATATCATTCCCTAATAAAAGAATCCAGAGTTCTTTGGAAAGATGGCTGATTCTAGTTCTGGGGAAGAAATATGCAGGATGACCCTGGGTCATCTTATAGTGCTAGAAAGTAATGATGGGAGTATGTCAAACGGACACAATAGCCAACTGAAAGAGCCAGAGCTGAAACAATATGGATGAGAAAATAAATAAAATAGTATTCGACTATAACACAAAGTATAAAATAAATATCCATGAACACATACTGACATAAATAAATGACTACATAATTAAACAAATAGAGAAGAATTCAAAATAATTTATGTGGATACTGTTCTCCAAAAGGTGGAGCATGACTTAAGCGTGAGCTGTGCATAGTGACTTCCTTCCAAAGAGTACACTATAAGAATAGGGGGAAATGGGTAATTTCACAATGAAGAAACTTGACAAACACTACCTCAACCAGGAGATCTAGGTCGACAGCGATGTGATGCTAATAACAAGAAGCAAGAAAGCAGTTACTTTACCTCTGATTTTTCTCCTAAAATCACGTAACCCCAGTGTAATTATGAGAAAAATATCAGACAAAGGAATGGAAGGACATTCTGTGGTCAACCTACACATCAACAGTCACCAGGCCAGGAGAAAGTTTTGCCCAAATCATGCCATTTCTTTCAAGATCCTTTAAATGAGCTAATGTACTCGTTAACCATTCTTCCTCCGTTTTCTTGAAGAGTTCTGCATATATTGATCCCTGCCTGTTTTTGTCTGGCAATTATTTTAAACTAGAGGCCCAGTGCATGAAAATTCATGCACTGGAGCGGGGCGGGGGGCATCAGCCCAGCCTGCCCCCTCTCACAGTCTGGGAGCCCTCAGGTGCGAGAGGCGACCCGGTGATCAGGGGAAGGTGATGCCCCCATCACATCTCTGCTGCTGCCACTGCTGGCAGTGCAAGCCTCGGCCGGCCCTGGTTACCTGCGCCTCGGGCAGCCCTGGGCGGCTGGGCAGCTGCCATCTGAGGCTTGCCTGTACCTCTGCCAGCCCTGCTTGCCTGAACCTCAGTCAATGGGGAGTGCAGGAGGAACTGAGGCCCCTGGCAGGGCTAAGAAGACATCCAGGGGCAGGCACGTAGCGTGGCCGGGCCCACCACCCCTGTGGGCGCCACCATCTTGTGATGGCATGATGGTCAATTTACATATTACCTCTTTATAATATAGGATGACCATGCGTTGAATATACTTGTGGTGATGAATCTGAAAACAACATGGACATCTCTAACAATTGGTCATTTTCTTATTTCCTAAAGGGGTTTCAAAGAGTTGGCACTTTGAGGGTGAAATAATGAGTAGTTTGATGTGTGGGGTTGAAAGAGGTTCAGAAAGTGGTGTTCAGGAGAGGAGGTTGGTTTTCTCTTTTCCCCTGTTGCTGAGCTTTCTGGCACTTTCAACTTGTGAAGCATCTATAATAATAAAAGCATAATATGCTAATTACATTGGACAGCCAAACAACTTTCCAGATGACCTTCTGGACGAACTTCTGGATGAAGCTGGGACTGCGAGGGCCAAGCTCCTTGCACAAATTTCGTGCATTGGGCCTCTAGTTTCTGATAATTCACATATTATACCCAATTAGCCTCATTTCATGGGCTGCAATTCATAATTAGCCATTACCCTGACACATGCCAACACTGAAGGGAGCTGATTGCCAAAAATAAGTGCAATAAGTTGCATCTACAGAGTGCTGACAAACACAGAGGTGAGTGGAACAGATAATAACTTTGTCCTCTTCAGCAGTGAGACATATGCAAAGTTGCCCATGAGGACTTTAATACAAAAGCTCCTTTTACTGTATTCCATGCAAACCGCACTAGATTAGAGGAAAGAGAGTGAAGGGGTTCTTAAGAAGTGAAGTGCCTCCAGGCACTGCTCTTTGATGAGAACTCTCTCCCCACAGGTTTGTTACCTTTGATGCCTCCTGATGGGATCAGAATCAGAAATTTAAGTTACTGGCAGAAAGGACAGTTTCACTGGGAAGTTTATATAACTTAGGGGCTTCATCTATGGATCGTCATGGTACCAGGTGACTCTACTACCAAAATGACATATTGTATATAGAGAGATCTTAGATGGGACTTGGATTCAATAATTTGCAATATTAGTGACTAAGTTGTAGATCTCATTTAATAAGTCTGTGTGATGGTTACTTTTATATGTCAATTTGACTGAGCCATGGGGTGCCCAGACATTTGGTCCAACATCCTGGATGTGTTTGTGAGGGTGTTTCTGGAGACATTAACATTTAAACAGGTAGACTGAGTAAAGCAGATTGTCCTTCCTAATGTGGGTGGGCCTCATCTAGTCAGTTGAAAGTCTCAATAGACCAAAAGGGGTGACTCACCTGCAAGACAGCCTGCTGCCTGACTGCCTTTGAGCTGGGACAATGGCTTTTTTTCTGCCTTCAGTCTTGAACTGAAATATCAGTTCTTCCTGGGTCTTGGGCCTGTGGGCACTTAGCTGGGAACTACACGGAGGATGATAATCTCACTATATTCATCTGCAGGTAGTGAGACTTGTCAGCCTCCATAATCATGAGCCAATTCCTTGCTATCCATCCATCTCTCCATCCTTCCTATTGGTTTGGTTCCCTGGGGAACCCTGATGAATATAGATAGTATTGGTTTGCTGGGGCTGCCATAACAAAGTACCACAGAAATCTATTTTCTCAAAATTCTAGAGGCAAAATGTCTGAGATCAAGAGGTCAACAGGGCTACTTTCTCCTGAGGCCTCTCTCCTTGGTTTATAGATGTCCACCTTCTCCGTGTGTCTTTCCATCATCTATCCCTCTGTACGTTTCTATGTTCTAATTTCCAGAACTTAGAATTCTTATAAAGACACCAGGCATATTGGATTAGGGCTCACCCCAGTGACCTTAATTTAACTTTATTACTTCTCTAAAGACCCTATCTCCAAATATAGTCACCTTTGGATGCACTGGGGGTTAAGGCTTTAACATATGAATTTGGGGAGCATAATTTAGCTCATAAAAAAGACCCTTTGTACAGAGTCAGGAACTTCAAAGTGAGGTCTTGATGCTTTAAAAGTAAATGCTGGAAATGGCCCACATAGAAAAAAGATATATTTTTAATCAGAGGGATGTTGAGGCCAAATACCCTTTTCTTTAAAAGTATCTGCTATTTTCCTTAATGGACACAGTTGAAAGGATAAGGGTGGTTGAATGACTCTGGGGATACACAGAAAGTGAGGAGAGGATATAAAAAATTGCCTTTAGTAGAGAAATTGCACCAGATCGCTTGAGGGCATCTCAACTAAAAATTAAAGGCTTTTAACTGCATAGTTTCTCTGTGAACTTCCTGCCATAAGATTATTCTTAAATGGGACACATGCATTAACCTCTTGTACCAGTTAGGACTCCTTGATCAAAGGTGACAGAGAGGAAACTCATTCTACCGGAGGAAAAAGGGAATTTATTGGCAGGAGTCTGGGTACTTTGTGGGAGACAGAACAGCCAAGTAACGGAAAAGATAAGGAGGCAGCTAGGCTCCAAAATGACTAGAAGCAGGTATTCAAATGTCATCAGGGTTTATCTTTCTGTCCAGTTCTTTTTTTTTTTTAATCCTTACCCAAGGGTATTTTTTCATTGATTTTTTTTTTTTTAAAGAGAGGGAGGAGGTGGGTGAAGAGAGAGAAAGACAGAGAGAGACACACAGGGAGAGAACTCTCGATGTGAGAGAGACACATTGATTGGTTGCCTCCTATTCACTCCCCAACCTGGCTGGGGATCAAGCATGCAATCGAGGTTCATGACCCTGACCATGAGTCAAACCAGCGCCCCCTTGGGTTGAGGCTCTAACCACTGAGAAAAACCGGCCAGGGCATCTGTCCAGTTCCTGCTTCTTGCTGCCACTGGCTTCATTTATCTCTTTCTCTCTCCTTCTCCTTGTCCCTCCCTCCCCTCTCTCTCTTTCTCCACTAAGCTGCCAACAATTCCATAGCTTTGCATCTTAGATCTTTAGCTACCAAGAGAATCACGAACTGTCCTCCAGATTCAGTTAATACATTCCTCAGAGGGACTCTGGTTGGCTCTGATTGGTCCATACTGTGTCAAGTATCTGTCCCTGGGCCAATCATCTATGGCCAGTGGCAGGACCTTGTACCAAATGGCTGCTTTGGCAGTGGGAGTGGGAGGGAGGAGGTTGAAAGGTAAGGGAGGACAAGTGCAGTCCTGTTGGTATCCTCTATAGCTAGTATGTGTAGTTGCCATACCTTTTAGAAAAATGACCTTTAGATGATCTATGGCTTCACTTAGAAACCATTAGACTTTTGGGTGAAGAAGTCAAACAATAAATAATTTGATTTTTACAAATTAGAAACATTCTGGGATAGTTATGTTGGATAATCAAGACACCTGCAAAGTTTTAAAATTTCTAAAATCAACTAAAAGAATCCAAATCAGGAGCAGTAGAATATCTGTTCTTCAAGGGGCTTTCAAAAAGCAAAATGGAATTCAATGTATTCAGTAATAAACATACCAACAGGATGACCGTATGTTTTGTTACCAATTCCAGGGAAGGTTTGAAAGTGAAAAGGAGGCATTATTACTACCTATGCAGGAGAACATGAGAAGGTGTATAGTCACTTTTGCTTACATTACCCATCTTTTCCTGCAAGTTGTCCATGTTTTTCATTAGAGCCCTTAACATATTAGTCATCATTTAAAAAAATTCTCCGTATGATAATTCTAACATCTGCATCACAACTAAATCTGGTTCTGATCCTTGCTCTGTGTCTTCAGACTGTTTTCCTTTTCCTTTTAGCGTGCTGTAGAATTTTATGTTGAAAGCCCAAGGTGTTGGGTAATAGAAACTGAGGTAAACAGGCCTTTAGTGTGATGTTTTACCCTAACTTGGCAAGGGGTTGGGTTATGTTAAATGCTTGCTGTAGCTGCAGGTGCCAGAGATTTCAAAATCGTTAATGTCCTTGTTTCGGTCTCCCTGTTGGCTTTGATCTTTTCTAAATTCCCCTTCCCAGGGAGAGTCTGTGTCTTGCAACTCTTTCAGCTGTGATGCACTCTTTATACTGGAAACCTTTTCCTCTGGTGATAAGGTATGTGGGATGGGAAACATTCTATAATCTAGATGAAATCTCAGTCTCTTAGCAGGCTTCTGTTTCAGGGCTGTGATCTTCACAAGTGTTCCTAGTTTCATCCCACACCTCCTGCTTCGGTGAGACAGGACGGCCGGAGTAGATAGAACACTCTGGTAAAGTCTTTCCCCCTGGCCTGTACTATGGAGAACATCGACAATGCTAACTTCCCCCTCTTCCTGACACTCACTGGGAAATCTTTCTTTACTCTTCACCATGAGAACCTGTGGGGCTCCAAGAGGCTAAACCCAACAAAGTGTGGGGTTGCCCCTAACACTGTGGCCCCTAAGAGTTTCTCATTCTCAGATTAGTACATCCAGCCTCCAGCAATTCATCAGAATTACCATTTAAGTGTTATTACGATCAACTCTAAACACCTAAGTTTGACAACTTAGATGAAATGGATCAATTCCTCAAAAAACAAAAAACAAAACAAAATAAAAAATAGCAACAACAAATCTACCACAAGTTAATTAAAAAGATAAGTTGAATAGATTTATAATCATTAAAAAAATTGAATTTATAACTTACTTATAATTTACTATCTGAAAAAGAAATCTCTAGGCCCAGTAGATTTCACTAGAGAACGCTACCAAATATTTAAAGAAAAATTAACATCAATCCTACACAATATCTTCCAAGAAATACTATGTGAAGTCAATGGTTCAAAGACTAAAAATGCATGATTTAGACTTGTGAATATAACCTACAGAATTAAAAAAAGGGATTGGCAGAAATATAAAAGATATAGTATGGAAGGCAGTATAAATGAACTAAATTCTTCATTTTTCATTGTAGGGAGTCAAAATATAATGCTTAAAGTTAGCAAACTAAAAAAGAAAATATAATGCATACAATTTAGTAGATTTAGTATTATGGAGGTAAGCTCATAAAAGTTACACAAAAGAAGCATTTATGAGTGGTCACCTCGAGGAGTGGGACTCCTGGTCACAGAGAGGGAAGACTTATTTTTTGAGTCATCTAGTGCTACTTGAATTTGTATCACTATATGGATATACATTTAAAATATTTATGTTTAAGTTATTAAAAACAGAAATGAAAACTTTTCCATAAATGTTTCCAAGATTCCAGAAAAATTTATGAATTTTTCATAGGGCTCAAATTCAGTGTACTTGACAAGCTGTTTTTGGAAGAAAGTTTATGATAAGCTCATGGTTACTTTAGCCCTGAAATAGTGGCAGTGGAAGGTGTGTTCTGATTTTAGAGATAACATGAGGATTTGAAACTCCTCCCACTCCTCACCATGTCTATCTGTCTATGTCTGTGTCTGTCTGTCTATGTCTATATCTATACCTCTCTATCTCTATCTCTCTCTATCTCTAGCTCTATCCATGTCCATTTATATCTATACCTATACCTATACCTATACCTATACCTATACCTATACCTATACCTATACCTATACCTATACCTATACCTATTTCTATATCTATATCTATATCTATATCTATATCTATATCTATATCTATATCTATATCTATATCTATATCTATCTATATCTATATCTATATCTATATCTATATCTATATCTATATCTAAATCTAATCTATATCTACACTGAGTGGCCAGATTATTATGATCTCTTAATGCATAATAATTTGGTCACTCAGTACATATATATATATATTAGAGGCCTGGTGCATGAATTCATGCATGGGTGGGGTCTGGCAAGCCTGGCCAGGAGGAGGGGACATGGGCGGTTGGCCAGCCTGCCTGCTGGTTGAACTCCTGGTCGAGGGGACAATTTGCATATTAGCCTTTTATTATATAGGAATTATATAGGATATACACTGAGTGGCCAGATTATTATGCGTTCAGAGATCATAATAATCTGGTCACTCAATGTATATCTATATCTATCTATATTATCTATCTATCTATCTATCATATATCATCTCTCTATATCTGTATCTATATCATAGCTAATCCGAGCTTCATGTTGGCCTCCCAATAAATCAGTCTTTTGAAGACTCATGCTTTTAAGCCATAATACTGATTTGCTGCTAAAAATTGAGTCAGGTGGCATAAATGTTTGGTCAGCTCTAATTCCAGAGAGGGGAAAAACCTGTCTTCTCTGACTGTGGTCAGCTTCAGGGGCTGAGGTATTGAATGATCACTCTGAGTAACCATTAGACATCCACCTGGAAGAGCGCATGGAGGTGATGTGGATGGAGAACATTTGTCTTACTTTCACAATCTAGCCTTACGAGAGATTCGAGAAGCTGAATCTGAGCTACTATTGGAGAACAGATAAGTGGTGATGATAGTGACAGAGTGAGTATGGATTATCTTCCTGATTCTCCTGTGATCTGGAATAAAGGGTTCCTGGTATAGCGCCATTAACTTGTGTATTGGGGGAGTGTGCAGGTGGCAATAGTAGAAGTGATGGAGAACACAAGGGTGTCCTCCCACCTTTTATTTTTGAGCTGGCTTTGCCCACCACCACCAAGGAATAGATCTAGCACCTTTATTTTTGCATTCTAATCTAGTAAAGGAAATGTGATCAGATAGTAATTGTTTGCTTAATACCACTAAACTTGGAAGTTCAACTACCAAAATGTATAATTTAAGACCATTACTTAAAGGGAGAGCTGATGTTAAAAAGGGATTTCTGTTATCTTATGCATCATATTAAATAAAGCCTTTTATATACTTTTACATAATAATGACTTGAGTTGATAATATAACAGATATAAAACAACATGTTAATATTTAGGAAAAAATGATATTTAGAATAGAAATGGTAAATAACCTTACATGTCAATTCTACTCAACTGTTAGCAGCTTACTAGACCACTGTATTGAGAAGGAGTCTGAGGCCACATCTGGGATTGATTAGTTATGCCTGCCAAAGCTGGGAATGGACAATATTAATGTCATGTTATTTATCATCTACGGTTTGGGTGAACCACATAAAACAACTGTACAAGCTGTTTTTTGATATCAGATTCTGTATGTGTCCTTATTTGTAAAATGAGAGTTTGACTAGATAAGTGGTTTTCAAACTGTGTTATGAGAGGTTTCACAGGGATGGGGCTGGATTAGGGAAATCCAGGAAGTAGTTTCTATCCCCCCTTTTAGTGAGAGAAGATCCATTTTTTTTTTAATGTTTTTCATATTGGCTTCCATAACAACTTTTGGTTGGACAAGGGTTCTTCAGCTAAAAAGGTTAGTAAAACAGGATCTCTCAAATTCTATCAATTATTTTATGCTTCCCTTTCTCCATGTCTCTTACTCCCAATAGATGTGTAACTTCTTCCCCCACCCCCAACCTCTTCCCTCAAAAACTAACAAACAAAAAAACATAACTTCTCAAAGGTTGTAGCATTTAAATTGGATCTTGAAGGAAGAGTAGGAATTCTCTGTGAGGGGTGTGTGTGTGTGTGTGTGTGTGTGTGTGTGTGTGTGTGTGTGTGTTTACTCTAGGATATCATTTTTTTCCTAAATGATCTATGACTCAAAGGCCAAGGAACCAAGACTAGAATTCAGAGAGAGCTGTACTGGGCTGCCCAGGATGGTCTTCAATGGATGGTCACAGTATGGAGGATTTCTGAAATCCCAGAAAAACTCTTAGTGACTCAGACTGTCCTTTTGTATAAACCAAAACATAAGTTTATTAAGTTACAGAGGACATTATTAGTTTTTAATTCCTAGGTTATTCCAAAATCCTCCCTTGAATCTGTGAAACCAAACTGGCAATCAGAAAACTATATGGGGAGCATGGGACAGATGACCTGGAGGGACCATTTATCCAGGCCAGTGGTCGGCAAACCGCGGCTCGCGAGCCACATGCGGCTCTTCCACAAAATACCACGTGTGGGCACGCACGTACAGTGCGATTGAAACTTCGTGGCCCATGTGCAGCAGTCAGTTTTCAGCCTGGGCAAGTCTATTTTGAAGAAGTGGCATTAGAAGAAGTTTAAGTTTAAAAAATTTGGCTCTCAAAAGAAATTTCAATTTTTGTACTGTTGATATTTGGCTCTGTTGACTAATGAGTTTGCTGACCACTGATCCAGGCCATCGGGAGATCGGGTGAACCTCTCACCTGCTGGACACTGTCCTTCATCCTGAGCTGTGCTGGCTAAACCTTGACAGCTTATTACCCCTGTCTCTCCTTCCTAGACACACAGAGACTGTCTAGTTAGCATAATTCTTCTTGCACCCCTTGCCTACATTACCACTTTCTTCCATTGCAATCAGGCCTGAGGAAACTCCCAACCGCCTGAATTACTTTGGAGCATTCCTGAGCCCCTGCACCCAGGTGATCAGTGTGGGTGGGACTGCTGATATTATCACTCTCTGATCTTCACCCCATCCACACTAAGAAGGTGGCTTTCTCTCTTCCTATAGGAAGCACCTTATTGTTTCTCTGGATTTGACTGCAACATTTCATGTTAACCTATTCTCCCTTTTCTGTGAAAAATCCTGTCAGCTCTGATCAGCTGTGTTCACTCTCTTCTGTCAGAAGCCCACATATGCCTCAGTCCCACCTTCAGTTCCCTCGGAGCAGGGATTGAATCTGACAGTGGCTGGAGGGTATCGCCATCCTGATTGTTCTTGAATTCCTGAACACTCTCCTCTCTCTCTAAAATAGAAAAACCACTCTAATTCGTGCAGTGAAGCCCTTTTAAAATCAGAGATGCAAGCTCTTTGCCTTATATATTTTGATGGAGCCCTCTTCCTGGGGAGCTGTGCGTGTGTGCTGTTATCGTATAAGGTATAATTATACAAGTTTGGAGTTCAGGGTGAAAGCAATGACTACAACTTATGAGGGTTAGAGTTTTGGCAAAAGGGTTTTCCTAACTGGGAGATGGCAGATGTGGTTGGGAGCTTCTAATGAGGGCTGCTTCCATTAGGAATCATGCTTGGCTCCCAATTACTGTGGGGTATTGATACATATGCTCACTGAATAGTAATTTAATGTATTGATACATATGCTCACTGAATAGTAATTTAATGTATTACTCACGGTATTTCAGGCACTGTGATGGTGCACAACCTGGGCTTTCTAACCTCCTGTCACTCCAAGTCTAATGAAGGAGCTAACAGTAACAACAACAACAACAACAACAACAAATAGTCACTAGTATATTGACCTTACATGAATTTGGGGATGTATTCAGAAAACACCTTTATTCTTTTTCTCCAACACCCACTCTACCCATTCTGTGGGACTAGTGACTTCTTCACGTTGGATGAAATCCAGGAAAACTCTTACGTCTTTTTGTGGTATAAAAATACCTCCCTTTACTTTCAGTCACAGAAACAACCTCAATTATTGTGATTATTAAGTACTAGAGGCCTGGTGCATGAAATTTGTGCACGGCAGGGCGGTGGGGGGGGGGGAGGCGTCCCCCTCAGCCCAGCCTGCATCCTCTCTGATCCAGGACCCCTCAGGGGATGTCTGGCTGTTGGTTTAGGCCCTGGGATTGGGCCTAAACCAGCAGTTGGACATCCCTCTCACAATCTTGGACCACTGGCTCCTAATTGCTCATCTGCCTGCCTGCCTGGTTGCCCCTAACTGCCTCCCCCCCACCTGCCTGGTTGCCCCTAACTGCCCCCCCTCCCCCCGCTGCTGGCCAGGTCGCCCCCAACTGCCCCCTCCATGCTGGCCTAGTCACTCCTAACTGCCTCCCACCGCTGGCCTGGTCACCCCTTACTGCCCTCCCTGCCAACCTGGTCACTTCTTACTGCCCCTCCTGCCAACCTGGTCACCCCCAACTGCCCCCCTCTGCCGGCCTGGTCACCTCTAACTGCCCCCCCGCCAGCCTGGTCACCCCTAACTTCCCCCCTCCCTGCTGACCTGGTCGCCCCCAACTCCCCCCCCCCTGCTGGCCTGGTCGCCCCACACAACCTGCTGTTCAGTCGTTTGGTTATCCCTCTCTAAGCCCCCTGCCGGCCTGGTCATAGGCAACCATCTTGTGAGGGCATGAGGGTTAATTTGCATATTACCTCTTTATTATATAGGATAATAGTAAAAACTCTTCTCTTTATTTTTAATGGAAGCTCCCTCCTCCCCCAGCTTGGGGCTATTGGCTGGTCCCTGGAGAGACAGGTGAGTGTGTATGTGTGTATGTCTTAACAAATACAGGTAACACAAACTATGTCTATTTTGTAATTTTCAAGTGCATAAATCTCTATTCATTAGGGTCACTTTCTCAGCACTGCTGAACCCCAGGGAGGGACATTCTAAGTATGCTGTGGAAAGCAGGTGTTCACAGGAATTGGGGGCCAAATCTCTTTAATAAATAGTCTGATACTTAGGAAACATGCTAATATATGTTAGAAATTACTATTTGGTAACTATGTGATGAAATGACTTTTTTTCTATAATACATAACTGGCAATGACTTAGATAAGTAGGAATCCATACTGTGTGTGGTATATATTTGGGAGGTTTGGGCTTAGGTGGACCAGAGAAATCAGCTCTTATGATGTGATATTGGAAAACATCAGTGTCTTTTTTTGGGAGATGCATCCATCAAAATCAAGACATAAGACAGCAACCCCCTTTCTGTGCCTGTCAAAAACAGCAGAGAAAGAATAGTGATAAATCATTGTAATAATGGTGGCAGTGGACTGTGGGAATCTGGGTGAATTTCCCTTTCAAGCCATCAGTTTTAAGCAAATGAGAGGCCTAAAGCAAACAGTAAAAGTAACTGCTGTAAACTGAGAGAATGACTCGAGATAACAGGAGATATCAACTGACAGAATTTTCTTTTTCCTACTTTCTCTTCAAGGATGACTGGACATTGTAAAACCTCAATAAATCAAAGGTTTTATATTGCAATCTCTTTTTAGCTCTGACCAGGGCTATGCTTGAAGCTCCTTTTTTGCCTTTGTATCCCCAGTGCACGGTAGACGCATTGTAATAACGAGAGTGACAGCAATCATAAGCATTGGTTTCATTCTTACCTTTAGTCTGCTTCTATTCTAAGTGCATTGCATATAATTTATCTTTGCATAAATCCTAAGTGGCAGGTGCTATCATTATTTCCATTGGCACTTGAGGAAACTGGGATGCAGAGAGGTAAAGTCGGTTGCCCAAGCCTCACAATTAATAGGAGTGGAAGTGGGATTTGAACTCAGGTAGCCAAGCTGCAGAGCCCTTGACCTTTGCAACTTCCAGAAGGACTAGCACATGCTCAGTGGATACCAATAAGCCAACTCTTCCTGAGAGCTTACATGTGCCCAGCACTGCTCTAAGTCTTTTGCATGTGCTAACTCACTTAATATCCTTATGTACTTACACTTATAGGTATTTTCCCCCAAGCCTTATTGATATGTAATTGACTTACAACATTATGTAAGTTTAAAGTGTCCAGTGTGGTGATTTGATACACATATACATTGTGAAATGGTTACCACAATATGGCTAGGTAACATATCTATCACTTCACATAATTGCCATGTGTGTATGTGTGTATGTGCTGAGAGCATTTAAGATATACTTTCTCATCGACTTTCAAGAAAACGATGCAGTATTTTTACTATAGTTACCATGCTGTCTATTACAAACCCAAAATGTATTCACTTATACACATTGACCAACATTTCCCTCACCCCCTGGAACCCTGGAGACCACCACTTACTCTGTTTCTATGAGTTTGGCTTTCTTAGATTCCATATATAAGTGATATAATACAACACTAGAGGCCTGGTGCACAAATTTGTGCATGGCTGGGGTCCGGCTGGCCCACCCTGATGGGGGCTCATTGGGCCAGGCTGGCAGGGGGAAAGGGCCTATTGGGGCCCAGATCAGGTTGGTTGGCTGCCGCAGTGCACGTCATAGCCACCGGTCATTCTGGTCATTTGCCATTCCGGTCACTGGGCTTTTATATATATATATAAATTTGTCTTTCTCTGTCTGACTTATTTAACTTAGCATAATGTCCTCCAGGTTCACCCATGTAGTTGCAAATGGCAGGATTTTCTTCTTTCTTATGCTGAATAAATCACTAATTGCATGATCGTGTGTGTGTGTGTGTGTGTGTGTGTGTGTGTGTGTGTCTGTGTGTATCTCACATTTTCTTTATCCATTCTTATGTTGGTGGACACATAGATTATTTCTATGTCTTTGCTATTGTTAATAATGCTACAATGAATATGGGAGTGCACATATCTCTTCAAGATAGTGATTTCATTTCCTTCAGATATATATCCTGAAGTGGGGTTGCTGGATCATTTAGTAGTTGTATTTTTATATGTTCATAGTGTTTTCCATTGTGGCTGCACCAATTTACATTCCCACCAATGGTGTTCCCTTTCTCCATAGCCTTATTATCTCTGATCTATAGGCATACTAACAGTGGGAGGTGATATCTCATTGTGATTTTGATTTGTATCTTTCTGATAATCAGTGATCTGGAGCATATAGGTACCTTTTTTATTCCTAATTTACATATAAGGAGACTGAGGCACTAGGCAGTTCAGGAAATATCCCCAGATTCACAGCTATTAAGTGGCAGTGGCAGCTTTCCAAGCCAGGAGATCTGTTATTGTTCATGCTTCCATCACTCAGCAGTACCACTTCCCCCATGGACAAGCCATGAATGCATCTTCATCATGGCTGTGGGAGAAGAGAGATTTGCTGGAAATAACCTTTGCAGAAATTTTAAGGCAGTTTTAGAGTAAATCATTTGTTATAATCAATGGATAAGCAATTAACCCAGGATCATTGTTGAGTTCCATAACACAGCTTTCCCAGAGCCTTCACATGTGGGCCCCATGCCTTTTTCACAACCATATGGGGTCTTCTGTGCTTTCTGATGTGTCTTTTTTATTTTTATTTACAGAGTCTTCAAAATGGTGGAAATTTTATTTATTACATTGAATATTGCTATCTTTAATTTTAAGAATAATACATACTTGTCTTTTGAAATTTTTGTAATACAGAAGTGTATAAAGTAGAAGGTGTAGAAGGTGCATTCTTTGTAAATGTAACCTTCGGGATAAAAATTGTTAACTATTTTACTATTTTTTTCCATATTTTTCTATGCACACATACATATGTATATAAAACAAAAAATTAAAAGCATTAAAAACACATAACTCTTCTGTAAATTCCATTTTCTCTAAATATTTTGTGGGCAGTATTCTTTTTAAAAAATCTTTATTGTTGAGATTATTACAGATGCTCCTCTTTTTTCCCCATATCCCCCCTTCACCTGGGTCCCGCCCTGCCCCAGGCCTTTGCCACACAGACCAGTACAGTCTGTGTCCATAGGTAATGCATACATGCATATAAGATCTTTATTTAATCTCTTCCCGCCCCCACATCCCCCCTTCCCTCTGATAATCCTCAGTCTGTTCCATTTCCATGCCTCTGATTCTATTTTATTCACCAGTCTATTCTGTTCATTAGATTTCTTATTCGTTTATTTTGATTTTTAGATTCAATTATTGATAGATATGTATTTGTTGACATTTTGTTCATATTTTTATGTTTTTCTTTTTCTTCTTCTTCCTCTTCTTAAAGAATACCCTTCAACATTTCATATAATACTGGTTTGGTGGTGATGAACTCCTTTAGCTTCTTCTTGTCTGTGAAGATCTTTATCTGATCTTCAATTCTAAATGATAGCTTTGCTGGGTAGAGTAATCTTGGTTGTAGGTCCTTGCTATTTGTCACTTTCAATATTTCTTGCCACTCCCTTCTGGCCTGCATAGTTTCTGTTTAGAAATAAGCTGACAGTCATTTGGGCATTCCCTTTTAGGTAACTAACTGCTTTTCTCTTGCTGCTTTTAACATTTTCTCTTTGTCTTTAGCCCTTGGCATTTTTAATTATGATGTGTCTTGGTATGGTCCTCTTTGAGTTCCTTTTGTTTGGGACTCTCTGTGCTTCCTGGACTTGTAAACCTATTTCTTTCACTAGGTAAGGGAAGTTTTCTGTCATTATTTCTTCAAATAGATTTTCAATATTTTGCTCTCTCTCTTCTGGCACCCCCATAATGTGAATGTTGGTATGCTTGAAGGTGTCCCAGAGGCTCCTTACACTATCTTCATATTTTTGGTTTTTTTTTTCTTTTTGCTCTTCTGGTTGGGTGTTTTTTGCTTTCTCATATTTCAAATCATTGATTTGATTCTCAGGATCCTCTAGTCGACTGTTGAATCTATGTATATTATTCTTTATTTCAGTCAGTGTATGCTTAATTTCTGACTGGTCCTTTTTCAATTTCTTGGCATTCTCACTAAGATCCTTGAAAGTCTCACTAAGTCCCTTGGATTTTTCTAGAAGATTCTTGAGTAACCTTATAACTGTGGTTTTGAACTCTATATCCAGTAGTTTGCTTTCTTCTATTTCTTTCATTTGTGACATCTTTCTTTGTCTCTGCATTTTGGCTGTTTGCCTGTGTTTGTTCCTATGTATTGGGTAGAGCTGCTATGTCTCCTTGAGTTGATAGAGTGGTCTTGTGTAGTAGTGTCCTAGAGGCCCAGTGGCTCAGCCTCCCTAGTTACCTGAGGTGGACACTCTAGGTGCATCCCTTTGTGGGCTCTGTGCACAGTCTTGTTGTAGTTGAGACTTGATTGCTGTTGGTGTCACTGGGAGGAATTGACCTCCAGGCCAGCTGGCTATGAGGACCAGCTGCGACTATAGTGGGAGAGCTGCTCTGTAGGAAACACTCCTATGGAGCAGGACTTGCTTCACTGGGGCTTTGGTGCTCACTGAGTCTGCCCCTTGAGTGTGTCACTCGCTTATGGATGAGTAGAGTTGGAATCTGGTATGGTCTCACACTGACCACTGGATACACTGGCTCTTGGGTCTCTAGGGAAGAGAAAAGGCAGCCACTGGGGCAGGAGTTACAGAGAGATCTGCAGATTCCTCCTCTTTGTGTTGGGTTTGGAAGTGCCCAGGTAAGGCCCAGCTGTGAAGCAAGGCAGGCTGGTGCTGGTGCCAGGTCCTGGGCCTTTTATTGATTGTTTTAGGGCTCCCTGACCCAGCTGCAGCTTGTTTGACAGATTTTACCCTGAACAAGGACAGACCATTCATATGCAAAAGCTGCTACACACAGCTTGGGTGGGGTTGTAAATTGGATGAGGCGGGGTCTTAGGGAATCACCAGGGTAGAGCAAATAGAAATGGCTGCCAGTCAGCCCTGCAACCTGGGAGGTCCCAGCATAGGAACAATGATCCCTGGGAGCACCTCCATCTGGGAGAAAGTGGCCCCTGAGTTCCTGCCCCGATGCCAGACAACCCAATTCTTCCTTGTATGTGTCTGTGTCCCCAGGAACCTCACCCTGGCACTGGAGCTCAGAGGAAGCAGGACTTTGTAAGTTCAGTTTGTGCGTGGCCTTTTAAGAGGAGCAGCTGGGTCTCCAGCAGCCTCTGTGTCACTGAGACCCTATCCACTCTGGTCTTTACAGCCCGTAGTTACGGGGACTTCTTTTCCCAGCTCTGGGACCCTGGGCTTGGGGTCTGGTGTGGGGCTAGTTCCCCTTGCTCCTCTGGGCGGCCTCCGCAGAGATGATCTCTCTCCTGATTAAAAAAGCGGCACACGTGGGTGCGGGACCAGCCAGTTCCAAGCTCTGCACCTCCTGCCAGTCTCAGTGTGCTTTCTCCTTTACTTCTCTAGTTGTAGGACTTTTATTCAGCCAGCTTCCTGGCTGTTTGGAGGATGGTTGTTCTGTATTTTAGTTGTAATTTTGATGTGGTTGTGGAAGGTGGTGAGTACAGGCATTTGCCGATGCTGCCATCTTGGTCTTGACCCAATGTGTCTTTTTTTTTAATGTGTAAATGTGTAATTTCTACCGATGTTGCTGCTTTGCTTTTTTTTTTTTTTTTTTTTTTTTTTTGCTGCCTTGCTAACTTTTTCCCTAACAACATAACTTTTTAGAAAAGTGAAATGTACATCATTGCTATGACTAAGATATTTCTGAGGGATGTATTTACCTATTATTCTGCAAATTCTTCTAGAAAAATATTACCTTAAAGTTAGCCCAAATTGGGGTCAGTTCAGGGCTTGGTAAAAATGTTCCTGAGCCTTCTCAGTTTTCCTGTATGATTATATGCTGTGTAGGTACAGGAGCCCACCTGCGTGATGTGAGGGATGATAGAGGTTGACCATTGGATGGATTGCCATCATTCTGGGAATGTTTCCGAAGGCAGGCTATTCCTCTGTTAATACCAGTTTATTGCATTGAAGATGCATCTGTCTCTTAGTTGGATTAATTTATTGGACAAAGTTACCAGCTAATCATTAGAGAATGGGACAATTAAATAGAGACATAATGTCCCAATGGTAGCCACAGCCACATATGGCAGTTGAGCACTTAAATGTGGCTAGTTTGAACTGAGATGTGCTGGGTTTTTATAGCAACAATAAAAAAAATTAAAACATATCATTAAGTGTTTCTATATTGATTACATGTTGAAATGATAAAATTTAAGCTACGCTAAGTTAAATAAAAATATAGTTAAAATCAATTTTATCTCTTTTAATTTTATAATATTTAAAATTACAGTAGTGGTTCTCATTTATGGTTTGATTATGTTCCTGTGGGACTATGGTGAACTGCAGCAGGGAGAACAGCAAGTCCTTAAAGAGCCAATGCTTATGAAGGGAACAGTGGTAGGACCAAGTCAAGGAGAAGGGAAGCAAAGAGATGGCAACAAAGAAGTGCTAGAGGTTTATCCTGTTTCACATTTTTGCTGCAGGTACCACTGACTTTGTCTAATAGGCAAAGGGTAACCACTCCCTCCCAACCTACACTGTTGCAAACACGACTCGGTATTGGAAAATATGCCTGTGCTTTCCTCCTCTATTTCTGCTGTACTTAGAACTCAGCCACCACCACAGTCCAGCTGACACACCAGCTGATGGTTAACGGAAAATGCCCTAACTTTGTGCTGGCTGTCATGGTGCCCTGGGGCTGAGAATAATGAGGGCTGAGAACACAGTCCCCCAAGGGGGACTGTGAAGCGGGCTATGGTTCTGATGTGATGGATGTGTTCTGGGTGACTGAGTCAGGACTGGGGGGCTCAGGCCCAGCTCACGCTGCCACTTTCTAGATTGGCTCTGGAGGTCGGGCTAAGCCTAGCAATGACTCCATCATGACAGGCCTGCTCAGAATGGGTCTAAATATTGGCTCCAATCTCTTGCCGTTCCCTACAGGGACTGTCTATATACCCTCGTCTCCGCAGTTTGGGATGTGCTTGGCCGATTTTTGACATGTCAGCAATGATGCCTTCTTTTTTTGCTTGGTTTTATCACAATGATGTACCATGCATTTTCACAGGTATAAAGTTAGATTATTAATAGGTGGTTATACACGTCAAGGCCATGCAATGTACTGAAATTTGCTCCTATAGTATAAAGATGAGGGAATCATTATTTGCACCAACTTGTAATGAATGTTTTAAAAGTTTTAATAATGATCTTCTCAGTGTCCAACTCCTTAGTTTCAGTTGGGTAAAGTCAGGGCTATCTTACCAGCGTACTATAAACTTGCTTGCTACTTGTTTCAGTTATTTATTGCTGGGTAACAAATCGCCCCCAAAGCATAGTTACTGAAAACAATGCCATCCTATTTCTCAGGATTCTGTGGACCAGGAATTCCATCAGGTCACAGCAAGCACAGCTGATCTCTGCCCCACGGTCAGTGGAGAGCCCTCCGAACAGGCTGGCTGGGTGGCTTGAGAGCAGCCGTATGGTTGGGGTGCAGTGCTTGTTCTCAGCCCGTGTCATCGTTTCTCCAGGTGACGAGCGTGGGCTTTTCCATAGCCTGGTGGTCTCCCTGCAAGTTGGACTTCTTTACACAGAAGCTGGCTCAGTCTAAGCTAAAACGGAAGCTGTTAGTCCCTTAAAGTTTATGTCCCCATGAAAGAGAGAAACAGTCCTTGACATCAGGGTCTGGCTAGGAGCTGTCCTGTACTCACAGTTAGACCATAGTTTTTCCTACTGAACAAACATTTCACTTAAGATTGCCATCAAACAAGCTCATGTTGTGATCAAGATAAAGCAAGACTGCTCCCTTCCACCCCCTTCCCCGCCCCCAAAGGCAACGCCATAATCACGTTCAAATGTAAACAAAAGCAGGAACATTATGGCTAATACAAATGTGTACTGCTTCTTATTAATTATAATGTCAGCCTCAATCCATTCCTTCTAGCTTCTAGACAAAAATTATTACGATACCTAAGCATAGAATTACCCCTCTTCCTGATACCACCCATTCCCGAGAAAAGCCCCACTACCTTGAACTCTCCAAAATCACCTCCCACAGCCCAGTCTCTATAAGTCCTTTCTCACACCTGCTAATGGAGACACTCCACGCCACCCCCTCCTGAGCATTCCCCTTATTGCAGCTGGTCAATAAATCCAATTTTGCCCGACCACAGGTGTGCTCCAGGTAGCCTTTGTCTAAGGGCCATCGGCATCCCTGTCTGGCACAGTGTCACCTCCACTGCATTCTGTTGTTGGTGGAGGCAAGTCCCAAGGCCACGCACATTCAGGGAGAGGGGAATAGACTCCCTCCGGATGGTGTGAAGCAGCAGGTGCACACGAGGGGCTGACGTGGCCATGTGCTCTCACACTTCACAGAAGGCCATTGAATTCACTCTAATAATGTGTGTGGGACCCTGGCATTGGCCACCTGGTTGGGCCATAGTGTGTGGCTGGGCCTTTTTCAGGTCAAAGAAGGATGTAGTCTCTTTACACCCTCAAAATGTGTCTTCCTTTCCATGTTTTTGTTTTGTTTCCTCTATCCACACAGTACCTCTGCTCTCTCCTGGCCTTTGGTGGCTGTTTCCTGCTCTGGGCCAGTGTCTCCTTGCTGGTCACCTCTGGAACTCTGGGGCAAATATCTTTGCTGTTTGTGATGCTGTTACCACTATCTTGCCTTGGGGGAGAGCCAGTGGGACCAAGGCCACTTTCCTTCCCTTCTCCCCGCCTCCCACAGGCACCAGCCATACAAGGCTGCTGGGTGCGGGAGACTTTCGCCCTCGGGACACCTATCACAGAGGGAAAGCTGACAGAGCCATGTCTGGTAGCACTGCCCTTTACTTGCATCTGTCCTAGACAGGGGTCCTTATAGTTCACCTCTCTCCTGGCCTCCTCCCCCAGTGGGAAAATAGCCACTATCTAACATTACTCTTTGACGCCCCCTTTCGTCTTGATAAATATAGCAAACATAAGCAATGAATCCACCTAGGGTTGATCATGGTAATCTATTTGTGTAGGATTGGGTGCTTTTCCCCTTCTTTTTGCTTATTTGTGTTTATTCTTCTACTAAGAACATGTATTGGTTTTGTAAAATGACAAAAAATCAAAAGTTTGTTTTTCATTGCAAACAAAAGAAGGGGCTTTAAAAAGAGTGTCCTAGTGATTCAGATGTTTGGAAAGGCTTCCCCCTGAGTCCTACATTTCTCATTACTTTCTGCTCAGCCTTGTGTGTTTAGAATGTAGAATGGAACAAGACAGTGTGGTTTCCAATGTAAGTGCCTAATGGCTTTTTCAATACTGTTAAGACATGTGATCAGAGAGCAGGCCCTAATAAAGAGAGGAGGTGTTGCCTGACTTAGTAGAATAATCAATTTAGTTAGTGAGCAACTGGAGGAAAGAAAGAGCTGAATTTCTTGGCAGGCAGGAAGTGCACAGATTACACTCTGGAGCTTCGGAAAACAGCGTGGTAGGAGTTGTCTGTGGAAGCAAGATAAAGATGAGGTCATCTTATAATAAGATCCTGCAGGGCCGTCACTGTGGACAGAGCTCTATAAAGTCCTGACTCAAAATGAATTCTATTGGAAGCAAGAGAGATGTCCAGTTTCTATTGCTGGATGCATTTTCCTAGCATGCGGTCATTGAACATCAAGGTGACAAAATCTATACTAATAAAAGGGTAATATGCTAATTAGACTGGGCATCTTCCAGACGACCTTCTGGACATCCTTCCAGACAAAGCCATGGTGGCGGGGCCGAGGCAGAGGTGGTTAGGAGTGATCAGGTCAGCAGGGGAGGGCAGGGGTGGGCAAACTTTTTGACTCGAGGGCCACAATGGGTTCTTAAACTGGACCGAAGGGCCGGAACAAAAGCATGGATGGAGTGTTTGTGTGAACTAATATAAATTCAAAGTAAAGGAGCGGAGGGGTGAGCAAGAGAACCCTCCGCTCTTTCGGCTCCACGGGCCGGATAGAACAGCCGAACGGGCCGGATCCGGCCCGCGGGCCGTAGTTTGCCCAAGGCTGAGCTAGGGGGATCAGGCCAGCAGGAGAGAGCAGTTAAGGTGATCAGGCCAGCAGGGGAGAGCAGTTAGGGGGATCAGGCCAGCAGGCAGGTGAGCGGTTAGGAGCCAGCGGTCCTGGATTGCGAGAGGATGCGCAGGTATTGGGCCTAAGCTGGAAGTCGGACATCCCCTGAGGAGTACCGGATTGGAGAGGGTGCAGGCCGGGCTGAGGGACCACTCCCCGCTCCTCCCCCAACCCTCCCCCTCCCATGCACAAATTTCATGGATGGGGCCTCTAGTGAGAATATAAAAGATTAGTATAGATTCATCATGACTGCAACCTCTCAAACACCTTGATTTTTAAATATTCTGTTACTTATTAGCTTTTTCACTTATAGATAAAGAGGTTGAATGAAACTGGTGAAGGCTAGCGATGGAGGTTTCATAGTTTAGGACTTTATACAAGCACCTACTGTATACCTCACACTGTGATATGCACTTTCCCATGGCTAGAAAATACTATGTCAACAATAATAACAATAACCATTTATTGATACCAACAACACTACTCAGTTCAGGCTGCTCCTATGACCTCGTCTTTGAAAGATGACGTAACTGATACTCGGAAAGGTTAAATAATTCACCCAAAACCACATGGCTAATATAAAGCCATTCTAGGAGGTTAAACACAGTGTTAAAGTCCTGAGGTATTTCTATTAACCTCATTCTGTTATCTCCTTGATTTTGATGATTAAATGTGCTTTTTGCTCTGAGCAAGTAACTCTTACTGTTTTCACTTTGATTTTGCACTTGAGAGCCAACCCTTCACTGGTGCAAATGTGGAAAACAGATTACAATGATTGTAATGGAATCTTCCTATAATGTCCTGCAATTTCTCCCTCATCCCGCATGGATCTATTAAATACTTGGCCTAATGCATCCAAATACACGGATTCCCTCTTACAGTGTTTTACTACTTATTGAATTTTATCTTCTCGATCCTTGGAGGCAAAATTGTAAACAACCATCCACAGCAGTCCGTTAATGAGAGCAGCGCCCGGAAGGTCTGAAGAGCCACACGAGCACTCAGTGTTGGCTTAACACTTTTTTCTCCTGGAATTCTCTTCCGTGAGGGATGCAGTTTGGAATAAATTTCCTCACAGTGACACACTGAGGGAAGCTCAGTGGGGAGCAACAAAAGTGATGCAGTGTTTTCAAAATAAGACCCCTGAGGAAGCGGTAAGAGAACTGAACGTGTTCAGCCTTGTGTCAAGAAGACGTAGGGGAGAAATAACTATAAATATGCGTGCTGATGGAGTGGACAATGTGAAAGAAGATTTTCCTCATTATAAAGGAGGTTAAAGGAAATAGGAGAGGGGCTAAATTATAGTAAGGGAAATTTAGTTTAAAATATGATATTAATACATACTGAGGGAGCTTACTGGAAATTCCATTTCTACCCACATCACTAAGGTGGTTGCCTGGGCAACATATTTACTATACATACACAAACACACGCTTTTATATTAGATTATGGCAGAACATAAAGATGAGGAGGGTGGGGTGAGACAGAGAGGACTCTTGTATTAATGGGTAACTATGGTCCTGTTTTATACCAAACCTGGAAGATTGAGCCAACATCAATGTTTGATTGATTTGCAACTGCTATTTTATTTATAGAGCCATACTCATCTATTTGAAAACTCATTGTGTTTCTGGCTTAATAATAATAATAATGAATTAATATTTATTTAACACTTCTTAGTGCTAGGCATTGTGCTCATAAGTGCCTCATGTGCATTTGTTCATTGAATTCTCACAATATTCCTGTAAGTTAGGAATTATCACACACACACACACACACACACACACACACGCACACACACACGCACACGCACACACACAAGCTGGGCATCAGTTTCCTCATCTGAGAAGTGTGTTTGATAGTCACAGTGCATCCGAGGATGTAATAAGTACTTAGTGAATGGAAGCCAGGTATGCTATATGCTCTAATGCATGGAACAGTTTCCTAAAAGGTGAAGTTCAAAGCTCAAAATGCCAATAGAATCCCTCTTGAGAACATGTGAGCTCTAAATAAACCCCCAAGTTTCTGTGAAGCATCCCAGCACTCCTTCGGTGTGACATGAAGCTGTTTCTTATAAGATAAACCCTTCAGGCTCTGGGATTGCTGCTATAAATACCGACAGACCCTGCTCCCTTGTAACAGAATCTCACCATGGCAGCGACCCAAATGTAATTGTATTGGGAGGTGGTTATTGAAGCTGAAGTGGCCTGGGCTTTATCTATTGAGCCCAGTGGTTCTCAGACCTGACAGATCTTAAGAATCTACTGGAATGCTTTGAAAAATACAGATGCATGGGCACCAGCCCTGGGAATTCTGAAGATAGATCTGAGATGGATGGAGAGCCCGGGAGTCTTTGTTATCATGATTCTGATGATTAGTCACTGGAACCATTGAGCCAATCCATCCATGTGCAGATGGGGACATGAGTGCTGAAGGCTGCAGAGCTGGCCCCTCGCTCAGGTCTCCTGCTTCCTCCTTCCCCACTCCAAGCTCTCTGTTCATTGCTCAGTGTTGCTTCTTAGCCCTGGGTCCTCATAGGATTGGGGCAGAGGAAAATAAATAAAGAGCATCCTGAATTTCTAAGATAAGGGCATGATCAGGCACTGCTTCCCCCCTGGGCCTCCACTGGGCGTTGCTATGCATCTGGGTTGCAGGCCGTTGTGTTTTATGATGATTGGTGCAAGCCCCAGATTGATCATGAACCCAGGTGGAGTTTGCAACCACCCTGATAATTAGGAAAGCTCACTAAATAAAATCTATAGCCTCAGTACTAAATTTCCTGGTGGGCTTGAGACTGTCAGGGAGTAAAAGAAAGAGTTTATCTTTCTTTAAAGGGTTGAGATCTCAGGGAGGAGGAGAGAGTCAAAGCCGTGACCTCTCCTGTTTGCATAGGGTGTGTGTGAATCCGTGTGTGACAACCCCAATAACTTGAAGCTTGGGGGAGAGTTCACCTTCTTTTAGAAATGATGAAACAGAAACAAAGCGGGAGATGAAACAAGCTGTTTAGCTGGAGCAGAGCTGGGGTTTGAACCACGGCTACCAGGCTCCCAAGCCTCAGCTCAGGCCAAGGTTGTGTCCGGCCAGAGCAGAACAAAGAAAGAGCCTACAGGGTAATCTGCAGTCATTCAGGCTCAGAACTCTGTAGTGTTTCCATTTCTCCGGCTTAAATTCTGCTCTAAGTCTCTTTGCTTTTGGAATCGCCTCCACCTGACCTCTCTCCCCCACTCACTTCCCCCAGCTTAGCAGGTTTCTGGAGTCTCTCCCCCACCCCCGGCCTAGTGGTGGGACTTGGTGCCTTATTTCAGCTTCCAGTCTGGCCTCAGCCTCATCTTCAGAACTCCTCAATGGCACCTACTTGCTTGCATCCTCTATTAACCTGATATTGAAGAAAAAAGAAAAGATTTGAGAGAGAAAGGGAGAGAGAGAAGCATCAATTTGTTGTTCCACTTATTTATGCATTCATTGGTTGATTCTTGTAGGTGTCCTGACCAAGGATCGAACCCACAACCTTAGTGTATCAGGATGACACTCTAACCAACTGAGCTACCTGCCAGGGCTTCACTGACCGGATTTTGAACCATTCTTCAGCTAGACCCTCTCTGTAATGTGCAATTTCACGCAACAATGAAAATGAGGCATGTGCCCGCAGAGCTGTGTGCCCGCAGAGCTGTGTCGGGGAGGTTGCTTGGGAGGGTTCAGTGCCCTCACCAGGGCCTGTTGGAGCTGCCCTGGAGGGTTTCTATTCTGGTCTCTGAGTGCAGACTTCTCGGCCTTTTCTTGTGTGATTGCCACTGCGGGCAGCTGCCCTGTGGAGCAGCACTCCTGGCCTCTGGACAGGATGGCACGAAAAATGACAGAACAAAGTAGCCGGGTTTTTGCCTCTGAGTCTCAGATCTTGGGCTTGAGGAAAATCAGCAGCAAAAGATCAATGACCAGCTTCCCAGTGCTGGGTCCTGGGTGGAGGGGAAATGGAAGGAGAGGAAGAGACTCACTCTGGGGGTTGAGCCTTGCAGACTGGGAAGGGGAGGGGTACATAAGCCCCAGAGGAGCTGAGGATAGAGGAAAAGCCCCTAGTTGGCGTCCACATCTCAGGTAAAGACTCGGAAGGCGTTAGGCTCTAGAGCAGAGAAGGCTGCACAGGCTGTCCAGCAGGTGGTCCTGACACATCCTCACTCACCCAGCTCACCAAGCCCGCCATGGCAGGCACTGATGGAGCCATCCCCAGCACCCGAGAGTAGGGTATCAGAGGCAGAGGCTCCTGGCCTCACCGAGACCCTCTGGCCCCCGAGGTGATTAGAGGCAGCAAAGGGCTCCCACTTCTGAGAGAAAAGCAGGGAAAATGAGAGCAGGGTGCGGAGAGGCCTTGAAATCTGGAATAAGAGCAATACTGCATCGAGCGGGGTGGACTGAGGACGGGCGTGGACTGAGGACAGGAGACTTGTTGGTGTTGAACAAGGTCCAGAGAGCCTCTTCTAGAACTTACAGCAATAATCTCACCCTGCATTTGTCCCCTAGAACTCACACACAGTCTTGGGAGGGCGAGAGAGGGAAGGCTGCACCATAGATTGAATGAGATTTCTTTTCAAAGAAATTAAGCTGATTTTAAAAAGTTACAGTTTTATTTTTGTTCTTTGCAAGTACACGACTCTGAATGGAGAAGCCTTGCCCTTTGTTCCTGGCCTTTCTTCACCCCAGGTCTTAACCCACAAGCATTCTCTGACTTTGTGGGCCGGGGAAACAGGTTCTCCTGGCCCCTCATTCAGCACCTGCCTTCCCTCCCACTTCTCCTTAGAGTACTTGTCTGGGAGATCCCTGCCTCTGACATCCCCACCTCCTTTTGTGGGTCCCTGTGACTCAATCTCTGCAAGATCAGCCTTATCATTACCCCTCTGCTTTATCTGGTGGGATCCCAGCATGGGGCAGCTTGCTGAAAGGTCTGGCCGATTAGGAGATGCTTGTTATAACAGTAGGAGAAGAGAGCAATCACAGGGCTGTGTTACAGCCCAGCAGCTTAGCATTTGCTTGATAGGTGTACAGATAAGAATATAGTGGCTGGATTCCCATGCTTTCCAGGAGTCCAATGGCACACAAAATGCTTCTCTGTCAGTTTCACTAATTCAGTCCAATTAATTGATGTCAATTAATTAATTAACTAGTGGTTCAAGCCCATGGAGTACCCATTATGTGCCTGGTTCTCTTTCAGATGCAAGAGACACAGACATGAAATATACCACCCATGCAATCCAGGTGCTTATGTTCTGCTGTGAATACAGACCCATAGAGACAGAAACCTTTATTTGAAATTACTGAGTAGTTTTGGGTGCCAGTCTTTATGAAAAGCATCCAGGGAGAAAGCATATAGTGTCTAACCTTAAGCAGCTCTCACTTTATCAGACAGAGTGATGGGTACTTTAATAGAGGAATTTAATAGCAGATTCATCCAATGCACTTCAATAATTATTCCAGAGCATTAGTGTTATGTAACAGGTAGTGTTAGCAAAGTATCAGTGACCTAGAATAATTGTTAAAGTTATATATGCAATTTACAGTTATATAATGTGTTTATGTATACATTTATATCTACACCAGTGTCCCAGTGCACATTCATGCACATTGAAAGGAAATTAATTAGAAGAAATATTTTAATATTGCTATTCGCATCTTGTGAATGAAAAGAAAATAGGATTCTTCCAAGTCTCCTATTTACCTACTCTAGGACTTCTGTGAGGCTCAAATGAGATGAGGCACATGAAAATGCTTCACAGACATGTAAAATGTTTGCACCTGGCTATAAAGCAAGTCGGGTTCCTGGGCTGAAGAAACTCTAAAGAGGCTAGTCTCTAGGAAGAGGAAGCCGGGTGTTGCTATGTGACAACATTACCCAGTGCCCACAGCGACCATTTCCAGGCTGGGCTGGGGCTGCATTTTGTGCCATGGGGCCTTGGCTGTGTTGGCTGAGATTTGCTGGGGTGTCGCTCCGGGGTGGTGACGGGGCCTGTGTCCCACTTGGGGGAAGCCTAGTGTTGGTTTGTTGGTGCCAGGTCCGTGGCGCTGTTTATTTTTATTTTTTTTTTTAAATATATTTTATTGATTTTTTACAGAGAGGAATGGAGAGGGATAGAGAGCTAGAAACATCGATGAGAGAGAAACATCGATCAGCTGCCTCCTGCACACCCCCCACTGGGGATGTGCCCGCAACCAAGGTACATGCCCTTGACCGGAATCGAACCCGGGACCCTTTAGTCCGCAGGCCGACGCTCTATCCACTGAGCCAAACCGGTTTCGGCAGCGCTGTTTATTTTTAAATGTCCAGTGTGCATCATGGCAGCTCCTGCGCTGAGCGTCTTCCCCCTGATGGTCAATGTGTGCCATAGCTACCCGTCAGACGGATGAACACTTAGCCTTTTATATAGATAGATATAAAATATGTATGCATATATTTTATCAGAGAAAGTTTTCTGAAACAGCTCTCTAGCTCATCTCTATTTTTAGATTCTGAGTTGTGCCTATTTTTCCCCAATTTAGCCACATATGTCTGCAATATAGTGATCTAATACTTTTCTTCCCCTGGTAGCTTTTAATCTCTCCTTTAAAATGCATTTATTAATAACTGCTATCATTTATTAACACTTAAGATGTGCATATTCTGAAGGTGGCACTTTTCTTTTATTATTTTATATAAACCTCATAAAAACCTAGTGAGGTAGGAATAATTATTTCCAGAATATCCACCAAGAAAATGACTCTTGAAGAGGTTAATTTGCCCAAGGTAATGCAGTAGGTAAGTGATAGAGTCAGAGTTGAAATGTGGTCTGCTTCACTTTATGTTCTCAGCTATATTGAAATTTATTGAGTCTTTACTCTGTGTCCATAGCTGTACCAAGGGATCCCATAACCATGGCCTCTGTAGTTCTCACCACAGCCTTCTGAGGTGGGTGCCCTCTTACAAATGGAGAAACAGGCTCAGAGACAGTGAATCATTTGCCCAAGACTGCATAGTGGCAGGATTTGAACCTTGGTGTTTCTAATTTCAGTAGCACCTGTGTCATAGTTACTGGCATAAGGCAGTCTCCCTTATCCATGGGGCATATGTTCCAAGGTTCCCAGCAGATGCCTGAAATTGAGGAGAGTACCGAACCATAGAGATACTATGATTTTTCCTACATATACCTACCAATTATGAAGTTTAATTTATATATTAGGCAAGTAGGAGACTAACAATTGATAATAAAGTAATACAGTGATAACAATATACTGTAATAAAAGCTATGTGAATGCGGCATTATTAAGTAAAATAAAAGTTATTTGAACACAAGCCCTGGGATCCCACACAGTTGATCTGATAACAGAGATGCCTACTGAGTGATTAGCCAGTGGCTTGCGTATACAGCATAGACCCTGGGTAGGACAGAGCTGGATGGCATGAGATTTCATCACACTGTTCAGAACAGCACATAATTTAAAACTTAGGAATTGTTTATTTCTGGAATTTTCCATTTAATATTTTTGGACAGTGGTTGACCGCAGATAATTGAAACCTCGGAAAGTGAAACCGTGGATAAAGGAGAGATTACTGTACATTGACCTAATTATACCCAAGGGGAAGGGAAGAAATGAACATTTATTAAATGTCTTTTGTTGTACCAGGGTACATATTGTGTTTTTTTTTTTTCTTTTTTCTAAAACAGCTTTGTTAGGTAGAAATTATCTCCAGTTACTGACAGAGCAGGCTCTCTGGGAGGATAGATTTTTTACCCACTGTCATAAAGTAAGTTACATGTGCACCTGATGTTTTAAGGGATCTATTGTATTCCATTGCACCATTCTACTTCGCAAAGAAATAAAATTCATTTACAGAAATCATTTCATGCATTAATTAGTTTTTAATTCTTAGCGGGTTAGCAAAGAAAAACCACCTATGGCTGGTGTGGGGTCAATTCACTTAACCCAATGAATGATTGGTTCTTCCCCTTGTGTTTCTAGGCATAATTCACAAACATGAATGAGTTATGATACTTCTAATTCGAGTTGGTTTTACTTAAAATAAGGAAGTGACTTTTGCAGGGAGATAGGTTGTCTGCTGTGTCCAGAACACACCCAGAGCATGTCCTAGTGTGCAGGGCTTGAAATGCCACACGTGGCTTATCTTATGCCACAATAGATAGTTAAAATGATTTTATAACAGAAGTATCACAACTTATAAAAAATAAAAAATAAGGTACTACCCTGTGTGATAGAAATGTCATGGGTTAAAATGAAAGATAACTCAGATAAGGTGATGAGAAAGATTGAAAGTGCTGAAAATATAGACAATGGGGTGGTGAGAGCCTGGGGGTGTGTGTAGG
Organism: Plecotus auritus; assembly: GCF_963455305.1. NCBI lineage: Eukaryota > Metazoa > Chordata > Mammalia > Chiroptera > Vespertilionidae > Plecotus > Plecotus auritus. The sequence continues at coordinate 15,680,921 of NC_137770.1, forward strand.
GGAGGATGGGAGCAGGCTGTAAGAGGTTAATGGGGGAAAATAGGACCTATGTAATACTTTAACAATAAAGATTTAAAAAAAGAAAACATTGAACAAAAATTATGAACTATGAACAAGTTAACTGTTAATTTGAATTATTTGGTAGCATTAAGTAAAATTTAATAAACTTTTAAAATATATATATGTATATATTCTTACTTCTTTTAATGTTAGCTACATTGCAATAGCTAGATAATGCATTTGGAATCAAAACAGGATTTATTTTTGACTTTAGGTTTGGCTGCTTTTGTACCATCTTTTTTTTTTTTTTATCTTGTTGCTCCTCTAACAGTATATAATAAAAGATAACATCCTATATAATAAAAGGGTAATATGCAAATTGTCCCCTTAATTGGGAATTCCACCAGAGTTTGACCAGAGGGCGGGGCCAGCCCACCAACTGCCCATGGCTCCTCCCCTTCTGCCCTCCCCCACCCAGCCCGGCCCGCCCAGCCCGGTCTGATTGGCTCAATCGGGGAAGGCTGGCCACACCCCACCTGTGCACGAATTCGTGCACTGGGCCTTTAGTTTTTATCATAAAAAAAGTGCTGAAAAATTATGTGATGGGACAGGCAAGCATGGGACACAGACACAGGAGTTCGGAGCTTCACAACCTCCCTGTGTGAGAATTGTGAGTGTCTGCAGGGCGCTGGCCAACAACTTCCCATAATACAGCTATCAGACTCATCCATCCAACTTAAAAATGGTATGTAAGGCTAAAATGCCTAGTGTGAACATTAGGAATCGTGAATAATCCCCTGAGATTTCTAGGAGCCCAGAGAAATTAGAAAAATTACAATGTTTTTTTTTTTTTTCTAAATCTTTCAAGATCCTATTGAAAAATTATGCCTTGTGATAGAGAGAAATAAAAGCATATAACCAAATTAGGCTCTTATTTATTTTCCTTTTTTTTTAAGGAAAAGCCTATACTTAGTGACTTTAATCAAATGTATTCTTTCTATGTGTTGCTCCCTTTTATTGGATTATGGAACAAGCTGATGCAGTGTGTGTGTGTGTGTGTGTGTGTGTGTGTGTGTGTGTGTGTGCCTGTGAGTTGTTGGGGACACTCTATTTTATTGCCACAATAAATACTACAGTGCAAAACCCCACCAGACCATTTCCTCTGGCGATAGCTGTTTGAAAGTGTACTAAGATGTGGTGACTGTGAACTCAGGCCTGTGTATGTTACTGTAAAATGAACATTGCAACAATACATTGTCTTAATGGGCTGGGGACTGGCAGTGAGTAAGAAGGGCAGGCGAAGTGCGCCAGATCCAGTAGCAGCTGAGAGACAGCTGCAGCCAGTTTTTCAGGGAAATCATCTTGAGTCTTTAAGCCAAAGGGGTCCCCGCCATAGGTACCCCTGCTTTCAAGGGTCCTGCTCTGGACCTTTTCCAGCTGGGCTTTCTCCACTGGGTTTGAGAGGCAAGGGGCTATGCTCCCCCAGAATCCATATCCATCCCTTCTAGATCATGCTCCAACAACCTACCTGGTGTCTGGAATTCCCTGCCCAAATGGCCCAACCCCACTCCTAAGATCTCCTCCTGGAGTCTGTCCTCCTCAGGGAAGACCATTCCACAGGTAGGAGTCCCAGGTCCCTGGGTGGCCAAGGGGAGGCTGATAGTAGAGGTACGGACACAGCTTAGATGATGGGTGGGGTATCCACACATGTGTACATGAGGCTCCTCATGGTATAATCAAACTGGGGGTAGAAAAAGTAGGGTGGGCTCTGGGCTGAGGGCCAGAACTTTCCCCACACTATCATCATGTCTTGCATGAACCTCCAAAGAATCGGAGACTGGCAAGTTGAACTGGCTTTCTCGGTCGTCATGATGGCATGCTTGTCAAGGCAGAAAAATAGACTGTGTTATATAGAACAGTTTGCTTGCTTAGTTCATAACACCTAAAAGTCTATAAATATGGTGTATGGGCCTTTATGTGTACCCCTGCCACAGGCCCTGCAAATATGAGGGCTGGGACTGGCAGATTCGGATGCATTGCAAGAGTATATAAGACTTGGCCTAGTGTTAGGTTAGAAATGATTGATATTCCAAAAGACAACAAACCTGTTCTCTGAGAAGATATTAGAGTGGTTGATACCAGGCAGAAGTGAAACAAATTTCAATTCTCTTTTGGACCTCTCCTTATGCTCCTGGGCTCTCTTACTGATCCATCCCGGTTGGCCAGAAGGCAGACAGTATATTCCAAGCCACTGTAGTGGGCAGTATATTCCAAGCCAGACTGATGGAGAAATGTTCAGCATTGCCAATTATTATTCTCGATGTCCCTACTTAGAATGGGGATTACAATGTTTGCTCCTGTTTTTTTGTTTTGTTTTGTTTGTTTTTTTAGATAAGATGAATTCATGTAAAGTGATATAATGGAGTCTTAGAGTTAAATGGCTATTCAACCAACAGCCTGTCCTCTTTCTGCTTTGGTTCAACAATACACTTTCCTGTGTTTAATTTCCTTGGATACTTGCCAAAAGTCTTGTTTACTATTTAATATGATTCTTAGCAATGACATAATATGAACACTCTCAGTAATAGCTTTGAAAAGAGACTCCTGGAAACAGTGTGCTTTCATACCACAGAACTACTTTGAGGCAGGAGGGCCCTTTAATTCTCAGCCACTGAGTCCCAGTGCCCATCCCAGAGGCTTCACTATCTTGAGGTGCAGGTTTCATTGCACTGGTGTTCTTGTCGACAGACCAACATTGGCCTCACCTTCGTTATTGGATTTTGATTTATTTCCAGAATTACCTGGACTCAGTCAACGCCAGAGCAGTATGATGGACTAGCACATGGACTTTATTTTCTTGACATGTCACATGTTCTAATGTTCCAGTTTTTCTGAGCAGACAATAGTGTGATGGTTAGTTTTGTGTGTCAACTTGGTTAGGCCATGGTTCCGAGTTATTCAATCAAACACTAATCTACCGTGTTTCCCCGAAAATAAGACAGGGTCTTATATTAATTTTTGCCCCCAAAGACATGCTAGGTCTTATTTTCAGGGGATGTCTTATTTTTCCATGAAGAAGAATACGGTACACATTTATTGTTAAATGAAAATAAAGGAAATTTATTACCTGTATATGGTACAGTAGTACGGTAGTTGTCAACACAAACCAGACAAACTGTGAATCCTACAGTATCAAGAATTTACTCATTTATTCAAGGACAATCATGTCATCATCTTCTGGAACATCATCATAACAATCCAATTCCTGAATTTCCTGGTGAATTTCTTGTGACTCCATTTCTTTCAGAATCAGTGGACCAAATCTTTCATGTTTAGCAATAGCACTGTCTTTAAATGAGTACTTCTTGTCAAGGTAGCCTGCTCGCAGTGCATTTGCAATGCAACTGTCAGTGATTTTCTCCCATGAATTCTTCACCCAAGTCACAACTTCTTGCAGTTTAGGTTTCACAAAGTTTCCACGCTGATTTCTCTCCATTCTATTTTCAATGTAGTCATTAATTTCCATGCACAAATTGTCTTTGAATGGCTTGTGTATTGCAATATCAAGAGTCTGGAGATAGGCCGTCATTCCTGCAGGAATCATTATCTGATCTATTTTTCTTTCGTGAAGAAATGTCTTCATGTCTTTAGCGCAGTGAGTGCTAGCTGCATCCCAGACTAGCAGACCTCTTTGGCTCCCTTGCATAACAAGCAGCAGCATTAAATCGACCCACTTCCTTATAACTGCTTGTGTGGCCCAGGCCTTTTCAGTTTCAAGAATAAAAATGCCCAAAACACGTTCAATCTTTTCCTTCTTGCCCTTAGAAATGATTAAAGGTGGGATTTTAGTGCCATCCAGACGAATTGCCAAAATACAGGAAACACGTGCACTTTCGTAAGCAGTGGAGGGAATGTACGCTAAGGAGGCACCCCGCTGTTCAATTGTTGTTTGAGATGATTGGCCCATAAACACTGCAGTTTCATCCATAGCAATCATGTTGGAAAGATTGTATTTAGAGAAGTCAGCATCATCAATAAAGGACTTGAATGCAAGTGCTTGCTTCATAACTTGAGTATCTTCCAACCTAAACAATGTTGTAGATCTTCTTAAAGACAGTTCACTTTGCTGAAGGAAATTATCCAGCCAGTGTTGTGATGCTTTGAAGTCTTCGGGGGCTATGTCAAACTGTGGTTCCATTGCAAGGGCAAATTCTTGAATCTGAGCCCTATTCACAACCAAAGCTTTTGCTCTCCTGTCAACAACCCATTCACAGATCAGGTCTTCCAGCTCAGAAAATAATGGTTGCCGACCTGATCCACACTTGTGCTTTTTAGCATTTCCCTTGTCCACTTGTTCAATGAGGTTACCATACTCTGCTCGCCATTTTCGGACCAATCGGATACTCAACATCTTCTCTTTGCAGAAAGCAGTAAGATTTTAGCCCCAAGAGTCTTCCACGATTCCTTTCTTGTACTCCACGGAGTAGCTTTTTCTTTTTGCGCTCATTTCTAGGGGTAAAAAAAAAGGAATTGGGGTATCAAGGTGGGGGGAGGGGATCACTCAAAATGACACAGAGGGGATCAGAGGGGGGAATCAAAATGGCACAGGAGAATCAGAGGGGGGATTACCATTTTAGTAACCCCCTTTGATCTTCCTGTGTCATTTTGATTGTCCCCTCTGATCCTCCTGTGTCATTTTGATTGTCCCCTCTGATCCTCCTGTGTCATTTTGATTGCCCCCTCTGATCCTCCTGTGTCATTTTAAGTGATCCCCCTCCCCCCACCCCTGTGCCACTGAACACCTTCACCAGACATCCCCCCTACCCCTTTATGAGACATTTACCCCCTGGGGCCTGCCTGGGGACTGTCACTGGGCTTGCTGGGGCCTGGATCTGGGCTGGAGCAGGGTCTGCTACTGACTGAGAACCTTCAGTCATCATGAAGGCGGCTGCGAGCATCAGGTAGTGTCACCAGAGACAGACCAGCACTCACCACCTTCGCCACGTCCCGTCCGCTCTAATCCTCCTGTTCTTCTACACGCATCTGCGAAAATCTCCTCCTCTCTCCCGCCCCGCGCTCACCGTTCACTCCGACCTCCGCTCCGCCTCCACACAGCAGTGATGTCAGGACTCCGTGTAAGGTCACTGGTTGCTAGATGCCAGTTGGGGCGGCCCTAGCGACCAGTTTACGGTAAATTAATTTTCATTCTGAGACAGAGCCTGGGGGCCTTATTTTCGGGGGATGCCTTATATTTCACTCAGAAGGAAACCTGTAAGTACGTCTTATTTTCGGAGGATGTTTTATTTTCGGGGAAACGTGGTAGGTGTTGCTGTGAATGTGTTTTGTAGATGTGGCAATCAGCATCAGTTGACTTTAGGCAAAAGAGATTATCCTCGATAATCTGGGTGAGACACATCCAAAACAAACTGAGGTTTCCCTGAGAAAGAAGAAATTATGCTTCTGGAAGATGATATCAGCTCCTGCCCAAGAGTCTCTAATCTGCTGGCCTACCCTACGGATTTCAGATTTGCCAGCCCCTAATTCCTTCTTTCCCTCCCTCCCTCCCTCCCTCCCTCCCTCCCTCCCTCCCTCCCTCCCTCCCTCCCTCCTTTTCTCCCTCCTTTCCTTCCTTCCTTCCTTCCTTCCTTCCTTCCTTCCTTCCTTCCTTCCTTTCTTCCTTCCTCCCTTCATCCCTTTCTCTATCTTTTATCATTTAGTCTTTCTATTTATCTATCACTTTAACCTGGTTTTCTTTATCTATTAGAGCCCTGACTGATATAGATTTTGGTGCCAAGACTAGTTTTAGAAGTACAGCATCTCAAGGATAAATTTCTGAATTGATTCTAGATTTTCTGGAATTGGCTCTGTAATCTAATTAGATTCATTAGATTTGAAGGTACTAGTAATTCTATTTCCTGACGTACAGCGGATACTGGTAATCCATGTCATGATGCTGCAACAGAGATACACAAAATACAGTCACTGGATCAATCGGATGTGTATAAAAGGCAAGGTTCTGGGTGACCATGCATTTGCTTGGTACCTTAGAACATTTTAGTCAAAATAAGGAATACAGTGAAATTGGCTGGTTGCTCCTAATTGCCCTGGAGAAACTAGGGAAACAGAAGGGCAAACTCAGAGCCTCTAATTTATAGCTCAAGCTCTGCGTACATGACCAGGAGTCTGAAAACCAAGACTGGACATTTGACTTTGCACCTTACTAAACACCGTCACATTGTCCAGGTCACTTAATATCCCCAGTCCTTACTGTCCCCTGCTATGAAGTGAGCAGAAAATTCCATGTGATGGCTGTGGGGTTTTAAATATGAAATGAAAGCACATCTGTTGAAAATTATTTAGCACAGTTCTTGGCATGTAATAGGTACTCAGTCACTGTTTTGCACCACTTGGTAATCACTCCCTCTTTTAGAGCATACTGACTCGCTTTCACATTGTAGAGGTCCTAGTGGGAGTGCAATTCCAGGCACCCACCTCCTACCCAGCCAAGAGGAGGGTCCTCTTCCCACTGGAGCAGGCCCATGACCTGAACTCAGCCCTGTTAGCCACTCCCTTCCAGGGCTTTTGTCTTGAGTGACTGATGCAAGGTCAGAAGAAACATCATTCACGGAAGGGAGTGGTGGCTGAGGCTTCCTGAGAAGCTCTTTAAGCTATGGACATTGCTCTGTCCCAGCCTCATCTCCCTCTGCAGCTTCCTGGTTCTCTACTCATGCCCAAGTCTGACCAGCAACACCCTCCCTCCACCAATCTTCTTCCAGAGATATCCTCTTTTGCTTAAGTTAGCTAGAGTTGGCTTTTATTGCCTGCCCTTAGGACCTTGGTGGATGCACGCATCAAGAACTGCCATGCACAAACCAATAGACTAGGGCTTATGGTCTTGTTTGCATATTTCATTAGGTTTGGATGAGTTTGCAATCATTGGTATGAGTGTAACATACCAATTTACTTTTCTAATGAACTCTTCAACGATTGACCTGCTCCTAATTTAGCTGTACATTAGTATAGCTAAATGTTGGTTGCTACAAAAAGACCTGGTTTTGACCTCATAAGAAAACACCATTCAAAATCCAATGGAGGAAAGCAAAACAGTGGCTCAAAGTCAGAGAAGAAATTCACTGTGTGCGTTTCAGGACTGGCTATGTCCGTATTACCATCTCTTTCCTAATACACTAACATCTCTTGTGCATTTCACCAGTGTTCAACAGGATCAGACAAATATTATTTTAAAAGGACACATACTGAATTAAAAATGACCCTCCTTGTTGGGTGTGTTTTGTGGTTTCTGCAGCTGGAAGTTACAATAGACCATTTGATTAATGAGCTGTTTTATTGGGATGCAAATAACGCATAATGTCATACGATCCATATGTTGTACATTACAGAGGCATAAAACTTACCTTGGCACAAAATGGAAAATTTAAAGCATCTCTCTTGAAAAAAAATATATCATGCTGAACAAGAAGCATGTGGGTATTTCTGGTATTTCTAAAACTGATGAATGCTATCCCAGACTTGTTTGGCTTTAGTGTTAATCCTGATGGTGTGTGTGAGCGTGTGCATGTGCGTGTGTGTGTGTGTGCGAGTGCATGTGCGTGTGTCCTTTATTCATCAGAAATGCCTTTATGCTTCTGTTCCTATTCAGTCTATTCAGACTGAAAGAAAAAAGCCAAACAGCTGGGTCTGATAACACACAGTAGCTATAACTTGCATTGTTTAGAACTAAAATGTGAGATACTGGAAAGAAAATGTAATTATAATGAAAACAGCAATTGGAGATTAGGGATGGTAATTGTCTAGGCATCGTCAGAGAGGAGGGGCATGAGAGTGATAAGTAATTTCCCAGGTCACTGGATACCAATCTAGAGCAACATACCCTTTGGAGGTAGAGAGACTAACAATGCAGTGGTGTGAAGCATGGAGGAGCACTGGAGTTGGGTCAGAGTGGGAGATTTCCCATCCTCTGAAACACTGTGAGACCAGACTAGGCTGACCAACCTCCCAGAGCCTTCAGGGGGTAACTGCTTTTCATCCTTCAGCTTCTGCTCAAATATCATGTCTCAGAATCACCTGCTCTCTGTCCCTCAGTAACTCTCACTGACATTTTCTCATTTTACTGTCTTTATGGCATTTTGTACTGTCTGAGTCATCTGGTTTACCTACTGGTTTACTAACTTATTGTATGTTTCACATGAGAAAATAGACTCTGTCAAACTCGTTTACAGTGTAAAGTCAGATCAGTGCCTGAAACACAATAAAGCCTAAATAAATAGACATGAACATTGAGTTTGAAAAGTGAGGATAATAATAGTCCCTTTTTGCTTAAAAGATCCTGTGACACTTACCTCAGATAATCCTTGTGAACTTGACGTGACAGTGCCAGGCACAGGGTAAGTACTCAGTAACCGTTAGCTAGCGTTCTTGTTTGTATTACTTTATATTACTTATAGCAGTGATGATGATGCTGTATGAGAATTCTCCATAATTTATGATGAGGAATTGGCTCATGTGAGGCTGAGGTCTCAACGATCTGTTGTCTACAACAAGGAGTCCCAGGAGAGCTGGTGGTGTAAGTTATAGTCTGAGGCCAAAGTCTGAAAACCGGGAACACCAATGATGTGAGTCTTTGTGCAACAGCAAGTGAAGACCAATGTCCCAGCTCTAATGGTCAGGAGAGAGAGAGAGAGAGAGAGAGAGAGAGAGAGAGAGAGAGAGAGGGAGAGGAGACTGGCAGATCCAGTGAGCAAATTTTTCCTTCCTTCCTTTATCTTTTTGGACCATAGATACCATCTGGCTTATCACTTCTGAATGAAGAGGGGAGATAACAATTGCCCCAAGCAAGAAGCCAGAGAAACCTTCAATGGATTGGTTGATGTCTCCCCAACTTCCCAAACACACATTGAGGAAGGGAAATCTACTTTGCTCAGTCTACTTATGCAAATGCTTATCTCCTCAGAAACCTGCTCACAGACACACCCAGAGACAATATTTGACCAAATATCTGGGGACCCTGTGACCTGGTCAAGGCAAAATATAAAATTAACCATTACAATTAGGATAATATAGTGCCACAAAGGAAATGTAATTGACCCCCACAGGGAGTGATTTAACTTGGCTAGGTGAGTCCATCTATGTCACAGGGGTGGGCAAACTTTTTGACTCGAGGGCCACAATGGGTTCTTAAACTGGACCGGAGGGCCGGAACAAAAGCATGGATGGAGTGTTTGTGTGAACTAATATAAATTCAAAGTAAAGGAGCGGAGGGGAGAGCAAGAGAACCCTCCGCTCTTTCGGCTCCGCGGGCCGGATAGAACAGCCAAACGGGCCGGATCCGGCCCACGGGCCTTAGTTTGCCCACGGCTGAATGACATAGTCACTCAATTTTTGAAAGTAAAGTTTCACAAACCTAGCTCAAGAATGAATTGCAGAGATTATTACAATAGTCTGTCTGCTCTGGAGGTAGGATTATGCCCAGCATACAAAGATGATGACTTCATCAAGATCTGGATGCTGTACCATAGTGAAACAGGAATTTTAGGGGTAAAATAGGACAGGTTTAGGAAATTTTAGAAATTTTGGAAATTAAGGGGACCGTGGAGGAAGCACAGGGCTGCAGAGCAGCAGAAGGTATATTTCCATAGAATGGGGAAGCTGAAAAGCTGCAACAGGTACATTTCCATAGCATGAGGGAGCTGGGAACAGCAAAAGGTCTGTATTTACAAAATAAAGAGAAGGAAGCCCTTCCTCCAGAAGGAGAGGAAGAAAGCCCAAAGGGAAGAGGAAAACAATAAGGAAGGAGGTGGGGGGGGGGCACCTTTGAGCCTAGGAATTACTGTAGTAACCAGTCTAGGGGAATAGTGACCAGTCAGAAGGGATAGCAAGGCACCAGGATCTGCAGCCTTTATAAGCCACAGGGAAAAGGAACTCAGTGCGACCCTTTCCCCCTCTCCACATGGGAATCCATTCTGTGGAACTCTTTCCCTCCCCCCATGTGGGAGTCTGTACTGGTTCTTCAAAAAATCTCCACCTTTGCCATACCACTTTCTGTCCATGGATTCATTCTTCGGTTCCGGCGGACAAAGAATCCGGGTTCCAGTCCAAAAATTCCGTCTCAGTAGACTCTGCAGTAACTGCAGGAAACAAGGTGAGTCAGACAGCTCTTTCCAGTCATGTGGTGCCTCAGGGTCATAGGGTTATCACTAGGAACATTCATGATTTCTGAGCTTTAGGGAAGTGCCTTCTTGGAGATTTCTGGCCCAATGAATTGTGCCTACCCTAGCTCACTGGACAGCATTTTACTCTGCACCTTTGAAAAAGCTGCTCTTAAGAAAAAGGTATATCACACTCCTTTTATTTACAAAGCACAGCATGTGTAGGTTTTATTCTGGAGCTTCCTACAGAGCACGTGATGGCCTATGCAATGCTTCCTAATTGAAGTCACACTCTGAGCAAAGTTGTGAATCGGTTGCTGATTCTTTTCTACTTGATAGAATTTTACTTTCCACCCTGGTCTGTCTCGCTCTTCTCCCCAAAGGTCAGGACGTAGGGCCATCTCAGCTGGTGAGGGACAGTTCACTGCACGCCAGAGCCTCCGTTCATAGGTATTGATTTCTGCACAGTGAAATGCTGATGGCTCCCTCAAAGGGGCTGACTTTTCTCAGATTAACAGCTGCTCTGTTAACATCACAAGAGCTGTGTGGCTACAAAAAGTCTTCATTTACGAACGACCAAATGCATGTCTCAAACAACAGGCCCCTCAAAACAAATTCAAAACAAAAGGAGCATAATGAATGGAAGATTGTATTTTATATTAACGACCCTCTTTCAATACAACACACGTTGGGTAATGCAATCTCAGGGATATGGAAACAGTTGATGTTCTCGTTATTTATGTGATATGTTTACTTTGTGTCATTTCTATCTGGGCAGTAAAAATCCAAAGTTAAGCATTCTTTTCAATTGTATTGAATTTTGTTAGTGAACAAAACAATGGCTCCCCCCCTCCCCCCCCCTCCCCGTTTCAGTAGGAATAAAGAGACAAGTGGGCAGGCACTGGTTGTCATGGATGTTCTTTTGGTCATTGCAGTCTAGCATGAGTCGGAATAGAGCCCAGGTATCAGAGCTGGACATGGGCTTCCTACTTACCTACCTTTCCTGGAAGCAAATAGTGAAGAGGGCTTTTTGGCCCATAGGTACCATCCAGTTTATCACTTCTGAATGAAGAGGCGATATAACAATTGCCCCAAGCAAGAAGTAAGGGAGCCGAAACCGGTTTGGCTCAGTGGATAGAGTGTCGGCCTGCGGACTGAAGGGTCCCGGGTTCCATTCCGGTCAAGGGCATGTACCTTGGTTGCGGGCACATCCCCAGTGGGGGGTGTGCAGGAGGCAGCTGATCGATGTTTCTCTCTCATCGATGTTTCTAGCTCTCTATCCCTCTCCCTTCCATCTGTAAAATATCAATAAAATATATTAAAAAAAAAGAAGTAAGGGAAACCGCCCTAATGAGAGGACCACTGGAGGGTTACTGGGGTTCTGGGTGATGAGCATTGTGTGATGTACCACAGTCCCCACGAACCTTCTGATTAGTCCCTGAGAGTTTCAAGGTTCCAAGGCAACTGCCTCAGTTCCCAGCTACCTGTCACCTCTCTCTCCAATCTCCTCCCGCTGGCCCAGTTCCTCATTTCTTAAAATGAATGGTTATCAAAATAATGCAAGCAATAGTTTCAGAGTCCAATAGTAAAGACCTTATAATGAAAAAAATTGGCAGACAGAAATGCAGCTTGAAAACCTGGAGGTCATAGGGAGGTAACACCTTGACCTCTCTTTCCTTCTGCCTCTTGACCTTACACCAGCGCCCCCATGGGCCCATCCCTTCCAGAAATAGCCTGGGTGATGCTCTCCCCATGGCAGAATGTGAATACAAAGAGGAGGAAGGATGCTAGCAAAGCAAAGAATAACCAATTCAATAGCTGATATCTATTTACAAGGGCTATTGTGAGAATGAAATGAGATAACTATAAAAGGCATGCAGGCAAAGTGATTGAAATACGTTTTTTTCCTCTCACATCTTCCCCTCTCTCATTTGTCAAATCGTGCTCTCTGAAAATTGTGTTTCATTTATTGCACAAGCTGTAAATGTCTACAAAAGCCCTTTAACAAGGATGAGACTAATTCAAGCATTTTGGGTATTGTAGAAGTTAGTAACTCAGTGAGTGGTATTTTGGGGAGTTCGAGGGGCATAAGAGGGCTTGTTTCCATTTCTCTGAGTTCATGTATGTTTTGCTTGCCCTGCCCTGGTGGTTTAGGTCCTTCCCGCACGGCTCAGGACCCCATGGGCTTTGCCTGTAGGACTCAATGTGGCTGGTCCCACAGGAAAGGGCTGAAACCCTCAAATGTGATGCATACATTTCTCTGGAGGCTGGGAAGCCTGATTGCCCCAGACTCCATCCTACTGCATGCAAATGGTCCAACTGCAAGGTACATGCCTTTGCATTCACTGGCGTGTTTGCAACAATCACACGCCACTTGGTCACTGCTAAAGAAATGACTCTCTCTCCTCCAAATATTCCTGTTTCCCATCAGTACTGTCCCTGATGCTGTGGATTCTGATGAACTGCTGGGGCTGCCTTTTCTTTACTGTGAACTATTTACTTCTCCCTTCCCCCTGTTATTAATCCATCAGTGGGTGAAGATGAATTCCTGGGTTATCATTGGAACAATATCTCTCTGGCAGAGGGAGAGGGTTCCCTATATGGCAGCACCTGCCTCAGTCCCTGGATGCTGCCTGGACCCCTCTAGGGGGCACTTTCCTGGCATCTGGAAGGGGTGACCAACAAAGGGCGCACCTGAGAGCTGGGCTGGGTTCCTGATGGGATGGGGACAGCCCCTAACCACAGAGTCCTGTGGAATACAATTTCCCCTCGGAGGCCCCCTCCACCTACCCATAATCCACTCCTCTCAGGTTCCTCGTTAAAGTGAAAATCATCAATGTTCTTTTAATGTAGCTTTTTGTGTTTCATTTCCTTTGTTGGTTTAAAAATGTCTCCACTGAAACATTTTACAGGGTTTCTATACAGTGCATACATTTTGAACATTTTGTTCCTATTAACATAAAATATTATTCTCATTTCCTCTCGTGTTGGGAAGAAAGAGAAAAATAAGCCTTATAAAAATTAAAAATAATTTCTTTGTTATGAAGGAGGTATGAATGATTTATGAGCATAATAAAGGCAAGTCTCTTTGGTCAACATTACGAATTTAAAAATAAGACTTCTTTTCAGATTTTTGAAAAGACTTAAGATGACAGTAGGCACTGAAATAGCAAAAGAGGCCAGGTTATAATGGGACATTCTTTTCCCTCTTCTTTTCCTCCCCAGGAGATGTGGCAAGCTTTCTACCCTTGGGAACAAAATATTGTCATCTGGGGGCAGGTGCCTGTCAAATAGCTTATTTCAAAATACATCTGTGGGGCATCTGAGCTGCAGAGATGCATTTTGTAAAACTCCCTCTGTCATTTTGACATGTCCTTAGAGGTCATATGCAGTTGAATCTTGCTGGAGTCATCCATGTTGGCCGACTCCCCGCCATCATGATGTGTCTCCCGGTGACACAGGAGGGAGCCCTGGTTTCTCCCACGTGCCCGTTGCCCAGTATCTCTGTGATCTGCTCTGTTCTCAGGATATTTCTGCTGCAACTCCTCCAGGTCCTGTGTATAATATTCTACACTCTATAGAGTGAGGGGTTCTATGTTTGGTCTTCAATTCTGGGTCTTAAGGTTTATAGCTCAGGGCTCTTACACTGTAAGAACTAGGTTATACATATAGGGTATCCCAAAAAATGTATACACACTTTAACAGCTGATAGCTCAATGTTGAAAATAAAATGCATTTTAATAAACACTGCCTTTATAATTGTTCAAAGTGTGTGTATGCATTTTTGGGGGACACCCTAAATAAGCTGGGGATATCATCAGGGGAGGTTGGCAGGCTTCAAGAGGTCTCTTGAGTGGCATTTTCTACCCTGGTTTGAGGTCAGGTGCCTGGCAGAGTATACCCCGAAACCAGCTTCTGTTAGACTATTAAGAATGTGTTGGAAAATGGCCTTGTGTCGACTATTGTGAGGCTGAGGCAGAGGATGGCACTCCAATTTCTTAGTTTATGAGAGAAACACCACCTTTCAAATGCTTGGTTGGGGCTAGCTCACTGCAGGGAGAAGGGGCCTGCTTGCTGAGACCCAGCCATGCTGGCATGTGACCTCACTAGGATGCTAGCTGCAGATGTTCAGGTCTTCTACAACTTATTGAGCACATAGTCAGGGCGGGCACTCAAGATACAGCAGTCAGCAAAGCAGATGAGATTCTCTGCCCTCAGGTCTGGATGGTCTAGTGACTTGAGGTCTAGGTCTCTTACTCCTGGACACCACCAATGTTTAAATTTCCATTTCCTCTGCTCAGAGCTCCAAAACTCATCCCTGAAGTGCAGACATTCTGAGGCAGTGCTTCAGAGGAATAACATAAAAAAAGGGCAACTTGGTGTGAAGTCCTCTCCCCGCCCCCATGCCTTCAATCTTAACCCAGAAAATTCTATGAGTAGGAATTTATTACCTTGTTATGGTTTTCTCTCTTCCTCAATTCTGCTAACTGAAGAAAAAAATCTTAGTGAATATAAAATTGCAAGAATACATAGAGAGGGACAAACCACAGATGCAGAAAAAGGGAAAAAAAGCCAAATTATGAGCTGGGCTGGGAGTATGGACCTGAGAGGAGAGTTTGGCTTGCAAGATCCAAAGACATTGTGAAGAGAGCAGAGAAGTGAAGACAGGAGGAAGGGTTTTAAAAATGGTTGTGGTGTATTGTGAATCGAGTTTCTTTCATACTTTTTTGAATGGAGTTACTTTTGAATTGCTTTTGATGACTAGTCTGCAAACATTAAGCTATAAAGGGCCCGAGGATTTATTAAAGTTCCTGAATTTGGGGTTCTGCTTTTAACCTGAATATTACTAAGTCCTTCAGTCTGCTGCCCTCATTTCTTCCTTTAATATATCATTAAAAATAACATGAACCCCCTTTACACAGACTTGCAGGAAGTCCACTACTCACTCCAATATTTATAAGGTTCCAAAGGTGCTCCAGTTCCCAGGTACCTGCCTGTCACCTCTCGTTCCAATCTCCTAGCTCAATTCATTGCTTCTTAAATTCTATTTTTAATAAAGGAATGCATGCATTCAAATATTCCATGGCTTATAATGAAAAACAGAAGTCCCCAACTAATCCTTTCCTACTCTTGAACTATGAGTTCAACTCCCACAGCCAACTGCTTTCAACTCTTTTAGTTCTTGTTTTCTGTGACATACCTTCATATTTATAAATAAAATGTGTGCCTTGTCACTTATGAATGGATCCATTTTAGACATTATGTATTGACATTGTCTTATGATAGATGAGGAATTGCCTTTCTCTCCCTGCTTCTGCTCCCATTTCTTCTCTTGCACTCACATTAAAATGATATAAAAATGTTGATCAAATCTACAGTCAAGATTGACATTATTGTGACTATGGAAATGTTAATAACCAATAACACACACACACACACACACACACACACACACACACACACACACACACACACACAGGACCAATGGTTTATTTTCAGGAAGAGTCAAATGGAAAGAGCTGAGGACATTAGGTCAAAATCCAGGGAAGAGAAAAAGTTTAAGTAAAATTTGTACTTCTAGAAATAGGCCATACATGTAGGAGATTTGTAAGTCTGCTTTCAAAAAAACCAAAGATCCTTAGAGCTGCCAGATACTGATATCAGTCCCAGGTTTTTGAAAATTACTTATGAATATGTTCAATCCACACTTTCAGTGCTTCTAACCTTCTAAGCTTTTAAATCATCACTACTGAATGTGAATGGACAATAAGACATTTGGAAGAAAGCATCCAACATGAGAAGAAGCCAAAACACAACAAATGGAAAAAGATAAAAGAGGAGGAAGAGGAGAAGGAGGAGGAGAAGGAAGAAAAATGACCCACTATAGTCAATAAGCTAGACTAAATAAAATTGGAGAGCTAAGAAAAAACATGGCAGATATAAGAAAAAGAGGGGTTAAGAAAAGTAAAGGAGGAAAAATTAGAAAAAAAAAACACCACCTAGAAAATTGTTTGTTAAATTACAAAAAGCAACACAAAGATTAGTAGATAAAAACTAAGAAACATTTCAGAAAGCAGGGCAAATAAAACAAAAAGAACTATGAGGGAATAGATAACAAACTTGGAGTATTGACACAGGAAGCCCAATAATATATTAATAAACTATTTTAAAAAATGGAGAGGAAGTAATTTTCAAACTCAGAGGACATTTCCCAGAGCCCCCCGATGGCAAGAACAGCCCACTGTGTCCAGCACAGTGAATGACAACAGGCAAACACACAGGCTCTTCATCATGAAATTTCAGAAGATCAGGGAGTAAAAGAAAAAAAAAATCCTGTAAATTTTCTTAGGGGTGGGAGAAGATGTCACTGACAGAGAACATGGAATGGAATTTTATCAGACTTCTTGACAACAAATCTGGAAAGCAATGGAAAAATGATTTCAAAATTGTGAAGCAAAAGGATTTACAGCCTAGTATTTTATACCCAGCAAAATTATCAGCTAAGTCCAAAGGTAGATTAAAAACACTTTAAAAAAAGCACACATAATTATTACTATGAAAAACTTCTTGTGAATCCAGGAACATGCACCCCAGTGAATTGAGGAAGTAAACAAAGAAAGAGTTTCCTAGGACACAGTGGGTTCAACACAAGAACACAAGGAGTCTATGATGAGAACCACTATGCAGGCCTGGGGGCAATGTCCAGATAGAAAAATAAGAGGGGAAACATTTGAAGAGAGGAACCTAGGGAAAGAATAGTTTACAGCTTATTTTATTTATTTGGCCATTTGGAAAATAATATGGATGGATGTATAAGAACATAATGAAGCATGAAGAAATTAAGTATAAGCACACATAATAAGAAAGAAAATAAAAAAAATGGGTAAAATGTTAACTCTAACCCTCCCTGAATATTTACAAAAATAAAATTTATGATGTATTATAGTTCTTAGTTATTAACATTATTTTAGAGATGAGAGCACTTCCCAATTCATTTGAAAATTTGATTTTAGAGAGAGAGAGAAATAGATAGATGGATGAATGGATAGAATGATAGATAATGATCAAATTAGTGGCAGCCATAAACAGTCAAACCAACAAGCAAGCAAACATTTTAGGCAGGGCTTCCTTAAGTGTATGCAGAAAGGAAAGCAATAGAAAATATTTTCTTGTTGTTAATTGTTAACGTCAAGGTTCAAAAAATGTTCCCTCTCCCTATCTACTCTGTAAAATACTCATGTTTATTTTAATATAATTTCTCCAAGATCTTAAGGTAAAATCAATGCTTTAGGAAGATACAGGATCTTTTTCCTGGGGCTCTCTCTCTCTCTATTTGGCTCAGGATGTTAATACTCCTGGGGAGTATGTGTTGCATGCTCTCTGGAGTGGTGGTCTTACCCCCTCCCCAAGCTTTTCTTAGGCAGAATACATTGCAAGTGATTAGTTTTTTTTATTTCTAAACTGCTATAAAATTTCAACCTCATCCCCTTGAGATGATTCCCATCCTCATTAGTGGAGGTTTGGGTGTCTGCAAATTCTTGAGTGACATATTCACACACTCTCTTTCGCTTTATGCTCACAAATGGCTAATTACAACCATACCATGTATTTTACTAGTTTAATTCTCAGAGGGTAACCTCTTTTCCAGGATCTTGTTTTTTCTTGTATTGCCAATATCAAGAAAATGTTCTGTGATCAAAATGAGATAGAGGAGACTTATCCCTATGCTGCCCCAAAGACACGGCTCTAGAACTTCCTAAAAATCAGAACCTTGCTAGAGATGTTTCTGCCTGGTTCTCTATGGCTTTTCATTCTTATAATGAACTGGTAAGGGGAGAAGTGAAAGGAAAACGATGCTCACAGGATCCTGAGGTAAGAGCAACAGCAGTTAGTAAAACTTTTGCCCCAACTGCCCATCAATTTTTCTCTTCATCATGATATAACCAGGGAAAGTTGTAAGATCAACTGTCACAAATGATGAATTAAGACAAACTTTCAAGCAGAGGATGCCTTATTGCTGTTATCAAATTTAAACTTCTGAAGGGAAAAGGGGGAAAACGGAAAACATTTTTTCCTTTGCTCATTTAAGGCTTGAAATTGAAAGTTAGAAGGAACCTAGATCACTAGCTAAGAGTTTCCCACTGCCCCTCCCTCCCATGTTAGACCAACCAGTCCTCTTAGATAGAATACAGGGGCACAAATTGCCTCATGAGAATTCCAAATAGGTAATATTGTTTTCTGAGAATTAATCTATAAAACTGTCTTAGATCAGTGTGGGGAAATGCAATGTCATATTAGACATAAAATGTTTCCTAAGTTAAGGAATTGATATAGGCAAAGAAAGAATACTTATCAGAAAGAAGTTGAAGAGAGGCCATGCCTAAGTTGGTTCTGTAGGAGAGAAACTCCACCTCCAGCTGCCTGCCCCAGAGACGCCTGGGACATCAGCCAGTAGCATCTTTATACACATACTAGTGACCTGGTGCACGAAATTTGTACACATTAAAAGGGGATTAATTAGAGGAAATAATTTAATATTGCTATTTGCCCTTCCTCTATAATAGAAGTGTCAGAGGTGAAAGAAAATTAGTAAAATGTATATGGAAACCTTTCTCCTGTCAGAGTCTGGGGCTCACCACAGGACCCAGAGTCAAGTCCGCACCCACCCACATGCACCTCAAAATCACATGAGACCCAGACCCAGCCGCCCACTCCCACCCCCCCATTGGGCTAGATCCAGACCCAGCCAGTCCCACCCTTGTCAAGCCCTGCCAGGCAGGGGGTGTAGCCTCAGGTCCCCTGGCCTGGCACCAGGACGTGGGGTGTGGCCTGAGGTCCCCCAGCCCAGACCGGGGCGGGGGATGTGCCTTGAGGTCCTCTGTCAAGCCTCGCCAGGTGGGGGACACAGCCTGAGGTCCCCTGTCAAACCCAGCCAGGCAGGGGGCATGGCCTGAGGTCCCCTGGCCCAGTGCTGGGGTGGGGGCGCAGCCTGAGGTCCCATCAAGCCCCGCCAGGCAGGGGGTGTGGTCTGAGGTCCCCCAGCCTGGTGCTGGGGTGGGGGACACGGCCTGAGGTCCCCTGTCAAGCCCTACCAGGTGTGGGGTGCGGCCTGAGGTCCCCTGTCAAGCCCCACGGGGGCAGGCGTGGGTGTAGCCTCAGGTCCCTGCTGATTGCTCGTTAAGGCTCCTTATGGGAACTTGGCCTCAGCTGTGGGTGCAGCCATCTTAGTGACAGAGTGATGGTCAATTAGCATATTCCCTCTTTATTAGATAGGATTCCCACTTTTATTCCATCCTTCCTGAGTAAATGGCTCATAATCTTGCTCTCCACATGCATTTGCCTACAGAGAGAGAATGGCTCGATCCTCCAATATCCCTATCATATCTGCCTGACAGTGATTTTCTCATTGGAAATGAACAAATTAACAACAAAGTGGCTGTCAACTCAGTTGATTGGCATCTGAAACTTGGGGTGATAACAAATCAGCTGTCTGCCCTGTTAGACTAAGGAACCCCAGTGTGGGACCAGTTGGAATCCTATGGCACTTATAAATAGTCCTAAAATATATCTGAACTTGTTTCAGATAATGATATGTATTTGTTATTTTTATTGCTTAGAAACTTAATTTTAGGGAAGAAACATTATTGAACTGTGACTATTAAGTGAGGTAGAACACTATGATGATTAAGAGCATGGAATTTGCATTCAGATAACATAGGAACTCTGGACTTCTGACCTCCTTCACAACCTCCAGGGTCTCTCTGGGTCTCCCTGTGTTCAAGTTGTTTCATCTGTAAAGTGAGCATAACAGAAGTATTTATGTGATGGAGTAGTTGTGAGGCTTAAATGCTCATAAAATACTTTTCACAATGCCTGGTACTTGGTAAAGGCTTAATAAATCTTAGCTGTCATCATCATAATCATTATTATCAAATGTTTTTTTTTCCTCTCCTTTCTAAAGATCAAAGCCATATGTCACTGCCAAGCAGAGTTTAGATCAGCCCAAGAGAATCAGTGTGAATAATTGAGTTGAAAGAACTTTTGGCCAGGCATTGTTCTAGTATAAAGTAAAATAAACAAAAAGAAGAGAATTGCATATAAGTAGAAAAATCTAACTTGATTTTAGGTAATAATAAATAAAATGCAGATAAAGACTGGAATAGAGTGATGGTGGTCAGTGTTAAATAGAGTGGCTCTATCAATTTTAGATAGATAGAGCGTTATTAGATGGAGTGAAAGACTCAGAGAGAAAGTGACATCTGAGCTGAGACCCAACTGACAGATCTGGAGGGAAAATTCAAGAAGAGGGTATACAGCAAGGATAGCCTAGAGGAGGAAAAAAACTGGCATTTTCTAAAACTAGAAAGAGGGCCAGTGAGGATTAAACAATAATGGAGTGGAGGGATAGAGAAGGTGGGGTTGGGAGGGAGGGCTTATAGGTGGCAATAGAGAGTAGGATTTCATGCCAAAGGCAAAGGAACTATGGCAGGGTTTGAGGCAGTGTGGTCAAAGGCTGGAGTGTGGAGAATGGGTTGTCATGGGGTAATCCATTGCCCAGGAAGCTGGGAGGCTGCAGCTAATGACCTAGGCCAGGGAAGAGAGCACAGTGGCTCAGGCTGGTGCAGAAACAGTGGGCATGGAGAGAAATGGATGGATCTGGGATGCATTTAGAGGTACAGCTGATAGGACTTCCTAAAAAATTGGATGTGGGGATTAAGGGCTGAAGAAAAATCAAAGGGGGTTGTCTTATTTTTCACATGAGCAACAACCTGAATTATTGTTTCATTGAGTGAGGGTGTAATAAAGTGGATTAAAAGTGGATAAAATGGAGTTATTTTTAAATATGTGGAGACTATTAGATATCAATGGCCTTTGTTCAATTTTAGATATTTAGTGACCTTGGCAGGGAATGTTTGCACTTTCTATAAAGTTTTAAAAACTAAGAAGAGCATAGTTTGAAGAGTTCTGTCATCCTAGAACTCTATGCTGAGAAATGCTATTCTTGTTCAATCTGGAGCCTGCCTTCCTTCCTTCTTTCCTTCCTTTTTTCCTTCCTTCCTTCCTTCCTTCCTTCCTTCCTTCCTTCCTTCCTTCCTTCCTTCCTTCCTTCCTTCCTTCCACTCTCTCTTTCTTGTGAGTTATAATTCTATTCTGAGCTTCTCATCAGTCCCAAGGTTGTTGCCATAATTAGAAGAGTCTTAGCAGAAAGCCCTAAGCCTACAAATGCCTTTTGGATAAAACAAGAATCTTGTTTCCATAAAAATGTGGCCTCTTAAATAATGCCATAAGAGGAAGAAATGGGTAAAGTGCCCAGCTGGGAATAGATTTTCCTAAACACCACCGTAAGGGATCCTTTGCCCATATGGGTTTATGGGGACTACCACGGAGACAAACCAGGTGCTCTGTCCAGCAAGTAAGTAGGCCTTGTCAGGTATGAAATAATTATTTAAATTATATATTATTGGGGCCCTGTCTGAATCCATGTTTTCCAGCCTAAGGGATTGGGAGTGCCAGGGAAGCCTTTAGTGATTGCTGAGAAACCAATACCAGAAATCCCAAACAAACCTGCACACAATGGCCCATAAAATTCTCATTAGTCTCCTGTGATCTCTCTGAATCAGCATTCTGGGCACTGTCAGAGATCCTGTGAATTACATATGCATCAATTACTCATTTATAACATCTGTCGGAAGGCAGCTACAGAGGCAGTTAAGTTTTTTCCTCCAGCCCCCGACCTGCGCAGGAGTGCCAGCTTGCTTTCATATTTTGTTTTTATTTTTCTGAGCATCCCTGAAGACATCACACCTGTTGTTGACTGGCTCAAAAGTATCTCGGAGTATGTTCCAATTAATCTAGACTGCCTCTCTAACCAACTATGGGGAAACTGGAAATCAACCTTTTGCCAGTAATTATGCTAGACCCATGGTCGGCAAACTGCGGCTCGCGAGCCACATGCGGCTCTTTGGCCCCTTGAGTGTGGCTCTTCCACAAAATACCACGGCCTGGGTGAGTCTATTTTGAAGAAGTGGCGTTAGAAGAAGTTTAAGTTTAAAAAATTTGGCTCTCAAAAGACATTTCAATCGTTTTACTGTTGATATTTGGCTCTGCTGACTAATGAGTGCCGACCACTGTGCTAGACAATGGGAATGAAGAGGTGAAAGAGATGGTCTCTTTTCAAGATGCTCACATCTTGAGAACTAGGGAAGTCAGTAGAGACAAAGTATCTTAGGGATCTGCAGAGCGTCCCGATGAGAATGGAGGAAGCCTCTAACTCAGTGGATCCTTATGGAAAGAAGAGGCGAGGGAGTACTTCCAAGGTGACTCCTGAGAACATGCACACATTGCTGGTGGGGATGTAAAATGATGCTGCCACTTTGGAAAACAGTCTGATAGCTCTTCAAAAGGTTAAATATAGTTACCCTATGACCCGACAATTCTATTCCTTAGCTATATGCTTAAGAGGAATGAAACATAGGTCCACACAAAAACTTGCACATGAATGTTTACAGCAGTATTATTCAAATAGCTCCAAAGTAGAAGCAACCCATTTGATGTTCATCAAATGATGAATGGATAGGTAAAATGGGGTATCATACAATGGAATACTATTTGACATTAAAAAAAGGAGTTATCGATGCATGCTATAATGCGGATGAATCTTGAAAACATTATGCTAGCTGAAAGAAGCCAGCCACAAAGGATCAACTATTGTATGATTCTATTTATAGGAAATGTCCAGAATAGGCAAATCTACAGTGACAGAAAGTAGATTATTGTTTGCCTAGGGCTGGGGAAATGGGAGGATGGAGGGGTTATGGCTAAGGGGTGCAGGATTTTTTTGGGGAGGGGGTAGTGCTCTAAAATTGATTGTAATGATGCATGCCCAACTTTATGAATATACTAAAAGTCCTTGAATTACACCCTTAAGTGGCCGAATTGTATGGTTTATTAATGAAATCTCAATGAAGTTGTTAAAAAAACAGTGACACCTGAGGGCCATTGAGGAAGACCTATTTGGGGGAGAGGACATTCTAAGGAGTTACAATAATGAGCAAATACACCCCATCAACAAGCCCTCTTGACTTTACTTCCAAAATGTCCTCTAGATCATTGTCATCCTCTCTATGTAGTACACTGCCACCACCCTCATCCCAGGTCTCCCTCATCTCCCATCTGGACTGTTGCAGTAGACTTTAACTACTTCCACTCTGACCACTGTGTGGAGAGTGCGATGGCAACGTAAGACCATCCTCCTCTTCTGCAAGGGCTGTCAGTGTGGGAACCTCATTTTTCCGAATCCCGACTGGCAGGGCTCCAGGTTGGATTTGCCTGGTGAGACATGGTATTCTTGTGGGCCTCAGAGGTTGAGGGGAAGTGAAGCCACACCTGCTCCTGTGGCTTAGGTAGTTTCCCAGTCATCCTGTGAATCGCCCACTCCGGTGGCATACCAGTTCACTGAGATTCCTGGGGACAATCTCTTGGGCTTCCTGCACCTGCAATTTCCCGAATGCTGTTGGAGCTTAGCTGACCTCATCCCCTAGACCTTCCAACAATCCTTTCATGTCTCCTTCCCCATATTAAATGCATTCCTGCTTGAATTACATAGCATGGATTCTGTTGGCTTTCTTCAGGTCCTTACACTCTATTCTGTACGCAGGGACTAGTGTCACGTTTAACAAAGAAATCACGCCAAAACCTCTTACTTCCCTGCTCAAAATTCTCTAACAACGGCTCCCCATGAACTTGGTCTCAAATCCAGATTCCATATAAGACTCTTCGTGATCTCACTCTGCTTCCTCTCCCTACTCATCCGTTTGTTCCCTCCTCTTTGCTGATGCCCCTTCCACATTGGCCCCTTTCCTGCTCCTCCAGGATGTCCAGCTCTTCTCACCAGAGAGGCTTTGCACATGCTGTTCCCTCTGCCGGGAACTCTCCACCCCAGGTTGCTGCAGGGTTTATTCCTTCTCACCAGGTCTCAGCTCAGCTCTCTCTCAGAGAACCTTTTCTGGACTACCATATGCAGTCCTCTTGCATCCTCCATCACACTCTATTCCAACCCTGAGTTTTAATGTCTTTGTAGCTCTTATCACCTGCGGAGGTTATCTTGTTCAAGTAGGTCCTGACTTGCTTAGTATCTGTCTCCTCCCCCAAATGCAAGCTCCATGCAAGAGGGGTTTTGGTTCACTGTTTTAGGCACCTCACATGGTGTCATGTTTGTTTCTAACTTGGTTTTGACATTGAGTAACTCATTTAGGGCAAGGACTTGGTCTTTGTCACCTCCTCACCCCTGGTCACTGCTTGCCTGTGCCTGGCACAGAGTAGGCAATAATTGTTTATGGGTTGGTGGTTTGATGGACTGTAGTGACGACGATGACTTAGACCCATCCATCCTTGACTCCTTATAGGTCTAAGTAAGAAATTTAAGCAAATAGCTCTTTCTCCATCTCCCTAAAACCAGCTAGGATGATGTAGCTTCCTCCAGGACCGTGGGGGAAAGAGGAGATGCTGTGTTTTATTGTCATACTTCCAGGTTCAAGGTTTCTCAAGACTTTGTTTCTCTCTCTTTATTGGATAGTTGAGGGTCTAAGTATGGTTGAGTGTTATCCCTGTATCCAATTCACCCAGGATTGGACCAGAAGTTGTGTTTCAGAGAGAAGACAGCACTGATTGGGATGGGAGGAGAATGAGAGGGTGGGTTTTGATTAGAAATAAAGAGAAAAAAAAAAACTCAGGAAAATGCTTTATTTAAAGATTTACAACATGTTCACTCAATAAACCTTTATTTATTACCCAAAGGTAGTTTCTTTTGAAAGATTACTTTGGCATAGAGCCTTTTAGTAAAGCCAACTGAACAGAATTGAAAAAAAAATGGGCAAAGAGAAGCCTTAGGAATTAGTTGTCCTACTTGGTCCATGTGTGAATTAAAAAAAAATTGGGGTGGGGGTGAAGGGTGATACATGGAAGAATTGGCCCCTTTTGTGATTGGCTGCCCTGGGCTTGTGACTGCCGGCGGATGGACCATCATCATTTGCATCATGGTGCCTGCTTCTGATCAGCTCTTCTTGGGAAATAATTTTTTCCCTCCTAACTACACATCTGACTGCACATTTGTCAGAGGGTTGATCAAAGGCTCTTTTTTCTTTTAATAATTGTGATGCATCCATTCCAAAACATCTCTTCTATAATTAATCACAGTAAGATCTGGTTACCTGTGGAGAGCTGAGACATTGAAAAAGAACTAGGGAAACCACAGGATGGTACAGCCATCCTAACAACAGTGCTTTCCACCCTCCCTGCCCCTCACCCGTCTGCACCTGCTACTCAGAGAGCCTGCCTGCATCTGGACCCCTGCGGCCCTCAGTACTCCTCTTGCAGCTTTATTTATGTAGGAGAAAAATATTGGATTGCAGGAAGCAGATGTATCCTTTTTTAGGAAGGAAAGGGGCATTTTGTTCAGGTTTCCCATGTCAAACCAAAAAGGATTGTGTGTGATTGGATGCAGATTGTTGTTGCTGTCGTCTTCACTATTTGTGCGTTAACACAACCCACTCTCCTCTGCTGCTGTGTTCAGTGGCTGGCTCGAAAGGACCCCCTCTTCTCTACAGATGTGCTCACCAGTGCCTGGCTCAGGACCTGGCAGATGGTCAGTGTTCAACAAAGAGATACTGAAACTTTCCTTCTTTGCCTGGAGGAGCAATCTCTCTGTGTTCATTGTGATGGGTTTGTGATAAAGTTCTCTTTGGGAGATGGTGCCAGTAGCACCATCATTTGAAAGTGGCAAATTTGGGTGGTTTCTTTGTCATCTCGAAGTCTGCTTCTTCAATGTCAACAGAAACGTCATCTGAGTTGTGCGTCATGGATCGATGTATAGAAACTCTGATAATTGAATTCTGTTTCTGTAGACAATACTCTGGAAGGACACCTAAGAATTAGTAATAGTGGTTACTGCTGGGGAAATAAATTGGGAAAGTGAGAGTGGAGATGGGAAGTAGACCACATGGCACTCTGTAGCCATCATGTCTTGTTGGAATATTTTTCCATGTGTTGTAGTGCCCATCCTATATAATAAAGAGATAATATGCTAATTAGACTGGATGGCGGAATGACCTTCTGGATGACCTTCTGGAATGACAAATGCGAGGGTCTGCGAGGCAGCCAGGCTGCAAGGGCAGAGGCAGCAGGGGCTGCGAGAGCCGAGCTCCTTGCATGAATTTCATGCAATGGGCCCCTAGTGTGAAAAATAATTAAAATGTAAAAGATAGATCCTAATGTTCATACATAGGTACCCATACCCACTCTTTCTTTCTCTTCCCCTTTGGACCTATTCCCTCCCCTCCCTGCCCCACTCCTTCCAATCTGGAGTTTAGGACGCTAGACTCAGTGGGTCTACCTAAACCCTTGAGATGTGAGAATGGCTCAGAGAGGGTAGCTCAGGGAAACTGGCTTGCTTTTGGGCAATCCTGCAAAATGAGGGAGAAATCCTGGAAGACATATATTTAATCTTATTTGGGGATATCCCCAACAAGATGGGAAATTTGTTTTTTTAGACCTTAAATGAGTAAACCTATTACCTTTTTCTAGAGAGAGTTTAGCCTTCAAGAACCAAGACCTGTCTAACTCTTGGGGTAAGAATGGGAAATGTTCCTCTCATTCCTTTTAGAAAAATCCAAATGAGTAGGAAGAATAGCACTACTTTCTCAATGCTTACGCAGCCATTGTCTTTTTCAGATAAAGAAGCTGAGGCCTTAGAGAAGTTAAGTAACTTCTGCAAAGTAGGTCCTTACAGGTTGTACCTGGGAAGGTCAGGGCTTATACCTGGGTGGGCTGACTCCAAACCCATGGGCTGTGCTCCTCGGGATGTTGCTGTGTGTTTATCTCAGTGTGCAGAAACGGATTACCCGGGGGCTTCTGAGGCAGTTTTGGGTGACAATTCTGACTTTCTCACTTCCTGTGTGACTTTGGATAGATTGTCACCGTCCTGGCGCTTGGCCACACTTGCTTTCTTTCTGCTCAGGCCCTTTGCATTTTGAAAAGCCTTCTCCACCACATGGCTGACTTGTCATTATCAAACATGCTTCTTAAATGCCACCTCTTCCCAGAGCACTCCAGTTGAAATGGCAGCCCGTCTCCTAACAAATCACTCTGGAACATTCCCACCATAGTGCTTATTTGTATTTAAAATCAGACTCTTTAAGTGTGTGTGTTGTTTTCTTTTTTTTTTTTTTTAATTTCCATGCTAGAATATCGGTTCCTTGTGGTGCACTGTCTTGTAGTCACCACTAACGTAGCATATAGACCAGTCAGTGGTTGGTCTATAATGGATGCCCAATAAACATCTATGAACTTCCTGGCTTGCTGACCTGGGTTTATTTTCATGTACAACATAGGGATGATGTTAACTTTCAGCGACATTGTTACGAATCGAGGGAACATGTAGACCTAGTAGTAATTGGTGCTCAATTACTACTAGCTGCGCTGCTGACCACTGGCTGCTTCTCTTTTCACCTCCTAAGGGTTTAAAAATATGTTTCAGCCAATGCAATGTGATCCCTAAAGCATCGCCTTGCCTGTCCTTAGCCTTGGGGAAAATGAATCATATTTTATAGTTAAGGGTAATGTAACATCACCACAAAGGATACTTGATCCATCAAGTTTAGCCTTATCCATAGATTTTGTCTTTCCACCTCTTCCTCCTCGGGAAGGTGCTCACATTTACCATGTGGGTTCTAATTGCCACTGTATTCCTATTTGTCTTGATGATTGATCTTTAGCTGATGAATAGGCTTGCATGGCAATGGGCTGTTGTCCTGCTTGGGTTCCGATCAAAGGGGTGGGTGCTCTGTGAATCATCACAGCTTTGGGAGAATTCTCTTTCCACAAAGCTGTGCTCTGTTGAAGGGACTCCAGGTGCCCTGCCCATGCTTTCTTCTCCAGGCGAGGTGGCAGCATTTTCAATGGGCCGTAGGATCAGGGCCAGAGTGGATTTGTGCTTTTGTGGCTGGTTCCTTTGCATCCTTAACTCCCATAAATCAGAACACAGGCAATGTAGCACAGAGGTTGGGAAGCCAGGGCTTCCTGGGGTCTGGTTTGGCCTTTTTATGATGAATTATAATAATAATAAAAGGATTGAAAAAGGGTCTTTGAACAAATTTTAGCAGTGAAAATAGTCACACTTTATTAGGAGCTCAGCCCTTCCTCCCCCATTCATGTCATAATGAGGAATCTGTGGGCCGGGGTCATTTGTACAATCTCTGGCAGTGCCACAGATAGAACTCAGCAACCTCCCATAATAATGATGATGATGGTGAACGCTAACATTCATGAGACCTACCAGTACCCTGGGCCATTAATCACTTTACATACAGATGCATTTAATCTTCTAGGAATAACGAGCTAAGGAAGCAGGTCTAAGACCTATTTGGTGGGGATGCATGCAGATGGAAGAGACTGAATCTTGGTTTTATAATCCAGAAAGGTGTATGGGGATAGCATTTATCTAGTACTTACACCAGGTTCAGCCCTTTCATGTAAGGTATTCCTTCCACCAACCTTGCTACTTAAGGTGCCTCTTACCTACATGTTTATAGGTGAAAACTGAAGAATATTTAGTAGCATGTCCAAGGTTTTTATATGGCAGAATCAGAATTTAAACCAAATTTGTCTGACTTCAAACTCTATTCCTGGGTAGATATGGTCTGAATAGAATCTACCTGGCCTGTAGACAATAGGATTGGGGTGTCTTCTTTCCTACTGGGTGCTGGGAGTGGGGGGGTCCTTATCATATCTTGAGAAAAAGAATTTTCTGAGACTTGCATTGGGGGGGTGAGTGATTTTTATTTGCATGGAATTGCATCACTGGGTTTCCAAAGTCTCATTTCCCTTAGCCAACACATAGAAGAAGTGTAGCTGGTGTTTCAGTAGAGCTAAAAGCAAAGCCAGCGTCCAGAGTTTCTGTTCCATGTTGCAGCCAGGTCCAATTCAGCATCAGGCTAGCTGCCGACCATTAGTCCCCTGTGTGTGTTGGCGAACCAGTGGAGCACCTCCCGAGCAATAAGAATCCCAAGAGCAAACAAGAGCAGTAAGAATGCAAGCGCACAAGGACAAGAGAGTGCGTTTCTTTGTTTAGGGGAGTAAATATTCCAAATCTTCATGGCCTTGCAGTGTGGCCATGCCCATTCTGGTCACTAACCTGTTTCCAGGTGTGACTGATTGATGTACAGGTACCTGCTCAACATCATCCCAACTTTACTGGGCATGTGTCTATCCTCTTCCCTTCCCCGCAGCGATCTGCAGGGAATAGACCTGTGGCTCCCTGGGGAGTGTAAAAGCTTTAGTTTCCCGGTGAATCTGCCCAAATGACATGTCTCTAATACCAGGCCTTCCCTTTGCCCCTTTCCTGTTATTAATAATTATGTTCATTACAATGGTATCAGGATGAGAAGTCCACCTTCTAGGAGAATTTTTCCTCGAAGCCTTGGAATTTTCTTCTATTACTAATACATCCTCAAACCAATCTCCACACAGCCAAGTCTGAGTAGAACTAGACAACTTTTGCAAAGCACCATGAAAGCCGGAAAGATTGAACTATTCAAAGCTTTCACTTTGTCATTATTTCAGTTCCTAAACTTTTCATCTTTACAGTCTTTTGAATTAATGAGAGGCAAATACTCCCTGGCACTGACGGAGAGGTACACTGCATATTATATAAACTGCTCTGTGCAGCCCCATCTGATTGCTAGAAAGGCTCAAATTCATACTTTTCACCATCGTAACCCACAATCGTAACCCAACATCCATTCAAGTTAAAGCACTGTAACTCTTTTTTGAGGAGTAGAAAAAAAAAACTTGCTGCTTTTTTACCGGTTGATTTATTGTTACATGACAATATTGGGTATATTAAATTTTAATATTGGCGCTGTCTTTTTCACCATAAGTCTTGTGCTGAGGAGCTCAGAAATTATTTCACTTTAAAAGGGACATTTATTGCACTATATAGGCAGGTAGGTAATTCCTTCCTCAGAGAAACTCATGGATTATTTCTCTTCTGTGGCATGGGAACTTTTGATTTGCACTTCCCCTGTTGTGTCTTTTGGGTGCACAGGAAGGGTGATTTACTGTCTCCATTGGCATAAGTAATGTTCTGTTTGTTTCTGTATTATTTTCTAACACCCACTATGGATAGTGCCTCACAGCTTACTAGGCAGAGAATTCAGCCTTTTACTGTAAATGTCAGGGAGAGAGAATAAATAAAGCCTTGGATTTCAGCCTAATGTTCAAATGAGTCCCCAGTCACGTTGGAAAGGGAGAATCCAGTTATGATGGGCTAAGGTACGGAGAATCTGCCACTTATTAATCATTTCTTGGAACCATTAAAACTCTTTAGGGAGCATGGCACAATTCCGATCCTTATAATGAGATAATTCTCAGGATAATTTATGCTTTTACCAAAGACGAGACATCTCTTCTGCTGTGGCTACTTCTCACCCACCCATTTTTCCCATCCTTTTCTGCTCTGACCTTCTACCACCAGTTTTTAAAAATATATGCCACTCTATGGAAATACCATGTGTGCATTCTGACATATCACTTTCTGGCCATTTATACAAAAACAGATAGGACAGAAACTATTTGTTACTGATCCACTGTTCATTTTGTTTTTCTTCCTTAATTATAAGAGCTTATATTTGTAATTACTTATTTGGAGTGGCAGTATGCTTGCCTGAGATATAAATTTCCCAGCCTCCATTATAATTTGACTAGAGGCCCAATGCACAGAATTCATGCATGGGTAGGGTCCCTAGGCCTGGCCAGCGATCAGGGCCGATCTGTGGGGCAACCGGTAGTATGACGGGGGCGGGGGGTCCTGCTGGCACCCACCTTGGCCATCCTGGCACCGCCCATTCACCAGCCATGCTGCTGCTGCCGCTGCCGGATGCCTACCGCAGTGGGGAGGCGACCGGTGGGGCAATTGGGGGGTCCCCACTGGCACCTGCCTTGGCTGGCCTGGGGCAGCTCTTGTGTTGAGCATCTGCCCCCTGGTGGTCAGTGTGTGTCATAGTGACCGGTCGTTCCACCGGTTGTTCCGCAGTTTGGTCGATTTGCATATTAGGCTTTTATTATATAGGATGTAGCCATTCTGGCTAATGACATGGAAATAGTAGCTCCTGCATAGCTCCTTTGGGAATTAAAATTATGAATCATAGTTTTAGTGTGGACCCGTTTTTGTCTTTCCCTTCTAAATTATATGTCCTGTTGAACTGTGGACAGATGGCTGGCTCTCTAGTAGCCATGTTGATAAAGGAGGCAACCTCCAGTTCTTATAGTGAGGATGGTGGGTGGAATAATAAAAGAATCCTGGGTGTTTGATGACTTAGTTGAGCCACTATGCCAAACATGCACTGCTGACCTTGGGGCTTTTATAAATGAGAGAACATATTTCTACTTTAAACAAGTACAGTCATATCTTACTATGAACATCTGGGGAAGCCAGTCACCATATTGTGAGGACACACAAGGAGGTCCATGTGATGAGAAACCGAGGCCTCCTGCCAACAGCCAGATTGACCTGTCAGCTGTGTGAGTGGACCATCTTGGATGTTGAACCTACCAGCCCAATCGAGCCTTCAGATGACTGAGACCTCGGCTGGTAGCTTGCTGATGACCTCATGAGAGACCTCAAGCCAGCTAAGCTGCTCCTGAATTCCTGACTCTTAGAAACGGTGTGAGATAATACATATTTATTGTTATTTTAAGCTGCTACGGCAATATATAAACAATACAAACTTTAGTATTAAGTATGCATTTTTATGTATATATTTTATTTTTTTAACTTAAATTTTTTATTGTTGACACTATTGCAGATGTCCCCCCTTCCCACCCTTTGCTCCCCTCCACCAAACCCCTACAATTCCCCTCCCTTGGCCATCACCACACTCTTATCTATGTCCATGGGCTATGCATATATGTTCTTTAGCTAATTCCTTCACTTTTCTTTATCCAGACCCGCCCCCCCCTTATGTATATATTTTAAAACTGATGCATTGAGTGAGTAATGCAAAACCTTGATATTCTGAAACTCTATAAATGAAAATATCCACAAAGGCATTTAAGTGCCTCTCCACTTTAAGGCATCATAGTTAAATGTGGTTGTAGACTTAATGGCCTTTTAGCCACTCTTATGAATACAGCAGATAATTACCTTTATGAATTTCACATTCTACTAAACAAGCATTTTCTTGACTATATGGCAAGTTAGAATTAAACCGAAGTGCCCATGTTCTCCTCTCCTTCTCCCTCACTATTATGACCCCCTCCCAGCTCCGGAAAGCTGGAGTGATCCGTTGGACTCATGATGGAAGAGAACAGAAGATTCCCAGAGCACATCCTTCTCCTTCTTAATGTCTCACAGGGAAAATCAGCCTTTGGAAAAAAGAGCATACCTTCCCAATTTCTACTGAACTTGGGGGAGTGAAACTGCCCTCCCAATTTAAAGTGGGATTTGCTTGGTTACTGCCTGAGTTCTACAATGATGGGCCCCCAGACCTTTTCCTAATTTTCATAAACACTTAAGGTTATGTTCCAGATACCTAGCTTAGCTTTGTAGTGGCCAGCACCAAACTCAACCTCAGCCCAAGCTGAAACTTGTAATCTTCCCTCTATCACACTCCTCACTGACCCCTGCATTGTAAGAGCCAGCCAACAGAGCAGCAGACATAGGGTGTGTATCTCTAGCTTCCTTGAGCCAGAGCACTTTTTAAGGGTGGGGGTGTGTGTGTTAAATTCAAGACTGGAGGTTTGTTGGTCCTTTGATTATGAGGAACTACCATTGTTTGCCCCCGATGTGCCAGGTGCCTAAAGCTGAGCTGCAGGAGGGGAACTGTATGTTTAGTCTTGACCAAACAGGAAAGCCATGCTGACTGCAGGTTGAAGGAGCCGCAGCACGTTTCTGGGACAGCCCTGCACTTGTCATAACATCAGGAGTGAAGACGGCTGTATCCACAGGGCAATTCATTATTCCTCATTTCACACCTGTCCTTTCAGACCAAGGTTCCAATTCTGACCACATTTGGTTGATAATTACCAGAGACTTCGGTGGGGTAATGGCAAATTGTCCAGCTGAATTTACTCATAATCCTGTGATTAATCCAACTTTCTGCCTAAAGCTATCATTATCACTCACATATTGCCTTTTAATGTGGATTTTTGTTGTCATCTTTCTTCTCTTCTGCTCCCTCCTCTTTCCTTTTCTGTGCATATAGTTGCAGGTTAGAAGTTGAGGGTCCTCAATTCTTACCAGTATTTGGTTAGAATATACCTCCCTCTCTCCTTCCCTCCCTCCATTTCTCCTTCCCTCCCTCCCCCTCCCTCCCTTTCTGTCTCCCTCCCTCTCTCCCTTCCTCTCTCCCTCCCTCCCTTCCTCCCATCTTTCCTTCCTTATTGTTTTATTCTTTTTAAGGGGTGTTGAATTGTTTGGCATGCAAGCTTCAAAAGACGTAGAAGGAGTCATTTTTGGTTTAGTCTTATACCAGGAACATTTAGAGGCTGTGTAGGTGTCCTTGTTTCCCCCTGCTTCAAAGCTACCTAGGGATGTATATTCATAATAACACTTTCAGCCAGACAGACACAATTGGATGATAAATTGGGAGTTGAAATTGTCAGTCAGAGCTCCTCCTGCTGGAAGGATGGAGTAGTGCACCCGTGGGCTTTGTTATCCTTGAAGTTCAGTAATCTGGTGGCAGGTCTGATTGGAAAGGCTTTTTCTTGGTTGGGGGTAGGGTAGGTGGAGGACAAAGAGAAAAACTTTGTTAAGATACTCTCATGCTCTTGCAAAACAACCAACATTAGAGGGAATCGTTTACAAGATATTCCGTTCATTGCCACTAAAGGGTAACTGCTTATTTATTTCCTTTTGCAAACAGGAAGCACATTTCCTGTCTCATCTTATGCCCAAGGTAGCAATCTCCAAGCAGCATGAAGTAAATGGCAGGGAGCAATTCCGATGCAATTTACTCCCAAGCTCAGCTTGTGTATCTGTATCAACTTCACGAAAGCCACTATCAAGCAAATATATAAACACACATTTATGTGTATAAATAAAGATATGCACATATATTTTCTAATCCCTCTATCTCACCTCACCCTCCAGTCATTGTCAGAGGAAATGATTCTTAACACACTGATGTGTTTGACTGAGATGAAGGTATTCACTATGTTTGGAAAGCAAATGAGACACATATTTTGAGTCATTGGGTTGCTCTGGGATCCATCTCTTCTGTCTCCATGAGAGTTGTAATAATAATAACAACTGCCTTTTGGGGAGTTCCAACTGTGTGCCAAGCTCACGGGGGCTTGCATTTGTCAACTGACTTCCTCTTATCAAACTTGTGAGGGGAGAGGGGGTGGAGAACCCAGCAGTCAGCTTGTGGGAGAGATGGAGTGGTTGCACTGCTGCAGCTAAAAATCCTGAGGATCAAGAGTGATTAATAACTCTGTGTCCCTCTCCCCACTAATTTTCTCATTTTCTTCCCACACATCCCTTCAGCCGCCATTTGGACATCTGGGTTTGCAAGTCTTTATCCAGGTGCACGGGCATATCAATGTTTGACTTGGGGAGAGAGATGTTAGACCCACTCCTCCTCCCCCAGCCCTGCCTTGGAGAAGAGCGCCACCATCCAACCCACCATGGAGCATCTGGCTGAAGCCCTCCCCTCCCTTCAAGTCACACCCTGGATTCAGATGGTCATCAACTCCTGTAGGTTTTGACTCTTTTTTTTTTTTTGTAATCCTCATCTGAGGATATTTTTCCATTGATTTTTAGAGAGAGTGGAAGAGAAAGAGAAATATTGATGTGAGAGAAACACATTGATTGGTTGCCTCCTGCATGAGCCCTGACCAGGGCCTGGGTGGGGGAGGAGCCTGCAACCAAGGTACATGCCCTTGCTGGGAATCAAACCTTTGGTCTGCAGGCCGACGCTCTATCCACTGAGCCAAACCAGCTAGTGCGGTTTTGCCTCTTTATTACCTTGCCAATTCTGTTTGCTCCCTCCCCATCCCCACTGCTCTTGTCTCCTCTAGGCTTCCATCATCTCTCCTCCCTTGGTCCACTACTGGCTTAATTTGAAACTCTTGACTCCATTAGTTTTTAAAATGATAAGGTCTTGAAGGTAAAAAAAAAAAAAAACCAGGCTACTTTCTCTTTTGCACACTCTGTGATTCCTGAGTTATGGACTGAGCACTCAGTGGAGCAATGCTAAGGAAATATTGTAAGAGGTCCTTGGGCTGTAGTCTGTGGCCTGGGTAAATAATAAGTGTCTTAGGCTGTTTGGGCTGCCATAACACAGTACCATAGATGGGGTGGTTTCTGAACAACAGAAATGTATTCTCAAGAGTTCTGGAGGCTGTAAGTCCAACATTACATGGTCAGGTCCAGGTGGGCTCCCTTTCTGGGTTGCAGACTGCACACCTCTCCTTGTGTCCTCACATGGCCAAAAAGACTAGGGAGCTCTGTGGGGTCTCTTTTATAAGACTACTAGAGGCCCCGTACACGAAATTCGTGCGGGGGGGAGGGGGGGGCGCGAGTTGTCCTTCAGCCCAGCCTGCACCTCTCTAATCTGGGACCCCTCAAGGGATGTCCGACTGCCCATTTAGGCCCGATCCCGGTGGGATGGGGCCTAAATGGGCAGTCGGACTCTCACAATCCAGGACTGCTGGCTCCCAACTGCTGGCCTGCCTGCCTTCCTGATTGCCCCTAACCGCTTCTGCCTGCCAGCCTGATCACCCCCTAACCACTCCCCTGCCAGCCTGATTGATGCCTAACTGCTCCCCTGCCAGCCTGTTTGCCCCTAACTGCCCTCCCCTGCAGGTCTAGTCTCCCCCAACTGCCTTTCCTGCAGGCCTGGTCACCCCCAACTTCCCTCCTCTGCCAGCTTGGTCACCCCTAACTGCCCTCCCCTGCAGGCTTGATTGCCCCCAACTCCCCTCCCTTGCAGGCCTGGTCCCTCCCAACTGCCCTCCCCTGCTGGCCTGATCACCCACAACTGCCCTCCCTTGCAGGCCTCATCCCTCCCAACTGCCCTCCCCTGCTGGCCATCTTGTGGTGGCCATCTTGTGTCCACATGGGGGCAGGATCTTTGACCACATGGGGGCAGCCATCTTGTGTGTTGGAGTGATACTCAATCTGCATATTACTCTTTTATTAGATAGGATAGAGGCTTGGTGCATGAGTGGGGGCCAGCTGGTTTGCCCTGAAGGGTGTCCTGAATCAGGGTGGGGGTTCCCTTGGGGTGTGGGGCAGCCTGGGCGAGGGGCTTGTGGTGGTTTGCAGGCTGGCCACATCCCCTGGTGACCCAAGCAGAGGCCCTGGTATCTGGGGTTTATTCATCTTCTACAATTGAAACTTTGTAGCCTAGAGCGGAGCCAACCCTTCTGCTTGCTCCGTGGTGGCAGCCTTTTCTGTTGGGATTTATGTATCTTCTATAATTGAAACTTGGTAGCCTTAAGCGGAGGCCTGGGCTGGCCAGGGCTGCAGAAGCTTGGCTTCCTCCATCGCCGTGGGCAACCCTAGCTTCCTGCTCTTTCCAGCTCCATGGCTGCCGCCATTTCTGTTTTGATTTATGTATCTTCTATAAATGAAACTTTGTAGCCTTGAGTGGAGGCCTAGGCTGGCAAGGGCAGGCTCAAAGCTTGGCTTCCTCCATTGCTAGGGAAACCCAAGCCTCCCTCCTGCTCTCTGTGGCCGTAGCCATCTTGGTTGGGTTTATTTGCATATTCGCTCCTGATTGGCTTGTGGGCGTGGCTTGCGGGTGTAGCGGAGGTACGGTCAATTTGCATATTACTCTTTTATTAGATAGGACTAGAGGCCTGATGCACAAAGATTGATGAAAGAATGGGCCTTCCTTCTCCTGGCTGCTGGCACTGCCTTTGCTCTGGCCTGGAGCCGCCTTTCTGCCTTCACTCTGCCTTCGGAGCAGCTAGGGTGGTGTGGAATGCCATGGTGATGATGCAAGTGTCCCGCCCCCAGCTGCCCGGTGCCTGCATATGCAAATTAACCACCATCTTTGTTGGATTAATTTGCATACTTACTCCTGATTGGCTGGTGGGCGTCGTGAAGGTATGGTCAGTTTGCATCTTTCTCTTTTATTAGTGTAGATTAATGCCATTTATGAGGCCTGCACCCTCATCACCTAATTACCCCCAAAGGCCCCACCTCCTAACACCATTACATTTGGGGATAGGGTGAATTTTGAGAGACACAAACATTCATTCCTTAACAGTGTCAGCATATACATGTTTGCAAATATATGTAAATGCTGTTTTGATGGTAAGATTCAAGTTTATTTTAAAGAGCTGCTGAATTTATAATTGAATTTTTCATTGCATGCATTAAAAATAAAGACATGCTAAAAATAGATCTTTATCTAATAGAGGTTTATGATAGATTTTTTTTACCTCTAAATAGACCTTAAACTTGAGAAGGGGTTTTGGAGCAGCATCACTGGTGTGAGGTTCAGACTGATGATTCGACTGGCACCTGCTACAGCTCAATGGCGTTCAATAAATGCACATGCTGATTAGACCATGGCGTGTTTATGTGTTTGAAGAGGCCAGGCAAATGCTGCCCTACCTAAACAGAATTCTGATCTCTGAAGTAGGCTAAGGGGTGTAGAAGCAAACTGCCTGGCTTCTGCTACCCTCAGGTGCAGAGACATAATCTAACATGGCCCCATTCAGGCTCCATTGTAGTCTTGGGTGTTCCAGGGTGTGAAGTGTGCTCAGTTAATAGAGCAAACACAGGGGATTTTCAATGGCAGTTTTTGCCAATTTGTATTCGTGTGGAGGGCTGAAACGGCGCTGCTCCCATCTCTGCTTGTTCTGTTTATTCAGCATGAATGTCTGGAACATGTAATTGTTCTGCCGGCTTTTATCAGATACGCTGTCCCAAGGTACCAGGGGGAATGTCTTCATTACTAACATAGTGTGAGGAAAGCAGGCTGCTTGTGGAAACTGTCTGCAGATTTCTAGACGTTACCTTGTGTTTTGTGGAGGCTGCTAATTAGCACCCAGCTAACAGTGGCAGGTTATCAAAGCAGGAAATGATCCCCATGACCACTGTGGAGTGCATGCCAGCTGCTAGGGTGCCTGCCCAGCTCAGTTTGCGAGCTGAAGAGGAGAGATCGGGGGAGGGAATGTAATGAGGAGCTCCCTACCTTGGGTTTCTGGTGGCCTGAGAACCAAGCAGGCTTGTGTTTACCTGTGGGGAGGGACTGCTGTGTCTGTCTGTCCTTCTCCATACATTACATGGCAGGATGGGATGACTCTTTTGTTCACTAACACAACTGTGAAGGTGCACTGGACAGAGCTTCTCAGAGGAGGGAGGGAAGGACATTTTGTTCCATCTGGATGGTCCTTAACATTTGGATTGAAAAAGGTTAAAAAATTATCCATAATGCAAAATATCTTACCTAATAAAGAGGGAATATGCTAATTGACCATCACGCCCTCAAAGATGGCGGCACCCACAGCCACAAGTTGGCGGTGCCCAGTCCCCGCAGCCCTAGGCAGGTCTGGCCACTCTGTGCGCCTGCCTCCAGAGCCCCCAGTCCTCTCAGCCCCTCAGCTGCCCAGGGCCGACCCGAGGTGTAGGCAAGCCTTGGATGGTGGCTGCCCAGCTGCCCAGGGCTGCCCGAGGCTCAGGTAACCAGGGCCGGCTGAAGCTTGCACTGCTGGCAGTGGCAGCAGCAGAGGTGTGATGGGGTCGTCACCTTCACCTGATCGCTGGGTCGCTCCTGCCCTGAGGGCTCCCGGACTGTGAGAGGGGGCAGACTGGGCTGAGGGACACCCCCCTCCAAGTGCATGAATTTTCATGCACCGGGCCTCTAGTATTATTATAAATATTTAAATAATTCCCAAGTGCAGAAATAAGTAAAATTTCCCCTTCTTGTCCCTACTTGGTTCCAGTTTCCCTCCTTGATACACAACAAACCACACATACCAGTTTGCTGTGTGTACCTAGAGCCCACCTGTTCACACAAATAGTATTCTTTTGTTTAATGTATGCAAATGAATGCTCCTATTTATAGAGCTTTTTCACTTACTGTGTCTGGAAAATCTTTTCATGTCATGGAATGTAACGTCAAAACGTGATGACTTAACATTTTTTGTAACTGCTGCATAGTATTTCAATTATGGAGGCACATATAATTTATTTGATAATTCTTTAATTCATAACATGTTTTAGGCCTTTGAGGAAAAGCCTTAGCAGGATGTTAGCTCTTTATGGTTCCTCTTTTTCTAGTGTCTGGTTTATCAACTTTCCCTTGATGTGAGAAGCTAAATCATAGTTTCCTCAAATCGCTGGAATCTGTGCGTGTTTGTTACCTGATATAGCAAAAGGGCCTTTGTGACTGAGGACTTGAGATGGGGAGGTTGTGCTGAATGAGTTGGGTGAGTTTATAATAATCACAGTGGTCAGTATAAGCAGGATGCTGGAGGACTCGGAGTGAGCGGTGTGAGCACTGTGATAAGGGAAGCTGAAATTTTAATGATGCTGCCACAAGCCAGGGGATGCCAGCAGCCTTTGGGAGCTGGAAGTGACAGGGAACAGGTTCTCTCCTGGAGCCTCCAGAAGGAAGCAGCCCTGCAGACATCTTGATTTGAGCCCGTGGGACTCATTTTGGACTTCTGCTTTTGTGGGCCATTACAGTTTGTGACAATCCATCACAGTAGCAATAGGAAATGTAACTGGGCACACTTTCCTACCCTTGCTACAAAATACTTTCAGAAAACTAAAAATTCTCGACTGTCATACAGATTATAAAAGTAAACACAAGCTGGAGATGTTATTTAACTCATGAAAAAACCCGGGAGATATTTTAACTTGTTCAAAATCTGCCAGAGGACTGGGGCAGGAGCTGGTTTGTAGGGAGAGCCTTCTAGAGGGCGTGATTCCACTGGGGCTGGTCCCCAGGGCCAGCCTAACAGTAGCCAATAACTTCACTGGAGAGTGCTGGTGGGCCGGAGCTGGTCCACAGGAAGTGGACCACAGGAGCTGGTCCACAGGAAGTGGCAGGAAAACTTCCTGGAAAATGAGTACCCAGGGCCTCCTACATGCTGATCAGTAATTGCACATTTATCCAAATATAAATAATGAAAAATGAAGTAAAACGATCAGGCAACTGCTTACACTTTGGGACACTATTTATTGTTCTACAACTTGCTTTTCTTACTTAATGGCAGATATACTGTGGGCATCTGTCATGGTTCATGGTTCTGGATCTCTCTCATCCTCTTAGTAGCTGCAAGGTATTCCACTGTACAGGTGCCCTACGACAATTGACTGGTTGCTTACTAATGCTCATTTCGGTTGTTTCAGGGTTTTCACTACAGTAAAAAACAGTAATATGCCAACTGTACCTCAAAAAAGTTGCAATATCAAAAGAATTTTGATCTTATTTAAAAGCAATGTATATGCATAGAGAAAATTCTGAAAAGATATGCACCAAAATATTTACTCTGGCTGCTTTTTTTTTTGGAGGGAGGGGGTTTTGGAGAATGTTCTCTTTGACTTTATTCCTGGCTGCACTGTTTAAATTGTTTTTTTTTTTTTTTACAAGAATGTTGCATTTTTTATAATTGGGAAATAAGGACAAAAGATATTTTGATGTTGAAAACAAGTGCAACTTAATTAAAATTGTAAACTGCCCCGAGGTTCTGTTTAAATACTCGTGTATTTATATGACAAATATGCTTTCGGTGTTTCGGGAAGAAGGTTGTCACTGGAGCCCCAGTGTTTTTTCCCTGAGTCTACCTGTCTGGCCCAAAGAAATGCATGAACAGAAGTTTGCAGGATAGAAAGGAAAAAAGGTTTAATATTGAATTGGCCAAAACAGAGACGGGGAGCTTATGTTGTAAAGACTCGCCTCTCTGGTGGCATGTGGGCTACAGATTACATAGGACAAAATCACAAGACACCATGGGTTAGGACAGGGGTGGGCAAACTTTTTGACTCAAGGGCCACAATGGGTTCTTAAACTGGACTGGAGGGCCGGAACAAAAGCATGGATGGAGTGTTTGTGTGAACTAATATAAATTCAAAGTAAAGGAGCGGAGGGGTGAGCAAGAGAACCAGATAGAACAGCTGGATCCGGCCCACGGGCCGTAGTTTGCCCAAGGCTGGGTTAG
The DNA here is from genome assembly GCF_963455305.1 of Plecotus auritus. NCBI lineage: Eukaryota > Metazoa > Chordata > Mammalia > Chiroptera > Vespertilionidae > Plecotus > Plecotus auritus. The sequence goes on from NC_137770.1 coordinate 15,722,266, forward strand.
GGAATTCGGGGTCCTGATGGGAGCTGATTGGTCAGAGGTGGGGGAAGGGTAGTAAATCATTCCTTCAGGTCTTGAGGACAGTTCTGGGGTTTTCCCGTGTCCCTCTGTCTGGTCTCATGGGACCAGAAGCATTCTGGAACTGAAGCATTCCGTTCAGGAACTGAAGCATTCCTTAGGTCAAGATACTATTTTTAGCCTGACAGATGTCCCTGTGACGCCTTCAGATCCAAGCTACTACTGTCTTCTGCCTCCTCCGGGGTTGCTAATTAGCAAGGGGAAAGGCTAAGTCTTTGTGGGGTACAGAAGGAGAGAGAGGGATATTATTTCTAGAGCTAGGATTTAAAGCTAAATTAAAAAAAGAGATTTTTGTTGATCTTTAGAGAAAGAGGAAGGGAGTGGGAGAGAGAGAAAAACATTGATGTGAGAGCAAAACCTCAGTCGGTGGCCTCCCCTTCTGCACAACCCCCACCAGGGATGGAGCCTGCAACCTGGGCATAGGCTCAGATCAGGACGACGCCCAACCAACTGAGCCACACCGGCCAGGGCTAAAGCTAAATTTAATCAAGTCATAGGGACCCTCGGTTTCCGAGCAATAGTTTATGTGTTGTTAAAGGATACAGGCAGAGCAGTGCAGGTGTGTTTTATGTGACTTTTTGCCTCATCTTGTGTCCAGATGGCCGGAGAAGTCCCTCTTTCTATTTAAGCACCTTTCTAGATATTCAGGAGGATGGAATCTGGGGGGTGAGGTTGGGAGAGGGAAGGCTGAGATGACTCACAGGTTCTCAATTGCGAGGCACACAGATGGAGTGACCATGTTCATTTGCGTGCCCATCCCGACCTGAGGCTGCGGCCTCCACCTCTGCTTCCGAGCCCACAGCCTGTGGAAGACAGAGCCTGTGCTTCTCTGATCAGATGTCCAGGGCCTTCATGGGAAAGGGGGAAGTGGCCATTCCGTCTGAAATGAGTATTGGATTTGAAAGGATTTAATAATCGAACAAGAACTCTCCAAATCCTAGAGCTACAATCCTTCCCTGATGGGCTGCGATACAAATTCTGAATCAGGCAGAGTCTCCGGGACTCGTTTTGTTTTGATGCAGTGTTTGCATGTTCCCCAATGGGGACGTGGGGGAGCAAGACACGTGGGGCAGGTGTGTTTACTAGTAGGTGCCCGGCCTGGCCTGTGCCGGGGTCAATCGCCTTTGCTGGGAATGCGTGCCAGCTGCAGCCTCTCTGAGATTTGAGGGTTGCAGGCAAGGTAACAAGTTATTATTTCTTTTGACAGAGGATCTGCGACACGCAGGGGAGGGGTGGATGCCCTTCCCCCAGCCGGCAGGGAGAACGGACATTTGGAGGGAGGGCCCCAGTGGGAAGACATTAAATACTTACACAACAGGCGTTTTCATGGATAAACAAATAACGGCTACAGCAAACAGAGGTGAATAATAACCATCATTTTCAAATAGCAGGAGTTGGCCTCCAGGCCTCTGCTGACTCCTGGCCGCTTGAAATTGTCCTGAAAGTGGGGCTTCGGGGATGGGTCTTTGCCTCCTGTGGCTACAAATAGTGGATGAGCCTGGCCATGGGAGGGACCTTTATCCTGCCCACCACCTTCTTGTTTCCGTAAACATTACGGGAAAGAAAAAGGATGAGAAGCACTTGAAAAGAGGACCATTTTGCTTTCTGACATGCCTTTATTTTTCCCAGTCTTTCTTTCCAACGGGGTCAGAGTGAAAGCAGATTACATCAGAAGCATGAAGAACGCATAGCAACCAGCAACCGATGTGAATGAAATGCTGATTTCAGAGCCCAGATTCGGGAAGTCCGATGATTGCCAAGATTTCCCCTTTCTCAACAGGGATATTGCCGGATGTCTTTGCAGAGCATTGGGAAGACAGCATAATTCACGTTTGTGCCTTAGACCAGACTTGGCCTTGGAAGCATAATTTAAGGGCCACCCTTCCATTATCCCTGGAAGATCATGAGTTAACCCAGGATGGAGAGGTGCCCAGGGCTTTACTGAAACCGTCCTGGGTGTTTATTTGGAAGTGAACACAGGTCATCGCTGTTGGTGCCCTCTGGCTGCAGAGCCTGATTCCCTCTGTGCGAAACAGGTTGCGAGCTAGCCTGGGAGCCTTTGAAGGAGGCCATGGGGAAGCAGTGCTTGGGATCCTGCTCTGCCCGCTCCCAGGGTCCCTGTGAGCAGAGACAGCTTGGGGGCCACTTTCCAACCACAGAGAGGCAAGCCCTCTACCCAGCCCTCCTGTCCCAAATCCTACAGGACCTGGGTTCCCGTCAGACCTCGGGTGGAAAAGTCACCTCTGCTATCTCCGTATCTCCCCTGCTTTCTCTGGCTGCATCAGCTTTGGCTCTCTGCTGTTCATTCTTGTGCTGTGGGCTAAATAGCTGCCCAGAGAAATGCCTAATCGTGATCCATCACAACCCCAACTGACAGCCATGTGACCTTTTAAATGGCAAAGCTTGTTGGGATTTATTTTTTCAGGTTTGAGACTTAGCAGCCCTGTGAGAACAGCAGGGCAGCTATTATTATCAGCATTTCATCGACACAGAGATAGAGGTTCATCAGAGAGAGTATGTGGCTAGCCCAAAGCCACACAGCCAGTGAGAGGCAAAGCAGGAAAGCAACCCAAGTCGGTCTGATTTCAATTCCACTGTCTCTCTGCCTTGAACAGTGATCCTATTTTACATTTCAATCACCCTGTGTCCTGTACATACACCTTCGCCTGACAGAACCCTACAACCAGTGACCAGGAAGGAAACTCACTCAGAAAAGGAGAACCTGGATGGCCCAGGTGACAGAGCTGGTCAGCCACAGAATCCGGACTTAAACCACTTCTGACTTGGCCCAATGCTCTGTCTCCTTTACTTCCCTTCCATCCAGGAAGCAAATGTATCCCAAACTTCATGAGGGCATTTCTTTTCCTTTTTTTTTTTATAATTTTTTTTTTAAAAAATGTATCTTTATTGATTTCAGAGAGAAAGGGAGAATGAGAAAAATATAGAAACATCAATGAAGAGAATCACTGATCGGCTGCCTCCTGCACGCCTCCTACTGGGGATCAAGCCCGCAACCAGGGCATGTGCCCTTGACCGGAATTGAACCCGGGATCCTTCAGTTCACAGGCCGATGCTCTATCCACTGAGCCAAACCAGCTAGGACATGAGGGCATTTCTTAGAGTCAAATGGTGACAGGAAGGAGGGGCTTTCTGAATGACACAACCATAATGATGGATAACATTTACTGAGCTCTTATTATGTGGCAGACATTGGTGTGCGTGTGTGTGTGTGTGTGTGTGTGTGTGTGTGTGTGTGTGATTCTTCATCTAACCTAATCCTCACCACAAACCCATGCAATATGTACTGTAATTATCCCCATTTTATAGGTGAGGATCTGATGATGCTGAGGTTCAGGGTGGTCGAATACCTGTCCAAGGACACACAGCACTAGAGACAATATTTGACTGTAGGTTTGCCTGCTTCTAATACTTTACTTATCAATACATTTTCAGGTTTTTCTCTAGGTTTGAGAGGAAGCTGTTCTGTTTTTTTGTGTGACAGCTCCCTGTGGCTGATCCATTCTTGATAATGCAACCTGGTTAGGTAACTATGACAGGCTCAGCCCTGATCAGAACCCGCAAACAGCTTCTCTCTGCTCATGAGATGAGTGGTGGAAAGGAGTCAGGCTTATTGAATGTCAGGTTTATGGCCGACATCAGCACAACGAACCCCGTAACAGCCCCGTGAGGGGAGATTTTATTAATGTCATCACAGCAACCGAAAAAAGTGGAAGCTTAGAGATTTTATGTCACCTGCCCAGTTATGAAGCCAGCAAATGATGAGTCCAAGATTTGAGCACTGGGTCATCCCAATGCCCAGAGAAGGTCTCTAACTTGACCCAGACCCCATCTCCCACCATTGTATTGGTGCCTGAAAGACATAGCAGGCCCTCGGAAGACATTTGGGACATGACTGAATAAAACAAGCCCTCTGTGAGTCTGGATTTCTGCTGAAGGTCTTGGGAAGGGGCGGTGGGGGGGCGTGTCTCAGCCTTTTCCGCTGTCTCTGGTGACATCTTCATATATTCCATCCCCTGGGTCCACAACTGAACCTCTCCCCTGTCTCAGTGGAGAATTCTGCACGTTATACTTTTACATACGGACCTGTCTCTTCCTAAGAGCAGTTCTGTGGCAGCTGTGAAGAGGATGCCCGTGTCTTCATTTTGTTGCTTCTCCGTGGTGTTATCAGTGGTACCCGGCCGAGTTCTCTGCAGCGGAGGGGAGAGGACGCTAATCTCACCTCCAACTTTGCCACCTAATGTTTTCAGAGCAAACAGGAAGAGGAATGCTAAATATTTCAAAGCTGGAATGCAAGTTGTACAGCATCGCAGCCTTACAGATGTATGAACGTCACTGCAAATCTCCTCTACGAGTGCATTAAGGTGATTCATAAGAACGGAAAATTCATCCTTGTCAGCAGGACAGATCACCGGCGGGCGTACCCTTACGCCTGTTCTCAGTACTTCCAAAATTACCGCTGACATTTATTTCTAATAAGTCACAGTGAAATAGGTGAAGTAGTTTACCTGTGCTATGAGATAGAAAAGTCATTTTTTTAAAACACACACATACACACACACACACACATTATTTTTCTGTGGGTTTATAATAAATAAATCGCCTAGGAGAGGGAATGTACTATAAAACGGTACAAGAGACAGTTTGCCCTGGGGACTTAACACGACTTGCTAACAGGCCATTGCTGGGCGTCTTTTTCTATTAGGCTGCTTGTAGCTGGTGTCCAAGGGATGGAAAAGGATAGCACCATTTGCAGCTCTCAATGCCAGGGCCAATTCAGGTCACAGTTTCTAAAATGTGTGAGAGGAGGTTGTGGCCAGGTAGCCACCTCATGCCCAGGAAAGGAGGTGTGTGTGTGTGTGAGTGTGTGTGTGTGTGTGTGTGTGAGTGTGTGTGTGAGTGTGACTCCCTTCCCTTATCGTTAACACCCCTTCCTTATGGAATCTTCCTATGAGTCCTTCCTCTCTTCAGTGGTGGCACCTTGCTCAGAATCACACCGCTTAATGGGCTGTGTATACTGTCCTGTGTTCTGGCCTGGCTTGCTAAGGTCAAAAGAATGGGAGACACCCCCCAAAGTTTGATAGAGCTCAGGAGGGGACAGGAGCAGGACATGGACCCTCTGCACTGCTGGTAGGACCAGTGGCGGTGTCCTCTTTATATCCCAAGAAGTAGCCACTCACACAGCAATTTCTTCATCAGGCACATAGGGGATAAGAATGAGGTATGCAATACTGTTTGCCATAGTGAAAGAATATAGACAAACTAAATGGCGAAGCCTATCCTAACTGGCTGAATAAAATATGGTTTAGTCATACAGTGGACTACTATACAGCAGTTGAAACAATGAAGGTCTGTACTAGTAAATGCTGAATTTGAAACAATTTCCAAGAACTGTTGTAAAGTGAAAATAACAAGCTGCAGAACGATGTATATTGCTGGTTAACTTTTGTGCAAAGAAAGAAAGAAACAAACACATATTTCTCTATCTATTTATCCATCCCTCTTGGGGCCCCTCTCATTGCCCTGGTACTCACTGCCATGTTGAAGGCCACTGGCCATGAGCACCTGTCCACCTCTGGCTGAGGGCTGTCATCTGGCCGCTGGGGACGGCTCAGCCGGTGGGCAGGGTCAGCTACAAGGGCGGTGCCTCATTGCCTCAGAAGCAGGTCTAGACCAATGATAGACAGGGAGTCATCATAGTCTCCTTAGCTCTTCAACTGGGTGATTCTGGGATGTGTGCTCTATACACCCCACCCCCAGATCCTCTGGCAGGATTGAGCTCCAGCTCCCCGCTGTGGCGACTCAACTCCAGGACACCCCTTTATTGGCCTCCTCCCCTCCTCCCTTCCTCTGCCTCCCTTCCTCCCTCTCTCTCTTAACAGTTTCCTGGGGTCACCTCTCAGGAAAACTGCAAAATGACATCATATCCTGAAAGAAGGATCCTCAGGAAAGTGTTCTTGAGTGATTCATGCTGGAAACCATGGCGGGGACATTGCTCATGTTATAAATATTAATATATGAGAGGCCCGTAGCCCACCCTAGGAGACTCTGAGCTGCCTCCTGGAAGTCCAGGCGTGGGTGGTTGCATTAAGAATAGACGGCACCTTTGTAGGGAAGATGCTCCAAATGCTGGGTTCTCATTTCAGCTTGTGGTGGCTGACTCTTTCAAGGCAGAGCTCTCCTGCTCTGTCATTCTGGCCTCAGTGAGTGCTCTCTACATGCAGCTGTTGGGATGTGGGCTTCTCTCCCTCTCGAGGGATATTCAGGTGGGAAAGAACAAATGCCCAACAGGTTTTCCAAATACACCTTTCCGTGGTGATTTCCTTCCCTGGGAAAGGACCGAGCTGTAATGCCTTTTCTGGTTCCCATTGTTGTTCCTCTTTCAGCTGAGGGACTCAGCCCCAGGTTACCTGGTGGCCTGGGTCTTGTGCCAGAGTCAACCTCTTACACACATGCTGTGTTCTATGAATGCTAAAAACTGCGATTTTGTGCAGAGAGCCAGCTGTGGATTCCGGGGACAGGCTACCAAAGGTCACTTGCTGTGTGTGCAGGGAAGAGCAATGGGGCTCCCACAGAATGAAGCCCAGGCGGCCCTGAGAAAGGCCCTGGCTGGCTACCTGAGTGGTCGCTGTGAGAGGGCAGCTAAGGACTCCTGTGAATTCTCCAGCCTATATTTAAGCCACTTGCAAGAATGGCCACAGGCTTGTTTGCTAAGCTCCTTGCCAGATCTATCTAAGTGGGACATTTCTTCAGAGAGCTTCACCCAGTGGCAACTCTTTGTTGGGAAGGTGGGAAAGTGGAATACCTGGAGCCAGATATTTGATAAGGTCCTGCAGGAAGCTGGATAGTATGGCTCAGAAGCTGGCTGACCCTAACCCTAACCCAACCCTTACCCTTACCCTAACCCTAACCATAACCCAACCCATTACTCTTACCCTAACACTAACCCTAATCCCAATTCTTAACCTTACCCTAGTCCTAACCCAGTGGTCAGCAAATTGCAGCTCATGAGCCACATGCGGCTCTTTGGCCCCTTGAGTGTGGCTCTTCCACAAAATACCACGTGCAGGCGCGCACGTACAGTGCGATTGAAACTTCGTGGCCCATGCACAGAAGTCGGTTTTCGGCTCTCAAAAGAAATTTCAATCATTGTACTGTTGATATTTGGCTCTGTTGACTAATGAGTTTGCCGACCACTGCCCTAACCCAACCCTTACCCTAACCCTAACCCCAACTCTTAACCTTATCATAACCCTAACCCTGACCCTAACCCTAACCCTAACCCTAACCCTAACCCTACCCTTACCCTTACCCTAACCCTAACCCTAACCCTAACCCCAACTCTTAACCTTACCCTAACCCTAACCCCAACCCTTACCCTGACCCTAACCCTGACCTTAACCCAAACCTAACCCTTACCCTTACCCTAACACTAACCCTGACCCTAAACCTGCTGCCTGTGGGGAAGGGGCCTCTCTTTCTCTATGTTTCTCTCTTCATATTTCAGAGTCTTTGCACCAGAAGGTCATTTTTGTCTGAAAATGAACCTTGTTGTCCCCTCCCCCAAGTCTATTCTCAAAAAAAGCATAGCTGCATAGTCCTGCTGCATTTCAATGGCTCAAATGCATGTGAATTCCGCTGTTGCCTCATGAGGTGGGGCATGTGGAGATGTGGTGGCTTCCGGGAGAGAATCAGATATGCTCTGGTGCTCAGGGATCTCAGATGCCTTGTCCCTCCTTCTGCCTGACTCCTGCCTGTGTTTGTGCGTGTGGATGAGTCTTTGTGCAAAACAATGAAGGCTGGGAGGAAACTCTTGCTGTGACAGGGATGAATTGCCTCTGCTCCCTCCTTCCTGCTGGGTCCTCTCCTGCTGTTGAGAGGCATAGGAAGCAGAGCACAGTGTTCTAGCTTAGGGGCTTGGGCTCATTTGTTAATTCTAATCCAGGAGCTTAAAAACATGCTCCCCTGGGGGACATCTGGGTGGCTCACAAGGACCCTGCAGCTTTGTGTCTTCTTACTGCTGGCCTGTGCTCTCACACTTTCATGTTCTCCCTCTCTCTGTAGTTCTCTGCTTCTTGCTTTTCTACATCTTTGATATGTAAGTTTTGTTGCATGGACTAGCAGAAGCTGGGGTAGTATTTGCAAATGGACGGAGACCACACTGGGCTGCCTGTTCCATGGAAATACAGATGCCTCCAAGAGACAAAATGAACCAGAAGTCAAAAGGATCTGTGTGGAGAACCAACCTGTAGGGAGCACAGATTTTCTGTTTTGACATCTTACCACATGACCTTGTTATACGCCACATTATGTGGGGGGAGGCAGGAATATCTAGCATAAAGGGCGTGGACCCTACCAGTTATGTATGTGACTTCAGGGAAGCATTCAACCTCAGTTTCTTTATCAGTAAAATCTATACTAATAAAAGAGTAAGATGCAAATTGACCGTACCTTCACAACAGCCACCAGCCAATCAGGAGTCAGTATGCAAATTAACCCAACAAAGATGGTGGGTTAACTTGCATATGCAGGTGCCAAGTGACCAAAGGCAGGGCGGGACACAGGCGTTCTGCACTGCCCCAGTCGCTCCGGGCCTCTGGGCAGCATGGGAAGGTGGAAAGGCAGCTCCGGCTGGAGCGAAGGCGGTGCCGGCAGCCAAGGGAAGGAAGTCCTGTTCTTGCACGATTCTTCGTGCATCGGGCCTCTAGTGAGATAATAATATCTCTAATTGGGTTGTGAGGATTAAAGGAGATGATAGCACTTAGAGCAGTGCTTGACACAGAGGCACTCAATAATAAGTGTTGGCTAATATTAGCCTTTCTTTTGATTTCTATTTGTCACATTCTGTCTTCTAATTAATTCTGATATCAACTCCATAAGGTGGATGCAGTGTGTACTCCACTTTTCTGCCAGGATGTCTAACGAGCACCTTAAATCTAAATTGTCCAAAACCTAACTCAGAGTCTTCCCTCTGTTATTCCCTGTCTCAGATGGTTTGACTTTGGGTGGTGGGCACACAGTGCAATATACAGATCTTGTACCATAGAAATGTATACTTGAAACCTATGTGATCCTCTGAACCAATGTGACCCTGATAAATTTAATTTAAAAAATGTAAAAAAGGATAACTATATTTTTCTAGACGCACCCCCCTCACATTTTTTTTGCATGATATTTACTTCTCTTCCTCTCAGACCTCCCACATCCAGTCTGTTAGCAAAATCCTGTTGGTTTGACCTACAAAGTACATCCAGAGCCCGGCCACCTCTCCCTCCTCCACCCCTCCCCCTGGTCCTGCACCATTGAATGGTTTCCTAACTGTTTTCCCTGCTTCTACCTTGTTGTCCCCTCCCCCATGTATATTCTCAAAAAAGCGTAGTTAGTTCACACCCTCTAATGATTTCCCATGTGAGAGTAAAACAGATCCGCCTTTCCATGGCCTAAGAATTCTGTACATGTGCCCCCAACCTCACAGAAACACACACACACACACACACACACACACACACACAATTTTACCTCTTTGATCAGTTTATCAGTCTGATCCTGGCTCACTCCTCTTCAGCCACCACAGTGACAGTCTAGCTCAGCCGTGGGCAAACTACGGCCCGCTGGCCGGATCCGGCCCGTTCGGCTGTTCTATCCGGCCCACAGAGCCGAAAGAGAGGAAGGTTCTCTTGCTCTCCCCTCCGCTCCTTCACCAGCAGCAGTGTTAACATGGCAACGTCGGGAAACACAGCCGCAGCTCCTTCTTCTGAGTGGGCGGATATGTTCCTTCAGTAGAAGGAACAACCTCTCAATCTTCCAGAGGCTCCTTGTAATGCCTGCGGACATGTCCCCCGACATCACCCTGGGAATGCGCAGACACGTTATCGTGGTGATGTAGGGAGACACGCCCCTGGAGAGCACAGTATCAGAGCATTAGCTAAAAAGGAGACCAACAACACTGTTCCCACTGAAGTTGATGTTTTAAAGACCAAAAACCTTTCAACCCAGTCTACATTGCCATCTACATCTACATCCCGGGCATAATTTGGAAGTTGCACTAAAGAAAATGTTTAATTTACTGTTTACACATTTTGTTCTTTTCTATTTGTTTTAGTTTTAAATTATTTTATTATATTTAAGTTTAATTTGAAAGGCTTTTGTACCTTTCCTTTGTTAGGCAATTTTATTTTGCCTTTGCCATCTTCAATATAAGGTATGTTATTGTGCTATGATTCCTCCATTTTTTGAAGTTTCAAATTATAATAATTAGTGTTTACATTCTTGTTAAAATGTTTGAAATGAATAAAACTATTGAAATAAAAAAAAAGACCGTACCCTTTTATGTAATGATGTTTACTTTGAATTTATATCGGTTCACACAAACACTCCATCCATGCTTTTGTTCCGGCCCTCCGGTCCAGTTTAAGAACCCATTGTGGCCCTCGAGTCAAAAAGTTTGCCCACCCCTGGTCTAGCTCCTTCTCAAACATATCAGGGGCTCAGCACCACAGTCCTCTTGCCTGGAATGCTCTCCCCAATGTCTTGCCAGGGGTTACTCCCTCACCTCTAAGAGGCCTTTGCTCCAATGTCTCCTTCCCAGTAAAACCCCTTTTTTGGCCACTCTATTTAAAATTATAATAACCCCCACTCACTCTGTCTGCCTCTGCTTTACTTCTGTGCACAACACTCATCATCATGCAACATGTTTGATCAGTTTATCTTCTCTTTCTGGACTCGGACATGAGCTCAAGGAGTGTGTGTGTTGTGGGGAGGAAGAGGGAAGAGGAATTCCATCTGTTCTGTTCACTGCCATATCCTCCAGTACCTAGAAAAGTGTGTGACACTCAATCGATGTTTTTTAAATAAATAGCTTAATTGATTCATATTTTATATGGGAGAAAACTGTGTCTCAGACAGCTAATGCAATTATATCCCTGGGTATTACTGGGCATCACTGGGCATCTTTGGGAATTACAGGACATCAATGGGCATTATAAGACATTACTAGGCAAGTAGATGGCAAATTTGAAATCTTCTCTGCTTAACTGCAAGTCCTGGTATCTCACATTCTGCCATCTATCACTGTGCGATACAGTCACGTGCATAATGATGTTTCTATCCACCATGGATGGCATATACAACGGTGGTCCAATAAGATTATAATTCAGATTTACTGAACCTTTCCATGTTTACATATGATTAGACACACCAATACTTAACCATTGTATTACAGCCGTGGTCGGCAAACTGCGGCTCGCGAGCCACATGCAGCTCTTTGGCCCCTTGAGTGTGGCTCTTCCACAAAATACCACAGCCTTGGGCGAGTCTATTTTGAAGAAGTGACATTAGAAGAAGTTTAAGTTTAAAAAATTTGGCTCTCAAAAGAAATTTCAATCATTGTACTGTTGATATTTGCCTCTGTTGACTAATGAGTTTGCCGACCACAAGGCTATACCATATAGCCTAGGTGTGTAGGAGGCTACACCATCTAGGTTTGTGTACGTGCACTCTAGCATGTTTGCACAATAAAGCAGTCACCTAATGATGCACTTCTCAGCCCATATCCCAGTCATTAAGTGGCACATAACTATATATATTTCTGTTGCCTCTATAGTGAAGAAGTGAGTGCTACAGCCTGTATTGTGCCCTCCCAAAATTTATATGTTTAATTCCTAACCGCCAAAGTCTAATCCCCAGTATGACTGTATTTGAAAATAGGATTGTAGGGGAGGAAAAATAACTTTCCTCTACCTTTCTGAATTCCAGACACCCATAATAAAAGACAGATTAGCAAGAGAAAAACACAGAGAAGTTTGTTAACATGCATAACTCATGTACACATGTCATACTGAGGGAGAAATGAGTAACTCACTGAGGTGGCTTAGAATTCAAGCTCAAATATCATTTTTCAGCTAAAGACAAAAGAAAGAAGAGTGTGGGGAGACCAGTTATGGGGAAGCTAGTAGAAAACCAGGGGAAACAAGAATAATATTGCATTGCAGGTTTAAGACAGTACCTTCTCTGTGAATAAGGTATATAGTTTTTCTGGGGATTATCCTACCTGGTAAAGGGGGGCGGGAGGAGGAGGAGAACCTTTGCAAATATAGGAAGGGAAGATAGCTCTCCCTGAACTTGCTTCTTCTCAATTGTCTTCAGCTCAAAATGCTCCTGGTGCCAAAGTGGCCTCAGGGTTGGGAACTAATCCAATATGACCGGTGTCCTCATAAGAAGAGGGAGATACACCAGGGAGGTGTAAGCACAGAAGAAAGGCCATGTGAGGACACAGACAGGAGACAGGCATCGCCAAGCCAAGGAGAGAAGCTTTAGGAGACATCCAACCTGCTGACCGCTTGATCCTGGACTTCCAGTGTCCACAACAGAGAAAACACATTTCTGTTGTGTAAGCCACCCAATCTGCGGCACTTTGTAATGGAAGCCCTAGCAGACTAAGACAGGGAGGTAGTCAGTCTGGGTGCCTACCATGTACTTTAAAAAAAAAAGGGAAATGATCTAGAAGAAAAAATAGCCTTGGAATTCCATGATCAAAGGGAATCCAATGCGAGGAGCTTGGGCCAATGTGAACCGTGTGTGCTAATGCATAACAAATGCATATTTGTGGAATCCACGTGCCAGGGAAATAGCAAGGCTTGGAAGGTGTCCTCCCTGCAAGTGGTACCCCAGGGCGTCACATATGTCTTCTTTAGAGCATGATTTGGGAAATTCCCAACACGTGATGAAAATCCAGGCTCTCTCCCACATGTCCCTGTGTCCTGTGTCTGTGATTCATGACACCCGTCCTTTCAAATGCAAGGTGGCAGGATGTGGGCTCCCTTCCAGGGTCCTATAACACAGTCAATATGCTATTTTTTCTGGAAAAGAGTATTTATTGTTTTAACAGCTGCACTTCTACTTTCTTGGATTTAAGAAAAAATTACCTGCATCCAGGAGTGGATTGAAAAGGGTAGCTTTGAATTTCCCAATTTAAAATATCCTGCAGGTTTTACAAAACTGAACCCAAACCACAGCATTTTTCCATTCTGACTTCCTCCTTATCCCAGGCAGCGTTGGGGAAATCAACAGAGGGTTTTAGCATCCAAGTCTGGCTGGGGTTTTGGTCAAAATTGTGCGCTTATGGCAGCGCTCAAGGTGCACCAGCCTTCTCTGGAAACCTGCTTATCCGAGCAGAGCCGAGATTCAGCACTCTGCAAGTCTCATTTAAAATTTTTTTAAGGTATTTGTCTTCAAAGAAAGATTTGCTTTCGAAGGGCTGCTGATGATATTGCAGTGCTCAGCTCCCTGGGTTATTTGTTTTTGAGACTGTATATAAGCTACTAACATTATTATGACACAATTACCAGCAAGTAATCATCCAATTGCCATAAACACGTCCCTCTCAAAATATTGCAAATTAATATTCATGCTTCCCACGAATCCACCATTCTCAGCTAATGTGTGCCTACATAGTTCATCAAAATGTACATTTTTTTCCCAGTGAAAGGAAGAATTATAGTTCAGTTCTTCATCTTGAGGTCTGGGAAGATATCTCTGTAGCATTAGTTGTTTTGAAAGACGATTTGACTTGCGCATTAGTTGCTTTGAAAGACAATTTCTCTGTTACTGATGCAGCCACCGGCAATGAATGATGAGCTTCCAAGTAAAGCAGCTGCCCTCCGTGAGAGCTATAGTATTGAAAAAACTGTTTTAGTCATTCAGTCCTGGCAGCTGAGAAATCATGCCAGCTTCCTGATCGTGAGTAATTGTCATATGTAATGAGAATTGTATATGTAATTCTAAGAGCTGGTGGTTAGTCACTGTTAAGGGGCGATCCTGGAATCTCATGATGAATACATAACTACGGATTCTTCCCCCCAAACCTCATAAATCCACCTAAAGAAACGAAGCTTCCAAACACGCTATGATTTAGAAACCTGAAATTCACACAGGCGAGTGGAAAGGGAAATCTGTACCAAAACAGTAATCCTGGGATAAGTTATATTTAAAAATTGAATGTAAGTGAACTTAATTTCATGGTGTATGAAACATCGGATGATACACCGTTTTCTATTTACTTAACAGGTTACATCAAAGGTGATAAAAAAAAAATATCTTAGAGTAACCAAGCTTGAGTTCATTCAGATTAGGGAAGTGATTTAAAAGCCCTCGGATAGACTTCTGTGTATCAAATGCATATTGATAAATGTTTATACACAGTGCTGGGCTGGTAAATGGTTCACAATTGCTTCTCCCAAAACAGTCAGAAAAAAAAGCCCTGATTCATAGAGCTTATCTCAATTTCTGTGCTGCGAGTACCCTCACAATGGCTGGTTTCCGAAGAGAGAGTTGGGAAGCCGTGTGCAAAATTGGCCCTTGCAAGACAGATCCAGATGGATCCAGCACACTGCAGGTTGTACAAGAAATTCACAACAGGGTTCTCAGTGGATCACATGACCTTGACCTGAGCAGGTCTGAAAGAAAATGTAACAGTTGCTTAATAGTGAGGGCGAATGGACTAAAGAAGAGGGTTGGAAAAAGAAATGCTAGCTCAAACACTGCTATGAAGGAACCTGTGGGTGCTGCCCTGCCCTGTTTTGGGGCAGCGAGACTTTGTGGGAACCATATGGGATCTGGGTTTTGCCTCTTCCTGGAGATGGGTCTGTGAATAAAACAGTTATTCCCTCTCAGCCTTGGTTTCATCACTGGTAAGTGGGGATGCCAAAAGTGACCTTGGGAGGTAGGTTATGCTGAGTATTAGTTATAAAGCAGTTATTGTTTAAAAAGCAGTTGCACATGGTAGGTGTTCAAAATTATTTGGACCCACTTTTTCATTTTTTTTTATTTGAAATAGTTGGGTTGCATTGTATCTTGGTTTCCTTTTCAATGTTTAAATCTCTGAAAAATTATATAGATTCAGTTCGATAAAAAATATCAAGTCCCGGGCATTTAAGAAGGGTATAATAAAGATATATTTAATGGGTGGATGCAAACATACCTGCAATTCATATTATTTCTTGGTTTTTCTCCAAACTAGAAATCTTTGAGAGACAACTTTGGCTCTGTTTTTATAAAAAGTTATTTTCCATATCCAATAAATTACCAAGTACTGATGATTTTTATCTTATAAATATTTAAGAAAAAAATTGAAGCTCTGGCCCAGGGTGGCTCAGTTGGTCGGGCATCATCCTCTGCACTGAAAGGTTGCGGGTTTGATTCCTGGTCAGGGCACATGCCCAGGTTGTGGAGTCAATCCCCAGTAGGAGGCGTGTAGGGGCAGCTGATGGATGTGTCTCTCTCACATCAATGTTTCTTGCCCTCTCTCTCTCCCTCTTCCTTCCTCTCTCCCTAAATATTTAAAAATCTAAATCTCTTTATTGTTCTATGTTCTGCTAGGTTAGTCTGTCATCATCTCCTAGTTAGTTCTCTGTTTCCCATCTTGAACACCATCCCTGACAAGATTCTCTTGAACCCCATATTCCAAGTTTTTTAAGGACAAATATTTTCTTTTATTTATTTATTTTTTAAAAATATATTTGATTGATTTTTTACAGAGAGGAAGGGAGAGGGATAGAGAGTTAGAAACATCGATGAGAGAGTAACATCGATCAGCTGCCTCCTGCACACCCCCCACTGGGGATGTGCCCGCAACCAAGGTACATGCCCTTGACTGGAATCGAACCTGGGACCCTTCAGTCCGCAGGCCGACGCTCTATCCACTGAGCCAAACCAGTCAGGGTTTCTTTTATTTATTTTTGTCTCACAGTCTACTATAGCTCCTGGCAAAAACAAATGCTCAGTAAGTATTTATCTAATTGCATGATGAATGATGCAACTTTTGGGAAAGTAATTGACATAACATGGTTGTCTGTGTTGGAAATTACCTTCTGAAGTGACATCATCTATGTTTCCTTATGTGTCCTCTTCATATGCCGTCCATTTCGGTGACTTCAAAATCCATGCCATAGACCTGGATTTCTACACTATAGGCCTCTGGTTTCAGGGCTACATACTTGGTCTAGAGTCGACACTTCCTGGTGCTGTTCTTGGGGGTGACGTAGGGTGCAGTGTGGTCACCTCTGCTCCCAGGCCCTGGCTGTTCTTGTCCCATCTGTGCCTTTTACTCCACCATCCCACCTGGGGATGCCCTTTCTCTTCCTTGAACCCTTTTCCACTCAGGCGAGCCACTTTCCAACCAGAGGTTACTGAGAGTAATTAAGATTTAGTTCCCTGATTTAGTGCAGATTGGCTAAGCTTTCCAGGGTCAAGGTGGAATGCACTGAGACTTTACATGCCCCCAGCTATCAGGAGTGAATTTTCATGGCCCTGAATTAAAGCCAGAATGCAGAGATAGAATTCAAATTAGGTGCTTAAATGACACTTTTTGGCACGTCTAAATAATGCTGTGAAGAAGGTGGAAATTCTAGTAGAAGTGGAATAAGGAAGTAAGTGAAAGGTTGATGGCACAATTGACCATGGCTCACTTCTCCCACATTCTGAACATACAGAATAGTTTCCACTGGGATTGTTTACAGTTGATTTTATACCCCCCGCCCCAACATACAATATCTACATGCATTTTTCCTGTCATTAACCAAATTCATGCAGTACAAGATTTGGACCTCTTTTTAAACAAACCCTCCATAGAGTCTTATACTAGACTCATGGATGTGAACTTGATCTTTAGGGACAACCATGGTTTGAATGTGGGTTCTACTTAGAGGTGTGTCATTTTGAGTAAATCACCAAACTTCCCCCAGCCTCAGTTTCCTTGTCTAACCTCCACCTCAGTGGTAGGTGTGAGGTCTTGGTGAGATAGCATAGGTACACCCTTCCTTACAGCGTCTTGTATGCAACTGATGCCCCCAAGGTATTAGATTCCTCCATCTTCTTAGTGAGATGAGGGCATTCCATGTTCACTGCTTGAGCTTTGTCTTTATTTTGCCCCTACTCTTCTAAACTCCAGGCCTCCAGTAAAATTTCCCTTCCTGTCCCTCTACAGCCCTTCCCTGTTTCACAGCGGTGAGACTGTTCTATGCAGAATTGTTGTGGATTGCACACGTATGTCCACAGACATGGACTGTCTATGTGTCTTTGCTTACCTCCCGTCTCTTCCCAGCCAGAATGCAAAGGTTGTATTTTATTTATTTCAGTACTGTTCTAAAGATTTGGCAAAAAAAAAACAACAAAACAAAACAAAAAAAAACCCTAATCAGTTTCTTATACAAAGTATGTGACAAAATGATATTTGATTGATTTTAAACTCCAAGAGTGGACCAGCAGGTGATGAGTTAACATTTCAAATACTAGATTTCTTTAAATAGAAAAACCACCTATTCTGAATAATTTTTGCCTGATTAAATAAGGACTATATCAAATATGTACAGAAGTCTCTTCCTATTCATTTATTCTGTTCCTAGGAATTTTACTGTATAAACCCAGAGAATATTCTGTTTTCATTTAGGTATTCATTTGGTGACTGTGCCCGCCACCTTCTGATTAAGGCAAATGGCATACCCCTGATATTCTCTGTCATCAATGTCTACCCCATTTATGCTTATTGTGTTTGGAAGCAAATTACAATAACCCATGAAGGAAACCGCTAAGAGGGTCCATAATAATATGATGCTATAATGTATTTGAAATTAATAAGAATTATTGCTGATATAGGACAGCATGGTCACTGGGATCTATGGAGAAAGACCCAGCTGACTTCCTTCCCTTCAACTTGACACTTCTTGATTAGACCCGACATCGAAGAATCTCAGATCCAATATATTGGAGGAAGGATTTGGCACCCTTAACTGAAATGGGCAGGAGTGAACATCTGAAATACCTGCCTATGATTATTCAAGGTACAGCAGGAACAGGGCTTTCTGTATGCAAGCCAAATGAAATTATTAAGGCTAACCTTCTCACTCAGCACTTAATAGGTAATCAATTTTCACTACCAACAGTGCAGGTTAAAAAAATCAAGGAGAGAATAACAATGCTGCTTCTTTACATTGTGAAGGGCTTCGGAGTGTGCAGAATGATTTCACATATATTATGCCATTTAGTTTTCATAGTAACACATAATCGGCCAGGACACTCAGGCATGCACGTACGCTGTAAGATTTACTTAACAAACATCTGGGGGGCATGTACTCCATGCCAGCCTAGGTGGTAAGTCCAGGGGACAGAATGGTGAAGAATGCAGGGAAGGTCTTATCGTCCTATTTTCAGCAATGAAGAAACAGGTCTACTCGGAGGTCATGTGAGTTATTCAAGGTCACATGAGGACATACCACACTTTGAACCCAGTGTAGGGGTCTGAACTTCAATCCATAAATTTGGATGCATGGGAAATGAAGCTTACTTTCTACCATTCTTTGTGGATATCAAGCTCCTGTCTCCCTGGGCTCATGAGACACTTAACATGAGACCTTTTGTCCACTCCCCCTCTCTGATTAAGGCTACAAATGCTGAGGCATCTGGAAAGCAGCCTAGAAGGCCACTGACCCTGTCAGGTGTCAAGGAGAAATCATCTAAGCTCAGCTCTCTCAGATAACTCAAGACTAGGGAAATGTTAGCATTAGTGAAGGAATTCAAAGCGGTTAATGGAACGGGAGCCCGGCCTCATGGTTTGAAATGGAAATAATAAAACGTGCATTGGTTTTTCCAAGCAGTTATTAACTGGGAGAGATGAGAAGTGCCAGTGACTCGGAGCAAAGGGGCGAAATGAAATAAGCAAAGGGAAACTTCCTATGGGAAAATGCCTGGAAACCACCGTTCTTACGGTTGAACACTTCTGGCCTTTGCAATGGTTTCTTTGGGGAGGGAAGGACGGTCAGTTGTATAAGAGTTTTATTTAGAGAAATATTTAACATGGTTTGACGTTCACACCCGCAGATTTTACAGCCTGTAGGGGCATTGGGATCATATTAATACTAATATCCTGGTTGTAACGGCTCTCCTTCTGTTCACTGTTTGGGGACACCTGAGCCCAAATGCACCCCCCTTTATTTCTACCCACAATAAGAAAGTGAAGCTTCCATTCCTGATGAGTTAGGCTGCAAACCACCTGGAGAGGTCACGCCTGGCCAGTGGCAGAGTCTAAATCTGACTCCTGGTGAGCCTCACAGCGGTGATGGCTGTACCTGGGTGGAGCCTGCATGGGCCAGTGGACAGGGTGGATGAGATGGGGAAGGAACTGTGGGGCCGAATGAGGAGTCTGTTTCTGTGACTTCCAAGGGGATAGTCCCTCCAGTTCTAGCCTATTCCCTAGGGCCTAGCCTAGGGCATCTTCATTCATTAGAAAAAGGGCTGGTGCACATCCTCGCTTTCCCGCCCTGTCGCTCTCCCCAAGCACCAGCAGATGGCAGCAGAGCTCGCTCTCTCCAGGGCTGCGGCTCCTCCGGTCCTATCTGCTGGGCAGGAGGATACAAATGTTCACCAGTGAACACGGAGCAGAGTCCTTTGCAAAAACATATTGATTTCATTCGAGGAAGATGAATTCATACACTGTGCAACTGTATTCATCAGTTCATTTAGGGGGGAATGTGATCTAGGAGTTGAGCAAAAATAAAATTCCTAGTAGCAGGCATCATCTGTTATCTCTTCCATATGCGCAGACTGTAATGTTCACAAGAGGGTGAATTGCTACTGAATCTGACAGCTGCCTTTCCTAGTATCCTTGCTTAACCCATAATCACGGTGTGGAGTGGGTCCAGGGCTCCTCCTGAGGCTCCCCCCTCCCCCCTCCCCCCATGTAAACCACACAGTTCAAACCTCTGGCCTGGAATGCTTGCAAGTGTTCTGCCCAGGTTTATCAGTTCATTCTTTTCATTTTGGACCTCAGCCTTGCCTCATACCCTGATCCTGAAGCTAAAGAAACCCATTCTTTAGCTAGATTCTACTTAGAGACCTAAAGGTGTGTGTGTGTTGTGGGGGGGGTGGGGTGGGGGGGTGGGTATATGAGGAGGTAATAACCTCCTCTTCTTTCTAATCCCTGGGTGGGAAGGGGGAAATCCCCCTGAATAGATATTTTGTTTCTTCTCTTCTCTACTCTTCCTTCCCCATAATGATTGTCCAAAAAGCTGTTCAAATTATGTAGAGCTGCTTTTTTATATAAAGCCCTTATGACAAGGTAATAGGACATGTAAATAGAACATGTCAAATATTATTTTTAAACTGCTTTCAGTTAAATTGCAACAGAACACCTGACTAAATTGACCTAAAAATGGGCAATTATGGGGAAGGGAGGCATCTGTAGGCTCTTTAAATTCAGCAGCTCAGAGATTTCTGGGCTCTGGCCAGCTTTTTTTTTCTACACTCTCTTTCCTCTCATGGTAATAAGCCATAATTCTAAAATTCACTAATTTACACTGTGATATCTAAAGAGATACTTAAAAGGGACATTTTCTCCCAAGTCTTTCTGTTTATCAGGAGGAGAGAATCTCTTCTAAAAGTCCTAGACTTCTGGCCAGGCCCCTTTGGCCAGAACTTGCTCATGTGACCACCCCTAAATCCATCACTAGTATATAGGGATGGGTTTCCATCAATTATAATTTTTACCCTGGGATTGGGTCCACCTTCCTTGAGAATACTGCTGTGAATATTTAAACAGTATTGGATTTCTTTTGGCAAGAAGGGAGTGGGACATGCTTGTTGGACAAACAGCATGATATGCTAGCACCACACAAAAGTGCATGGTCATAGTATTAGAGTTGTATTCAAGAGTCTCCCTAAAGAATGGTATGAAAGGGAACTCCTCCCAGTGGGCAGGACTGAGCCAGACCCATGGCTATTCACTTTGTCTGAAGGAGAGGTGGCCAGTGGTATACAACTACAGCGATTCCTGGGCTGTGGGTGATGGTTTGGCCGGTGGTCAAGGACTTGGAACAAACAAGGTTGGAACGTTGGCAACAAGGAGGTCTGGGCAAAGAGATATGTAGATGGACCCCTCAGAATGGACACAGAGCATGAATCTAGTATTTGTGCCCATGTGAATGCCAGCCAAAGAACAGCTATTGAAGAAGAGGTTTCCAACAATCAGGCGACACAACATGAGTGCCCAACCTGCCAACAACAGAGACTAAACCCGAGCTCCAGATATGGCTCCGCTTCTAAGAACATGGTCAGGGAAGGGGCAGCAATTTGCCCTCCCTGTACTGCTTCTGCCAGCATTCCCATGCGTGGGATTTTGAAATGCCTCATTTACCATGATGCTATTCCACACAGCATCTCTTCTGACCAGGAACTCACTTTGGAATGAAAAAAGTACAGCCATGGGCTCATACCCATGGAAGTCAAAGAACTTGACCTAATGCAGCAATATAATGGCTAGGTAAATACTTGGTTATCACGCTGGTGAGTGAAAGCACACAGCAAGACTGAGGTGATGTCCTTCAGGATGCAGAATACGCGCTGAACCCATATGGGATATATACTATGTAGTGTCCTTTCTTTTATAGGTGGAATATATGGATCTGGGCGCCAAAGGGAAGATGTGGTCATGGCTTCTATCACTGTGGTCCAATAACAAAGTTTTGCCTCTGTTTTTGCAATGTGGGCTCTGCTGCTGGGGTGGTCTTGGTTCCCCAAAGAAGACCTCTTTCTCTAGATAGATAAACAAGAGTTCCATTGAACTGGAAACTCAGACTGCCACCTGGCCTTTTGGGCTATTTATGCTACCCGACTGAGCCAACAGGCAAAGAAGGGATTACTACCCTGCACTTGTTGTGGTGGTGATTCTGATTACCCAGTGAAATTAGGGTTGCTGCTATCCAACGGAGCACCAAGAGTAAACTGTAATGTGACTTATGGACTTTGGATGATTATGATATGCTAATTTAGGTTCCCTAATTGTTACAAATCCACCACTCTGGTGGCAGTGTTGATAATGGGGAAGCTCTGCATGTGTGGGGGTGGAGGTAGACGGGACATCTTTGTACCTTCCTCACAATTGTGCTGTGAACCTAAAACTGCTCTAAAAAGTAGTCTTTAATAGTTAATGGAAAACTATAGTAACCTGACACAGAGACAGAGATTTCATGAATAAAGACTTGAATCTCCTTGACAGATAAAGCACCATAACTAGCTAAGGTGCTGACTGAGGGCAAAGGGAATATGAAATGGACAGTGAGAGAAGTAAATTACAAAACCCAGGACCACGTGACCAATTGCAGAAACAGGAACTGTGGTACTTATACTATGGTCTTAGTTGTTTGATACTTACTTGCTTTGATATATTTGTATTTATTAGTATTCATTATAAGTATTTATTCTCTCCCCCCTTTTCCATTGCCGAACTATAAAATAGAACTCTCTTAATGATAATTAACCCATATTTTTGACTTCAAGCTATAAGATATCAAAGAGGGGTTGTGACTAAACTAGGAAAGGAGTAAACATTTCTAGAGATGGATAAATAGACATAGGATGTATGTCTCCTCTTTGGGGGTTGGGCGAGTTCATCTTCAGTTTTACAAGGAACAGTTGCAAGGCAGAAGCATGGTGTTGTTATTGTCTTTATTCAGGAGTTTAATGTGGCTAACAGTGGTACATAAAATTGCTGGGAAAACAAAGGGGTAGACTGTTCTTGATTATTTGTTGTCTTTGAGATAGTAATTTCATTTCCTTGCATATATATCCAGAAGTAGGATTGTTGGTTTGTACAGTAGCTTTGTTTTTAAAATTTTGAGGAACTTCCATACTATTTTCCGTAATGACTGTACCAATCTACATTCCCATCAGCAGTGCGTAAGTGTTTTCTTTTCTCCACACCCTTGCCAGCATTTGTTATCTATAATAATAAAAGTGTAATATGCTAATTAGACCGGACGTTCTTCTGGACGAAGCTGGGCTGAGAGGGAAGCCCTGGTCCCAGTGCCAGAGGGAAGCCAAAGCTAGCAGCTGGGGGAAGGAAGGCCTACTTTGCATGAATTTTGTGCATCGGGCCTCTAGTCTCTTGATAATAGCCATTCTAACAGGTGGGAAGCGATAACTTAGTTTCATTTCCCTAATGATTAATGGTATTAGGCACCTTTTCATATAACTGTTGGCCATTTGTATATTCTTTTTGGAAAAGAAAAGTCTATTTAGGTTCTTTGCCCATTTTAAAATCACATTATTTGCTTTACTATTGTTGAGTTCCTTATATATTTTGATATTAACTCCTTATCAGATATATGGTTTGCAAATATTTTCTCCCATTTCATGTATTGCCTTTTCATTTTGTTGATGGTTTCTTTTGCTGTGCATAATATTTTTAGTTTGATGTAATTCCACTTGTTTATTTTGTTGCTTGTGCTTTTGGTGTCATAGCCAAAAAAATCATTGCCAAACCACTGTGAAGGAGACTTTTCCCCATGTTTTTTATCTTCTAGGAGTTTTGCAATTTCAGGTTTTACATTTAAGTCTTTAATCCATTCTGAGTTCATTTTTGTGAGTGGTGTAAGATAGGAGTCCAATTTCATTCTTCTGCATCTGAACATTTAGTGTTTATATGTCCACTGAAGGCTGAAGAGGCTCCAGGAGACATAGGAGTAAGCTTGGCTCTGACCTAAACTCACCAACATTATCTCAGTGGCTTCTGCCCAAGGACCATATTCTCCATCATTTTCCAGAATGCATCACAGACTGTGGCTGTGTGAGAATATATTTGCCACCAGCCTCTTGTGTTCAGGTTTGCATTTAACCAATCTTGAGACCACTATTCCACAAAGTGCCATGGAACTTTTCAGGTGGTTAATGTGGAAGTGATCTGAATATATAAACACAAAGTTTATTAATAACAAGTGGGCAGAGTTATGTTTAGATGCTCTTGTAAACCCATTTGAACTAGCCAGGTCCTCTGGGGATGGAAAATAGGAGTCAAGGAATCTTATTAGCAATTTTTTTCCCCCTCATTCGGTACTTGCTGGCTCTTGGTAGAATCTGACTAGTCCCAAATAACCTGGGTATAAATCCAGATTTGAAATTATTAGGAATTTTAATAGGAATGAGTGGGAACTGGCAATTACTGAATTCTTTCTCTGGGCCACAGAGATTATATATGGATTTTAAAAATCAATCCCCACAGTGACCTTGTGAAGTAGTTGGCCATTTTCCCACTTTTCCAAAGGGGAAACTGAGGCAGAGGGTGCATATACAAATTTGACCATTACCATCCAGCTAGTCATTGGTACAACTGGGATTCAATGTCAGGTCTGTCCAGCACCCAAAACCTACATATGTCCCCTTCCTAACTCTCCAATCTTCTCCATCTTCTTCCCTTTACCCCCATCCGGACTATTGTGTGACTCAAAGAGAAGAGATGAACTAGATATAGGAATAATAAGATTTGGGACTAACATTTATGGTTTATGTCTGTCACCATCTCTATTGTTGAAGCAAAGCACTTTATTCCCAGGGTAAATAATTTTATTTAAAAAATATTCTCCTAAAAATAAAGAAAAAAACAACACACAAATAAATAAGAAAATTCAAAAGAATCAAAAAAATAGTCTGTAATCATTTTTTGGAGTCAGCAATCCACACACTGATATTTCTTTAAACCAGAATTTCTGAAACTCAGTTCTATTGACAGCTTGGACAAAAATAATTCTTTGTTGCAGGGGGCTATCCTATGCACTGTAGGATATTTAGTGGCATCCTTGACCTCTACACACTACAGGCCAGTAGCACCTCCCCTACCATGTGACAATCATAAAGTCTCCAGACATTGCTCCCATGTGAAAGCCACTGATTTAAAGTGGAGATAAGTCAGGAGAGAAATAAAAAACAAGTGCAATCTATAAAGGATTTCTGTCAGGTTGCTAGTATCTAGTGCATATGTTTAAACAGATGGGGGAGCAGGGGAGCGTTTTTACCATGAAATGCAGAAAAAAATAGACTTATACTGGCTTGTTGAGCATAAATAGGAAAAATGTATGTGTACTTAGCAAAAATGTAAAGGTGTTACCCATATGGGGACCCTGGGTGGGTGTAAGAACTGCAGCTTTTTCAAGCCTGCATCACAATCTCCCAGAGAAACAGAGGTAGGGAAACAATCCTAGTTTATAATTGTTGAGCTATTTAAAATCCTCTGACAAGGTGATAACGCAGCCTTAAAGTTAGTTGTGCATTTCCCTCTACTCCTAAGTATGAGATGTGATTCGTTGGCTCCACCAATGAGTTTTTAACTCTTTCATGCCAGGTCTACTGGAGACACAGGGAAATGTGAGTCTAGGCTTTTAAGGCACAGGGAGATGTGAATCTATGTGGTTGATAGCATAGTGAGTGGAAAGAGCACTGGATTGGCTAGAGAGCTGAATTCTGGCTGTCAGGATGCTTATCAAGGTTCATGGCATGCTCCCTGGGGTAACTCACCCTAACTACCTAAGTCCAATTAAGTAGAGCTGTCTGAACGAAGGTGTGCTAGAGTGATTGCATTAATGGCCCCAAGTCATTTCTCCCCATCTAGACCCCTAGTCATGTCATTTTATATCTCCCCACACCCCATTCTGGGCTCAGCCCTGTATCTTGCTATGACCAATGGGATATTAACAGACTTGATGCAAGCAAAGGGTGAAAAGTGCTTGTGTGTTTCTGTGTACTTTTGTCCTCTCCCATCACTGTGGAAAACATATATCCCACTCATCCTAGAAGCCAAATTGCTCTATCATTCCAGCAGAGGTCACCCTAGAGCTCCCAGCTAAATGAGCAGGCTCAGCCAAGGTCATCAGAGACGCTGAGCTCAATACCCCAAATGTGTGAGCAGTAGATACCAGTACTTGTTTGCCACGTGATTTCATGGTTAGTTGTTCTGCAGCATCATGTAACTAAGGGTAAGTAATACAGAAGGCATGTGGGATAATATACTAAGGAGAAATGGGTCTTTCCTGGAGGAACAGATTCTGATGGGCTTCTATGGGGGGGGGGGTAGACTCAACTTCCACCCCCTCCCCAACCCAAAGGCAATGTCTAGAAGGAGAAGCTGAGAGAATTGAGTTGAATTCCTCTGCACTAAAAAAAAAGGGGGGGTGTGTGGAATTCTGAGCTTCTGAGGTAAGTCTGAGAAAGGAGATGGATGCTAGAGAAGAAGGGGAAGCAGAGATTTGGGGAGAGAGAAAGAAGAGAAAGGAGGGAATCCAGATGTAGGCTGATTTGGGAGCCTCGGCTAGGAATAGTTGGTGGACCCTGAGTTGAAGAGCAGTGAGGTGAGAGTCCTCTTTAAGTGGTTTGTTTGTCTGTGGAGTGATATCATCATCTTAAAATAAATCAAACCCCAAGTAAAAATCAGCAACACACACAGCTGACACTGTCCCTGAACCATGTCCACTCCAATCCATGATCCTTAAGTCGCCACATGGATATTAAAAATAAAATCAGCTCCCCATCTCGCCCAGCTTTCAGTTCTTCCTGACCACACCTTGTACTGTCCCCTCCCTTCCTCATGGTGCTCCAACTACTTGGGCCATTTAAAAATATATATATTTATATTAATTTCAGAGAGGAAGGGAGAGGGAGAGGGAGAGAGAGAAACATCAACGATGAGAGAGAATCATTGATCAGCTGCTTTCTGCATACCCCACACTAGGGATTGAACCTGCAACCTGCGCATATGCCCTGATGGGGAATCAAACCGTGACCTCCTGGTTCATAGGTTCATAGGTCAATGCTCAATCACTGAACCATGTCAGCAGGTACTTGGGCCATTTTTAGTTCTCAAACTCGTCCTTCTTCTGTATTAGGGGTGTCCCCTCCCCAGACACCCCTAATACCCTCCCACCCCTCACCCCTCACTCACACACATACTTGGCTTGGGTAGTACATTCTTATCCTTGAGATAACAACCTAAATATCTGAATTTCTTTAATATCCCAGCCTAAGAGAGGTTCCCAGTGTTATATTGCCTTTTTTTCTTTCTTGCTGTTCTTCATATAAAGAATAATTCTGTGATTGTTCTTACTGTGTCCTTGCTTTGTGGCTATCTCCACCATTCATCTGTGTGCTCTGGGAGGACGGAGACCAAGGCTGTATTTCTCATCCCTGAGTACTTGGTCCCAAGCACAGTGTCTGGCACCCAATAGGTAACTTGGCTTGTATTTAGCGAGTGGTTGAATGCACGCCGTTTTATGTTAGTGGTTCTTTGGCAATCACAGGAAAGAGTCTGTGGTCCACAACAGGCATGATGTAAGGAACAGACAGGACATCTACAGGAGGAGAAACCCAAAGAAGACCCATTGCTCTGGGTACAGAGACTCGGAGGGAGCATTTCCAGGGAGTCAACAGAATGTATGGAGAGCACTGGACGGAGTCCTCCCACTGACACAAGAGCCTGTTATTTTTGCCTAAATGGCTGGGAGAAGGGGGGATGTCCCAGTGGCAGAGAGGGATTTCATAAATGTTTGCATTTGGAAAGTGAGGGGTTTGGGGCTCAGACCCGATGATAGTTAGCATTCTTCTAGTTAAGGATTCTGTGCCATCACTTCCATGGAGAAAGGGAAGATGGAGGGGTGGTAACAGATCAGAGATAGACTTTTATGGGTCGAGGGAAAGCAGGCGAGGGTCATGAACAGGATGGTGAGTGCCTTGCTGGTCTTTCTCTCCACAGGACTCCCTCTGATGGATAAACTGGCTCCTTTATTTGGCCACAACTCAGTGATTCCCTTTGTAAATTAAGGAAAATTCTATTGCATGCTAAATGGTGGGAATGCATTTGTAGCTTAAATATATGATATTTAACTGTGATGAATTACCCAGGCTAATGAAAGGTTGAGCAAAATGCCCCGTTAAATGCCAATTCCCTTTTTTGTCTAAACCCCCTTCTAATTCTTTCATGGAACTAAATGGAAGGAATCTTCATTATATATTCATTTTCTGAATCCATTTTTCTCATTAGGCTGAAATCAGGGGTAGGTGAGGGTTTATTAGGGAGTAAGCATATCAGATAAGCATTAAATTACTTCTGATGGCTTTATGTATTTAATTGTATTAGAAAATTAGCTGGGTCTTTGATCTAATGATGCTGTGTTGATGAGGACTGAGGATTTAACTCTGTGCGTTCAACAGACACTGACCTGGGAACCAGGCTGGTGACTGAAAAATCTATGCCTGTTCATCACTCCTGTCCTTGGAAATGAATCCCTCATTCATGGTTTCACTAATTGCCTCCCTATAGATTATCTTCAGTCCTGTCCCTCTGAATGTCATTGTTTGGGCTCCAATGCCACCTGCACAGTTGTACCTAACTGCCCCCTGTTGCACATAATTGCTCCAACTTCCCCTCCATTATTACCTGTTCCCTTCCAGATCCCCTGATCTGTCACAGGTCCTACCATCCTCCTCATGACTCAAAGTCCTCAAGATTCAAGATCATACTGTTTTTCAATTCCGCATACACTTTTTGAAATGGCTCTTTCAGCGTTGTTGCTTTTCTTTTAGCTTATTCTCATGACTTCCCCTGACATTGCTTCTAAATGTTCTCAGTGAGGAGAGTGTCAGACTCTGGGTTGGGCGTGGGGACACAGGATATAGGTTCCTACCGCTCAGAATTACAGAGTCTAGGCAAGAGGGATAAAAGTCAACAGATAATTATATCTTGATATGCATCATTTATAAGGCATAGAAAAGACCACCTGAGGGTTGGAATGGGTGGTGAGCAAAGGCTTCAAAGATGAGATGATGTTGACAGGGCCTGGGATAATGAAGAAAAGTGTGCCAGGTGTGGACACATCCTGGGGCTGGCAAGATGGTGAGAGTGCAAACATTGATTATTTTGTTCATTTATGTTATGGCTTTAGGATTGTGAAGATAGGGGATGCCCTCTCACTTTCAGTTAGTATCACTACAGTTGCACTATGCCTTGAGTATTTTGAATATAGGAGGTGCAATCCCAAGTTTTTCCATCTTCAGGTCAAAGTGTCCTCTATCTTTAGGAAGATGGGTTTATAAGTCAGATGCAACAGGTTAGGGTTCTGGCAGGCAAGAGTTCCGAAGAGATTTTCCAATGAAGCGAATATTTATCG
Source organism: Plecotus auritus (assembly GCF_963455305.1). Taxonomy (NCBI): domain Eukaryota; kingdom Metazoa; phylum Chordata; class Mammalia; order Chiroptera; family Vespertilionidae; genus Plecotus; species Plecotus auritus. The sequence continues at coordinate 15,751,332 of NC_137770.1, forward strand.
AAGAGAAGGCAACCACAGGCTGTATATTTAGGAACTGTCAAGGGATACCAAGGCCTCTGGTGGCCAGACATATTGGGAAGTTCTTATCACCCCAGGGCTCAAGGGACAGTCAGCGGAAGCAGGGTCTAAGAACAGAACCTGGCACATTTAAAGCACTCAGTAAATGTTAGCTATTATGTTATTATTTGAGGCCATTCTTTTTCATTTCTTCAGGTGTTCTGTTTCCATGCTAGCTCATAAAGCCAGCCTGCCATCAGACAACGTGAGGTATTTCATTAGGCAATGTAGAATATGTTCATATGTTATTTATTTCAGTCTTAGAACCCAATCAAGTGCATCATGCAAAGATAAGTCCTGTTCTGGGGAACCCCCCCCCCCCGCCATTGTTTTTATTATGGCCCTGTGTTTATAAAGATGCATGTATATTATTTATTAAACCTACACTTTCAGTTAACTTGGGGAATAGAATATCGATTTGAGCCATACTTTGGGGGGTTTATCTATCACTTTGAACAAAGAAAAACTTGTATGAGATTGGATTTTACTGCATGAGATGGAAAAACCTACTCCCCTGAATACAGCCTGTGGTTGGAAGGCCAGGTTCCAGAGGTATCATCAATATATCGGGTTCCTGCTTTCACTTTCTAATGATCTCTGTCAACTCTGATGAAGACACGCTCGCGTTCATTGAAGCAGAGTTTAACCTCTCCCATTCTTTTCTTTTCTTTTTTTAAAAACACACTGAGTATGCCTTCAGCCTGTCACTCCCCCGGAATTGATGTCTCCACCTTCAAGATTTGTTAGTGCTGGAAAATCAATGTGTCCCCAAGAAGTTTTGTCTTATTTTGGCTGTGGTTTTTGAGCTTTCTTTGTGCGAACTTTGACTCATTTCAAAACGACTTTTATGGGGGAAAAAGACTGCCAGTCGCAAATGCTGAATTCTCCATCCCCACCTTGCCAGGCCCTCTTCTCTCAGTTCTCAGGCACAGAGCTGGATCGTCCTTGAAAACAGCCTTCTCGGCTGGTGGCAGAAACTAGAGGTTGTCCCTAGTTTCCTGTTCCTAGTATTCATTCTCCTATCTTTTACTAATAAGAATGCATGCTTATCTAACTAAAGAGTCATTTCCTAGTCTCCCTCAAGGCTGAGGTGGCCACGTGGCTTCGTTCTGGTTTAAAGGACTGTGGGTAGAAGTGAAGCATGCAATTTCATGTGATACCCCCAAATAAAGGACATGCCCCCTCCATGTCTTCCCCTTTCTGGTGGCTTGAATGCAGCAGAAGCTAGAACAGCCATATTCGACCCCAAAGTGGGAACAACCCACTGAGGATGGGAAGCAACTAGACAGAAGGAGCCTGGGGCTCTGACTACACAGTTATATTACTGCAGTCCCAGTCTGTGTATGCTCAGACTGTCTCCGAAAGAGAAAGACACTATATTCTTTAATCCCCTCTTGTTCCAGTGCTTACTAGAGGTGGCTGAACTGGTATCCTCACTAATGTGGAATTGGTGATTTAGGTGCTATACAAGAAGACATAAAATATGAAGAATTTACTATATAGTTAGCAGTGGGTGGGTGGCAAAGACACAGATATTGCAGGGCAGAAAGTGGGTGCTACGTGGTGTGGCACAGAAAAGCATTTGGTAAAACTACCACCTGCAACCTCTCAGAAGGCAGGCCTCATGCCAACGGAGGCCATGACTCCAGCAGAACCAGTTGGAAAAACTCAGGATGGTGGTGTGTGTTGGGTGAATCTTCCTGCTACTTGAAGGGCCACCTCAAATAGTCATCCCCTCAAGTGGATGCAGAAATAGCAATAGCAGCAGATGGCATAGTGCCCCAACCCTCGCTCAGGTGTCTCCGTAAATGCTCTTGGCCAGACAATGGAAGTCATCCCAACTGCAAAATCAAGTTATGGCACTATCTTCCCACCCGAGGCTTTTGTCTCAGATGTCCTTAAGGCAGTCACCTGGAAGAAGAGGGAAGAGGGGACTGGGCAGAGCACAGAGGCCAATAAGTAAGCACCTGTGTTTTTAATTACAAAACGTTGGTCTAGATGAGACTTTGGTTGTGGTCACTTACACTTGGAAGTGTCTGGAAGCAAATACACCTTTAAGTCTTTGAGGAAATAGTACTTCCAAAGAAAGTGCGAACCTGGTCTGCAAATATCGGTGATTATTCAGCCCACAAAGTAACCCAGATGTTCTTATATGTACAACTAGGGATAGACAGCAAACTTGCGCAGCTCTCAAGAGAGAAACACTCCCCAGGATCCATTTCACATGAGGCCATGGAGGATCATGGACACAGGTGTTTCTTCCAGAGAACCAGGGACTGCTGAAGAACCGATGCAAGGCACTTGTTTCCCTGCCCAGAGAACGTGGGGATCGCTGTAGACAAGGGACTCCTGTGTTTTTCCTTCATCCTGTTTTGAATGACAGTTTTCACTGTTGTCAACCATGTTGCTATGGGGACTGTGACTTGTAGAGAGCTCAGACTGGGGACATCCCTCCCAGACCTCTGGAGAGAGCTTGTGAGAACCACAGTTACTACATGTGAGCCTCATGCAGGGACTGAGCACTACATTAGGTTTCTTTTCTTGGGAATGATGGGAAGGTGTTGCTTGCCAGGGAGGAAGGGCAAGCTTAAAATTTTGGTGGGGAAAAAGGGAAGTTTATATCGGAGAATATTTATTTGCCACCTTGCTTAGTAATAGAATTCCTCAGATGTACCCATGCCTGGCTTCCTAGCTAAAGACTTCATTTCCTAATCTCCCATTGCTAGTGTGGCTGCTTGACTAAGTTCTGCCCGATGACATGTGAGCAAGAGGTCTGGGTGCTGATTCTTTGTTGAGGCTTTAAAAGAAATAGACACATTCTCCCTTTCCCCTTTTCCTCACCTCGGTTTCTCCTGCCTGGAATCTGACCTTGATGGAGGGGCTGGAGCAGCCATCTCAGACCACGAGTAAAAAGAATCTGCAGGTTGAAGATGCTAAAGTGCCCGATGTGCGGTCCCTGGTTCCCTGACACTGCGGAGCCCTATGCAGCCATGGACTTCTGTGCATGGACTTAGAGACGAGAGAGGGATAAGCCATCGCTATTATCTTGGCCTCTGTTTCAGCAGCTGAAATGGTACACTCCTCAGTACAACGTAACACAATTTCTTCTCTGAGGAGCTGGCATCTCCTTCCCGGACGGGAACTGTGGGGACAGTTAAGAGTGGGTCCCGAGATTCTCCTGCTGCTACACACCAAGGACTACACCAGCTGTGCAGTGGCCCATTTACAGGCCCTGTGGAGGTGACTGGATGCCTGGGGGTTGTTAATCTCTGCCCTCACATGTAGCAGCTGATAGGAATGCCTGGTGAGGATGCTGAAGCATCCTGCCCACAAACAGGCACCGTCTGTCTGAACTGCGGTGGTACCAGGAGCTGGCAGGCCTGGAATGCTCTAATTGAAAAGAGGGCTGTGACCTCCGACTCCTCCTCGGGAATCGCTGCAGACGCCACCGTGCACCTGCCAGCTGAAGGGGCCGGCCCTGTGCTCGCGTGCTCTGCCTCTGGGCTGCCCGTGTCCCCAGGTTTCCGGCACAGCTTGAGCACAAGCAGTCAGCTACTTTATAGGCTCTTTCTCTGTTCACAAGCTTTGCCAAGAAGCGAAATGCCTTTGGTCTCCAAGCCAGGGGAATTGTATTAAATTCTGCAGTCTCATCCTGTGGATTTAGAGCAAGACATATGATTCAAGGCAAGGCCTGGAAAGAGCAGAGTATTTGGTATAAAAGATTTACAGTCTCATTCTAATGCTGCCAAGCTCTGTCGTCTCATGGTCAACACTGGGCTCTAGAATGAATTAGTTTGGGGGTATCATTCCTGGCTCTTCACTGTGCAATGCCAGGTAGGTTACTTATGCTCTCTAAGCCTTACCTGTGTCATCTGTAAAATGGGGATTTCTGTGGTGAGAATTACCTGCTTAGCTCTTTATACAGTGCTTGGTTTAGAGTAAGCTCTCACCAAGTATTGGATATTATTGATACTTTTATTATTATAACTATACATCTTACCAGGTCTGTGACTAATCACAAAAGTCCTTCTGTTGCTAAAACTCTGAGAGATTCAGAAACCCTTGGTGAGGATAATAATAATGATGATTGATGATGGGGTGGGGTGCGTTGCAGGAAAGGGCAGTAAAACAAACACATTTGACATAATTACCTTGAGAGAAAAGTGAGAAGAGTGGCCTGCCCTCAGGCAATGAATATTTATTAAATACCCAGTCAGGGTGATAGAACAGGTAGCTACATATTAATAAAAGACAAGGGGGCAAAACTGGGCTAAGCTTAATTAGGCCGGACGCTATAGCTTCACACGCTCCAGGAGATAGTAGCATTGCTCTGCCCAGGGGATTAACACCCTCTGTCTCCCCCGAAGTGTCTTTCAGTGGAAGGACCCCATTTCCACAGGCTACAAGGGCTAGGCTTTGTTCTGGGTGGAAAGAAAACAGTAGACAAGATGCCGGCTGGATGGGGAGATGCCGCTTATCTTCTGGTGGGGAGAGCCACTTAATAAATAAGTAAACTTTGGGTAACCAACTTTCCCAACTCACACAGCTCCCCAGTTAGGTGGGCAGTGCTGGGAACCAATTCCAACATGTCATTATTACAAGAGTTTCACCAAAAGGTTGGTGAGGCTTGGGGGGCTCAACAAGGGCTGAGCCACATATGTAATTACCTGTTGGAATGGCTAAAAAGCATCTCCCCCAAACCTGAATCGGATAATCATTTGCTGTCAGACAGCTCAGGGCATTTTATTGCCTCCTGTTGGCCAAACACCTGAACAGCTGTAGGCTATTCTCCAAACTGACAATGCTTCTGTAAACCTACCCGTATGTACCCTTTGAAATGTATATCTCCACCTTGCCTTAGGACAAATTGTGTGAATAAAAGCAAGGGTCCTAGACAAGGAGGTAGTCTTCAGTTCCTTTAGCTGAAGATCCTCTGACCCCCAATGCCTTTCAAAATTATTCGTCCTTGGACTCCTTCTTAATCATCTACGCATCAGCCCCTTTCTCCAGATTGCTGAACCCTTCGTAATGCTGGGACAAGAACCCCAGCAGGGCAGAACCCAGATTTAGTTTCTGGAATTCTGATCCCTGAGGCTTTCAGCTTCACTCTCACGTTTTACTTCTGTCCCTAGAAGACTCATCTGAATGAATGAGCTCAGGGATCTCCTGGTTACAGTTCACTAAGGAAACCAACATCCTCAATCTCTTCTCGTTCTACGTACTTGTCCGACGCTATTTTCCTTCTCCCAGCAGCACAGCATACGTAGAAGAAACTTAGATCACAGTTGAATTCCCAGCTTAGCCTTCCACGAGCTGTGTGGCCTTGGACAAGCTCTGCAACTTCCCAACTGCCAGTTTGCTCATCGGTGCAAAGTGAGGACAATGGTGCTGACTTTGACCAGGTTGGGTGCATTCCTCTGCTGGCTCCCCGCAAAGCTGCCTGGTACACATCAGCCTAAGTGCACTTCAAAAAGTGGGGTGTGATTCAAAACAGAGGCCCTTGGCTGGGGAAGTTCTGTTTGTGACATGTTCCCTGGGCTTTGGGGAAGGGCACCGGTTCAAAGGGTAGTCACCAGGGAGCAAGCGGCAGTAGGGTTCAGCTAAGAGGCTGGATGGAGCTGGATGCAAAGGAAAGCAGAGTAGCATTCAAGTAAAACCACTCCGGAAAGAGACAGGGATTAAAGAACAATTACGTGGATGGAGGGTTAATAAAAATAGTCTTTTGAAATAAATGGGAAATCATTCAGACAGTGAGGGAGATCATGAGGATAGGGTGTGAGAGCAGAGCGGGTGGAGGTTGGGCAGAGCAAGCTAATGGAAGCGCTGTCAGGCTCTGAGTCTCCACCTGCTCTCAATCTCACCCCTGGCTGAGCAGGGCTAGGAGGGGACGGCCATGATGCCCTGCGTGATTGAATGAAGGTTTGCCTTTATCTAATGCTCTGGTGTTTGGTTTTGCTTTAGTTCAAGCCTGCAAGCTATAAAAATTTTACTTTATTCCATAAGATGTCTTAAATGGCTGTTCCTTAAGAACAAACAATGCAAGAGAGAGAGAGAGAGAGAGAGAGAGAGAGAGAGAGAGAGAGAGAGAGAGAGAATGAACTCAAGGTAGACCTGGATTCAATGCTTGGTTGTGTCACTGATCAGCTGTGTGACTTTGGGAGAGTCATGCAACCTCTGGGTGTCTCTGTCTCTAACATGGGCAACACCATAGCTATTTGGTAGGGTTATGTGAGGATTCAAGATTATAGATCAGTGTCCAGCTTATAATAGGCACCCAATAAGTAGCAATTATTCTTATAAATTGATTATATAAAACAAGGAAAAATGAGTAATGCCCTCTTTAGGATTGCTCTATTTTATTCTTTTTAGCTTAAATTCTCTCAATTAATATCTTAAAAATGAGACTATCAGTAGTCGTTGTGTGGGTCCAGCTAAGGGCAGAATTTGTTCATTTTCCCCCTCTACTATACTTCTCTTTATTTTTAAGCAAATATTATTTTCTTAGGCATCAATGGGAATATAGACATAAAACAAAAGGTACAATTAGACTAAAAAATTTTTTTTCACAAGTAACCTCGGATGAAAATTACCTTAAGACCTTGAGGTTTTTGTTATTCAGAGTATGACCAATTATATCAATAACAACTTAGTCCATTCTGCTTTGGTTTCCCTCTTCCACTGTCAGCTACAGACATCACCAAAAAAAGTTTCAGATTCTAACATCTTATGAGGTCCTCAGAGACAGACACTAGTTGGTCCCAAGTCAGGACTCCCAACTTTTAAATGAACTATTTCAGTGGTTGGAAATGGGTTTCCATAGAGACTATAATGATCATCAGATTCAGCCCCTTTCCCCACCTGACACTCACAGCACTCCCTACTGTGGGCTCACCACTGGGTTAAGACCTGACACGCACATTTTGTTTAATTCAGGGACAACTCTGAGTGCTCTGCCAGGCTGGCGGGGCTCCCAGCTTCCTCCAGGTCACTCAGCTAGTGAATGGCAGGGCAGGCCCCCAGGCAGCCTGGCCCGGACTCCCCTTCAGTATGGCACCAGGGAGAACACGTGGACACCTCAGAAGTGTCCCTCTCTAGGGCTTGGTGGAGAGCCATGGCTCCGCCCAAAAGTACTATTGAGAGCAATAGCCTTGCTCGCTGCAAAACAAGAAGCCCTGGACACCAAAATCAACACGAGGCCATACAGGGAGGTGAGAACGATGGGGAGTGGGGTGGGGGGCGCACGCGGAGGGGGGAGGAGGCCGCCTCTTCTCCCCACGGTGCTGGTTGCTACGCACTCTATCTGCTCAGGATAATGGGCCCCATCGGACTATCTACTCCTACCACCGCCCGCCGATCGTTTCAGGCTAATCATGTCCTTGGCCCGTGTGTCCACATCTCTCAGCCTCCCTTCCCTTCCGTGGGAGAAAGAAGACCCGGGGAGAGAAAGCCTCTGGCCTTTAAGTGTTTGCGCAGGATGCGTGCGTGGAGCGAGGTGGTGAGATAAGAGGTATTTCAGGCTCTTTCTTCTGCTTGTGTGAATAGCACATGATAGATTTCAGAAAAAGAAATTATTTTCCTGCAGACATATTTTTATCATTTGCTTGAATTCCTTCATGCCTTACTCACCGTGTGCATAGAAGAGCCAGCTCCCCTTCAGAGAGGGACGAAAGGAAAATGGCTAACATTTTAAACCTGAAAAAAATATATGTACGTATAAAAGACACTGCCAGATAGAATGTTCTGTGACCTATAAGCGTTGGAACCGGGTCAGAGGGATTATACCAAGGCTGACATTTAGAAATGATGAGATCCGTCGGCTGCTGTGTTTGCATGCAGCAAGCCAAAATACCACCTGGAGCTCCCCTTCCAGCGAAGCCCTAAGCCCCACTGAATAGCAGGCACTTTAACCCTGGGAGTGAGAGTCAGACCCAGAGGGTCATGTCGCTGACTTTTACAGGGTGAGATGACTTTATTTAAAGGGACATATTCAATTTAGTTAAGCTCTCAAATTTATATATACTCCTACGAAAGAAGGCTTAGGAGAGGCTAATATAAATGGAAATGATTTCAGAGGGAGTGATGGAGAGGAGGGAGGGTGAGGGATGGTGGACAGAGGAGGAGGAGTTTGGAGAGAAATAGGAATCCATTCATATGCAATGAGTTTCTTAGACACAAATTCGCTTCCCCCCTTGATATTTAGGGGGGGGGGCGAATTTGAGAAAACACCCAAGTGGGATGGGTTAATTCTGGGAGATTTGATAATTTGCACAATGTTAGAAATAAGGCAAGCCCCCCAAAGTCAGGGGTCCTGGTAGAACACAAAACAAACTCAGGAGCCAGGCAGCAAGGCAAACATCTTTACTTCTATGCAGAAGGGTGCGCACACCAAGCAGGCCGGCTGCTCGGCTTTATAATTTCTGACCCACGTGACCTGTCCTTTGCTCTTGATTGGAGCTCAGGCTCACAGTCTTTTGTGATTGGCTAATTCAAAAGGAGGGGTTGGCCTTGCTGTTTCAAGATGGCGGCCCCCAGGGGAGCTGCAAGCCATGCAGCCAACATGGTGGCTGCCAAGTCACGCAGTCCAAAATGGCGGCTGTCTAAACTGTTCTTTGACAGAAAAGATGATTTGTTTATTCTCACAGCAATGATCAGGACTACTTTGCTCCCTGATGTAAAAATGTGAGCACCTTGACCAGGCCATTCTCCCTTTGAACAGGCTGTTCTCAGACAAAAGTTGTCTCATAGTGATTTGCAGGGGTTGAAACTGAGCAATGGAGCAGAAAACCATTAGGCCTGCTTTCGGAAGGTGTTTTTGCACTTGCCTGTGAACACCAGGAAGCAAAGTCTCCTGGGGAGCAGACCTGTCCCTGATTGGTGGGAGGCTGCCTAATTCCCCCCCCCCCCCCCCCCCCCCCCGCTCCTTCCTCAAAGGTTCTGTGCTTCTTTTCACTGGTCCTTCTGAATGGACCATTCAGGACTGACCCATGCTCATTGCCTCAGGAGCGGCAGAGAGAGCTAGGATGGAAACTGCGAACTAGGCGGATTCACTAAATAGTTGAAACACCAATGGTCAATAAAGGTGAGTGCAGCCTTTTGCTTTGAAGACCGACTGTGCTGATAAAGCAGGGGTGATTTCAAAAAGTTTTTGAGTGTAAAAGGTACAGCCCAGTTCAAAGGTCTAACGTGCTATTGAACCTGACCCCTGACTTTTTAAATTGCAAAGTGATTATTTTGTGTCTTTGATTTTATTCAAAATGTATGCACGTTTCATATCCTTCAGTTCTTCCTTTCTGGCTTCGACTCCCTTCTTTATTTCTTCAGTCATTTAATGTTTTGTCTGTTTATTTTGCTTTCTCCCTCTGATTGCTCTGCTTGTTCAAGTTCTAGAGGACTAATTCTCCCGTCCCTTGCATCTGGTGACTGTCCTGTGTAGTGGACTCTTTCCTTGGTCTCTCCTGGATTCCCCCCTCAGCATCTTGTTGCTTTGCTGATTCTGATCTGTATCCTTCTGCTGTAATAAACCTTCACTGTGAGTATATAAGCTTCTCTGAGTTCTGTGATTTCTTCTAGCGAACCATGGAAACCAAGGGTTGTCTTGGGATTCCCTGATGCAGAAAGGTACTCAGTTCCTGCCCCACACCTGCGCATAGGTCTCCCTGAGGTTATAGCCTCAAGGTTCAATCATAAATATTTAGTTGTGTGTATTGTGATCCCTTTCAGGGACCACTTTCTTCTCCAGGGCACTTGCAGTGTTATGCTTATGCTGGTTTGGAGGAAATAAGCTATGGGCCCACATGTTATCTGGCTCTACTCCCCCCCCCCCTTTTTTTGAGGCAGAAGCAGGTGTATTGGTAGATGTAATATGCACCTCTATTGGCCTGTTTGTAGACCCTCCAATTTCTTTGTCTCCTCATTTTGGCAGCCTCCTTATGTTTGCTTCTATGTATTAAGTAGAGCTGCTACATCTCCCTGGGTGAGTAGAGTGGCCTAATGTAGTAAGTGTCCTGTAGGGTCCAGTGACATAGCCTCCATGATCACCCAAGCTGGGCACTCCAGTTGTGTCCCCCAACCCTCCATGTGGGCTCTGTGCATGGTCCTGTTGTAGTTGAGCCTTGCTTGCTGTTGGCACATCAATGGAATGGATTTACACCCAGGCTGATCCCCTGTAAGGACTGGCTGTGGCCACCAACCACTGTGGAGGATCAGCTCTCCAGGATCCTGTCCCAGAGAGCAGGACTCACTTCAGAGGGACTCTGGTCACTGTGTTGCTGTATAGGTGATTGGGTGGTGTTTTGACGTGGTCTGAAATCTTCCACCAGGTGTGCTGGCTCTAGGGCCTCCTAGGAAGTTAAGACCAAGGTTGAATTATTGCCTGTATTCTGTCCACAGCCACCCAGCTTGAGCTACAAAGCAATCTGAAGCTGGCTGCTGCTTGTGCTGGGGTTTGAGGTGCCCAGGAGAGGCCAAGTTGCGAACCAAGGCTGACTGCTGCTAGTGCCAGGCTAGGGGGCACTTACGGAGTGGCATGGGGCATACGGAGGCCAGATGTTGCTAGTTTAAGAGATTTTAGAAAAGTCTGAAGCTTGAGACAAGACAGACCATTTGTATGGAAAAAGCATGGGATACAGCGTGGATGGACCACCAAATTTGGTGAGGCAAGGTCTCAGGGAATCACCACGATGGGTCAAACAGTGATAGCCAGGTTGATGGAAACTCAGATATGGTACCTGTCTTCCGGCTCTGTGTGGGGAGGGCTCATCAAAGGAACAGTGCTGTTGTCTGGAAGAAAGCTACCTCCTCCTTCCCCCAGCTCTCACCCTCATGCCATATAGATACTTCAGTTCCTTCCCAAATGTCTCTGGTACCTTTTGAGCCGCTATCCCAGGGCTGGAGCTCAGAAAGAGTGAGTCAGAGTAAGTTCGTGTACAGGTCCTTTAAGAGGAACTGCCTGGGACTCCAGCAGCCTTCATCTCCCTCAGCTTTAATCGTCACTGTTTTTTACAGCAGAAGTTATGGGGACTTCTCTTCCTGGTACTGGAATTCTGGACTTGGGGGCCTGGTGTAGGGCTGGGACCCCTCACTCCTCAGCAGCACCTCCATAGCTGAGATATGTCCATCAGACATGGGTGTGGGACCAGTTGTAGGACTTCCTTTCAGCTAGATTTCAGGCAGTTCTGAATAATGGTTGTTCTGTAGTTTAGTTGTAATTTTGATATGGTTGTGGGAGGATGCGAGTATTGCATTTATCTATGCTACCATCTTGACCAGAATTCCTATTTCTAATTATTTAGAACAAGGTTATAGTAGATATTTTTCTTCACAGTACTATGTTGGTAACTTAGAGGTCCATGTTTCACAATAAATATTATTTCCTTCAAAGTTACAATTTGCTTTATCCAGTTTTTCTGTCTGTTATATTGGCCAAGTCTGCTTTGAATCACTATTGAATTGCATTCTGTTTTGTTTAATGAGTTTCTTTTAGCTCATCAAATACTCTTCCAAAGAACTGAAAAGAAAAAGAATCCCTTACAATTCCTCCAGGATGAGAATTTGATGTTCATTTAACATTCCCCAAATCCATATGTTCATGCTAAATCCATCCTTAATGCCAGCACCCTATTTTCTATGTTGAAGAAAACTGCCTGCCATTTTTCACAAGGACATTTGTGGGCGGAGGGCTCAGTTAGCACCCCTTTGCTTATCACATCACTTGATTTATCTGGGGGTAGAGGGAGTGGGGGAGTAGGTTTGACAGGCAGTGATAGCTCAGCCAGTCAGCCCCAACTACCACTGCATGAGGATAAAACCCTTAGCCAAACAGATCTTCTAAATACCACTGAAAAGCAGGAATAAACCATGCAGACAGGAATAAGGCTCCCATCCAAGCATTACAGAACCTCTGTCACACTTGGGCAAACTCAAAACACACCCACGTATATGTATATATCATTTCCCGTTATTACTGGTAACCAGAGAGCTAAGGGTGTAAGTTTAGCATCACACAAACTCAAGTGCTGACAACTTATTTTTACAGGGCAGCCTTGAGAAATCCAACAGAGGTAAGCCAAAGAAGGGGGAAAATATAAAGGGGGCGAGGGCACATAATTTAATCCTGGCTATTGGCACTCACTGGCTTTTAGAACTCACTTGCCTGGTGCTCTCCCTCCTCCCACTCCCACCATTTTCAACTGTAAGCTTTTCTGATAAAATGAGAAGTCAAAACAGCATTGGATATGAGAACTGGAAGAGGTAGTATGATTGTGTGTGTGTGTGTGTGTGTGTGTGTGTGTGTGTGTGTGTGTGTGTGATGATCTGCAGCGGCACTGGCAGAGCAGCACTGTTCATTTCCACGAGGTCACCTCTTTCTGCTGAGGATGCAATTGGGCTGCATTGCTAATGTCCTAGAGCGTGAACTTCCAGGCTTTCTGTCAAGTTCAATTCCATTTACTGGTTTAGGATTTTTCTCACCTACTACAAAGCTAATAACTCTTCTTGACCTCACATGACAGCTCAGCATTGTGGAAAAAGCACTGAATTTGGAGTGAAAAATCTGGATCATGTCCTTGTTTTGTTTCTTACTGATCATGTGACTTAAAATTTGGGAAGCCTTACTTCCCTCATCTGTAAAATAGAAGGAATAATAGCCCCTTTCATAAAATCACTTCGAGAATTCAAGGCAACAGTGCACAGGAAATCACTTTAAAGGTGTGTAATACTTTACAAATGCAGGTGGCAGTTATTATTATTTATGGCCTTTCCCTTATCTCATATTTCAAACTCCCATAAGGAGATACTATTAGCAGCGACATCAGCTGAAACTTTGCTCAAACCTCCTGCCTTTTCTTTCTCCAGATTAATTTGTTTTTCTATATTACACCTAAAATGTTCTAGAAGCACATGGGAGGGCATTATAGAAAGTGAGAAGGACAAATCCCTTAGAGAGGTGAGGGGGGGAGGGTGCTAATTCTCACAAATTGAACAAAAAATATGTTGGTTTATTCCAGTGGTTCTTAACCAGGAAGGATTTCAATTTCCCTTATCCAGGGCCCCTTTGGCGATGCCTGGACAACATTTTTGATGGACAAGACTTAAGAGGTGCTACTGGCATCTGGAGCTACTGGTGGAGGCCAGGGTGCTGCTGAACATCCTGCAATGCACAGGATGGCCCCATAACAAAGAATAATCCAGCCCCAAATGTCACCAGTGCTGAGGAACCCTGTTTTATTCGGGGAGATGTCTTCCTTCTCAGAGTTCCCAGATGGGTTTTTGTTGATCGGTCAGCTTCTGGAAGGGAGATGGCCACAGCCATGTCTCTACTGCAGTTCCTGTTTTCCCATCATCTCTGCTATAAATACTCAGTGTTCTGAAAAATATCCTAAATCAATGCATTGACATGCCTTTTCTCTCAACGATCTATCATGCTTAAAAGTATTATGGATAGCTAGGAAAAATGACCACTTTGATACGTCTGTGTATTTTGCAGTGTCCTTCAGAATTTCTTTTGTAGCCTACATGTCTCCAGATAAGGAAGGCATGAGAATAAATATGCTCTCTGCCTTTCCTTTTATTTTTCACAATTTTTAACAATTTGAAATTTAAAATATTTAAACATTTGAAAGGTAAGCTTTACAAAAATTTTACAAGATTATTCATATATCCTGTATTAAGATTCCTCAATTATTATTAATATATTTTTTTAGTCCTCAGCTATGTTTTTATTGATTTTGTTAGAGAGAGGGAGAGAAAGAGAGAGAGAGAGAGAGAGAGAGAGAGAGAGAGAGAGAGGAGAGGAGAGGAGAGGAGAGGAGAGGAGAGGAGAGAAGAGAAGAGAAGAGAAGAGAAGAGAAGAGAAGAGAAGAGAAGAGAAGAGAAGAGAAGAGAAGAGAAAAACATAGATCGGTTGCCTCTTGAATGTACCCTGACCAGGGTTGGAAACTACAACCTAGATATGTACCCTGACCAGGCATCAAACCTGCAAACTTTTGGTGTATGGGATGACCCTCCAATCTATTGAGCCACCTGTCCAGGGCTTAACATTTTTTCACATTTGCTTTGTCAATCTCTTTCTTCCTCATTCTCTCTGAACACACACACACACACACACACACTTTTTTTTTTTTGCTGGACCATTAGAGGGTAAGTTACAGACATGGTGCCCCATGAATCTTAAATACTTTAGTGTGTAATTTTTAAAAATGAAGGCACCAATTCATAACCATAGCATGGACATTAAATTCTGAAAATTAATATTGATACATTACAACTATCTTATCTATAGACCTTATTCAACTTCGACCAATTGTCCCAATACTGTCCTTTATTTAAACAAGGGTCCAATTTGAAATCTCACATTATATTTAGTTTTCATGCCTCTTTGGTCTCCCTCTGGCTGGAAGAGTTCCTTAGTCTTTTATGGTCTTTCTGACCTCAGTTTTTAAGAGTCCAGAATTTTGTATAGTGGCCCGCAATTTGGTATTACATGATAGTTCCTTATAATTAAATTCAGGTTTGCATTTTTGGCAAAAAATATAACAGGAGGGATTCTGTGTCCTTCTCAGAGCTCCCTATCACGTGGCACATAATTTCACTGTCCCGTTACTGGGGATGTTAATTTTGGTCACTTGACGCAGATGGCTTCTGCTGGGTCTCTCCACTATAAAGTTACTATTTCCCCTTCATGTTTAGTAAGTATTTTTCAGAGATGTACTTTGAGACTATATAGATATACTAGAGCCTGATGCATGAAATTTGTGCATGGGTAGGGTCCCTAGGCCTGGCTGGCGATCAGGGCTGATGTGTGGGGTGACTGGATGGGTAATTGGGGGCCCCCCTCGCTGGCACCCGCCTTGTCTGGCCTGGGGCCTGTGGGATGAGGCAGATCCTGCGTTGAGTGTCTGCCCCCTGGTGGTTAGTGCGCATCAGAGTGACTGGTCGTTTCACTGGTCTTTCCACCGTTCGGTCGATTTGAATATTAGGCTTTTATTATATAGGATTTTTATGTATTAAACATTTATTCACTAATTTTAGCATCCATTGGGGGATTCTCGCTTCATGCAAGAAGTTTTTATCAATTACTGTTATTATGGATGCCAAAGTGTGTTTTGTCTAATCTATTTATATTTATTAGCTGGCTGTAAGAGAGAGCTTTCTGTTCTCATTTACTTATTTATTTATTTATATCTTTAAGGGCTTGTGAGTCTTATTTTATTTAATATGTGATGTACATTTTTTTTAATCTCTTGTCTTTAATCTCAAAATGTCTTAGATTGTCTATGGGAGCCTTTTCAAGCTGATTTCTGTGTTCCTCTGACACCATTTTTTGGAGCATGTTCTTACTTTCTAAAAAACTATACGTCTCAGGCTTATCTTGTACTTTCCCAGACCCAGCCCTGCAATCAATCATTTCTCCCAGGAAGTGTGGTTCCTTTTATTATAATAATTAGAGACGATGATATGGGTAGAGAGCATGGTTGTTATCATTGCTTCTAGGCTCTAGCCACAGGTACTGTGGGTAACGCACACACGTTATTTATCTTCTATCTATCTCTATCTATCTATCTATCTATCTATCTAGCTATCATTACTATAAGTAGTTCACACAAATACCTTCAATATGAATTTAATATTTATTCTGTTTTATTTCCTTTTCCATATTTGCAATTCCTCTATCTGACAGTGAAAACCTGCTTCCCGTTATTCTTAGCGTATTTATTTATTTGCTCAATCTCCCAAGTATCCTCACTGTTGCCTTTGTGAGTTGCCTACTCATGGCCCCTCTTTCCCCAGTGGCAGTAACTTTTAAGAAGCAGTGAGGTCCTAATTTTAAGAGACATTATAGATTTCTCTTCCTTATAGAAAAAGGAAGACTATGTTTATGCTGAGAGTGTGGGGACTATGGCCACAGCCAGAGACTAGATACATCATTTAAGTTAGCCCTGGGCCTAAAACACGTACCCACTTAAAAATATTCCCTGTTTAAAGGAGACCAAAAAGACACAACACTTACATGTAATGTTTGATCTTGCATTGGATTATGCATTAAAAACATTGCTATAAAGGGTATTATTGGGATAGTCAGTGAAATTTAAATGTGAGCTATAATATATTAATATATAATACCATTATATTAATGTAAAAAATCATGAATTGTACTGTGAGGTGTAAGTAAATGTTCCTTTTTAAGGAAATACACACCAAAGCATGTAGAAGTGAATGGGGATGATATATGCACCTTATTCTGAGAGGGTTCTCAGCTCTATCATTTACCAGCTGAGGTCAGAAAGTTTAATCAACCTTTCTGTTCTCAATTTTCTCATATGTAAAATAGAGATGTTAATAATTCCTTACTCTTGTGGTCACCTTGTGAGTTAATGAAAATGTCTATAAAGTACATGACACGGTGCCAGACACTGAGTTGGTGCTCAATAGATATTTTCATGTACATCAGTGTGTGAATGCTATTGTCTAGTATTCATGAATAATTATAATAATAATGTCCATTTTTTGGAGCTTTTGTTAATAGTGCAGGGACACATCTTTATAGTTATAAAATGTGCATTCTGACTTCCTGTTTGAAAGTTCCCGGGGCCTGGCTTGGATTATGTCCACCTCTCTAGACTACAGATGTTGGCCAGTCAGGCTGGTGAAGGTCTGTGAGAATGAGAGCTTCCATTTGGGGTGGAAGTGGGGGGCTTGTTATCCCAAAGAAGCAAGGAAATGAGCACAGGGAATAACAATGGCCCCCACAATTCTCAAAGCAATTTTAAGGAAGGGATAACCACTCCCATTGACACACAAGCAGAGGACATCCTGGGGGGTGAGGATAAATGACCCTCCCACAGTCAGTCTTATGGTTACTAAGTAGCAGAGTGAGGTCCAATTCTTTCTCAGAGTGTTCTCACATACCATGCTGTCCATGGCTGTACTATTCTTAAACTGACTCATATTATTGACAGTTTGGCTTTTGTTACCTTTTATCCATAGGGGTCACTGCCTGTTTACTACCTACTGAGCTAAGTGCCTCCTCTGTGCTTTAAGCAGAATCCCTTATTTTCGAGTCCTGTGGTTTTAGTGTATCCATTTTTTTCCCCAACAAAATTGTATTGATTATCATCTATATGCTTAATTAAATGTTAATGATAATTGTATACATATGAAGATAGAGTGTGTCTTTGTGATGGTATCCACCGGTTTTCTGACTTTGTAGATGTCTGAGCTACAGGCTGTACAGGATTATGTAGCCAAGAGAAGTATGCACACTCCCTCCTTCACACCCTATGAGTGC
Source organism: Plecotus auritus (assembly GCF_963455305.1). Taxonomy (NCBI): domain Eukaryota; kingdom Metazoa; phylum Chordata; class Mammalia; order Chiroptera; family Vespertilionidae; genus Plecotus; species Plecotus auritus. The sequence continues at coordinate 15,768,673 of NC_137770.1, forward strand.
TGTTCTCTTTGCCTGGGGCACTCCTTTTTGTCCTCTGGTCAAATGGACCTCCAGGACAACTTCTTGAATATTCTTTATCGGAAATAAGACATTTATTAGGTGTCAGCTGCTATTTAGGTGACAAAGATTAATGCTGTGTAGTGTCTACTGTGATGAGACCATACAGACTAATTAGACTAATCAGTATTCTGCATCATCGCAGTTAGACTTGGCTTTTGGTTGTCCTGGTCCTGTCTTTATGTCCCATTATGCGTAGTGACAATATTTGTTTTTTTCTTGTCTTCTGACATGGAGTGTGGGATGATGTCCTAATTTTACTTTCAGTTAATTTAGACATGAAAGTCTTTCAGTTCCCTAAGTAATTCATCCGTACATTCACTCATTTACACCTTTAGCTTCTATTTATTGAGACTTTACAAAATTATCTCACTTTATAATAATATAGATTAGTAATTCTCCACTGGGGACTACTTTGTCCCCCAGGGGACATCTGAAAATGTCTGGAGACATTTGCTTGTCATGACTGAGGGGATGCTACTGGCATCCAGTAGGTAGAGGCCAGGGATGCTGCTAACCCTCCCACAATGCTCAGAGCAGCCCCCACGACAAAAAAACTATCTCACCTACAATGTCAATAGCACCAAGGTTAAGAAAACCTGATGTGGACTTTACAGAATTGGACACAGTCCCATGTTTTAATCTCAAAGATCACCTTAAATCTCTCTAGAAGCTGATACTACAGACTCAGAAATACGCGCCACCTGGGAGCTGCGAAGCTTTGGCTGCTTGAGTTTCTCCTCACAACACCTCCCAGAGACAGAGGACATTCCTGTTTTACTGATGAGGAGCTCTGGCTTGAAGAGGTTAAGTGACTGTCAGAAAAAGTGTTCCCTTTTCCTCTTTCATGAAGTACAGCAAAGAGGTGATTGAGTTTTTACTGAAAGGCTTACTCGGGGCAGCCGGGTGTCAGCACTAGCATTTTTGGAGGAAATTCAAGTCCTCTCTCTATAGAGCTGTCAAGTTATGACTCGTCCTTAAAGGTGGGCCAAAAGTCCCCCTATAGTTTTTCAATTATGTGAGAACAACAGTTAAAGAGTTATTGATCTCCAGGGCACCTGCTGGCACAGGGATGGAAGCATTCGCCAAGAAACAAGACAACTCTGGTTATTGGTAATTTTTCCCCCTTTCATGAGGCTTTGTGCAAATCTGGCTGCTTTGGAATCTATCCTCCATGCAACTTTTTCTGATTGTCTTTATCAGATCCCAAGCTCTCCTTCCCTCCTGATTTCCCAGGCACTTAGATAACTCATTCACCCTTTGCCATCTACGCTCATGTTTATACTATTTTGCTTTGCAAGGGTTTTACACTTTTATTTGTGCATCGTTTATATTAACAACCTGATTGTAAGATTCTTCCTGAGCCCAAGACTAATAAATGCTATCAAATAACAAATGTTCTGTTGCAAAAGAGACTCATCATCTACTCCATTATGCCCTTGACTCTATATATTCCAAAATAATTTACTCAGTATTTCATGTATGTCAGATACTGTGCAAAGGGACATAGAAATGAAACTATTGAATACTAGAAGTAAAAGATACTGAAAGACATTATGAGAAATAAAGGCAATAAAGCAAGAAAATCATGTGACATAGTGTTTGGTACCCCGATACATGTGCTCAATAAATATTAAAGATTATTGTTACTATTCCTTCCAACACATAGAGGAGTGCTATTAAAGTAGTAGGTATTTTCCATAAGTTGGTGGGACCCAAAATGGGTGATGAGGTGCTGACAAGTGTATTTATAGCCGTCAGCAAAGAGTTTGAGTGAGGACACATTTATACGGATGCATCATCTACCAGCGGAATGGGCTCTGGGAATATTTAACAGGGAAATACATTTATCCAAGTGAAGTAAACTACTGGGTCTGCACAGTGAGGAGGAGTCACATTCAAACACACTTCTCAGCTCTGGGTGTAAATGGCATTTAATTTCCTGGGAAATCTGTCAGCTGCTCTTTACCAAGCTCAGAATACATTGCAGGATTCTGGAGAGCTAGAGTTACAGTGTATTTTATCAGAGAATACCCTTGTAATAATAATAGTTCTAGTTACATAGAGAGGGGCCAGAGAAGCCCAGTGAACAAATCTAAAATGTCAAAACCCATAGTAAAGCAATTAATTATTAAATTTGGAAGAAAAAATTGTTTTACATGGACATTCATTTGAGATATGTTTACTCCAGGGCTTATCATGAATGCTGAGGGTTGATGGACAAAACATGAGATTCTAGCTCTCTCTGACAGAAGGATTTCTGTGGTACATTGCTCCATGTACCACATCCCAACAGCGTGGGTCCTGCTTTTGCAAAAGGGATGTCAATTGCCAAGAATGATGCATTGCCATGAGAGATCGGCACATCCTGTGAAATGGCGATTACAAGTCTTGCCTAATCCAAATTACTGAATGGATGTTCAAGTCATATGATTGTGAAAATGCTATCACTCTCAAATTTATAATATTGGGTTTGAGCTATTTTACCAGTTTTAGACTCACATTTCCAGTCTTGAGTCAACCTGACATGTCAAACACATCCCTAAACAAGCTCTCCGTTACAACTCAGCTTCCCTTCAATTTTTACATTCTCTATTCAAGGCTTTGGCAAGCTCCTTGTCAGAAGGCTATATTCTTCTCTCCATCACCAACACATTCATGGTTGGTTCCCATGCTGCTTCTTGGTTTATCCATAGTACGTGGTACTTAGTAGTTTCTCATCTACTATTTCTTGAATAAAGAGACAGATGCATCTAATTTGTTACTACTGCCGATTCTCCTTTACTGCCTCGCTTCTTTTACATTCCCACTGCTGCTAGATTCATCACAGTCCACCTTGATTTTTGAAACATTCTTCTAACTGGTCTTTCAGTCACTGCTAGTGTGTTCTTACCCCCATCTGTAATAACCCCTCTTCTTAGTTATCCACCTACAAATCTGTGCTCATATACCTCCTTCACTCAAAGAGCTCTCCTTGTGCATATTGAGCTGAGCTAGGCTGTGTATGCAGGATGAGACTGACTTAGGCTAAAATTCTGCCTCTCCAGTTCTACCTCCCTATTTCAGAAAGCCCTGTACCTCAGTCCCGCTGGGCTTCTTGATCTCCATCTGCAACTCCATTTCAGGTTATTTCATACTTCTTGACTGGCAAATACTCCTATCTCTGATTAATCCCCTCCCCCTGCCCCATGTCTTTATTTGGAAAATTCCTACTTACCTTTCAAAACCCAGCTCAAAATTATTGCCTTCCTAATCAGCTAGTAGACTAGTTACTCTTTTCTTTGGTTTACGGCAAGATTTTTGTTTACATGTCTACAAAACCACTTACTATTTATTTAAATTATTTTTTAATAGTATGTTAAGTTTCTAATATTCATGATTCTATTATTTATCAAATTATTTGAGTTTGTACTCAGGATCCTATTCTGTGTAACAAGGATAATAGTTTATAAGTACTTAATAGGATATTGTATAGTTGAAGGGCATTATAGAAATATAGAATTCTTAGAACTGTGCCTATGGATCATTTAATACATGTTAGCTATCCCTTTTGTTTTATTTAATCATCACAACAACCCTATCAGGCAGGCATGGTTATCATTATTTTATATATGTAGAAACCAAAGTCCAGAGAACTTAAAGGACTTGATTAAAAGTGTACAAGTAGTGAGTGGAAGAGCCAAGGTTTCAAGGCGAGTCTGTCTAACTATGGAAACCCGACCTCCCCTCAGCGTACAGAGCTATCCTGCAGTGAGCACACTGTGGTTGGATTGGAACTCTTTGTTTACGTAACCTGCTTCCTTTACTAGATTGGAGACTGGTGAAGAGCTTGCTTGTATAACATCACTTTCTACCATAAGCATCCAGCACAGAGGAGATATACAAGTGAATGTCTAAATAAGCATCATGAATATGTATTTTAGCTCTGGGATTGGACATCACTCATTAATGCTGGGAGCATATTCCATCAAGAACATAGCTGAGTCATGTCATTCCCATCATGCACATCACAAGTGAGCTTTGGACCACAGGGAGCAAGGCAGGAGGGCGGAGCAGAGAATGAGTTGTGAGCCTCTCTTCTTTATCCCATTTTCCTGGTGGCTGCTTCCAGAAAAAGGAGGAATTATGTATTGTGTGATGCTAATTGTATATTGAAATTGTATATTGTATAAAATCAGCTCATGATTTTTAATCCATAACTCTAACATGCAAGAAATATCACAGTATTTTCCTAAATCAACTTTTTTTCTGCTCTTATCACCTGGAGGGTGGGAAATTCAATCTCAGTCATTATTAGGAGTCCCTTTCCTTCTGTGTGGGAGCGATACTAACCTCAGACTTATAGGGTGGTGAGAACAGGGGGTCTTGCTGGAGCCTTTGCCTAGGTTGCCCTTCCTCTATGGCTACTGTTACTGAGAGTGAGGCCCACACAGAGAAGCCCTGCTTTGCACATTTGTACAAGCATTTTTATCCTTCTTTTCCAGCCCCTGCAAGCATTCCAATGCTTTTTCCATGAGGACTATGGCAATGCATGCAAGAGAGGCCTGGCTCTTTGCTGTCATGAAAATCCTCATCCCCAACCCTACTATCTGATGCTCCAACCCCCCTGCTGATTTGAAAGCATCCCTGTCTCCTGTGAAAGCACCTCCTTTCTCTATCCCTTCCTGGCTGCTCAGGAATAAAAATCCTCTTTGGTGGGTTTCAGAAACCTACTACTGGGCTTTTTTTTCAGAATGGAGTATCAGAAAGAGATGCCAACACGGATTCAGATTTTACTTTATAACAGACCTGTCTATACAGGTGCATGTGTTGCCATGGGTGGGGCAGGTAGCAGCCAGTAGCAGAGGTGGGGATGAAAAGTGGAAGAAGGAAACCTGTCCTAAGGAATCTCTATATCTTCCTCTCTCTCTAAGTCTTCAACGCCTTCTCAGTTTCTCATTCCCACGTGTTCATCTTCCTCATTCTGTAGACCTAAGGTGTGAGTTTTCTTAGACTCTTATTCCAAACCAGGTCTGAATCCTATTTCCTCGTCTACAAAGGGCTTATTGAAAAGAATAAATCATTTTTGGTCCACATGTTACCTCTGAGTTTTCTTTTGAAATCCCCTGTGTAATTTTGCAGGCTCCACCTGGGCAAAGGGAGCCTCTGGCATTTCTTGGCAGCCTCCTTGCCCTTTATTCTGTATTGGAATACAGCAAATAATTTAATTTTATCTCTTTCTGTACATTGCTTTTAAGTTTTCTGCCAAAGGCGCATATTGCTTTAGGTGAATTTTGTAGGGCTAAGCAGACCTGCTCATTTTTCATTTTATTCACCACACTAGGTGACATAAACACCCTTGTTAATATATGCTACTTCAGTAATGAGTCTGTGGCTGGACCCATTACTTCCAAGTCTTCTAATTTTATCCCTTATAAAGATGATGGATGATATTAATGAGAGTGTTTGCTCCAGATCAGTGAAGACACCTTCACCATTCAATGAAGTTTTCATGTTGAGAGGAAGATTTCTATTTTATACTATTTCTGGCTGTTAAACATCCCATATAATAAAACCCTAATATGCAAATCAACTGAACGGCAGAACGACCGGTCACTATGACGTGCACTGACCACCAGGGGGCAGACGCTCAGTGCAGGAGCTGCTCTCTGGTGGTCAGTGTGCTCCCACAGGGGGAGCACCACTCAGCCAGAAGCCCGGCTCACGGCTGGCGAGCATGTCGGTGGTGACGGGAGCCTCTCCCACCTCTGCTGCAGGCGGGATGGTAAGGAGTGAGGGGTCCCGGACTGCGAGAGCTCCGGACTGCGAGAGGGATGTCTGACTGCCGGCTTAGTAGGCAGACATCCCCCGAGGGGTCCTGGACTGCAAGAGGGTGCAGGCTGGGCTGAAGGATCCCCCGCCTCCCCCAGTGCACAAATTTTGTGCACCTGGCCTCTAGTCTAATATAAAAAAATACCCTCAAAAAAGCCTCAAAAAATATCCCTTAAAAATAAAAGACTTGGATATAATGGTGGAAGAAGCCATCTAACTCAGTCTTATCCACTTCTCAGTCATTCAGTTCTATTTCATCTCAGTCAAACGTAAAATCCTCAATAAGGACCAATGCTTCGGGGTTGCCAAGGTTAGTTGCTTTGGTGCCTGGAGGATGCTGACTACACCAATAATGACATCTCCCCTAATGAAACTGTCAATTGCAGGGCAGACCTCTGAGTGGAGGCTGAATAATCAGAAAGAGAGTGGGACATGGACTCCCCGTGTCATTTGTAGTTGGCCACCTGGTATAAACCACTAGTGAAGGCACCATTTTGTGCTCCACTAGCAGATGCCTAGTTGGAATCTGGGTCACTGCTGATGAGGAGTCTCCTTTTTAAAAAATATGTACGTACCAGACACTGGGCTAGGGGCTTGATTAACACAAATTCTTTTCAATGACTGAATATTGTGAAGCGCTCAGAATAGCTGGCACATAAATGGTCAGAAAATAGAGCCATCGTTTTACCATTCTTATTTGTTATAATTCCTCATAACAGTATTAAAATATCAGCTTTACTATTCCTCTTCTGCTGGTGAGAACCCCGAGGTTCAGTGTTAAAAATGTGTGGTACTCAAAAAACAAAAGGTGGGCATGTCAAAGGAACACAACACCCACCTGAAAGGGTTCTCAATGGCCACAGGGGGGCAATTGAGCTATGAAATAACTGCTGTGATATTGGATTGAACCCATAGTGCAACATAAATATCCATGAGTCAACACTAATATAAATAGATGATTGAATAAATAAATAGGGAAGAATAGACAAATCTCCTATACAGAAAATTCCAAGTAATTTAGTAAATATGCTTTCCTACAGAAAATCCAGCTGAATCATCCCTGTCCCAACCACCTGTAGACTGTGCTTAATGACTGGTTTCCAAAGAGGAAGAGTTTGGAAAGTGGGAGAAAGTAATAGCACAGTGGAACAACTTGACAAATACTATCTCAGAGTTTTAATATCATCCCTCATAGGTGTTATTGATAGCATGTGCTCTTGACATAACAGGATGAGAATGGCACTTCACTTTTGTGGTCATCCACCTCCAAACCCATAACTCTAGTATAATCATGAGAAAAATATCAAACATGCCCAAATTAAGAGGTATTCTGCAAAATACCTGAGGAGTATTCTTCAAAACTGTCAAGATCATCAAAAACAAGGAAAGTCTGAGAAAGTGTCACAGTCCAGTGGAGGCTAAAAGAACATGATGACTCAATGCAATGGGGATTTTGGATGAAATCCTGGAGCAGAAAAAGGACATTTAGAAAATCGAATGAGACCCCAATAAAATGTAGAGTTTAGTTAGTGGTATTATATCAGTGTTGGTTCCTTTTTTTGCAGCAAATGTACCATGATAATGTAAAGAACTAGCTATAGGAAAAATTGTGTGTGGAGTATATGGCAGTTCTTGATACTAACTTTGCAAGTTTCCTGTAAATATAAAATTCTTCTAAGAAAATAGGTTAACAAAATAAAGCTTACTTTAAAATTTATTTTCTTACTAACTTATCTATTTTAATCTAACGTATTTCTGGTGCCAGAATTCAAAACTAAAGCTTTATATTGAGAGCCCAGATTCTTTCTATAGTTTTTAAATGTATTTAAATGTGAAGTTATAATTTCAAAAGAACAAAAGCATGATTCTCATATAAATGTAAAGACTTTATTTAATTCACTTAATTAATGAGTGAACTAATAAGATACAAAAAGTGGTCCAAATGACATTTGAGATGCCATATACATATATATCATATGTATACATATTATGTATATATGCATATTATATATGTCACACACACACACACACACACACACACACACACGTATGTCATTTAGGTTTTCCCAGAGCTCTGTAAGGTCAAGTGGTAGCTCCCTGCCACACAACTCTCAGAGCACCATTCACATAGATGCCCTGGGGATGTACCATGTGGTGACTGATGTTCATTAGATCTAGAGAGCTCAAGAGGAGTTTTTTTATTCCTTCATGGAAAAATCAGGATGGTGGTGGGAGAGGGAGAGACAAAGCAAATTTCTTAAAATTCTAATAAGTACATTGCTGGACATAAGACATGAAATATAGTACACTTCATGTTTGTTCCTGTGTGATAAGGAGGTATACAGTGCATTAAAAAAGTGTTTATGACCCAGTGTTTATGATTCCACTTCTGGGAATATATGTAAAGAAACCAGAAACACTAATTCTAAACAATATATGAACTCCTATTTCATTGCAGTGTTATTTACAATAGCCAAGATTTGGAAGCAGCCCAAGTGCCCATCCATAGATGAGTGAATAAAAATGCTGTGATGCATTTACACAATGGAATGCTACTTGGCCATAAAAGAGAAGGAAATCTTACCTTTTGCAACAGCATGGATGGACCTGCAGAGCATTATGCTAGGTGAAATAAGCTAGTCAGAGAAAGATAAGTACCATATTATTTCAGTTATATGTGGAATCTAATGCTATGTAATAAAGAGCTAATATGCAAATGGCCATCACACCCTCATGCCCTCGCGCCCTTGCGCTGGGCGGGGGACCTGAGGCCAGGCCGGGGGACCTGAGGTCGGGCCAGGGGACCTGAGACTGCACCCCCCCCACCTGGCACCGGGCCGGGTGACCTGAGGCTGTGACACACCCACCCCCCTGCCGCCCTGCGGGGCTTGATGGGGGTGGGGCCGACAGGGTCTGGGTCTCGTGTGATTTTGAGGCACGCATGGGTGGGCATGGACTTGACTCTGGGTCCCACGGCACACCCCAGATTCTGACAGGAGGAGATTTTCATATACATTTTACTAATTTTCTTTCATCTTTGACACTTCTATTATAGAGAAAGGGCAAATAGCAATATTGAAATATTTCCTCTAATTAATTCCCTTTTAATATGCATGAATTTTGTGCACTAGGCCACTAGTTAACAAAATAAACAAACAAAATAGAAACAGACTCATAGATACAGAAAACAGACTGACAGTTGTCAGACTGGGGGGCTTTGGGGGACTAAGGGAAAAGTGTGAAAGATTAAACACAAAACCACACACACCAAACTCAGACACAGACAATAGGATGCTGATTACCAGAGGAAAAGGGGTGTAGAGTGAGGTAGAAGAGGGTAAAAGGGACTTAAATGGTGACAGAGGGAGACTTGACTTTGGGTGGTGAACACTTAATACAATGTACATGATGATGCATTATAGAATTGAACACCTGAAACCCATATCATTTTATTAACCAGATAGAGGCCTGTTGCACGAAGATTCGTGCAATAGGCCTTCCTTCCCCTCACTGCCAGTACCGATTTTCCTCTGGCACCTGGGACCCAGGCCTTTGCTCTGGCTGCTGCCTTCAGTCTTCAGTCCAGCCAGAGCCTTCAGTCTTCGCTCTGGCTGGAGAGCCACTCCTGTAGCTCCCTCTGCCCCCGGCCCTCCCCCTCATAGCAGGCCTCCTGCCCTGCCCGGCTGCTCCGTGCCTGCATGCGTGCTGCCCAGAGGCCTGGAGTGGCTGGGGGCGGGACTGCTGCCATATTTGTTGGGTTAATTTGCATACTCACTCCTGATTGGCTGGTGGGCATTGCAAAATGACGGTCAATTTGCATATTTCTCTTTTATTAGTGTAGGTGTCACCCCCCCTAAATTCAATACAAATTTTTAAAAAGTGTTATACTTTTTCTTTCTTTAATAGCTTTATATTCTGCTCCTGGTAAGGCTGCTCCAGAATCTTATGGAAAATGAGCTACAGAAAAATCCTTTCAGCTCACCTTAGTCAGCTCATTGCCAAAGCTGAATTTTTACAAAGACAAATGATCATATATGCAATGGCAGAAGGATATTTCTATCTGTTCCCTTTATTTTTATCAAATTCCCAGGAATCAAAACTTATACCAGAATTATCTCCTAAGTTGTTTAAATACTTGCCTAACTCTATAACACACTTAATTATCATCAACGTTTAGAAGTGCATTTGGGGAAAAGAAGGAAGGACATGTGAGTAGAAAATCAATTGACAAGCAGAATTTACTAGAGTGGAGGGCAAAATTGCTGGGCCATCCCTTGGTGGCAGAATGTGGCCACTTTCAACATCACAGCTGGGATTTCAAGTATAAGCACTATGGTTGTCTCTACTGTGTGTAGTCCATACTGTCGGCACAGGAAGTTGCTTAAATTTAGTGGGTTTACTATTTCCTTTGTGCCGATTTTTCCTGATCAATTTAGTTTGTCTGCCTTTACTATGTGGGAATTAGCTCAACCCACTTTATATTGTAGGCTGCTTTTTAGTGTGCAGTGTTCACAGAAATACGGGGCTGACGTTAGTTTTTGCAGAAACACTATACAGTCTGGGGGTTCATTTACTGAGACATTTGTTTTTGTGGCCTGCTTCATATCAGTGTTCACAAATACCAACCTATTTCTCTTTTAGCTTTGTGATTTTATTCCTTTTATTTTAAGGTAGGTAAGAAATCGCTTCAGATTCTAGAACATGGTACTCTGCATTGAAATAAACAAAACTCTGTTTGCCCATAGAAAACCACATTACTGTCACTTTCAATACAACTACAATAAAAAGTATAGTGCTTCTATTTTGTTTCCCCCAACATCTCTCTGTAGAATTGGAATAAACCTCATATACCTGTAATCTTAGGCGATGTTGATATATAAAATATTTAAGGGTTAGACTTCCTACTTATTTGCTACTACAAAAGAAACCAAAAGAACCCCCAACTCTTAAACCCTGCCTTTTTTGAAGTATCTTTGGCACAGTGATAACAAGAACAGACTTTTCTGAGACAGAGTCTACTCTTGGTGAAAAAAGAACATCTCCATCACATGATTCGCCTTCGCATGGAGCCCTCCCTGCACGTGGTTTTCACCTCTTACGTCTTGGAAGGACAGATGACAGAGCCCTTGACCCCACTGCCAAGCCAGGGAGGCACTCAATCTCTCTGCTGCTTCCACCCTAATTAAATGTGGACTTTATGTAGACCGCAACCCAGACTCTTTATGAATTCAGAATGTGCTGGCTTCATTATTCTTGTCGGGCGGCAAAACTAGACCATGACAGATGAGTTTCTGAGCATTTGCTGATCATTCATCTACAAAACATAATAGTTTGATTCTTTCACTTAGGGCTATTTACAGAAACAGAAGGTGATTAATTGGAGCGCCTGCACTGGGCAAATTCTCATTCTCTCTCTCTGTCCTGAATCCACTCTGGATGTATCTCAAGGAAATGATCATTAATAATACATTACTGAAGGAGGAATACAGTGACTCATTCCCTCTAGAGAAATTATATGATTTCATTAATCTCAAATAAGTATATAGTATTTCTTTAAGTCTATTTTTTTCTTTGTTAAACATATATTTTCATATTATTAGAAATTTTGCTGGGTTCCAAGTATATGAATGTGTTCATACTTAAAATTTTTATCACCACACATGGAGGTAATAGTACTAGTAGTGTGGAATAAGTACTTTAGATTTGTTATTTCAAATTCTAACAACTCTGATAAATAAGCCTTCTTATACCCATTTCACAGAATAGGAAACAAAGACACAGAAAGATTAAGTGGTTAATCATGGCCAAAGCATTGCTAAGTAACAGGGTCAGAATTTATACCCAAATATAATTGACTCCAAAGCCTGTGCTATTAATTATCTATATTATACCGTGGATGAGGCAAATTAGAACAAGAGAGGCGTAGGTTGATGATTTGATAATGGACAACCAGGTCTATTAACTATGTTTGGAGTCTGTACTATTTTCAAAAACACTTTCTGACTCAACATTGCTTCCCACTACTACATTTTTGGAGAACAACAGATGGCTCCATTCTTGAGTCACCCCTTCCTCACCCCAATGAGTTCCAAGTTCCAGAATTGGAAAGCGACAACTTGGCAGCATCAGTACAGGAGTGATAGCTGCAGCTCCTGCTTTGTAAAATGAGGGAATTTAGCCCTTCTCGCTTATTCTTTTGCCTATGACCATTGGTTATTATTAACCATTGTAAACTTCTAAGTCAACAAAGGTTGTTTAGTGAAGACTACCAGTACCCCCCATAGCTCACAGAAGACCTCATTTACATAGAATCTGGCCTTCAGTCAGTCCCTTTTAAAAGGTTACTCACAGGCCCAGAGAAACTCCAGGGATGACTACAAATCTTTCTTTCCTTCTTTGATCCATTAGCACAATACTTGGCAAGGGGGATCAGGCCCTACAAAGCAAGGCAGGAGGGAAATGAAGGAGAGCTCTTTAGGACTTCGTTGCTCAAGGATCATTGTTTCTTTTTACAGGGGTGCTAGGTATGTACTGCAGACCTTGTTCTGACATGTCTTCCAGGGAGTCAGCAGTGTAGGGAGGAAAACCCATGGAGTGAGTCCATAAATTGCAGAGTATGCCTCTGACTCCTACTAGCTTCTGTGGCCTTCAGTTCATCGTTTCACCTTCTGAGCCTCAGTTTCTTCAACCAGGGGGGTTCCTGCCTCACAAGCTATCGGAGGCCCATTGATGACACGTGTGATGCTCTGCTAGAAGGCCAGCCTATAGGCAAGAGGCCTTCCATTATTGAAATTGTAAGGCTACTTGGCAGCTTTTTCAGATCCTTGACATTCCAGACTCAGCACATCCTCATATTTATGTATACGTTCTATGAAACCCACATTGTAGCATCTGGGCTGCCTATCTTCTGACTGGGAGACTGGGCCAAATTTTTATCCTCTGTAGCTCCCTGGTGTATTTAGCAATTAGATAAGTGTGGCTTTATCAAGTTTTCAAGAATAAAGCAATGAGACTGTTTAATTTAGCATTTAATTACAATATCCTGCCTCGCTGACAAGTTTCTGGGTTCTGCTTAAGTAAATGGAATGGAAAATGTCTGTTACTGTTTTGCCTTGAATTTCAAAATTTATTTCCTTATGAGTTGTTCCATTTAGCTTTTATATCCCCACCTGGGTTTGAAGGAGGACACAGTATGAGAAATAACAGAGTGGTGTATTATAGGTCTTGTTACACACAAAGGTCTGAGTCAGCCCCTTGGGTTCCCCACCTATATTAGGTTCCTATTGCTGTTGTAACAAAGTACACAGACTAAAAACAACACAAATGCCTTCTTTTACATATCTGGAGGTTAAAAATTCAAAATAAATCTTATGAAGCTGAAATCAAGGTGTCCTCAGGGCTCCATTCCCTCTGGAGACTCTAGGGAAGGATCTGATTCCTTTTCTTTTTTGGATTCTAGAGGCCTCCTGCGTTCCTTGACTTGTGGCCCCTTTCTCTGCCTTCAAAGAGCATCACTCCAACTTTTGCTTCCTCCTCACCTGTAGTTCTCTCACTCTGACCCTCCTGCTTCCCTTTTATAAAGATCCTTATGATTACATGGGGTCTACCTGATTTTCCAGGATTATGTCCCTATCTCCAAATCCTTAGATTATCACATCTACAAAGTCCCTTTTGCTGTTAAGATAACATATTTACAGGTTTCAGGGATTAGAATGTGGACATCTTTGGTGCGGGGGTGCAGGGGCATTATTCTGCCCTCCAGCAGATCCTTATATCTTTGCAACTCTGGCCCCCCAACCTATCCATTTTCTTCTTTGATGAGCTTCTCTTAGATATCCAGTTTTTCTTGGCAGAGGAAAAGGTAGCTGTCATATAAGTTGTCGTGACAACTAAATGAAATAGGTACTACTATAATTCTGTTTGGACATATGATGCAAGTTATATACAAAGACACTTGGGACCTCACAGCTGGTTGGTGGCAGAGCTGGGATTTGAAGGCAAAAATATGTGCTTTAACTGATGAACATATGGCCCCTCCATCAAGTAGAGTTACTTCCCAGTGCTTCAACTATATTTGTAACCTCTGTCCCAGAGTAAGACAGATCTCTACTCCTTCCAGCATTATCCCTAAGCTCCAGATTTCACCTCCTCTGGGACCTTGGACCATCATTTGTTTCTTCTGTTTTGTTGAATTCTCCATCACTTTTATCTCATCATCTTCAACTTACATATGTGCTCATCCACAAGATATATTCTCCAAAATTACTTCTTCTTTTCCTTTGTTTCACCTGATATATGTTCTTGACTTTACCATATTCCTTGGAGGAATGATACACAGTCTCCATTTCTCTACCTTGTTCCTTAGTTCTCTGCAATCTACTTTATGCATAAAGTTCCCATGTCACCCATCATCTTTGCAGAATGTCACCATGTTGGACCACACATTTTATCTTGGAGCCTCTTTATATTTTCAAGATATTGAATTTTTTTTTGGTTCTTATCCTACTGGTTAGTCAGATCTATGGTTAGCTTCTTCTCCTCTCATATATCTTTTCTCTCTCCTTTCACAATTTCACCATCCCTGAAGAATGCAGCCATCATCTCAATCCTAATGACTCCCCAAACTTGATTTCCAGGGCTGAACTTGAGTTCTGCATGCCACCACCCTGTTGCACATCTTCCCCTGAAGTCCTACCAACTGTTCAAGGTAAGTGCATGCAAACGTAAGCTCATTCATGCAGCAGGATTGCTTGAATGTTTACTGAGTGCCAAGTGCTATGTTGTGAATAAAATGCAGACTTCAAGGTACCTAGTGGGAGAAAGAGATGTGCCTACATCATTGTAATTCAGTTTAATATAAAAAATAGCAGAGATACATTTAGGGGTACAGGTGGAACATAGAGGGATGGTCTCACTCCCTGAGCAGAGCTTTAGAGGAGAAGTATTAGTCAAGAAGGTGATGGGGCAGATGGGTGGGAAGGGGCAAGGAAGAATGGCCGTGCAGAGGAGACTGTTTGGAGCACAGCAGGACTGAGCATAGGAATATCTAGTCTCTATGCCTAGACAAGCTCTTCTTCCCTGGTTAGGTTAGTGGAACCTCCCTTTTCTCTGGGAGGTGGCCTGATGTACGTGAAAACACTCAGCACTGTCTGGCTTAAAGTTAGAGTCCAATAAATATTTGTTGAAGGGAAGGAGGGGTAGAGATTAGAAGTGACCATTTCACAGTGCAAGGTCCTGCCCTTGTGGGTGGACTGAGGGTCTCTTTGCTGGCTTAACCGAGGTCTCTGTGAGGTTTTCTAATAGAAAGGCTCTCCTGAGGCCCTTCATGCCTCAGGCAGTTGCAACCCCATCTGCCTGCTTTTTGCTTATGTCTGGCTTCATTTGCTATCTAGAATCCTGTTTTCTAATCCCTTCCTATTCAAATAAGCTCTGAACACATCCACTTACATGTATATGTCATCATCTATTGGCTTTTACCCCTAAAATCTTCTGAATATACAGTATTTGTTGAAAGCATTATACCCTATTACAGAGATTCCTTGCTTTTGAAGATGGAGAAAGTGATGTTTCGTTTTTATAAAGAGACACTGAGCCTACATCCTCCATGATCTGACTTGCCTACCCCCGAGGGTGCTCAGACTGGCCCAGGTGCATCTGTCTTGCCCCAAGCTTGAAAGGTCTCAAAGGCTCTTCAATTAGCAAATGTCTTTTTGGCAGTTCATTCTGTGCCATGCACTCTTTTACTGTTGGGAACACAATAATTAATAATCCGTTTCTTGCAGGCAATCCAGTGGACATGGACA
Source organism: Plecotus auritus (assembly GCF_963455305.1). Lineage (NCBI taxonomy): Eukaryota > Metazoa > Chordata > Mammalia > Chiroptera > Vespertilionidae > Plecotus > Plecotus auritus. The sequence continues at coordinate 15,784,344 of NC_137770.1, forward strand.
CCATGTTGTTAAGGGTCTGAGTGACATAGGAGCACAGAAGTGCTACAATCTGACCTGATCTGATGGGAAGCATGGGGGTTTTGCTTTCAAGTTCAAGGAGACAGTTTCCTTCTTCATTCCCAACTTTACATTCTCTTTGGTGCTTCAGGATCTATGTGTATGTGTGTTTATATTATGTGTGCATTGCATATCTGTGTGTGTGCTTATATGTGTGGGTGTGTGTAGGTGTTTATGTATATGTATGTGTGTGTATGTGTAGTGTGTATTTATTGTATGTGTATATGTTAGTTGTATGGAGGTGTGCATTGTATATGTGGGTGTGTGTAGTATTGTGTGTATTTCCTGTGTGTGTGTGAGTTGGGTGTATGTGCATATATGAGTAGGTGTATGTATGTATATGGGTGTTTATTTGTTGTATGTGTGTATGTTATGTGTGTAGCTATGTATGGGTATGTGTATTGTATGTGTATAAGTCATATGTATGGAGGTGTGTATTGTGTTTGTGGGTGTGTGTATTTTCTGTGTGTGTGTGTGAGTGTGGGTGTATGTGCATATATGAGTGGGTGTACGTATGTATATGGGTGTGTATTTGTTGTATGTGTGGAGGTGTGTATGTGTGTATGCATTTGTGTGTATTGTATGTGTGTATGTCTGAATGTGGGTGTGTATTGTGTGTATGTTCTGTGCATGTGGGGAGTGGTCACGGGGAAGGATATGTTATACATGTGAGGTTGAACATGCACCTTGCCCCTTTAGGCACCAGTGCCCAAGGATGAGTCCTTCCCCTTCTCTCCCATTAGACTGGAAAGTACTTTAAGCAAAGACAGACCTAATTTATCTTTGTGCTCCCACTCACAATACCATCTACATAATAAGTGCTTCGTAAGTATTTCTGGGATAAATAAATGATTAATAAAGTGGAGGTTGTAAGTACTTTACTCGCCTTTGGGGCATTGTAAGACATCATTAGTTAATGTGTGCAAAAAGTTATATGAGCCTTAATTATTAACATTATTTTATCTGCCAACCGCCTGTGGCTTACTTTCAGTGCATGATTATGGCCATTGGGTCTGGAACATATTCCCTGCTGTCCACTCCAAGCTTCAGGTCCTGGATGGAATCATTAGGGAGGAGAAGGTGCTAGAAGGGCAGCATTAGGGATGTTCTCCAGAGCGCTGGCAGAGGAGCCTTCACTGGCCGAGGCAGCTGTCTTCCCATCTTCAGGCCTGGGGTATAGGAAATGGCTCGCACCTCAGCCCTGAGGAGGAGCAGAGGGAATATCGCCACTTTCCTCATAAGATTTGCCATTTTTCAAATTGGTACAAGAACAAATAGATGTCTGTCTTTTTCTATTATTCAGAGCTTTATTAGAAGGGAAGTAACTTCAGGCCTCATGTGACCTTTTCCTCTGCCTTTTAAATGTATTCAGCCAGATTCCTTTTCCACTCCACCAACCCCGCAGATGAGAAATGCTGGGAAACTAGCCCAGAAGATCACAAAGCAGTGGAGGAAATCACAGATAATGCTGCCTTGACCTAGGACTTCCCTGTCACTGATGAGAGACTTTTATTCTCCATTCATTAAAAAATTATTCTATTACTAGAGGCCTGGTGCATGAAAATTTATGTACTGGAGGGGGTGTCCCTCAGCCTAGCCTGCCCCATCTCACAGTCTGGGAACCCTCAGGGTCGGGAGGCAACCCAGCAATCAGGGGAAGGCGATGCCCCATCACACCTCTGCTGCTGCCACTGCCGACAGCGCAAGCCTCGGCCGGCCCTGGTTACCTGATCCTCGGGCAGCCCTGGGTGGCTGGGGCATTGAGGAGACTGGGCGCCACCATCTTGTGGTTGTGGGCACCATCATCTTTGAGGGCAGGACAGTCAATTAGCATATTCCCTCCTTATTGGCTGTGGGCGCCACCATCTTGTGGTTGTGGGCACCATCATCTTTGAGGGCAGGACAGTCAATTAGCATATTCCCTCCTTATTGGCTGTGGGCGCCACCATCTTTACGGTGGTGTGAGGGTCAATTAGCATATTTCCTCTTTATTAGATAGGATAATGCAGAGTTAAAATTTGTTTCCTAGATTCCTGATGGTGAAATAATCTTGAGGAGGAGTGTGTGTGTGTGTGTGTGTGTGTGTGTGTGTGTGTATGTGTGTTGATATCTTATCACTAAGTGGGTCTGGAAATTAGCCTCTTGAATTTTTATTAAACTTTCCCCAATGTTTTTATTTGGGGGGGAGAGAAAGTTGTAAGCAGTATGTATGACCTTTTCACAGACTGCCTCTCTCTCAAACATACACACAAAATACTGCTTATAAACTCATTGGAATAATAAGATCTACATATGGAAAAGTTAATAGCATGGCTAAATAGTTAATTAGCAGATGACTGGCATGGCTAAATAGTACTGGGAATTTATTCACAGCATCAGGGGACTCACACAAAAGTCTGCCTGAGCCAGACTTTCTCATGGAACTCTCATTTCCTACCTGCTTCTCTGTGGCTACATTGGTTCTCCCCCAATACTTTTCTTCTTGGACTCTCATCCTGGCTGAACGCTGGTAGGTACTGATATCTGATGTTGGGACTCCAGTACATGCCCTGGGTTATGCCAGTTTGTGCTCATACATTTGGAGTACACCAGCGATTTTCAACCGGTGTGCCTTAAGAATTTTTAAAACATGCAATTCCTGGCTATTTAGTCAGGGGCATTGACCTCTTTTCCCTTATGCTGTCAAATAAAAAAAAAATGACAGCAGCCAACACAAAAGTAGCTCTGTCTTGAACCAAAAATATATAGACCACATCATAGAGTTGTGTCTTATTAGTCATATTGCATAATAAGGTTGTGTCTGATTGCTTAATTCTTTGTACCAGAAATCCTATATCGAAGTATTGGCACATGATTTCTTTAAAAAGTCACTTTGGAACAAAAAGGGTAGGTAATTAGTATTATTATTATTTTAACTGAGCTACCCAGCCAGCGCATTTTTAAGGCATTATTTAAAGACAATGAATTTTGAACCAAACTCAGAATGAGGAAAGTCCCACCCCTGTGGGCTTACAGAAAGCAGGGTTAGTGTCAGAGGCTCTGGGCTGGGTCTCCGATCTAGGTTCACGAGTCCCTGAAACTGATTTCCCCTCAATATTTTTGACAAATCCGTACAACTCGGCTTATCTTTAAAGAATAATTCCTTAAAATAGGGGCTCTGGAGCTGTCCTCTGGTGAAGTATGTCACTAAGCATAAAATATGCACAAACCTTAGTTTGGATGAAACAATTTGCCTTTCAGACATTGTCTCCTATTTTTGCTTGTCAAAAGCAACTGACATCCTTTTGCACAATCAATGCAACTGATTTGTTTAGTGAGATATATGAATGATAGTGTTCCTTGTAGAACTGATCTGATTTCAAGGTAAAGGGTTGCCTGTCACCTACAGTAAAGTTACCTTTGTTGAAATGCCAGTTCTGAATCAAACTAAATGCATTACAATATATTCATTCAAAGAGTCTTCCTAGCCAGATGCTCTGCTCTTCCCCACCCCACTCCACCCCACCTTACCTTCCTCTGTTCACTTCAGCATCACTTTGCTATTTTAACAAAGCTGTGAATTGAGACAAAGAACTTAGCTGTGGCTAACTGAAGCAGAGGCTTCTGGGCCAACCCTAACTTAAAAAGCAGATGATCGGTCCATGAGTGCTTAGCCTGGCATTGAAGCTGAACATACACCATTGAAAATGAGAGGAAAACCCCAAATCTAAGAGCTTTAAGTAGAAGTATTTTACTTTACACCACTTCTTTTCATAGCACATTTCCTCCTAATTGCCAAAACGATGTTCACAGTCACCCCTCCTGTTGTCAATGTCTCTAGAATGGATTGCTAAGGATGCTTTACTGTGACGATGCCTCTGCTGTTAGGAGGCAGCATCAATTTTGCATCAAGATGTATATATATTCCTACAGAGTGGAAGCTCTGGAAGAGTAGAATAAAATGTACTTGAGTTATCCCTTTAGCACGAAGAGCACAGGCACACAGACAAAAGTCCACAAAGTTTTATGGAATCACATGATGGGTATCAAGCCGATGCTTTCACGTCGGTAAATATGAGGCTACAGGCTCTCCATTTGGCCAGCCCATTAGCCCCCATCTGCACAGCTGCAGGATCTCAAGGACCCTTTCCCCCTCCCACTCTCTCATTCACCTCCCTGTCAATCATGTTTCCTGGGAGCTTCTCAGTACATGCTCACTTTGTCTTCAGCTCTGACCTGCTTTTGAGGGTCACTAGCCACAGACATGTGGGGAAGTCAGGTCTCTCCAAATCACACGTCCTGGGCCCCAGCCCTCCTCACTATTCCAGCAGATGCAGCACTCACCTCTGGTGACCAGCTGGGGCCCGCAGGGTGGCTCCACTGTGCAGGGATCTGCAGCCCACTGGAGGCAATGGCTTTCTCTCCAACTCAGAGAAATGAGCGCCTGGCTGTTAGAATCAGGCAGAAATGGCTCCAAAATTCAACTCTGCCACTTACTGATTTGGGGCAAGTTACTGCATTTCTTTAAATCTCAGTTTACCCAGCTATAAAAATGGGTCATTAGTGGCAATGAAAAGGTGACATGTTTATGAGAATTAAATGAGAAACGTATAAAGCACTAAGCAGAATGACTAGTCCATATAATGAACATCAATAAATATCAGAATTATTATTATCAACATTTATTGATGTCACCACTTATTATAAAGAAGTATTAATGTCATAATAAACTACTATTTCCTCTTCTGTCCTATACTTTTGAGTACCCCATTCTAGACCACTAGTCCCACAATAATAATTTTTCTACTAAGCGCTATAGTCACTGACTATTTCTGATGACATTCTTCCTATTTGCACATAGAGGTTGGTGTTGACTGGCAAGGTGGGGGCAGAGGGAAGGAAACTTGCTAGTTTCTTTTTGTGTATACTTAGTCTCTTACTATTCAAACACTCATTTGTTTTGTTATTTTGATGCGGAAGTTCAGCCTGCTTTCCTGTTACTACTTAAAACATGTGCAAGAAAAAATATTTTTTTCTGAAAATCAAAGCCAGCCAAACACACTTTCTGCTGATATATTGTTCCCCAATTGCTTTTTTAAAAATTTTATTAGAAAGCTCATGGTTTAAACTGAAAAGCTGTAGCTGCCCATGTTGCAGTGATTAGCATATACATGCTCATCTCTGTCATGGATGTGTATAATCATGAAATATGCTACCATGCAAGTAAGAACATATAGTAGACTACATTGCAGAACATTATAGCGTCTTACAGTAATGTAACATTTATGGTTGAATGGTCCTTTTCAATATCAGCAGGTATAATAATTTCCCCCACATACTGTCAAGATAAACTTTCTTAGACTTGGTCAAGAGCCAGAAAAAAATGCTTTTGCTGGCAATGTGGACAACCTTAGCAATTCCCCTACTAGTTTTAATATATTTTATGTACTTATGCTTTAAAAATTGCACCTACTCAGACATATAAAGTGGTTTGGGTATTTTTGACTGAACTAGCTGACCAACTGATCAACAATTTAAGGACTTCCATTTGCAATTGAGATTTTTGAAATCTACAGATGCACTCATTTGCATCTTGCCCTCAATTAATATGGAGCAGAGACCTTCAAATGAAAGAATGGGAGTCTCAGTGGTAAACTTTGAGGCATCAAGCAGGCCTAATATGCAGGTACACAATGATGATTGGATATTGGGGCCTTTCTAGACCCCTAAAATCATACACATTTGTGGTCCCTTAATCTCTATATTGCCCTGTTGTATACTTCTATTTTCAAATAACTACTTTGAATAACAAATAGAATTAGGTGTTTTCATATTATGAAGGCATGAGTCAAGCTATGTATTTTTATATACAACCCATTTTACACATTTGATTCTAGGTTATTTCCTCAGAAGGGTCTCATTTTTATTAGCAGTATCAGTTCATGTCAGCATTTGGACCAGCATGAAGCATTTACTAGTTTTTTTTTTTAAATATATTTTTTGGTAAAATGTTGTTAAGAGTTGAAGCAAAATAAGCCATGCTACTTTATATTTATATGTTTCAAAGCTATGTACATATTTTAAGTAAAACTATTTTAGAATTAGATTCCTTTATGAGTAATATGCATCCCAAGAGCAGTGGCTTAAATAGATGTTTGTTTCTGTCTTACGTAAAAGAAGTCTAGAGGTAGAATTACAGAGCTAGATTAGTATCTCCATGAAGTCACCTGTAATCCAGACTTATGTCAGCTCACTGTTCCACCTCGAATGTAGATCCTATACTCATGGTTTCCAGCCATCACATTTTATGTAGTAGAAAAAGGGATGGAGAAGAGAGAAAATTCTCACTTAAAAATGCATCTGGAATGTCCCAACATCATTTACACTAAGTCCCCATTGACTTAATCACACACCAAACTACCTGATGTCCACACCCACCTTAGATATGTCTGGGACATATAGTTTTCACCTGTGAAGCAGGGTTTCAGCTAGAAATACAGACTGCACTACAAAAAGAGAAACACTATTGGGTAATGCATTCATTTTCTATTGCTGTGTAACCAATTACCACAAGCTTCGTGTCTTAAAACAATACCCATTTATTATTTTACCATTTCTATGGGTCAGAGGTCCAGGCATGGATTCGCTGACTTCTCTGCCCAGGGTCTTACTAGGCTGAAACCAAGTGTCAGTCCAGCTTCATTCACATCTGGAATCTCAACTAATGAAGGATTTCTTTGAAGCTTTCTCGGGTTGTTGGCTAAATTCATTGGCCATAGATTTATGGCTGCTGCTTCTTCAAGCTGGCAACAGAGAAGGAGCCTCTTGACTCCAGGGAAAGTCTGGATTCCTTTAAAAAGGCTTTTTTGATTAATTCATTCCCACCCAGGATAATCTCCCTTTTGGTGACCTTAACGTCAACTGATTATGGACCCAAAGACATCTTTTATCTTTGCTAAATTGTATTTTGTTGGTTAGAAGCAAGTTACAGGTCCTTCCACACACAAGGAGAGAGATTATACAGGGAGTGACTTATTTGGTATCACTCTGGGTTGTGTCCCCCACAGATAAACAAGCATCTAGTGACCTTTGCTACTCACTTGCACATGATTGTTCTTCTTTGGCTACAATTTTTTACTGAACCATGGCATGTCAGACCCAAAAAAGAGTTGCCTGAGAGGTTATCTGATGGGTGCACCATGTGTCAACTCATTGCTACCTTATCACATATCCTTAAAATACTGGACATCATTTATTTAATGTATTGGCTTGCCTTATAATTTCAACTTATGATTATAGTATTTTATAAAATGTTTTACTTTGTCAAATTTATTATTGCATAATGAAAATAAAAAATTGTTTTGCTGTTTAAGTGCACATTGCCATTTATAAGTGCCCATTCACTATTCTATCCAAAACTTGCAATGAAAAGATGATCTCAATGTCAAAATAAAATTTGAGAAACACTAGCCTTTACTATACAGATGGATTCTTCAGTAGAGGTGAGAGTGAGTAGGAGTTTAACTATTTCCATCAAAGGAAGTCTGTTAATAGTTCTTTCATGTAAAGAGGATTGCTGAATAAGATTGCTATGTTTGAAACAATAAGGTTACCATTAAGAATAAGCAGTGTATCCACAAGTCTCCTGGCTCATGTCTCTACTCAACAAGAACATAATATAAATAATAAAGAAGAGTAAAGAGAAACCTGAGCGGTTAGCATAGATATTAAAAAGTTTGGGTACTAATAGTCATGTGCTTATTCAATGGAAAGACTTTCTAAGAGGCATTCCTATTAGCTTAATAATCCTTTCAGTCTTGGTTTCTGGCTTCTTTGTTCTTAGGAGAGAAGTAATGGGAAGAAATAGACTACCAGAAGTCCAGACCTCAAGAGTGCCAAGAAGTGACCACTTTGGGTAAGACAGAACAAATGCAAAACAGAACCAGAAGTTCAAAAAGCATATAATTGTGAGGCCATATAGTCCAGGGACATATGGTAACATGTGTCACTACAATCACCTTTATAAAGTCTATACAGTTTACAAGTAATCATAATGATGACCTTGGATTATCAAAGTACTGAATACCTTTTACAAAATTTCCAAAGTTGAACTTTTTTTCTCTTTGAAGTCTTTTCTCACAAGATTATAATGAACCAATGCTGTCAAGCACATGACAGAGGAGCTGTTAGATCCTCGATGATATTATTTATAACTAATTATTATCTACTAGAGGCCTGGTGCACAAAATTCATGCACAGGGCGTGGGAAGGTCCCTTAGCCCAGCCTGCAACAATGCAAGTGTTCCATGCCTGGCCTGGCCAGAGGTCCTCCACAGCTGGACGAGGAATGCTTGCCTCGTCTCTGCGGCGACAAAGCAAGCATTCCACCAGGCCGTTCACACTGCCTGCTCTTAGAGGCCACCCTCCTGGGACTGGGGGACTCTGGCAGGGCTGAGAGGACTGGGCGCCACCATCTTGTGGCTATGGACACCACCATCTTTGTGACAGAGTGAAGGTCAATTTGCATATTCCCTCTTTATTAGATAGGATGACTATTGTCATGGCTGTTATTGTTATTGCTTGGCTTTCCTCAACCTTTTCCATGCTGTACTAGTGATCCTGATTCCATTCCTAAGCCATATTTAACCCAGGAGTTTAATAGCAGCTTTGAATTCACATCGCCCCAGCCAGGTTTTCATCCTCTTATTTTTATAGATAAGAGTCTTTCATACAGATTACTCTAGATGTGGGGCCAAACCACTTCAACTTTGAAAGTCTTGTATGAGCTCATTACTGGAGCTGCTTGGTGATTGAACACTTATTTTTCTAGGTATGGCACAGCTCCATGTTCAGACATTCAATTCAACAAATAAGTGTGCAAGGACAATAGGTTGTTATGGAAGCCGGTATTACAAGCTCTAAAATCATCTAGCTCTATGACACTGATGCATTAATGAGATGTTTCAGCACTTTGTATGCTCTGGGAGTGTGTGCGAATACAAGGCCATGTTATGCTCTCTTAGTACTTCACATAAGAATCTCATTTTAAGGTAATTACTTATACCTCACCATGTGAGATAAAATGAAGATGGATATTTTCATTGTGCATTTTTTAAAGTAGATATTGCAAATGCATCACTTTATTGTTCTTATTATATATCCTGTGGGTTTAAGAAAATAACGGTTCCATTAGCATTTTATGTATCTCCTGAACCAGGGAATGGTCAATTATTGGCAACAATCGCATTCCCCACACCTCCCTAATGGCTGGAGGCCCACACTGTAAATTAAGTAGGAAACATAAAGCAAACAGAAAACGTGGACCCCTGCTTTGGCTAATTTAAAAGGTGTTTCATAACATTAACCCTGCATGGAGAAATCCCTGCCAATTGCCATAGTACCATAGGAATATGTGTGGAGTATGGATTTCACTTCTGGGTGCCGCATTTTGAGACTGTCATTAACTGTCTGGATGGTGACCAGGATAATGAAGGATGTGGAAACCGTATTGAATGATTGAAGGAAATGGGATGATTTTTCTTGGAGAAAGTGAAATTCAGGAAAGACTTAATAGCTGTCTTTAAATATTTGAAGGCCTGTGTAGGGGAGTTGACATACTCTGTTTTAAGGGGTCATAATGAGAGCCAAATTGAGAAATTGTTGACGTTCAGGCTCAACGTAAGAAGTTTTAAAATAATTTGAGATACCCAACAAAGGAATGGCTCCCTCTTCAAAGAAGAACATTTTCTTTCTTTAGAAATGTTCAAGACAGACCTTGACAAATGTGGTTGTAAATGGGTCTATTGTGTAGCAGGATGAGTTGGACTAGATAATATCTTGAATTCTTTCCATCTCAGGAGTCATCTGTTTTCTACCATATCTCTGCTGTCTTACCTTTGCCTCATAGTCTTAAATGGGAAGAATTTTGAACAAAGAAACTGAGAATGACAATAAGCACCTCATTTATTCAATAGTCATGATTCAGTAGTATGTCTGACATGTGAAAGCCACCTCTACTTGGGAGAAATGCATAGAGATCATGGGTGCTTGCTTTAGGGGTTGTTTCTGCACCATGATACTGGATGATGTTTTTTGTGCATGCCTGATGGGAGAAAGATCAATAAAAGAATGCATTAGGATGATACAATGGTCTCAGAGTTGTTCAGGTCAAGAAGACTCTTTTCTACCAGATAGTACAGACTTACTCCTAGGTGTAGCCTGAAGTCACCTACCCTGTTTGATGATTACCCCTCCTCTTGGGTGTAGCTAAGGTTGATAACATGGTATAGACAATATTTAAAAAAAACCCACAAAAATAACTGCCATTGCAAAACATTTCAGAACATATCATTTTAGTTCTGGTAGCCTAATTTCAAACTTTTTGTGTGTTTTCCTTTTTTTTTTTTTTTGGTGTCAGATTTGCTATAATCAGAAAGCTGATTCCAGCATGCATTTCTTAGTGAGCTTCCTTAATGGAAAGTGTCAGGGGTCACTTGTGAAAGGAGCTTGTAGAGCCAGGCAGCTTTGTTTTTTGTAACTACATCTTCCCATTTGGTGAAACCTCCACCTGTGGCCTCGGGCCAAGTACTCTGTGAATAGTCACTGAATGTTAGTTGGCAGAAATGATTTTTCAGAGGCTACTTCTGCATGTAGCAAGTTCAGATTCACTCACACATAATTGGCTTAGCAATTTTCCTGTTTGGGCTCCATAGAGGCTCTCTCTAGGATGGTATGGCAGCTAAGGAGTGGAATTGTAGTATTTCTAACTTTGTGTTCCAATCCTCACTATTTGGCCAACTATTAGACATGGCAAGAGTTTTGGAGGGCATCACAAAAATCATTCTACAAAATTTTCTTCAATTCACTTCAACTTTGAAAAGATAATATATTTTACACAGAACATTTTTGGGAGTTTGAGGAACTACAAACTACTAGCAAAAATTAGGCAACGCCTGCCCAGGTTTGAGAAGAAGAAATAGATATTAACTGAGAAGTTAATCGGAGAAATATGTTGGACAGAATAAAGCTTGAATGAAATCAATAGCAGCCCTATATTTTCCCTACTTCTTTTGAATGCAAAGAAATGAAACAAAAGAAATAGGTTGATGTCTTGTGTGTTTGTTCATTCTGTTGGCAGAGGCAGAGCTAAAAAAGACTGACTTTACTCTATCTATTCCTTTTTAACCACCTGCCTACCCAGGAAGCCATAGATGGCACCTGGGAATGAGATGTTGAAAGAATTCCCGGTCCCTGTCAAGAAGAAGGAAATATGGGCAAGGCCTGCAGCTGTGGGTTATTTGAACTGAGGCTGCGTTTCTAACCCCAGTGGGGTGTTCTTTCTCTCTCAGATCTGCTAGACTCTGTCTTTGTGGGTTGCCTGTAGGCAGTTCAGTGTCATAGTGGCTCAAACCAAAGTCAGCCTATGTCAATCCCATTTGATTTCCAGTTTTGTGTGAAAGCCATTCCATTCATTTTTTTTGACACAAATTCTTAGATTAGATCCATATGTTTATTAATTCCAAGAGAAATCCAGTAGAAATCATATCTGGGCAATTTATGACTCCTCAAACCCTGGAAAGATTATGAAAATCTTTTAACAATAAAATACCATATGCAATTATTCTAAAAATTTTTGTTCACTTATCTTTATAATCATAAATTATTTTATACCTAATTACCAATCGGCAGACTGAATAATTGTCTTCATTGAGGGATGTTTGACATTGAGAAAATATAGCCTTATTTTATAAACCTTTTAATGTTCAGACTATAAATATGTCATAGCTAAGGAGTACCGCATCTTTAAGTGTATTAAAGTCACTCTTGTGTAACCAAACATAATGGGATTTTTAAATGAATTATAACTAAAGTAGTTAACAAATAACTTTTTAAACTTTCAACATGTGTAAAGCTACTTGAAACCGTTCATTTCATATTAAGTGCCCCAACGTATATTTCATTCTTAGCCATTGCAAAGAAAAGTTATCTTGTTGGAAGCATCTTGAGAAACAGATTTAGTAGAAAGAAAATGGTTTGATATGAAATTTAATACTTGTTCTTCCCTTATATACACAAGAAATCCCATCATTGAGGGCTTACAATGCTGTTCATGTTTGGGAGTGTTTTGGAGCAAGAGCAGTACATGTGCATTTAATTTAGTAAGAGGATTCTCCACGTGGATTCTAATGCCTGGGAAATGAAGGATTGAAGTTGTAAGAACATGAACACTTTCCTTCTGTTTGAGATCTCATTTCACACCCCAGCCTGGCTAGAAGCTCTTGGAAAGTAATAATTTAAACCTTTATTCAATTGTTCACTCACTGTCCTATGTATCTTATTTAATAATTCTTATAACAGGTTGTAATGACTGGTTTATATAGCTCTTCAGTTGATATTGAGTTTAGTAACTAAATTTCAGTAGAGCGAGATTTTTTAATCTGTTTTGATTACCACTGTAGCGTAGGAAATAATAGTAGTTCAAGGAAATTTTTTTGAATGAAGGAAAGAACAAGCATTTATTGAAGTCTTGTTTGTTAAAGTTTGGAAATATAAGGGCAAGCAAATTACTGTTTTCAAGGAATCTACTCTTTGGAAGAGAGGATGGTTGCAGTGACTTGTGAATCTGAAGAGGATACAAGAAAAATGCTGCTAATCATAGCACTGTTTGCTGTTTTGCTTTGGTGCTTAACAGACAGTGACATGACTTAGTATAAGATGTGCTACCAGGGTGTCAGGGGATAGCATTCTTGGCCTCATGGATCCAGGGGTGTTGACTAATCTTAGGGACCAATTCAAGCATGGGTAGAAGGACCCAACAATCCCAAATTTATGGGCAACCACTGCAATGTAAAATTGTTGATAGTAAAGAGAAGATGCTGACCCCACCTAAAGCCAGATATGGTGTTGGCCATCTCCATCAAAATTATTGAGGTGCCACAGTCTTAACAAGTGGTGAGAGGTTCAGGACCAATGACCTTATTATGGAATCCCTTTGAAGTATCTGAGCTGTAGTTTCAGAATAGAAAATTTTCCATTGAATTCATTGCAACACCAATAACTAAGGTGTGTCCCTGGTGAGTGTCTTTCTAGGTTTAATGTATTCCAAATCCAGAGTAGGACCCTGTTTATAATCTGTGTGGATTCCAGGTCAGACATGAATAAGCTGCTGAGTTTGGGCAGTCCACAGGTCTCAGCCACAATTCCAGTGAGCTAATGAAAGCTCAAGGCTAAAGATGAGCAATTGCTATGTCCTTAAGTACCTTTCCATTTCAACGATGAGAAATCATCTACCGCATAAAGCAAGGCTTTCTATATCACCAGGAACATATTACAACCATTTGAAGAGAAACATTTTTTTCTTCCTTTCTTCACCTACCCTGATGATATATTGTAAATTCAGAGTTTACGGGTGAGTAGCTCATAAATATTTCCACAACATGATTGGTAGAAGAAAACCTCAGCTAAAGGGGGAAATTCTAGCTGAAGCAAAGGAGGACTTGTGTTGTATTTCCCCTCCCCCTGCTCCTTGTAGTTAAGCCTATGATTTTTTTTCTCATCACTGACATCAGGAAATATAAAACTGAGGTGGACTGGGTCTCATGCATTTCACCTCATTTTTCTCATATCACTTCTGGGAGTGTGGTTATGCTGAGGATAAAATTCATCCTTTGGCCAGATGCTCCATTCTAGCCATTTGAGATCCAGTTGTTATCATGGACTAAAGAAAGACTACAAACAGGAGCAGAACTAACCAAGCAGGGGAGGTGGCACTGAACGGATGGTCTTCTGCTAGTTAATTTCAAAGAATGCCTCCACAGGGACATTTCCTTATACCAGGAGTTTTGCTTAAAAATGCATACTTTCCTTTCTCCTTCCGTCAACTTTGCCCTATTATCTCATCTACTCATTTCCAATAAAGTTGACCATCTGCTGTTGCTATGCTTCAGAAAAAGCTAGAGACCTCTGTAGACTTTTCCTTCTGCCTCATTTATGATAGTAAAAGCCCAAACAGATAGGAGCTGTCAGATTTATCAATGAGAAGTCAAGAAGAGTTTATTTTAAGCTGGGAAGAATGCAAAGGTCTTTATTTTTTTAAATTTAAGAACTGAATATTTTCCCTCTTCTAAAACTCAGTGGGTCAGTAGAGTTGAGCATACCTGAAGATTAAGTCTTACCAGCTATTATCAATTTTATCTGTGTTTGCCCACATGCCCACCCAGAAAGAGAAACATAAGTCATAAGGGCAAAGGCTTCCATAATAATTATGAATCCTTGGGTAAGCCGTGGAAAGCTCCTATTGAGTTGCATATTTGACTTAAATTTGACCACCGATTTTTACTAATTCATTGTATATTGATGTCATAAGCAAGAAAAAAGGCTGTAAAGGAGGCGGGGTGATCCGACCCTGAGTGACTGGGTTTCAGGAAAGGCCTCCGTTGCTCCATGGGAACCATGGACCAAAGATTTGGCATGTTCCTTCTCTTTCCCATGTAAATGGTGTGGAGGGGAAGTCAGTTCACTCTTCTCTGGCAAATCCTCATCCCTGTGAAATGGGATCTCCTGTTTGCTGTCTCTAGAGCACAGCAATGAACATTGAGTCAATGGAACAAGCTTCGTTTATCTCCAATAGAGTAGTGTTGGGGTGAGGAGCATGGAGTCTAGGTCCAGTGCTGGCTCCAAATCCCAGGCCTTGCCACTTATTGGCAGCCAATCAGGAGCACCTATAATATGAGGGATAATAGTAAGGTTTGCCTAGAACAAAGTAGGCACTATGTGACTGATAGTCAGTGGTTTTATCATTCATTAATTCATTCATCCATTTCTGAATTCAGTAAATATTCACTGAGTGGCAGCTATCTGCAAGGCTCTAGGGTAGGACCTAGACTTTTACTGGTAAAAATCAACAAACTGCTTCTTTCTTGGAGATTCCAATCTGGTGTGAGGAGACTATGTATAAAAAATAGTAAGACAATTTCAGATTATTATAAATGCTAGGGAGAGTTATAGGTGTTATACAAAGAAGATAAGACAGGGTAACTATTGAAAGTATGTGGTGGGGCCGAAACCGGTTTGGCTCAGTGGATAGAGCGTCGGCCTGCGGACTGAAGGGTCCCGGGTTCGATTCCGGTCAAGGGCATGTACCTTGGTTGCGGGCACATCCTCAGTGGGAGGTGTGCAGGAGGCAGCTGATCGATGTTTCTCTCTCATCGATGTTTCTAGCTCTCTATCCCTCTCCCTTCCTCTCTGTGAAATATCCATAAAATATATTTAAAAAAAAAAAAAGAATGTGGTGGGAATTTCTTTGGATCATGGTGCTGCTTGGGTTGTATAAGGCCTTAGGCCTGTTTAAATGTGCAATTGTGTGCTCCTCCTTGAGGGGCCTCCCCTAATTTTATGAACTTCACAAAATCTGAAAGTGCCTCTACTGAGGAGGTGATTAATGAGTAAGAGTAAGAAGGGGTCAATCATGTAAAGACTCAGGGGAAGTGCCTTTCAGGTGGAGGGGGGCACGTGTACAAAGGCAGCAGAGAGCTCTACAGGCTTGAGGGATATCAAAGAGGCCAGTTGGGCCAGGTGTAGTGAGCTGGGGTTAGAGAGGTGGGCAGGGGTCAGATCCTGTAGCACTTGTCAATCAAGTAAGGCTCTTGGTGTTTGTTCTAGGTAAGTGTTATAGGTTGAATTGTCTCAACCCTCCCCCCACCCCACCCACACAAATGACATTAAAATTTAATCCCCCATTACCTCAGAATGTGACCTTATTTTCAAATAAATTATCTATTAATTGAATTAAAATGAGGATATTAGGGTAGACCCTAAACTGAAATGACTTGTGTCCTTATAAAAAGGGGAAATTTGAATACAGACACAGGCAGGCATAGATGGAAGATGAGCGAAGACATAGCGAAAACACCACATGATGATGGAGGATTGGAGTAATGCATCTACAGGCCTAGGAATACCAAAGATTGCCAGCAAATCTCCTGAAGCAGGAAGAGGCAGGATTCCCCTACAGGTTCCAGGGGTAACATGGCCCTGCCTTGATTTCAGACGTCTAGCCTCCAGAACTGTGAGGCAATAAAGTTCATTCATTTCAAGCCATACAGCGTGTGGTGCTTTGTGATGGCAACCCTGGGAAACATATAAATGGGAAGTCATAAAAGATTTTCAGCCAGTGAGTGATATGTGTTATGGTTATGAAAGATGACTCCTGCTTTGTCAAATGAGCAGAAGGGGGAAGACCAGCCTGGGACTCACAGGGATCCAGGTCTTAGATGATGTTGGCAGAGACTGTGGTCATAACTGCGGAGATGGAGAGAAATAGATCTCTGTTGAATTCTGGCAATTTATCCAATGGAAATTGCTAGTGGCTTGGACATGTGAGTAGGGAAAGGGCTCAAGAATGACCAAGTCTGTGAGAGTTTCCCTCTATCTTACCAGTCTATCTCTAGCTGAGAAATATTCATAACACCTCTGAAATCCTAGCTCACCAATTTCATGGCACCACTTCACTTAACAATCTCTCTTATTTATTAATAGTGCTGCGGCATTTCGTTGCCACACTGTGAGGGAAGCTATTATGCCAGATGATTTCACAAATAATTATCTTCATACTGACATGAGTGCTGTATTTATTTTTGCTGATTACTGGTGCATTTTTGAACCCATCAAAGCTCTACCAATAGGCACCTACAAGAGGTCCTGTAATCTTAAAGAAGAATTTAGTATGTAGTTGTTGAGCTACTTAACTCCCCAGCCGCACTACTGCTTCGCTCATTGAGAGTTTAACGGAGGAGAAAATCAGAATGTATTGATTTCCTCCTATGCCCCCTGGAACAGGCATTTCAAGCTGGTTTGTGATATTTGGAAGCACATGCGAGAGTGCCTTTTAAAGTATGTGAGGAAATACAAATCTGCAGGGTGAGCACATCACCAGTTTTCACTTGGTGTCTGGCTCTGTGTTGATGTCAACACAGAGGAGCTGGAGGCAGAAAGAGAAGGGATAGCTCTTCTCTCCTGGGAAGTGTGTGTACCCAACCCCAATCAGAGATGAGAACTGAGTTTTCCATGCTGATTCCAAGGACTGCATCCCAGCTCTGCTTAAACCAGCCTGCAATTGCTCACAACTCCTTTTTAGTTTCACATGTAAAAAATTCACCAGAAAGAATCCCTTATGGTTTTAAAACCCCTATGCCTGCTGTCTGACACCTCTTACCTTCTTTCTTTTCTTTCTCCCTTTCATCCTGTCTTCCCACTTACTTATCTTAGAAGATTACACTTGGGAAGTCATGGGTATTAAAGATTACAGAAATTTGCTCAAACAATAATGGTCGAGTATTCACAAGGCAAATTTAGTATGTGTTTGTAGACAAAGACACTTTGTAGAACAGGACACTGGGATGGGAGCTGGACCTGGGTTTTACTTCTGACTTTGACAACTTCTCTGACCATCTGATTCTTTATCTTTGAAGCATGTGGGTAATGATCCATGTAGTGAAGGTCAGATGAAGTAATGTATTGAAAGGACTCTACAAATTCTAAAGTGCTGGATCTATGTGAGGTATTCCTCCCTGGAATGTCTAAAATAAAATAAGGAGAATCTATGTACACCTCAGAGATATTGTGGGTTTGGTTCCAGACCATTCCAATAAAGTGAGTATTGCAATAAAGCGAGACATAATTATTTTTGCTGGTGCAAGGTCTTGCCTTTAGTTTGTAAAAACAAATGCAACACCCATGAAGCAGAATAAAACGAAGCACAATAAAATGAGTTATGTCTGTTTTGACCTGGAAAGAATTGCAAGACTTAAACAAAACACCAAAAAGCAGTATATGTGGTGTGATTTGCACATATGGGAATTTGTATACAATCAAACCAAAACCATAAGAAAAATGTATGTATTTGTGCCCACAGATGAAGGTCCACATGCAGAAAAAAATGGGAAGGGTGTACCTCTTCTCTTTCTTCCTGTGGGAAATATTAATGTGAAGTTGGGCGCTGCAGCAACCATCTTGCTATCATGAAAGAAAGACCCAATGAGCAGCAGAAGTGTTGGTGTTAATGTTGTTGAACCACTGAATTAATATAATCAACAATCTATCTCCGAATTTCTTGTCCCGTGGGGAGGTTAACCATTCTTTAAGGTGGATTGTATGTTAGTTGCAGGTGATTAGTTTCTAACTGATACAGGGATGCACTAAAAACATCTGTATACACAACTTAGTATGATAAAAAACAAAGTAGTAATTTCACAACACATTTAAACCCAACTTTACATAAGCAATCCCCCAATGAACTGGTAAACTGTAGAAGACAATGGGAAACCTAAGTTTGGGGAATGATAGGAAGTTGGGAACAGGAAGACATAGTGCCAGAGACCTAGATATGGTGCTCAGATAAATTCTGATGAGGGAGACGGGACAAGGGCACACACCATACACGGAGGTTGTGTGGAAGAACCAGGCTGTGGGCCGACACAGAGGAGCCATCCACAGTAGTTGTACATAGTGTGATTGCCAAATATTTTTCCTTTTTCTTCTTTACAGGTAAGCCTGCCAGATTTAAAATATGAAAATATAGGGTTCCCATTTAAATGTGAATGTCAGATAAACAACGAATAATTTAAAAATATATTTTAGTTGATTTCAGAGAGGAAGTGAGAGGGAGAAATAGAAACATTAATGATGAGAATCATCAATCAGCTGCCTCCTGCACACCCCTATTGGGGATCAAGCCCACAACCCTGGCATATGCCTTGACCAGGAATTGAACCATGACCTCCTAGTTCATAGGTTGACGCTAAACCACTTAGCCATACTGGCCAGGCAACAACGAATACTTTTCTGAGTATACGTATATCCCATGCAATATCTGGGACATACTTATACTCAAAAATTATATGTTGTTTATCTGACATTCACATTTCCATGAGTATCCTGTAGTTACTTTGGAAACACTATTTACAGGCCTGGGGTAGAACTGTATCTCTTGATCTCTATCTAGTTCTGCTAATTAACTAATCTCTTCCTCAGCTTCCTGTTTTACAAAGGAGTTCTTATCTACCTCATGCCTGGGAATGGAGGAGCTTAGATTCTGCCCAAAGCTCTTCTTCGATGCAACAGTGGGCCCTTGGAAGTTGCTCTGCCTTTCATGCCTTCGGTTTCCTCACCTGAGTGTGGAGTAGTTACCTTCTAACATTTTGAAATTGGATGTTTCAATAATTGATACATGGGAAATGTTGATTTCAACATCGAAACAAAATCAGTTGACAGGGCTCTACAGTTGGGTTCTAAGCAAATGTTAGGAACTGATCATTAAATGTGAGCTGGATCAAGTTTCACATGATATCTAGTTAGGTAGCAGGAAGGGGTCTGGAAACATCCAAGTATTGCCTTGACAGAGACATACACGTAGAGGTCCAATTAAGTGAGCAAATGAGCTCAGGACCTTTGGTCTCCAAAAGTAGGTTATCTCTGCTTGGCAATTAGTTATTCCAGGAGAGTTTGTTCCCTCCTCTCAGTATGTGTGTGGATTTCTTTTCATGATCTGTGTTTTCTTGACATGTATTTAAAGATAAAAACGTGAGTCATGACATGTTAGACATACTTAGACCCATTGTGAATTCTTTGGCATGTTTTCTCTCATTCTTTCCCTAAATTTGGGTGAGGACTAGAAGCAGAGAGAGGGGAAGGCGTGGGTCATCACAGGAGGGACAGGAGAGGTGGGGCTGGCTTGGCCATGGTACTTCAGATCAGGGCTCCAGCCAATGGCCGATGGATGTCACATCTCTCCCACAGGGCAGCTGGCAGTTCTCACTGAAAATGGAATGCTGCTGAGTTATCTTCCGAGCCAGTGATCAGCACTGTGCCTGATGCATACTGGCTCCCCAGATCCTCTCACGTAAATCTCTGCCTAAATTAGAAGGAGAAGAGATAGATATTCAGCTTCAGATTTCTGCCAGGCTTTCATTAATCCTCTAGACACTGGCAGGATCTGTCTCGCTTTCTCCTTTTCTTTGCCAGCAAAATGACACTTAACGAGGAAGGTATCTCCGAACACGCTGGTACATCCCTGACAAACTTTCATAAACATGCCCAGCTGTTTCCCCAAGCTCGGCTCTGTTAGCCTGCAAATCACTGATTAATTTGCATACAGCTGCTCAGATTTGAGGGAGACAAAGTTTCCGGAAAACATTTGGTGTTGCTGGAATAAAGCCTCTAATTTCCTTAAGTGAAAAGTTTCTAAAGCTGCTCAAGTTGTCTGAGGGAGCTGCCGAGGCAGGGCTCCTGGGCTTCCTCGCTGCTTGTCTGCTAGCCCCATGGTTATGCTAAAAAAACACAAAACTGTACAATGTTCATAATGTTCCATAGTCTTGGAAGCACCAAGCCTTGGTTTATCACTTTTTCTTGAAGGATTTTTTGACACCTATTCTATGCAAGACACAAAAGGCAACATTTCAGTGTCATAGATGGGACCCATAGCCAACAGACCAGTGTTACAGGACCTACTTCCCTTCTTAACTTGGGCCTTGGGCTGTGTCTTTACATGTAATAACTGAGTCAACACCCAAAGGCCCTTGGGAGTATTTAATGAGATAACATACTTAATAAAAAAGTTTAAAGTGTTTCCATAGCCTATCTCCTCACTCACTCTCTAAGGGAGACAGACTTGAGGTCCTTTGCCTGCTGTGGGTGTTCAAATTAAACGAATGGTTGGAAAGGGCAGTTTGGAAAGGTCTGGAGGACCATCTGAAATTACAGTGGGAAGGGAAGAGATTTACTCCTGGATGGAAAGTTCTAACTGCAGGCACACGAGAGGAAGAGGGTGCCAGAATGGACTAAATGCTGGAGAAAGCACTTGGAAATTTGGAAAGAGAGGAAGAGGATGGTGAATGTCTGATGTGCTCTGCATATGAGATACAAAGCAGAGAAAGAAGAGAAACAGAAGGAAAGGAAACAGTTTACTGTGGGTTATGAATCTACCTGATAAAGTTTCATTCTTTTTGAGTATTGGAGCCACTGAATTGTTTTGGGCGTGAAAATGACATGGATGTAGCTTTGTTTCATCATCACTTTGAGATAAGGTAGAAGATAAGCTGGGGAAGAGAACCAGGGAGAAGTTGGACTATCAGAAGAACAGACCAGACTAGACTAGACTGGAGATGAGCACTTACTAGTATTAGTGATCAGTCTCCCATAATATATTCAGAAATACCTTGAGATGGTGGATGATGAATAGAATTGCATCTTTCTTCTTATGCGTCTCCTAATCTAGAATACTCTTCCTGTTCCTCTCCGACCAGGTACATTCTTCTCATTCTTTGAGATCCAACTTAGGTTCTTTCACCTCCCAGGTTTCTTCACCACGCTCAACTGCATTATTTCTGAAATTCAGATCTCTGACTCACAGCCTGCTCCACCATCTTCAAAACTATCTACCATTGTTCAACTCATCTTCACCATCCCTGAGCCTGACTCCTTTTTCCAACTAGATTGTAAGCTCCCGTAACTCTTTCTCTTTTATCCTTGGTGACAAGCACACCGCAAAAAAACAAATAATAGCTATTGGGTTGGAACCAAGCTGAGTTTCAAGGTATACTTTACTGAATGGCTGGTATAAAACTTACAGGGCACAGTAGAAAGGTAAGAGGTATTAGAAAAACAGTAGATGTACACAGATAAACCATTCTCCTTGTGGTTTTGATTTGCATTTCCTGATAATTAATGATGTTGAGTATCTTTTCATTTGTCTATTAGCTATCAATATATCTTCTTTGGAGAAATGTCTATTCAGGTCTTTTGCCCATATTTTAATCAGAATTTTTATGTTGAGTTGTATGAGTTCTTTTTATATTTTGGCTATTAACCCCTTATCAGATATACTGTTTATAAATATCTTTCCAATTAGTAGGTTGCTTTTTCATTTTATTGATGGTTTCCTTTGCTGTGAAGAAGGTTTTTGGTGTAATATTGTCCCATTTGTTTATTTCTGCTTGTTTCCCTGGCCCAAGGAGTTCATTTTATTTTTATTTTATTTTTTAATCCTCACTCAAGGATATTTTTCCATTGATTTTTAGAGAAAGTGAAAGAGAGAGGGAAAGACAGAGAGAACTATCGATGTGAGAGAAACACATCAATTGGTTGCCTCCTGCTTGAGCCCCGACCAGGGTCCAGGCCAGGGAGGAACCTACAACTGAAGTACCTGACCTCGACTGGAATGGAACCCGGGACCCTTTGGTCTGCAGGCCAATGCTCTATTCACTGAGCAAAACTGGCTAGGGCCCGAGGAATTAATTTTAATTTAAATAAGATTTTTATTGTTGTTTGATTTCCCAGATTGAATCATGAAAACACAGTCCCTGAATAGCAGAAATCAAAAGTCCTATGTGACCCAAAATAACAAAGTAAGTTCTACGTTTGACAGTCTATAAAGCAGAAATGCAGTGGAGGAGAAATATGGCAGAGAAAAAATACAGCTAATTCAGAAGTCCTCAAGGCATTCGATTTTTTTGTGCTTTCAAAGAAATGAATTCAGAGAACTTTAAAAAACTAAGATATTCAAATGGTGAGGTTGGTGGCTGGCAAACCATCATTCTCCCATTTTCGTGCAGACAAATTGACACCCAGAAAGACGATGGTATTTGAAAATAATCAGTTAAATAATGCTGGTTTGGTCACTGGGAGAATTTGTCTTTAAGAATATCTGTCATATGAAAAATTATAAGATCTGCACGTGAAGGAATGTCTAGTTCTATAACAAAGAAATTATTTTTTTTACAGAAGAACTTTCCCAAAATTTATTTAAAAACCAAGCCATCCAGTGCACTTGAATTTCAATTTGATATTTAGATATTTGATTTACCCACAATTTTCAAGGACCCTTCAATTGCATAAGAACATATTGAAATGAAGGCAAAGCCAGGCCAGTTCAGTTTCAACTTGAATTAGAAGTGACCCAAGTGTCTGGAGGGTGCTATTTCTTCCAGATCAGCTTATATTTGACTTTATTTCTTTACAAAATAGAAAAAAAAATTGTTTTGACTTTGTGTGACTTTCCACCACAGATATATATTCTTAGGTGTGATTCAGCTTTATCTCCTATTTTCTTATCTTCCTAAGAAGATGCACTTGCTCAGAACCAATTTACTTGGCTAATTCCTTCCTCTGTCATCTTTGTAATTATTTCCAATAGTACTTGGCCAAACAATTCTTTCTCTATCATGTGGTTTCATCTGGGCTGAAAGTTTGTGTCCGCAAATCTGTTGTCATGGCAACACTGGGGCTGTTACCAGCTCAATGTTATGGTTTTATTGAAAGAAAAGGAAAAGGGAAGTGAGCGAAAGTGAAGGAGAAATGTGGCCATTCCCACATACCTGTTTTTTAAGTAATTTATCTCATCATTATCATCACAGCGAATTCTTTTGCATAATTCTCTCCTTGCAAGGACCTTGAATTCTACTACATGCATTGTCTTATGCACATTTATAATTTAATTAATATGTATTGAGAAGAAACCATGAGGAATGATCAAGCACAGATAACATAATTTATTAATTTGGGCCAGTGTCCCATATATATGAATGTGTCAGACAATGGCATGACTCTCCTGGAGCCTAAATTCTAGTAGATGGGGCAGGCAGTGAACAGACAAATGCATACATGAGATGATTCAGATAATTCTATGTGGCATGAAGAAGAGAAAACGGAGTACTGTAACAGAGTGATGGGGGAAGGTTGGGTAGCTCACTCAGGGAAGCCTGAAGTTTTGATGTTAGTGCAGATGCCTGGATGATGAGAAGGAATAGAGCATGTGAACATTGTGGGAAAAGGCTTTTTCAGGCAGAGGGAACAGCAAGTGCAAGGAAGCTAAAGCATGAAATCAGTCAAAAATTTTTAAACATGAAAAATAGCTAGTCTAGAGGGTGGTGAGCCAGTAGAAAAGTAGAGCAAGACAAAACCTGCTGTAAAATAAGATGTGGAGCCCTAGCAGGCTTGGCTCAGTGGATAGAGCACCAGCTTGTGGACTGAAGGGTCCTGGGTTCGATTCTGGTCAAGGGCACATGCCTGGGTTGTGGGCTTGATCCCCAGTGTGGGGTGTGCAGGAGGTAGCAGGTCAATGATTCTCTCTCATCATTCATGTTTCTATCTCCCTTTACCTCTTCCTGCCTCTCTGATATCAATAAAAATATATTTAAGAAAAAAATACCCCCACAAATGAGGTTGTAATTAAGATTGTTTCATAGCATACGGCACATCCCTCACTGGGCAGAATCCTTTATATTTGGCAGGCATTCACTAAGTGGTTGATTTGGTGCTTGTAAATACACCCTGCAAAATATGATGTTCTCCATGGATGTGACTTATCCTAGGGTTGAAATATGGGAATGGCCTTCTAGGTGAAACAATCTTTACATTTTCATAGAGAAATTCTTGCTTTAAAGGAACTTGAGAGAGAGCATACAGCTAGCATATCCCATAATGCCTTGGCTTTGGGAAATCATTTGACAAATTATTTTTTCTCCTTTTGTGGAAAGGAGAAACATAGGCTAGATGGTAAGTCTGATAGATTTGTATCAGTTCAGATATTTGACTCAGAGAGTTTGATTAATAGGTTATGGTAGCATGGATTCAGCGATATGCCAGAGAACTTTGTTTCTGGCTCTATCCCATTTAATATTTAATTCAGTGCCTTCATGGAAGACATATCAGACATCATTGCCAAATACATTGTATTAGAGGGAATAGCTAAAACTTTAGGTTACTGATGCACAACTCAAAATTATTTTAATAGACTAGCATCATAAGCCAAATCTAATAGGATAGAATTTGAAATAGATAAAGTTAATTAAAAGTAAAATTAGAGGATGGAGTGTCCTAGGCTTACAAGAATATTCTGTGACCAAGGGCTAAGGGTCAGAATGGGCTGAGTCACTCATTAAGTACATATTTTTGCTTAGCAGCTACTAAGTGCCAGTCAACACGCTGGTTGCTATGAGGAATATGAAGGTGCTTGGAACAGGGAATTTAATGGTGAACATCACAGATACAACACAATCCATCCATGTGAAGTCATCATAGAGGGCAGGGCATGCAGATGTCAATCAAAAATGTATTTCATTCATTATGTTGTTTGGCTCATGAGATTGTAGACTTATTACATAATCCTATTGGATATGGGGACTTATGTTTAGTTCTTGGAAAGAATATTCCAAGGTGTTTCCAGAGGAGAGTGCTAAGATAGTAACATTTAAAAATGTTATCACAGAAGAATTGCATGGAATGATTGAAGGTTTCCTCTTGCCATTGCTATTGTAATTGATGGTATCTGATATATTGAAACAAAACCAACCACCTCTTCCCACTTCCCCCCTCCAAAAAAAAAAAATCTCTGAGTCAGCTAATTTTGCATATTTGACCTGGAAAAAGCACTTGGGAAAGGCTCAATTGCTATCTTTAAATATTTAACAAACTTTTATATGGAAAATAAAATTAGACTTTCCTTGTGCAGAAACTTATTTAAAATTAAGACAAATGAGTGGATGTTACAGGAAGTGGAATTTTGCTTCCATGTACAGAAAACCTTTTGCTGAGAGTTGATCTTCCATTGGAATTGATTGTCCTTTTTGGGCCTGAATAACCATTTTTCAGGAGTGATATTGAGTTAAAGATTGAATCATACTGCTTCTACAGTTCCTTCTTATGCTAAGATTTCACAATGCTGTTATGGAATTTAATACAATTCGAGAACAGTTTTGGTTCCTTCAATGCGGCAGCCACATTACTAGGAACGCCAGAAGTTATGCAAGCACTCAAAAAAATGTTCTGCCTTCCCCAAACTCACAGTGTACATGACTGACCAAAAATATTTAAGCAAAAAAGGTATCTAACTCACTTTGATTTACGTTTTGAATGAAACAAGGACTTCAGTTTCAGAAATGAATGAGGAAAATGATAGAATAGAGTTATGTTGAGATATAATATTCTTATAAAAATTGGCAGGTATTTAACTTTACTATGGATGGTGGTAGGTCTTGGGTTAACTACTACAAAATGAGTTTCAGTTAAAGTTAAAAACAAGACTTTAAAATATGTAGTTCCATATGCCATGTGGGGTATAGAGGGCATGGGAAGGGAAAAAAGTTAGACATGGCTTTGTGGACTCTGTCTTTCAGAGATTCCCTGTGCTTGCCACACCCTCACCCCTGTCTGAGCAGTTCCTTACACACAGGTCACCATTCTGAGCACCACACACTCCTGGCAGCCTGGCTTTGGCTAATTGGGATGAGGACAAGTCTATGCGGGGTTGTGCGGTCTAAGTGGGGGTTGGTGAGAGAGCTGTGGCCAACATGGGCTCTCTGTGGGAAAATGACCAGCTGGTCCCAACATGTTTGTTTGTTTGTTCTCTTTGTAAGTGTGACTATAAAACACAAAGGAGCCAGCACCGAAGGATATGGCAGAAGCCTGGCAGGGAACAGATTCCATGGGGGTAGCAGAGGTAATGTTGTGAAGACAACGAGAGAGAGAGAGAGAGAGAGAGAGAGAGAGAGAGAGAGAGAGAGAGAGGACCAGTAGAGTGAGGCAGGAGCAGCTGAGGTGGAGATGGACGTCACATTACGTCCATGAGCCCCATGGCTGCCAAGACAAGAGAACAGCATGCCTAGGTAAGTGTGCACCTAGGTGCTAACTTTTTTGCTAAATGCCAGAACTCTTGTGGGAAATCAGGGAAAGGTCATGGTGGTCTTGGCAGTGGTGGAAGGGGTAAGATTTGATCTGAGCAAGGATAGAATTTGAATCGCCAGGGATGCTGTAGATGAGAAGTGGAAATGCGAAGGCTTGTGTTTAGGGAGGCAAAGACCAGCATTACCGAAAGATTATACTTGGGAAAAAAATGGAAGAAGTGTATTTATGCCAATCAAGGGCGCAAAAGACTAATTTCCCAGAATCCACTGCCCTCGTTTAAAAAAATGTCAAAATGGCCTCTGTGTGGCACTCCCACATTTAACACTCTTCCACAGAAGACTAAGTTCCTACTGGGGAGGGAGCGTCCGCGTGGCATCCCTCCTTCGCACCCTCTCACTTCTCAAGGTCTTGTCCACAGTCCCACTGAACTCCAAGCGTCTGCATCCCCCTCAGTGTGACAGGGTGATAGGCTTGCTCTGACCCCTTCATACTCGCTGCTGACAAAAGTGTAAATTGTGAGGGTGATTTGGGGACTGTGGACAGCTGACCATGGGGCCTGGGTAGAAGGCTTCTAATCATTTTCTATAAATAACTGAACTTTTTTCAGCTGGTAATGATTTTCTGTCTCTCTCGGCAAAGCCTGAACTTGAACCAAGAAGCAAATTGCTCTGGCTCTTTCTGTGGGTCCTCCGACTACAAACAAAGTGGGCTGATAATCAGCACGGGTGGTTAAGGGAGAAGCAGTTTTCTCTCACCACTGATGAGTTTTAAATAAATCTGGTTTCCAGGCTTTAAATTAGGGATGCATCACAGCTTGGGGGGAGGGTAGTGGGGGGGGGTGGAAGCAGAATTCAGCCCCTCTGCTCCCTGTTGAGGGACAGAGGAAGCTGTTTCTGTGTTTTTCTGAAGAGAACATTTAACCGAGGCTCAACATGAGGGGGTGAAATCTCCTTGGCAAATGAAAGGTACATAAAGCAAGACCCGGTCTGTTAAAATCCTGTTACCTGGCTCACAAACTTGCCACTTTCACACACACACACACACACACACACACACACACACACTGCCACGTTTGCCTGTTGATTTACTAATTCATACGTGGAGAGACACTTCTTTGAGGAGATAGTAAATATGATTTCTGTCAGTCAATCACCATTTCCAATGATGAAATAAGCACAGCAGAATTCAGAAGGGTTAAGGGAAGAGGTAGAAAATGAAAGCTGAGTTATGTTCCTGTGAGTTGTCTTGTGCGAAGAGATATGGTGGGGTTACAGAGTATAAACATGTCTGCACAAACCCAATAATAGGAGGAACTCCCGAACTCTCTGCTCCAAGAGCAGACAAGCCCCCAGCACACAGGGTAGGAGATGAAGCGTGAGAGCCTTAGCCACTCCCCAGCATCCATAGGATATCGGCACCCACCACCAGAAGAGCCTAATCTTCCACGTGGCTGTTTCCGCAGAGAATCTGGAGTATTTAAGGCTTAAGGTGACATCACGAGTGATCTGCATTCTTACTGACATCACTCTTAGCTCCAGAATGTGGAATCCTGGGGAGAATTATGGTGGGAGAGGGGACACAGAAGATAAAGCGGCTTTCTGTAATTGCAAACTGCAATGCCTTCGCTGGGGTGTTGGATCAATGGGCACTCATTGAGATTTATTGATAGGCCAAGGCTATCGACTAAGAAGGGCTGGGTGTTTAGTTCTGCTTAGAGATTGGAAGAGGATTTGGCGGCTTCTGTTCCAGCCCTCACTCTTCCTTGTGAACACTGTGTGAGTTTGGTCAGAGAGCCTACCTTTGTGCTTTGAAATTTCAGAGGACAGAATGGCAGTGATGACAGGTACAGGCCTTTAGTCAGAGGCCTGCTACCTGAGTCCCTCTTGTTTTCTGCCACAGGGGGAGTATTCTAACCTGATAGGTGAGCATCGTAGATGCTTTGGTACCCAGTCCAACTCCTCCCTTTAAGACAGGACACTTGCACCCCAACTGTTGAGAGTGTTAATTAATGACAGCTCACAGTGGTGTCCTTCTTAGGAATTGCCCCTGGCTTAGGGGAGATATCTTGCCCAAGGTTATGCCCCTTCCCCGGGCATAGCCTTTATCCAATGACTTTTGGTGCCAGGGTACAAAGGTGTAGGCTTCTTACCTCAATTCAGGACAACTCTGAAGACCCATCTCACCTCTGGAGCTCCCTGTGGAATTGATGGAGGCCTTTGTCGCACCTGCAACACAGTTCTCTTTCTGCCCAATCTGCTTTTTTCACTGTCCGCCACCTCACACCCAAAGGATCATCTGGAAATATCCACCAGTAAACTTCCTTCATGAAAATATGTGCTCAGAGTCTATTTCTGAGAGTGAGTCTAGGATATTGATTCTGACCTAAGATGCATCATTGTTTTTAGGTAGGTTATTTAATTTAATATGAATTTTTGAATGATACTAAAGGAGGGCTTGAGATATGCTTATCATAAGGGGTCATGTGTTAGAAAGGTTTAGCCATGCTCTCATATAATTTCAAGAACCAGCATGAAGCAAAAAGGTGGATTTTGTTTGGACCTGAGAACATTCTAGAACTTTTAAAATCACACCTGTCACCTATGTGTCAGGTTTCTGGGTTGAGTTTGACTGCTTGTTTATTGACTGTTATGTCATCATTAGAAAGCAATTTTTTCCTTAACTGCCCAGGCTAGTAAAGAGCAGCTCCAATAATCCTCTCATCCATACTCTATACATTTGAGAATCCCAGTCCCCCCTCTGTATTCTGCTTCCTCCTCTCGCACCACAGACAAGTTGGGGAACTTTATTTTCTTTGATTCTTCCTTTACTGAAATAGTTGTACACTGAGACAACACTATTTCAAGGGAGACAGTGAAAAGCAAAAGTTAACTTAAAAAAAAATCTAAGGAGAGATGTTGATGAAGCGCATGAAATGTTTCTGTTTTAGAGGAAGCAGAAATGTCTCCGAGGTGTTTAAGGGTAAATGGAGGATTTTTAATAAGGCCATAATGAATATTCAAAGTTCTTCATAAAAGCTGATATATGTTTATTTAATGGTTATAGTAATTGATTAATATTTACCATTAGGGAACCTATTACCCATCAGTTAGGAAAAAAACTACTACACATCTCTGGGCAAGAAGTAAATTACAGATGATACATTTCTTACCATCTATGCGTGAATAGAGTTGAAAGTGAGCCATCTTTGTCAGTACCCATACATCAATTTAATAACTCTTGTCATTCTCTATAGGTCACTTTGCTATTCTCTCTAGTTCCTTTTATTTCATTTAATGCTGCAGAATTTTTGGATGTTTTAGAAGAGATCAACGGTAGTCATTATCATCACACATTTCTGTGCTCCTGTGTATTTAAATCAGAATGGGGGATTATCCAGTATTATTAGGTATCTTCTAATCTACACTAATAAAAAAAGTAACATGCTAATTGACCGTACCTTTGCGACCCCCACCAGCCAATCAGGAGTGAGTATGTAAACTAACCCAACAAATATGGCAGGTTAATTTGCATACGCAGGTGCCAAGTGGCTGGGACGGGGCAGGATGCTTGCGTCGTCGCCATTGATGATGCAGGCATTCTGCACCACCCCAGCTGCTCCGGGCCTTTGGGCAGCGTGGGAAGCCAGGAAGGCGGAAAGGCGGCTCTGGGCTGGAGCAGAAAGGCTGCTCTGGCCAGAGCGAAGGAGGTGCCAGTAGTCAGGAGAAGGAAGGCCCATTTTTGCATGAATCTTTGTGCATCGGGTCTCTAGTCATTATTGAAAAAGCAACTGGAGAGATTGCAGGTACACAGATCAGCACGGGAGTGGGCCAAGATAGAGAACCAGGGAAGTGACAGACTCAGGGGAAAGTTGAAGTCTAGAATAATAGTAAATGGAAAGTGAAGATGACAGGACAAGAAGTTTTTAGTTATCTGAATATGTCAAATGGATGTGGAAGAAGGAAACTTAGTTCCTCAAACTACTGCTCCCCCCCCCCCCAAAAAAAAAAAACACACACACAAAACAACAGAATGACAAAAAACTTCAGCCATTGACTTACTAAATAGTAGTAAGAGAGACAGAAGAAATCATTTCTTGTGTCTTATTTTGGTGTTTGTATATTTAAATAACAGCTATTATGCACATGGCCAACTGCCTCCAGCCATGCAATGTGGGTGGTCTGCATTCCAGGAAAAACAGTGTGGTCAGTGGCCACTAGAGAGCAGCAGAGAGCTACTCTTAGATAGACTGTTCTTAGAGGGGATGTTCTTTAGGAGGGACTTCAACTCACCAAGGTTACCGCCTCTGTCCACTCCACCCTGGGAAAGATTTGGGCCTTTTTTGTTTTTTTCTTTAAGTAAGGTATTCCAATCTAGGAAAGACTCTGTTCCAAGACAGAACTCAGCTGGGTTACTCTTCAGAGTTTTAGCTGTAAAAAAAACCTCTCTGAGCCTCAGTGTTCTCATCAATAAAATGGGGATAATAATAGTAATTAACTGATAGAGTTGTGAGCACTAAGCACCAAGATACTAGCATTCAGTAGTCACTCAACAAATGTTGCCATTACAAAACTAATAGTTATTTTTCTCTGTGACTGGGCTCTTTCAGAGAGCTGGGATGAGGGTTTCTTTAGATACGTCTTTAGAACAAACTTTGTAATCAATCATAGTACTGTTTCCTTCTGAGCACAGAAGCAGGTTCACCATGGGCCTGGACACAGAACTCCCACTGCAGGCAGTCAGTCCCAGAGAGCATTTCACAGATGAAGGGCTGGCTCACTCAGGATGACATAGCCATTTAATATAGAAATGAGGTGAGGAAGGAATTAAAATCTTAAAGAAGTCCCTTCCTAAATGTGATATTCTTTTCGAAAGAAGGAGAGGCTGGTTTGAAATAGTAAAATTAGAATGTATGCCTTCATTAACTTTAAACCCAATGGTCACTTTAACTGGGAAGGAACAAGTGAATTAGACGTGTTAGAGTTACCCTGTTCCCCAAACGTGGGTTTTCAAGGAG
This sequence comes from Plecotus auritus, assembly GCF_963455305.1. Taxonomy (NCBI): domain Eukaryota; kingdom Metazoa; phylum Chordata; class Mammalia; order Chiroptera; family Vespertilionidae; genus Plecotus; species Plecotus auritus. The sequence goes on from NC_137770.1 coordinate 15,816,070, forward strand.
GTTAATATTATTGCAGTAAAGGTGAACTGCAAATTGGCTTTTTATTTGAATGTTCCAGTAAAAAAAGGCTTGCTGAGCCCCTGCTCCGGGCATGGCATTGTGTCGGATCCCCGGGGAGAGTCAGACAGTGTGGAAGAAGGGGCCCAGTAACCAGCACCCCTGCAGCTGTGGCAGATCCAAGATGGATCCAGGATGCTTTCCTGTACCTGTTACTTCTAGTGGACTTTTCTGCCCAGAAAAGTAGCTGGAAGACCTAACTCACCAAAGTCTTCCAAAGAATGAGTCATAGGGTTACAACTGGAGTCATGATGCTAGAGCCATCTTTCTCCTGTTCACACTCTGAGGGTGTCATAAATATCCCCAACTATTGACTTTTCACTACCTGTTTTCTCTTTTTCTCCGGTTAATGATGCATCCAGCTCGGCCTAATGGACACAGTTACTCACTAATCACCAGGATAGACAAATAAACAAAAATGATCTACACTAAAAGCATAATGTGGGGAAAATAAATTGGAGTTTTGGTTGAATTAAGCTAAATATAAGTCAATGGTGGGATGTGGCAGGCAAAAGAAATAATGCAATCTGTGTCTGATAACTAATGCAGTGTCTGGGAGGAGGGAAGTGTTAGACCAGTGGCCCTCAGTAATTTTACAGTCACCGATTTCTCTGAAAATACATAAACTCTGAAGCTCTTCTCAGAAAGAGTCCTGTACATTTAAACATTTGAGTAGACTGTTATGTAGAAACAGTTCTTACCTAACCGCAATATGCTGTTAGAGTCTAATTTCGTATTTAGCACTTCCTATGTACTAAGCACTGCCCATGCCCATGAAAGGTAACCGCTCCCAGTTCTCTCAACTTACCTGAGAGTGGAATGACCCTAAGTTAAGGCTACCATGGCCTTCTCCCAGGAGGGAAGAGGAAATTAGTTCACTTTCTATGACTCACAACCTACATGCTACCCTTTTTACTTTCTGTTTTTTATTAGGAGAATCGAGATTTTTTTTATTATAGTGCATTCTAATTAAATAATAAATATTTATAATGAACTAATAAAACTGTAATAAACTATAATAGTGTATAATAAATACTATCATAAAACTAAAATGCTATAATAAATTATAACATGATGCCATAATATAACTATAATAAAATATTTTTTTCAAAAATTAAGGTATTTATATTCAGTCTTAGAATGATAATCAAAATAGCTATCTAGACTAAATTTTCTGCTGGGAGAGTTCAAGGTCTTTTCATATAGAAATGTGTCCATTTGTGATTTATTTACTTTGACTTTCATCTTGATGAAAGAATGATGTGGTTATGATATTTTTAAGAGGGATAGATATTGATTAGTCTTCCTGAATCCCTGCATACAGAACTATTTTGTGGTGTTGTTGCAAAGAATGAAAATTAACTTGGAGAAAGTCCTTGGATAAAATGTTCCCCCTCCTTTAAAAGTTTTTATTCATCACTCAAGTGTTTAGAGTTCTTTCCAGATCTCCTTTGATACTCTTTAGGTTGAAACATATCTTATTCCTTTTTATATGTTTTATACGAGGCCTAATTCAGTACCTTTCTTAAAGTAATAGTTGTACTAGTTTATAGTGGTAGTAATAGTAATAGCATATGGGCCACTGAACATGGACCAAGCATGTTACTAAGCATTTTTATATAGAACTAGAGGCCCGATGCACGAAATTTGTCCGGAAGGTCGTCCGGAAGGACATCCAGAAGGTCATTCGGCTGTCTGGTCTAATTAGCATATTACACTTTTATTATTATAGATATTTTCTGTTACATTCTCAACAGTTTTAATGAGATCGTTACCATTATTGTCTCATTTTGTATAATGGACAAATTTACCAGGGGCCCCAGGGCTGCTAATGGAGATCCCAGCAACTCAAACCCTGCATGGCCTGACGCCAAGGCTGATGCTCTCAATCAGCACGTGTCCCCTTTAACGTAAAGGCCTTCAACTGGGATGATGGTTGCTCAAGTTCCCCTTTTCCTTTTCATTTTGTTCGAATGCCTTCATGAACCAGCTTTCTAATATTTCCCTTTAGGCATGTGCCTGACAGCCTCCGTTCTCAAGGAGCCTGGTCCAAACAGGGTTTCTGTTCTCAGCGTTGCTGGTGACCAGTGGTCCTTCTTTGCAAGAAGGAGCTAGATTTGAATTCTCTTGATGAAAAAGTTGAAGACCACCCCATCATTTCTTAAAACTTAAAAGGGCATTCAATGCAAACTTCAGGCCTGGAGCCAGACATGGAACTGCGTGGGAGAACTAACTGGGTGCTTTCTGCTGACCATGGCATCAGCTCATGACTGACAACCTGCAGCTTTCCCAGAGCTTGGGAGAGGGCACTTCAGGCCTTACTGGCAGTTTGACTAGTTAAACTTTATCTTACCTGGTTGGAATCTACTTTCTTGAGTTTATTGTTGAGTTCTAGAAGGCAGATTAGGCTGGGCCATCCTCACTTGGCAGAGAAAATAGAGGAAGATGGGATGTGTCCTGCCCTCAGAAGGATGACACCTTGCTGACCACTTTTGTGTGTGTGCTTCAATAAGGGAAAAGGAGATGATGCATTGTTCTCAGTTTTTTTTTAAAGTAATTTTAGAATTCCTAATAAAGAAAGTTTGAGAAATGCATAAATGCCATCATGATTCCATTATCCAGATTTTTTTGTTGTTGTTGTTAAATATATTTTATTGATATTTTACAGTGAGGAAGGGAGAGGGATAGAGAGCTAGAAACATCGATGAGAGAGAAACATCGATCAGCTGCCTCCTGCACACCTCCCACTGGGGATGTGCCCGCAACCAAGGTACATGCCCTTGACCGGAATCGAACCCGGGACCCTTCAGTCCGCAGGCTGACGCTCTATCCACTGAGCCAAACTGGTTTTGGCCCATTATCCAGATTTTTATTCATGTTCCTATTTTGATGAATCCAGTGTTTCACTACTTGCATATTTGTGTATATTAACTTACCTAACATGGAGAGATCATTTAAAATAGTAATACTTGTCAACTAATTTTTCAACCAATTTTATTTTACAGCATGCTTTTTAATGGCTACCTGGTATTCTATTGTATGGGTTTGCTATGATTTTAACAACTAGGAGCCCTTTCTTGGGTCAGTTTAAATCATTCACAGTGACAGAAAGGATTCTGACCAGGAACCTCAGAGACAGCCATATTTCTTAGACCTTGGCTTCTTCCTTTGACCTTCCCATTGTATTGAATTCCAACGTGACCTTCAAGACCGTGTTGTTCTAGCACCTTCAAGGAATTAGGTCTTGCCCAGGATTGTGATATTGTAAAGGTAGACAGGGCAATTCACGTGTGTAAATTGAAGTCTCTAAGTGATCAAAACAATGGAAATATGGGAAGTCCTTTCACCTCATTCTAAAAGAAGAAAAACGGGAGAGGGATGGACAGCGGGTGAGGAAGTGTGAGGGAGGGAGAGGGACAGATTAAGACTTCACTTGTTATGTGGAAATTTCTTTCAGCTCCTCACAAGCTTGGAAATTAAAGCTCTGTTCAGGGCTGCATATAGCAGTGATATTAATAATTGAGGGTAGATAATAATAGAAATAATTGCTCACACTTTTATAGCACTTACTAGAGCTGACATTTAATCTTCACAGTAAGCCTTGGTGGTAGGTTTTATCATTCTATCCCTATTTTATAGTGAGGAAATTGAGGCACTCAGGGAAGAAAAGTGTAGCTCCCTACAATTGGAGTGGAAGGGCATGACCTGGTTCCCCCTTGAGACAGAGAGAGAGAGAGACGAGGAGCCTGCTTCTATGGCACTAACCAAATAGTCCACCATGCCATGTGCTGGAGCTGTTGTGTTCCCAGGACTGGATGCCCTCCTGTATCCTGCCCATATGGCTCGGGATGCCAGCTGCACTGGGCTTGACAGCACCATGGCATTCAGAAATGGGGACCAAAATGCCTGTCATACTCCAGAGTATGTCCTGAGGGAATAATTGCAGAATCATTCAAGGATCCATTTTTAATAATTTACATATAATTCTGTTCCCTTTTGATTCTTTGACGCTCTTTTCTCCCAGAAGTAATTCTCTTAAAGCTTTGTAAAGAAATCATTGTTTAAAGTTCACACTTTGATTTCAGAATGGCCACTCATTCTAAGACCAGATAGATTTTGAAGTGGACTGCCTTGGGCCCTGGAGGCTGCAGAGAATGTAGGTTGCTTTGATAAGGATGTTGTTTCTGTCCTTGAAGGTGATGCTTGTGGAGACTCTCCTGAGTGTATTAAGAGAGATGGAGGGACTGGAGCCATAGTTAGGTCTAGTCTCATCATCCTACATGAGGTCCTAGAGCTACAAAGATACTCAGTCACTAATGCAAGTGAAAAGGCTCCGAGGGAGAGAAGCAATCCTGTCTCCTGTGGGTCAGGCAGGTGGAGCTTCTTTGTAAAACTGGGCAGTGGTTGTGAGAGGGAGAACAAGTGCCAAAACTGATTATAGCATCATTACTTCAAGAACTCGCAACAATGCAGGATACTCATGCAAAGGGTGTTTGTTTAGTTGAATTTTCTAGTTTACATAAATTCAAGCATTAACTATATTTATTTCAACCCATATAAAGACCCCCTTTAAAAGCCAGAACATTATAGGAACCATACATGGGTCTTGATTTTCTCCTTGGAAATTTATAGTAGCTGAAGGCCATCGTTCTGAACTTGATTTTCATTATATAGTGATATGGGTGTAGAGGTTTAGGCTAAATGGCTAATGGTGTACAAATTCCATATAATCCCTGAGAACTTAAATTACAGATAGTTCCTGACACAAATCCGATTGGCTGCCATTGCTTTCTTTAAGGCGCTGTGGTCTGAGAGAACGGAGTAAGCACAGGATGCAGAGACATGCCCAGGTCTCCAGTCCAGTCCCTGCTCTGCCACAGATGACTGGCTGGGGGACTGTGGACAAGCAGCCCCTTGGGCCTCAGGTTCTTCTTCAGTACAAAGCACAGATGCATCAGAAGATTGTGAGGAGCCTTCTCGCAGTAATATTTGATGATTTATGAGTTAAGAGGTGGGAAAAAGGAAGGATGGAAGGAATGGAGGGAGGGAAGAAGGAAACTGATGAGATGGGAGGGAAGCAGAAAAGAGAGGGGAGTTTAGGGATGGAGGAGGGAGGGGAGGAAGGAAGAAAGAATGAAAGGAAGAAAAGAAGGAAGAGAGGGAGGGAGAGGAAGGGATGGAAGGATGAAGGGAAAAAGGGAGGGAAGACGATAGGGAAGATATTAAAAGAAATGAGAACAGGTTCAAATTAGTTGGGCCTCTCGTGTCTGCCCGTAGCAGGGAAAACACTACCCACTACATAACTACTTAAACCTCCCATCCCTCTGCTTCTTAGTGGGCTGAGTCCTCTGATGCTCAGCCAACTGTCTGGTCGTGACTTCGTTTGGCTGAGCAGGGTAGACATCTAAAGCTGCAGAATTAAAAGTGGCTGAGAAAGACTAGATTTATCCCTATTAGGAAGGGCAGTGAACCAAGTCTGGAAAAATACATTTCTGGGGAAGAGATTGTTGAGCAGCTGCTGGGAAGATTTGGGGAAAATCTGTGCACAGAGAGGATATTTAGGGAATTTCCCTATGTGTGTCATGAACATGTAAACCACTCTGCAAGACTTCAGATTAAATTGCTTCTTAATGCTCTTTATACGTTCATCTTGTATCTTCCTTGAGCATCACAGGATACACGTCAACACAGGCCCCATTTTATCCCTGTTATAAGAGGTTTTTCTGGGTGGGAATGGGAGGAAGTAGATCCATTCAAACTCTCATGGAGCATCCAGACAATACTTGGATTGTTCATTTTTAGGAGGAGACTTCAAGAACAATGGGGCTGAAGGAAAATTCAGAATTACAAAGACAGGAGGACATGTCTTACATGATGATCAGGGGATGGCAGACATTAGTTGGTCATGAAAAATTGAAGTTTGTGGCTGCTGTAGTTGTTGCTCTGTTCTTAAAGGAGGCGTTTACTTATGTGGATTGCTCAATTGCTTTGTTCAGTACTGAAAATTCCCTCCTGAGAAGGAGGAGGTCTTCTCAGGAATGACAGCAGGAATGGAGTCAGAGAGGAGCAGAGACTTGGCAGAGGTGGAGCTGGGTGAAGGAGCCCCTTGGTTGAAATGATTCCCCTCAAGATGCTTGATGAAACCCCTGAGCACAGTGGCAGGAGCTCTAGTGCCATTCCTACCCCACGTGGCTGCTTCTGGCCACAATATGTTGGAGACCACTGGGGGCTTGGGGTGGGAGGAGGTAAGAAGAAGGCATCCAGGATTTTTCTGACTGGCTCCTTTGTTTGGGTTTTCTGGTGATTTGAGGGTCCTTTCCAGCTGTGAGGCTGACTAACCCGGTTAAAAGCTAACAGATTGCTGTGAATTCATGACAATTAAAATTAGATAAAATCATTTATAAACATTATTCTAAATAAGGATGCCACAGCTGTTGGTGGCTCTTCTGAAGGTATCAGATTTGCAGTCAGCATAAGGGTTTCTTGCTCTGTACTCAAGTATTCTCATAGCTATCTCATCCCCTGCCACCCCCCCCCCTGGAATTTTCTGTGGGCTTTTTATTTCAGTTTTTTAAAAATCTGGTTCTGGAAAGATTATTTGAGATGGGAGATGTTCTGAGGAATGAAGATCAATCAGCAGGCTTTATGTCCTCTAATACTGAAATTATTGAGGAGAATATAAAAATCTCCCTTGCACATTTTCTCAGGTCAGGAATGACCAGTGATAGAGCCATTTAGTGATATGGGTCTTTCTGCCAAAATATTCATGCCACTGAAATCAATGATAAGCACACCACTTTATGATTCTGTATGTGTTGAAGAAGAAGGTAGTTGCTTTCAATGCTATCAAATATTTCCATTCTGTCTTTGGGTTGTAACTTAAAGTATAATACTTCCCAAAGGCAAGACCATGCCTCTAAAACAGAAATAAAACACAGAACTACAATCACTACACATGGGTGAAAATATAAAGAAAAATGTCTATTAGTAACCATACACTGCATTTAAACAAATTTTAGCAAGCTTGAAATAGCATTTTTAACTCACCTAGAGGCATAGGAAAGATACGAATGAATTTGTTTTATATTTTCTGAATAATTTATCCTTTCTACTTTGCTGTTGGTGGCAAGGTAACTCTACACCCACATAAAATCTCACAGGATAGATGGTATATGAAATTTCATATCTTCTTCCCTGGAGTTTGGAACTTCTGATGTTCAGTTAGTTCCCTTACATATTATAACCTGTGCTTTGTAACTAAATTGAATATGCTCCCTTCAGAGAGTGTATGAGATTGAATTTTGCAATTTAATATAGTGGGTAAGAGAGAATCCCTGTTCATCTTTAGTAAACACTTAAGAGATATGTGGAAAGGCAAGTCCTACTTTATATCTACAGGTGCCCTCCACTGCTTTGGCAAAGCCAGGACAGAGCCTCTTGACTATTTGGGCTGGTGAATCCTGAGAGAGAAGAGAGCTTTCTGGGATGGGGAAGCTTTGGGGATCTGCTTCAAGTCAGTTCCTGCAAGCTGGGCCCACCAGGAGCCATGCTGACCCAGGACAGTGAAGACAGTGAGGCCCGGAAGAGTCAGAATAAAGACCTGGAGAAGCTGCAGGATTTACGGCTGCTAAGTGGGCCCAAAGAAGGTGCTTGAGGAAGCAAAGTGACATTTCATTTTTTAAAATTATATATATACTAGAGGCCCATTGCATGAATATTCGTGCAATAGGCCATCCTTCCCCTGGCTGCTGGCACAGGTTTTCCTCCAGCACCCTGGGACTCTGGCCACAGCGGAGAAGCCAAGCCTCTTCAGTCTTCAGTTGTCTTCAGTCTTCAGTCATCTTCAGTCTTCAGTCTTCCCTCTAGCCGGAGCCTTCATTCTTCGCTCTGCACCAGCATATGCAAATTAACCCTCCATCTTTGTTGGGTTAATTTGCATACTCAATCTTGATCGGCTGGTGGGTGTCGTGGAGGTACGGTCAATTTGCATATTTCTTTTATTAGTGTAGATATATATCCTATCTAATAAAGAGGGAATATGCTAATTGATCGTCATACCCTCACAAAAGATGGTGGTGCCCACAGCCAATAAGGAGGGAATATGCTAATTGACTGCCACACCCTCAAAGATGGCAGCACCCACAGCCACAAGATGGTGGTGCCCAGTTCCCTCAGCCCCACTGGGGCGCCTGCCTCTGGAGTCCCCAAGTCCCCTCAGTCCCCCAGCCACCAGGGCTGACCCGAGGCACAGGCAAGCCTCGGATGGCAGCTGCCCAGCCACCCAGGGCCAGCCCGAGGCTCAGGTAACCAGGGCCCCTGAGGGCTCCCAGACTGTGAGAGGGGGCAGGCCGGGCTGAGGGACCCCCTCTTCAGTGCATTAATTTTCATGCACCAGGCCTCTAGTATCCTATCTAATAAAAGAGTAATATGCAAATTAACCATCACTCTCCTACACCCACAAGCCATGCCCACCAGCCAATCAGGAGAGAATATGCAAATAAACCCAACCAAGATGGCTACGGCCACAGAGAGCAGGAGGGAGGCTTGGGTTTCCCCGGCAATTGAGGAAGCCAAGCTTTCCATACACCCTGCCCGGCCCAGGCCTCTGCTTAAGGCTACAAAGTTTCAATTATAGAAGATACATAAATTTCCCCAAAAATGGCTGCAGCCACGGAGCAAGCAGAAGGCTTGGCTCCCCTCCAGGCTACAAAGTTTCAATTATAAAGGATAAATAAACCCCAGATACCAGGGCCTCCACTTGGGTTGCCAGGGGGCGTGGCCGGCCTGCAAACCACCACAGGCCCCTTGTCCAGGCCGCCCCACACCCCAAGGGAACCCCCACACCAATCCGGGACACCCTTCAGGGCAAACCAGCTGGCCCCCACCCATGCACCAGGCCTCTATCCTATCTAATAAAAGAGTAATATGCAGATTGACCATCACTCCAACACACAAGATGGCTGCCCCCATGTGGTCAAAGATCCTGCCCACATGTGGACACAAGATGGCCACCACAAGATGGCCAGAAAGGGAGGGCAGTTGGGGGCAATCAAGCCTGCAGGGGAGGGCAGTTTGGGGTGACCAAGCCGGCAGAGGAGGGCAGTTGGGGCTGACCAGGCCTGCAGGGAAAGGCAGTTGGGAGGGACCCAAGCCTGCAGGAGAGGGCAGTTGGTGGGGACCAGACCTGCAGGGGAGGGCAGTTAGGGGCAAACAGGCTGGCAGGGGAGCAGTTAGCCATCAATCAGGCTGGCAGGGGACTGGTTAGGGGGTGATCAGGCTGGCAGGCAGAAGCAGTTAGGGGCAATGAGGAAGGCAGGCAGGCGAGCAATTGGGAGCCAGCAGTCCTGGATTGTGATAGGGATGTCCGACTGCCCGTTTAGGCCCGATCCAAATGGGATCGGGCCTAAACGGGCAGTCAGATATCCCTCGAGGGGTCCCAGATTGGAGAGGGTGCAGGCTGGGCTGAGGGACACCCACCCCCGTGCACGAATTTTGTGCACCGGGCCTCTAGTATATATATAATGTTTATAAGAGTGATACTTGTTTACTGAATAAAACTTGGAAACTGCAGAAAACTCTTAAGAAGAAAAAAGAAATTGTCTGTGATCGCCATCCTTTCCCCCATCCAAATTAACCATTTTGAATGTTTTACTCAGCATCCTTTATTAAAATTCATTTTCCCAAGCATATATTCCTCATTGAAATAATATTTTGTATCCTACATAATAAAAGGCCAGCGGCCATAAGCATAATGACTGGAATGACCGCTTGACCAGTCGCCATGAGGTGCATTGACCACCTCTTGATCCCTTCCCCTCTCCCCTGGCTCGCAGGCTCTGATAACAGCATAGAGAATGGCGAACTAAGGTGAACTGGGGGTGAGGGGGTGGCGGCGGATGTCTGTAGGGCAGGACTGGTGAGCCGGCGAAATGGCCAACCTCTTGGTCCCTTCCCCTGGCCAGCAGGCTCTGGGGAAGTGGAGCCTTGCTGCGATCGGAGAACCACTGCAAACTGGAGGGGTGGTGGGGGTGGTGGTGGTGGATCGGGACTGGGGACTGGTGAGCAGGCAGTAGGTAGCCCTGATCACAGGTTAGGCCTAGGGACCCTACCCATGCACGATTTTGTGTGCTGGGCCTCTAGTGTATATATAACTGTATCCCATTCTCTTTTCTCTCTCAATGCTATTCACTTATTCAACATTCCAGAAGCATTTGCTCAATGACTGCTGGAAGTCCTCAGCTGTAGGGTTTGCTAATCAGCAGTACAGTGTTCATGCCTCAGGCTACCTCCACCTGTGGGAGAATAAAACAAAGCCCAGATAGTGGTGAGCCAGGTAGTTTGTGGATGACATTGTGTAGAGAACCAAAGGAGTGTATGGTGGAGACTTTTCTGGAAGCTCAGGCACCTGTGGTCAGTAAGCATTCCCCCAGTACTGGTCGTGGGCTTTAGGATAGCCTTTCTGCAATAGAAACTGTGCTCAGTAATGCACCTCTCCAGAGTGGGAAAGAACATTCTAGACAGAGAAAACAGCATATGTGAAGGTTCGGGGAATTAGGCAACATTGGGTTCTAAAACAACTCCCCTGTGCTGTGGGGCATGAGGCAGGTCTCAGGGCTTCAAGGAAGCATGCTGGGATCTTAAGCTCTGAATATGCTCAAACTGGCCCTCTATGCAGTCTGTGCTCGGTTCTGGCAGAAGATTAGTAGGGTAAGAGAGAAGTGTGCTAATTAGTAGTACGTGCGTCCTCTTGTGGAGCTTATATAGAGGTGGCCAGTCAGGAGTAGACATTGAAAATAGAAACAGTGAGACAAGACCACCCTCATCTTCCCACCACCCCTTCTATCAATATACTCACATAAATAGATACCCAGATGACTTCTCCTGTCACAGTGGGCTTGTCACTCTCCTATCTGACACAAATCCTATTGATTTTGCTCAGGATTCATCCCTTCTCACCTTCTCACGGGCTTTGCTTTATCTCCTTTCCTGCTATCTCCTGAGTCACCTCTTTCTCCTTTTGTATAGGATCAATCTCATCAGCATGCAAACAAGTTCTAGAATCACCATCTTAAAACAGTATTTATTGTCCCCATATTGCCCTCCAGGAACCAACTGACTTATTTCTCTACCCTCTTTTATGGTGTGGTGTCTTCAAAGGGTCCCGTACTTGATATTTTCCCTTTCTTTTGATGTCTCTCTCCTCTTCACCCCGGTAAGGCTTTGTCACATTGACTTCTCTGCCACCATGACTTCCATGGAGCCAAATCCATGGTCATGTCTCTGTCCTCTTCCTAGTGACACGGTTTACCACTTTTCCTATCAGGAAACACTTTACCTGGACCACTTCCAAAGCAGGATCTCACCTGGTGCTCTTCCTACCTCTCGGCCTGTCCTTTCATGTTGAGGTGCACAGGGATCAGCCCTGCCACATTGTTTTTTTCCCTAGCCTGCTCTTTTCTCTCTCTTTCCCATTTGATAAATGGATCCTTCATCCCCTCAGTTTCTCCACCATGTCCTATTTCTTTCATCATCCACATCCAAACTATCAGTGAGTTGCCTCTCACTCAAAAATATATCAACATATACCCTCAAATATGTTCACCTCTGTCTAGCTTCAATTCTATCTTGAATCCAAGCAGCAGACTTTCATGCATTGTTTGAAGCTAATGCTTACTGAGTATTTAGTATGTACCTTTTTTTTTCACAACAAGCTAACTTAGTGAGGAGAAACCTATTGTCTGAACATATTAATATGGTTGAACTGTGTTTCCAGCACATCTTTTATGTTCACCTGATGTCCTAGTAGCACAGACATTTCAAATGTTTAATAAGGCATACATATGAGCTGCTCACACGGTCAAGCTTGGGTGATGGTAAATCAGTTGCTATCATTTATAAGATGCCTAGTGATTTGCTAGGCACTGAGCTAACTTCTTCCCATGAATGAGCTCATTTATTCCTCATCTCAGTCTCATAAATTGTATTATTGTCCCCATCTAACAGATGAGAACACTGAGAGTTAGAGAAGCTAGGTAGTTTTCAAAGTGGCACACCTAGTAAGTCAAGATATTTGAATCTTAAAGTCTGAACATAGAGTCTACATTCTTATTTTTCATAAAGATATATTCAGTCTGATCCATTTATATACATATTTTTAAACTCTTCACAAGACTTATGTGAGTAGGTGCATGTGATAGACATATACAAGTGTAGAGAACAAGGTCTAAGGTGATGCATATTTAAATGAATAGTGATTGCCTCTAGAAAGGGTTATGGGGGAGGCCAAGATTAAGGATGGCTCTTAAAGGGCTTTAGACTTATTTGTAAGGTTTAAGCACTTTGTTTGGCATACACATTTTATTATAAAACTAGAGGCCCAGTGCATGAAAATTCATGCACTAGAGGGGGGTCCCTCAGCCCGGCCTGCCCCTCTCACAGTCCAGGAGCCCTCAGGGGCAGGAGGTGACCTGGCGATCAGGGGAAGGTGATGCCCCATCACACCTCTGCTGCTGCCACTGCCAGCAGCACAAGCCTCAGCCGGCCCTGGTTACATGAACCTTGGGTGTCCCTGGGCATCTGGGCAGCTGCCATCCGAGGCTTGCCTGTGCCTTGGGCCAGCCCTGGGCAGCTGGGGGGCTGAGGGAACTGGGGGTGTCCTTGCCATGTGCCTGCCACCCTGGCGGGGCTGAGGGGACTGGGTGCCACGATCTTGTGGCAGTGGGCGCCACCATCTTTGAGGGTGTGACAGTTAATTAGCATATTCCCTCCTTATTGGCTGTGGGTGCTGCCATCTCTGAGGGCAGGGCAGTCAATGAGCATATTCCCTCCTTACTGGTTGTGTTTGCCACCATCTTTGCAACAGCATGAGGGTCAATTAGCATATGCCCTCTTTATTAGATAGGATTTTAAAAATTTAAAAATTATTATTTTTTGTTATTTAGTTATTTGACTTTATTGTTGACACTATTACAGATGTCCCCATTTCCCCAACCCCCTTTGCCCACCTCCATAGGAGCAACCGTTCTTTTACCGTTTTTGAATGACCACTTGACATCTTGCTGTTTCTGGCACTTATTCTCTGGAACATTGCTACTTCTTCTCATTCACTCCCCAAATCTGGTAAGCTGTAAGGACACTGGAAGATTAAATTCATTAGAAATTTTATAGAGAAGTGTTTCTTCACATTTCTGTGCACCCATTTTTGTTTATGATATTTAATATTTGATGGGCAAGCTTCAGCTGATGAAATAGTTGCTCTTCTCTCCCCAGAGGTGGAACTTTCTGATTCCATTTGGTGAACTGTGAGACAATTAGAGCACTAGTGAGCCACAGTGCTCACAACAGGGGGCAGAGTTCTTAGGAGTATATTCAGGAACATTTTACAACTTGAATAGAAACTTCAATAAGTGGTTTTCAGGAGTCACAGGTGCATTGAAACCACTTTTATACACGTGTTGACCTTGGAGATTCAAGACTCTATAAAGGAAGAAGGCATGATATAATTTAAGTTCCATTTTCCAGATGAGAAAACTGAGATTGAGGAAGGTGACTTGTCTTGCTGATTGTGACAGCCCCACAGAAGCTGAGATTAAAAGCCAGGTTTTCTAAATGTAAATGCTCTGTCATGTTCATTATACTGTGTTGCCTCCCAAATGCTCTTTTACATTTACAGATGCTATAAATTGCATTTTATAGATTTTATAATTTTCAGTAAGACCGAATAGTAACTAGGACACCCAATTAAAAGGAAAAAAAGCTGGGCTCCAGGGGATAAACTGAGTGTTTGCTGACACTTCCAGTTAAAGGAATCTTTATTACCATTTGATTTCTGGTGTTTATATTTGATGTGAAAGTTGAATAAAGACAAACACCACCTTGGGGAAACATTAAAATGCTACAAGTGACTTTTGCTTTATTTAACTAACTGTCACTATTCTTGGGATGCTATAAAAGTGCTCTTTTGCCTTTTAGGAAAGCATGAATGTTTTGTTTCATGAGATATGACAGGTGGGGCTCTGATAAACATCTTAGGATTATCTTAGATATTAAAAATTTTGGATCATACAATATTAAAATTGGAAGAAACCTCCAGGAATAAACTTTTTTTTTTTTTTACTTTCTTATCTCATACCTCATTTGCCTTCCTTGACTAGATAGATATCAAACTGTCCTTGAATGTGTAACATATTCCCTCAAAAGGTAGCTCTTACATTTGGTGAAAAGGCTAATTGTTCCTCTTTTTTATGATTGATCTATGATCTTCAACCTTATAACTTTTACCTTCTTGTCCCAGTTTCTGTCCTCAGAGTCACAGATATGAGAGGATATTTTTGTAAACTACAAAGCATTGCTCATATGTGTGCTCTTCTAATAACACAAAATCTACTTAATCTTTCTTCCACTTCAACAAGCATTACATCTGTGTTTCTATTGTCAGCATTTCAGTAAGGAGGATTCATAGTAAGCTACTGGTATATAATTCAATGTTTTTCATTTTGTTTAGCCTAGCTCATCTTGTCACAAACAAAGTTTATAAGAGATTCTTAGGCAAACAAACAAACAGACAAACAGACACACCAAAAAACAAGCAATCTGATTATTGGAGACATTAAGGTGTGCCTTGGAGAAGGGCTTTCCTCTGACCATTGTTACCATCCAAAGCCTCCATATTGCAAGCGATCATACACTTTTGGTTTAAATGGAGTGTGCTTGCTGTGAAAAAGTAGTTTCAAGGTATCCCGAATGAGCACACAGTCTTTCTGAGAACAACGTGTTTGCAAACCCTGCTTCTGGAGAAGTCTCCTCCATCAGGCCACAGCCCCTTAAGCCCATGTTTATAAAAATTCTGAATCAATCTTACTCCAAATATTTATAGCTATCCATTCCACTTTTATTCATTTTCTATTTCAACACATTACCACAAGCTTAGTAGCTTAAAATGAGACAAATTTATTATCTTATGGCTCTAGCGATCAGAGTCCACCATGAATCTCACTGGGCTAAAATCCCTTCCTTAGTAGGGCTGTCTTCGTTGCTGAAGGTTTGAGGAAAGAATTCATTTCCTTGCCTTTTAGAGCATCCGGAGGCCACCATACTCCTTGGCTCATAGCAGTATTTCTCCATCTTCAAAGCCATCAACGTGACATCTTTCTGATCCTGTTGCTATGATCACATCCCTTTCTCTCTCGTTTTTTTTTTTTTTTCCTTCCTCTTCCCATTTGATTAGCTGTTATTACCTTGAATCAACTTGGATAAGCTAATATGGTCCCACTACTTTAAACTCAGTTGATTAGCAAATGTGTTCTATTTGCAACCTTAATTCTTTACCATGTCACTTAATACATTCACAGGTTCTGGGGATTAGAACATAGACATTTTGGGGGCAGCCTATTGTGTCTATCATGAAAACTTTTCCAAAATCTTCCCTTTTCCTACCTTTCCATCCCTGTTTTCTTTCCTCCCATAGCACAATATTGAATGCACATCTTTCTGGCTGCTTTTCTCTGGGCTTTTTTATTTTATTAATAATACATTGGGAACAGCTATAAATCAGATGTTGTATTAGGTGCTAGAGAATGCATACCTAGTAACATATGATTATGCCACAGAATTACAAGGACGGTGACAGAGATGTGCATGAGGTTCTATAGTGGACTATGTTTGCCAGGAAGGTGACTCTTAAAAGGAAATTATCACTCAGGAGGTTTAGAGAAGGCTTTTGAGGGCTTCCTATGGGCAGGAAGGGAAGGAAGCAGGAATGGGCAGAGAGAGAAGTTGATTTGGGATTGACTCTGCACTGGGAACCGTAGGTGACCTGATGACATGGTCTGGTGATGGAATGATCCTTCACAACTGTTCCAACTTGAGGCAAAGGTGCAAGACTTGTGTAGAAGATCAGTCATATGATGGTTTCCCTGGGGAGCATGCGTGACCTTGAATGAGGCCACTCTCTTTCGTTGAGGCAATACTGGAAGGGGGCCAACAGTCTGGCAGCACCCCAAGCAGTGGGTGTCATCTCTTCTTCATATCTGAAGGGGGATTGAGAATGGGTCACAGCTTTCATCTCAGTGCTATGGATTTTTAGCAAAACCATTTTCCTGGTCTGGCAGCTGAATAAATGCCAAGGAAGTGGCCTGGAACTCTCAGCTGAGCCTTGGTGTTGTTAGGAGCTGATCTGGCAGTCACAGCTTGGCCATAGTTTTCTCTTATTGAACCTAAGCTCACAGAACACCAACATCAGTCAAGGTTACTATGACTGTGATAGATCAAGGCAAAACAAGGCCACTCTACACTCAATGTCTATAGTCAGACAAAAAGTAAGAGCATGGTTCAAGCTGGAAAAATGAGCAAACATCCTCTTATCTTGGCTAACATGAGTGACTGCTGCCTTTTTTTTGCCACACCACACACACACACACACACACACACACACACACACACACACACACACACAGTTTTGGCTTTGCTTTCTTCCTCTTGCTTTTTAGAATGATTGAGATACTGAATAATAGAATTAACTATCATTATTTTCTGACAACATCCAATCCATAACAAAGCTCCACTTCCTTGACTCTTCCCCCAAAACCTAACATAAGCCCAAATCCAATGATAAATAATTCCTAACACCCTTAACTCTGACACTCCATGATCCCTGGTATGGGGTCTCTGTTATAGCAATAAGTTGCAAACTCAGTTTATTAATGGTGACCTTTGGCTAGAGGGCATTACTTACTCTAAACTCTTTGAGGCAGATTGTGCCTGACACATAGTCCTGTCCTGTCCTACATTAAATATCCACACTAATAAAAGAGAAGATGCAAATTGACTGTACCTTTGCGACACCCACCAGCCAAGCAGGAGCGAGTATGCAAATTAACCCAACAAAGATGGTGGGTTAATTTGCATACACAGATGCCAAGCAGCCGGGGGCGGGGCGGGACGCTTGCATCATCACCATGGTGATGACACAGGTGTTTCGCACCACCCTAGCTGCTCTGGGGTTCTGGGCAACGTGGGAAGGCAGAAAGGCAGCTCTGGCCCGAGTGAAGGTGGTGCTGGCAGCCAGGGGAAGGAAGGCCCTTTCTTGCATGAATCTTTGTTCATTGGGCCTCTAGTTTGCTAATAAAAGATCATATTTGGAATTGAATTTCCAGTGCTTTGAATATTCAGTAATGAATAGCTTATTGAATATTCAGATGTTCAATATGTTTGTAGAATTTGTTCACTGGTTGCTGAATGAGAAAATAAGCCTGTCTTAAAAGGGGTAAAGGCATTTTATAAAAAGAGTATAATAGAAGACATGGGGGGATAGGGTAAGGAGAGGATAATCAAAATAGTTCAGTATAATCTGGGTATAGGGTGCCAGGTGATGGGGAGAACAGTTTCATGTGCGATGATAAAAGTTATTTTTTTCCCCTGAAGAAATGCCCATTTTTCTAAAACCAAAGAAGAGTCATTTTAGCGTTTTAGATTGTATTGCTTCCTCTTCGGTGGTGGCTAGAGCTTTCAAGGTAAGGTGTGATTGGCTAAGAGAATGCCATGATTGCTAATTTGCATCATTACATGTCCTTGGGATCAGTGGATTCTCTTAGGGAACCAGTGCTGACTGAAGTTGAGGATGGTGCATTTTCTGGCATGATCTATGCCAGTGGTCAGCACACTGTGGCTTGCGAGCCACATGCGGCTCTTTGGCCCCTTGAGTGTGGCTCTTCCACAAAATACCACGTGAGGGCACGCACGTACAGTGCAATTGAAACTTCATGGCCCATGCACAGAAGTCGGTTTTCGGCTCTCAAAAGAAATTTCAATCGTTGTACTGTTGATATTTGGCTCTGTTGACTAATGAGTTTGCCGACCACTGCTCTAGGCAATTTAGGTAACTTGTACTGTCCCCGGTTTGCTTCATTGGGATGTCAAACTTCAGAAGACTGGGGGCCTCTACTTCTCTGGCCCTGCTCTGAATTTAGTGGATTATCACTGACTCTGTTTTCCCTTTTATGCCTCCTGGAGTTTTCCTTTCAAAGACTAAAGTGAGAAGAGCATCTGGAAAACCACAAGGGGGCACAGAGTGCTTTGGTGCTTCATGGGGACATTTCTGAGTTATGCAGATACAGCAGCAGAGAATCCCCACTGCACTTGGCTGTGTTTGAAATGAGGTGCCACCATTTTCAGGTTCCTGAAGCTTCCTGTACAATTTAAAAAAATATATATTTTATTGATATTTTACAGAGAGGAAGGGAGAGGGACAGAGAGTTAGAAACATCGATGAGAGAGCAACATCGATCAGCTGCCTCCTGCACACCTCCGACTGGGGATGTGCCAGCAACCAAGGTACATGCCCTTGCCCGGAATCGAACCTGGGACCTTTCAGTCCGCAGGCCGATGTTCTATCCACTGAGCCAAACCGGTTAGGGCTTCCTGTACAGTTTTGAGGTAATACTGTCCATGGTGATCCTGTTTGAAATCACAGGCTAACCAACTTGTCAGCTCCTTGTGCTCCAACTTCCTCCTGATCATCACCACCTTCAGGATATGGGTTCATTAGGCAGAGACCCAGATGAAAACAGGGAGTGGCCCAAGTGACCCCAGGTCTTCCCAGACTCCCTTGTCTGTTGTCTTGTTCCTTCTCCCCAGGTTCCAGAATTTCAGCCTTTACATGACTTTTGCTTGACCAATGTTAGCTCTGAAAAATTCTCTCTCAAGATCATTGGTAAGGTAGAATGGATAATTCCCCAGGAAGCAGGATATAAATATCTGTAGAATTTAGGCATTCTAAGCATGACTTATACATGCCTGGGGCATTTAAGAGAGCCAGCGTTTACCCTGCCCTTGAAATGACCACACAGGTTCTGCCATGAGGAGCAGGAACCCTCACTCGAGGCATCATAATCTTTTTGACCAGATTCCTTTACAAAAAACCAAAACCAAAAACAAAACCAACATACTTAAGCCATGCTTATGGAGAAGAGACTAGCAGGAACATTCTTTCCGATTCTCACAAGCCAGAACTCAATAAGAACTGCACGCTGAAAAGTCTAGTATCTATTCCTTACAAATTGGCTCTGCTGTTTTAACCTGCTTCCTGGGGTCATTTTCATTATATCTGAAAATGAGTTAAGAGAGGCAGATGAATTAAATTTCCTTTTATAAGTAATTACAATGCAAATTTAAAACTGTTACACTTTGTTTCCTAGAAGTGACTGGGGCGGAGATTTTCTCTTTTTACTTTTACATTTTTCCCTACTCATTTAGAAAAAGATGTAATGATTAAAGTAGAAATGGAAAAGCAATAATAGGAAATTATGTGTAAAAGGCAACTTAATTTCCTTGTTGCTTTGAACATTTATAGTGCACTGTGTGTTTATTCTTGTCAAAGTAGCTTAATTATGGAAAACACTTCAATGCCTCGTTTAACTTTTTCTTTCTTAAAGATAAACTAATTTCAAAAGTTGTGCCTGTTTAATTTATGCACCTTAATTCAGGTGCTTATTTGGTGGGGGTGCTGCAGAAGGAAACTCGAAACTCCTTAACTATTCTATTGGTGTAAAAAAAAAGCGAAAAGCAATGCTTATGTCTGAACATGATTCTGATTAAAAAAAAAAAAAAAAAAGACTTTCTGTGTCCAAACCCATTTAATTAGTGGACACACGGTATGTCATTTCATCATTTAAGAAACCTTCTTTGACCATTGCATTGTTGCCCACAGAGCTAAACCAGGTAGAGCGCAGTTCCAGAATGAAGCAGACCCCCACAGGTGGCCCTAAAATGGAGAGGGAGGTGGGCTTACAGTTTCATTTTCTGGAGATCTTTGCCTCTCAAATTGTAGTCTGTGGACCAGCCGCATCAGCACCTCCTGGGAACTTGTTAGTGCAGAATCTCGGGTCCTACTTCAGACCTGCTGAGTTGGAGTATGCATTTTATCAAAACTCCATGAATATTCATACACAAGATTAATATTTGAGAAGCATAGATATAGAACATTCTAGGGCTGTAACTATTCTTCTGTTTTCTTTTTTTGCCCTACTCTATCAAATAGCATTATATTATTCAGAGTAGGCATCTTCACAAAATATAAGCTCAAATCTCAGGGCCTTAACAAAATAAGCTTATTTTTCACCTTTTAGTTCATTGGAGATTGGGGTGGGGGGAGGGGCAGACTTCTCCATGTAGTCATTTGGGGGCCAGTCTAGTGGACCTCATAGTTCTTCACTGGACCATTGGTTCTGAGCTTTCAATGAAGGAAGGGCTAGACATGGAGTAATGTACAGGACTTTTATGGACCAGCCATGGAGGAGAGCTCATCATTTCTACCGACATCTCATTGGTCAGAACTTAGTCACATGGCCACATCCAGCTGCATGAGAGGCTGAGAAATGTCTTTTTGCATAGAGGGAAGAGGAAATGCTTCTGGAAAACTTTCAGTCAGTCTCTCCCAGGATCCAACCAAAGATTTATCTCTTTTTGAACTGCTTTAGGCTAGTGGATGTATTCTTTCAATTCCTACAGCGTTTATTTATTTACAGTCTATTTACATATTCCATAAATATCTTTATACAATATCTATTCAGAAAGGTATGTTTTATTTTCCATTAGAATTTATAAGCATGTGTGAGTCAATGGTCACACCATTTAATTTTTTAAAATCTCCGCAGATTCAAAATTACTCTTATGCATGCAATGAGCATATTATTAAAAGTTATATATCAAGTTAGTGAATATAGTGTTTCTTGTATCCATATGCAGTAGAATAGCTTGTGATTTCCTTCAATATCTGGGCTTTGTGATTAATTCTAAGTTTGTCTCTGGCTGGGTAGTTCTGTTAGTTAGAGCGTTGTCCTGATATGCCAAGGTTGCAGATTCGATCCAGGTCAGGGCACATATAAGAACCGACCAATGAATGCATAAATAAGTGGAACAACACATCTCTCTCTCTCTCTCTCTCTCTCTCTCTCTCTCTGTCAAATCAATAAAGAAAAATCTACCCAGATTATTTGAAAGCCATCATGTTAATTTTGTTTATGAACCTTACAGAAGAAAAGTAACCCACATATCTTGGCGTTCCATGGTGCTTCTCCGGCACCTGGCATTGTTCCTCAGGCACAGTGTCCGTGTGTCTACCAGCCCCTCCAGATAGAGTCTTTGAGAGTAAGCCTGATGTCTCCTCCACCTTTGATTTCTTATTGCTGAGTACAGTATCTTGTACAGAATGGAAACTCAATAAATGCTTGTTTAATGTTGCTGAATGTCTCTGGATCATTTAGTGAGATGATGTATTTTCTGAGTTCCTTGATTTCCCAGAGAGATATATCTCAAGAGCTGACCAAAATCTTCTTCCAACGATCTGGCTTGTAGCATGCAATAAAAAGCACACAATTCAGATGCGCTCTGAGAAAGCCCGGGGCACGTGCCAAAACGATCTGTCTGTGCTACGAAGAGCCTTATTTCTTTAGCTGGGAACCAGAAGCCACAGGATGCTCTCCAGATGTAACTGCTATGTTTTGTATTTGGAGTATTTTTAATGCTTAATGACAAATAGCACTTTAATTGGAACCCTACAAGGCAAGAGACTTACATTAAGTGAACAAGTACAGCAGACACAAAGGAGAGATGGAGGACAGAGGCTGCCTTCATTATGGGTGTGCAGTTGAGCAGCAATGATGCACTGAGTGAATCTTAAATAGTCTAGCAGAGTGCAACCCCTCAGCTCATCTGTGAAGTCAGTGAATATGGTAATCGGTGTGTGACAGAAGCCTGCCCAGCTGCTCCTCAGCAGTGCAGTCTGACCTGGGGATTTGTTTTTGTTTTAAGGGTCACTGGCCTCTCCATCAGGCATGAAAGAGAAAAGTCTGACCCTGGTTTGCAACCAACAACTCCTTACATGCTGATTTCTGCTGCATTAGTGTCTTGATATATGTGTAAGGAATATATTGTGGGGTTTAATTTGGAAGAATAAACTTGATTATAATCTGTTCCTCTCTGCCGTCTCACCCTTTCTCTCCCATCTCTCCAAATACCGTATATTCATGATATACCTAAGGTGCAGATTTCATCATCTCTGTAAAAGATTTAAGGAGGTCAGATCACATGTGTCTTGCTTTGTGATTGTACCAAGAGAGGTTAGGATAGGACTGTAAAAGAAGAAGAAAGATCATGGGCTTGGAGGCAACCAGAGCTGGATTCGAATCCTGGCCCAGCCATTTCCCAACAAATTCCTGATGTAATCTTTGATCCCCAGTCTCTCGTCTATCATCTAGAGGTAAAACTACTAACGTCACAGAATTCTTGAGAGTATAAAATGTATATATGATGTACAATGAGGATAAAGTACTGTTTGTAAAGGGTCTGGCTCAAAAAAGGGTGTTCAATAGATATCTTGTTATTTACTATTATCACTATAGTTTATTTTTGTCATGGACTTCATGAACTCGATGTCACCTGTATTTTGTGCCCCTCGCTCAGCCACATTGGCCTGAGGCCTCCTCAAGCTCAAATCCTTCACTTTGGCCAGGTGGTTAGCACCTTGGCTTCAGATGTCTAGAGCCTTGCCTTGGTTCTTTCTTGCAGCCTGGGCCCTATGGCAGGTTTTCATTCTTCGCCCATGCCAGAGCCCCTCTCCATAGGAGATCAGACAACCCTATCCTACCAAATGCAGGTGTGTCCGTGTGGTTGACTTTGGCCGGTGTAATGTAAGCAAATGCGGGGGTCACTGCCAGCAGAGCCTCTGACCTGTAGATTGCCAATTCCCTCTGCCTCAGCCATCATGGAACCCATGACTGCATGGAACTTTCCAGGTCTCGGGTCCTTGAGCGTCTGTGATGAACAGAGGCTCATCGATGGCCATGTTAGAGACAGTGTGAGTAAGAAGTAAACTTTTCTGTTGTAAGCCAAGAGATTTTTAAAATTTCTTTGTTAGCATAACCTAGCCCAGTGGTTGGCAAACTCATTACTCAACAGAGCCATATACCAACAGTGCAACGATTGAAATTTCTTTTGAGAGCCAAATTTTTTAAACTTAAACTTCTTCTAACACCACGTCTTTAAAATAGACTCGCCCAGGCCGTGGTATTTTGTGGAAGAGCCACACTCCAGGGGCCCAAGAGCCGCATGTGGCTTGCGAGCCGCGGTTTGCCGACCACTGACCTAGCCCATCCTAATTGCTACAAGCTTTATCCATCAATTGCAGCTCTAAGTTAGAGTTCTCTTTACCTGCCAACAACCTCATCAACCCATGCGGATCATTGCTTCCTGCCACCAATGACCATCAGATGGGCAGAGTAAGGCCATAGCTGATGCTCTGTCAGATCCATGCCTGCTCAGTGGATTTTTCTCTTCCCACTCACCCTACTCAGACTCTCTGCTAAAACCTGCTCTTATCTGTCAAACTGACATGTCATACCTGGACATAAAGGAGGCCCAAGGCTGGGAAGGGCAACTCTGGGAGGCTTCAATTCTTCTACTTTCCTTTTATTCCCTGACTGATTCTTTCTGCTTGCTGCACAAACTCCTCATCCACATGCAGTTCCCACGGAGAGGCTGGAGCTGGGACAGAGTAGGGTCCTGGTGCCAACAGACAGAGCCTGCGTTATTCCTCTTAGGCCACTTGTCCTCCCTCTAGCTACATTGCTCATGGTGAACAAGGGCAATGTCCATCCTTGTCTGCCTCTGGAGCTGTCTTCCTCACCAACTCAGGTTACTTCATCTCCATGGGGGGCCTCAACTCTGCTCCCAGGTCTCCACACTTTGGTTGGGGACATTTGAGCAGCTGCCACCAGCCTGACTTACCAGGTTTGGCATTGTCTGCCTTGCCTCTCCTGGTGCCTCTGCAGGCTGCTGTCCTATCCCTGGGCTCTTCTTTTGGCCTTTACCCAGGATACAGGTTCCTTCCAGGTTAGAGCATGCCTCACCTTCTCAGTCCCAGGGTTTATAACCAGTACCCAGAGGGAAACATTTTGTCCTGAGTACTGACACTCCCTCATGGCGATTAATTAATTGTTATAAAGAACAGAAGCCTTCCTGAACAAAAAGGGGGTTTACTGTGAAGTTAAACAAATCTTAGAACTACAAAGGAAAGGTTTTGAAAACCAAGACAGTTCCCTGAAGGGCCACAGTTTCCCATAGTATCAGCCCCACAGTTTCCCATAGGATCTCTGCTTCAGCCACCTACTTCTCTTCTGTCTACAAAGTACCCCAAACATATTGGCTTAAAACAACAAGAATAGCTTATTGCTCATGGTTCTGTGGGTTGACCAAGTACTTCCTTGGCTTCAAATAGTGTCCGTCAGTGTTCTGGGATGTCTGGAAGGTCCAAAATATCCTCCCTCCAATGGATGACAGGTAGTGTTAGCTGCCAGCTAGGTGCTCCGCTGGGACTAATGGTTGGTCAGGACTTTGGTTCTTCTCTATGTTCTTGTATCTCTCATCCTGATTGGTTGTCCACATTTTGTTTCATGGGGACACTTTTATTAGCTGACACCTGAGCTAGGGAGGCTTCTGGGACTCTACCCACATCCATCACAGTGCAAATGATCCAAGAGGGACAAGGAGCCACAATTTCTGCTTTCACTTACCTCCTGTTTTGTCATTAATTGCCTGAGAAGACAGGTGCTGTTCTACATTTTATCTCTGCTGGGTCAATTACTGTGATTTCAAAGGACATAAATAAGCCTGACAAGTCTTATTGGAAAGAAAATTCCTTCAGATTAGCAATAAATTGATCTGATTACTCAATTCTGGTATCATTCAGAAGAAAAATGCAAGGGTGAAGTGGAGGGGCAATTTTACTCACACCAATCTTTGAAAAATGGGGAGTAAAAGGGAAGCTCCAGGCAGAGCATAAAAAAAAAATCTCCTCTCTGAAGGCCAAAATGTTCCTGCATTTCATAGATGTTACTCCTGAGCAATGTGCAGGACAGGTATTTACAAAATATTAATAATATTACAGACATTAATTTACCTTTTTGTAACCGTGCTAAAGTCTCAAGACCTTAATATTTGGAACACAAATGGGAGGTGGCTTTGCTTTCTGGTTAAGAACTATCAAATTATTTTGAGACAAAGAGATATGTTCCAATTTTGTGAGCCTAATGACAATCAACAAAAGAACAGTAAATTCTGACTATGACCTGCAGTAAACTTGACATATATGTTGGACATACTACCTGGCTATGGTGGTGAAAAATTCACTTAATAGAGACTAATAGCTTTCACTTAATAACAAAATAACTATTGCTTTTGATATATTATCTCTGTGTTAAAGACTTATCTGACCCCCCCCCCAGGCAGAGTTATTCCTTCCTTCCTTCTCTCATCATGTGCTGGATATACCACTGTTAAGAGACTTCTCAAATCTGTTCAGTCAATAAAATATTTATATTATGTCCTTATTAGATGTGAAGTTCTGCACTAACGTGCATTAGCAGTGCCTTAATTCATAGTCTCCATTCCTAATGCTTTAAGTCATTCCAGCTCTATCATGTGTTGTTGCACTCAAGAATATAATCCTCATTCCTAGGAAATTTATAATCTGGTGGGTGATTGTTGCAGATGCTGTTTGTTAAAGACCAAGCAAGCATTATTTCTGTTTTTCTCTACAGGAAGAGATCCACCTATTGTTCTGATGGCTCCTCTTCAATTGCATGACCTAGGTGATCTCTGTTAGTTTAAAGCTATCATGATTGGCTTGTGTGTGGGGGGGTCATGTGATTCAATCCTGGCCAAGGAGACATAGGAGAAGTTGGCAGCAGAGGTTTCTAAGAAATATTTCTTCACTGATTAAAAAGAGACACAGGTCACAGACAACAGTGTGGTGATACCCAGAGGAAAGGGGCAAGAAGGGACTAGGGGGAAGGAGGAAAAGGGTGGGAAAATCTGCAATAGGGTCAACAATACAAATAAAGAAATAAATATCAAAAAAAAGAGAGAAGCACAGGAAAGTAGGGTATTTTCATTTTTAGATTTGATGTCTAGAAATTCTATATTCACTTGTTCTCAGATGAGCCAATAGGGTGGGCAAAAAGGTGGGAAGAACATGAGTTCTTGATGCTATCTTAAAGTAACCAAATAACCAAACTGGAGGTATTCTACAATAGATTATCCATTATATGCATAAGAAATACTCTAGCCAGTTTGGCTCAATGGATAGAGAGCATCAGCCTTTGGACTGAAGGGTTCCAGGTTCAATTCTGGTCAAGGGCACATGCCCAGGTTGCATGCTCGATCCCCAGTAGGGAGCATGCAGGAGGCAGCCGATCAATGATTCTCTCTCATCATTGATGTTTCTATCTCTCTCCCCCTCTCCCTTCATCTCTGAAATCAATAAAAATATATTTAAAAAAAGAGAAATACTTTTGAATCTTCTACAAGTTACTGAGGTGAACTGATAAAGAGTAAATTTACGGGAACAATAAAGTAGAATGTGAGAAACATTAAAAAAGATACAAAGTGCTATGAGAATTCAGGAGAGGGAGGGAATATAATTCACTAGGGTGAGGAGAGATAATATAACCAAAGAACCCATATGCATTTATGCATAGCCAGTGGACACAGACAATAGTGTGGTGAAGGCCTGTGGTGGATCAGGGGCTGGGAAGAGGGGGATAAATGGGGGTAAATTGAGGGACATCTGTAATACTGTCAATAATAAAAGAAAAGAAAGTCAGACTTACAACATAAGATATACATGAGCAGCACATTTAGAACATAAGCATTTTTGGGGTATGTGTCTGGGCTTACAGAAATTTTAAAAGAGATGTCAATAATATCAGAATCTTTGCTGTAAAAGTCAATATTTATTTTTGCATACATGATTCCAGTGCATACGTAGCAACAGAGGCTGGGGTTGAGGACTGGCAATCCTTTTAGTTGGGACCTGGGGTTTTCCTGAGATTTGCTGCCTTCATGCACACACCCTGCCTGCCTCTGACTCCTGTCTCTAGGAAGGGAGAAATGTTTGCTATAGGAAAGCTACTATATTTGCTATTGGTGACACTTGAGAGCAAAGTTTATCAGAATAGTGGAGACATAAACCAGGAGGTTTGGAGAAGAATAAAAAAATATATATATAATGTGTTCTCTCTCTCTCTCTCTCTCTCTCTCTCTCTCTCCCTCTCTCCCCCCTCTCTCTCTTTCTTCTTCCTTTTCTCAAAGACTACAAAGTGAAAAGAGAAGGAGTGGACTTATTTGAAGGCATTTGGCAGTTAGAAAAAGATTCATTTCTTGGGAAAAGGAAACTTTAAACTTATTTCCAAGCAGAAGGATAGGGTTCATTGTGTGTTGAGTGCAATGAGACTTTTTAATAAAATGAATGATGTCTGTGGAGTCTGCCATAACACTCGGTCTACAGAATCCCTGAGGTACTATCTATCCTAGAACTTTATTTTCCCAAGTACTTTGGAGTACGAGGACACATTATGGGTTATGGAATCTTGTTGTTATATTTAGCATACTATTGGATTTACCTACTAAGGTAGAGTCTTGATTAAGATAAATGCAGACAGTGATCTCATCCTGGAAGGAATTCCTTTTGCAAATGAAGTTGACAAGAAGATCCCCTTTTTATCTGGACAATAAAATATTTCAATTTCTCAAAACTGTCATGTTTGGCTAGTTCATCTGGTGAGAGGATGGAAAAAGGGAGACATCCATCAATTTTATAATCTGTAGTCCATCACTCCTATCAAATCAGGAAGAAGAGTGTGTGGAGAACACATTTAGAAAGGAAAGTTATTTTCAAAAACATCTGAAATAGGGGAACAAATTCCATCAGCTCAATTCCATCACTAATTGCAAATAAGATTTCATTCTTGAGAATCCTCATTTGTCCTCATTACTTATAAAGCTTTCCCCACTGGCTGGCACATTAGAATTAATAATGTGGCTTTAGAAAAAAAAATAAAAGTGGTGCAATTAACATATTATTATAAGGTTAATGATGTTAAAAGGGAAGGCTAGCTATGTGCTTAAAAAATAAAACAAAAAAATCTACACTGAATTGGCCCCCTTTGGTTCTTTCTGCTTGTTCTTCAGGTAACAAGTTGAATGGGGAGTTAGAATTGCTGCAGATGGAAATTGCTGAACACATTAAACAGGTCTTGAATTGTTTAACAAATGAAACCCAGCCAGAAAATGGAAATGGGAGGTGAACACATGTGTGGAGGAACACAGTTGGCTAGCTTTAGCACTATTCAAAAACACTGAAGATTTTGTTGAATGCTTTGTTTGGGATACCAATCTAGTTACAAATATCTAGAAGAATCGAATTTATTTTCTCCCCAAATTTGACACATAGGTGTGAAAACTAAAGGGGAGATAGTCAATGCACAATGGAATTCCCCTACATGCTTGGTAAGACTTCTCATGATAGAATGCTAAGCATTTTAAAATTATTATTATTTTTCATTAATGAAAGTAAAAAATGGTGAAATAATACATAATTTTACTAAGAAGATTCTACAAGCAAATTGGAAGGCCAGTCTGGGCTCTGATGGACAGCAGTGGTATTTGAGAAGTATATTGGGGCCTGGACCATGGCTGCAGATTTCTGGGTTAATCT
The DNA here is from genome assembly GCF_963455305.1 of Plecotus auritus. Taxonomy (NCBI): domain Eukaryota; kingdom Metazoa; phylum Chordata; class Mammalia; order Chiroptera; family Vespertilionidae; genus Plecotus; species Plecotus auritus. Next base: position 15,844,676 of record NC_137770.1, read on the forward strand.
CCTAATTCCATCTCTTATTAAATGTGTGACCATGGGTTTTTCACTAAGCTTTTTGGTGACTCAGTTTTCTCGTTGGTAAGATGGATGGGGCCATTGACCGTACCTCATGGGTTGTTTAGAGGAACGAATGGGATGGTGCATGTACAGTGCTCAGCACTGTGTTCAGCAGTCAGCATGCAGGAAGTTCTCATTCAATATTAGATATTACTGCAAAGGTATTTTATATTTGTAGCTCAGTGACCTAGGATGTCCTCATGTCTATGTACTTATGTACTTCGAGACTGTCAAAAAATCTACAAAACATCTATCCTTGTAAAAAATAATTTTACATAGGAGGGGCTTAATCATTCTCTGTTGGATAAACATATAAGTGTACGAATAGTGAATCTTAGTTATCTGGCTCAATGTATTGATATAAGAAAAATAGGTAAGTTGATATAAAAGTTATTTGAATATAAGAATGCCATTTTAATGTAAAAATAAAATAAAATTCAAATTTTATTTTACAATCAGGAACACTATTAAATTCCTTTGTATTTTATGTATCACAATGAAATCTACACATAGGGCACTTATTAAAATTCAGTGAAGAAATATTCGTTAAGAGTGTGTGCTCAAAGTGTCAGAGAGTTGGTTGGCTGGGTGACACCATGTAAGGTTCTAACCCCTAAGAATTTTCTCTTCTGTAAAATGGGTATATTAATAATATAGGTTTGTGGTGAGGATTAATCCAGGTATATCATTAGCACACTCCAGGTACAAAACAAGCATGGTTTATGTGTGTATTATACAGGAGTTCTGCCACCTTTTGTGAGTTCTCAGTCTCCAGGTTGGGAAATTACAGAATGAGCCAAGAGTAAATGTTTTGGGTTTGAGTCTCAGCTCTTTTTTTCACTTGCCAATGACATGACCTCACTTGCCTGGAAGGTTCATCAATAATGTATTTCTGAGTAGCAAGTAATCTCAACATTTAATGACTTAATAGAAAAAGGTTATTTCTTACATTTCTGTGAGTTACTGTATTAGTTCCTCTGGGTTGAGCCAGCATGGTTGGAGCTCAGTGGTCTAGGATGGCCTCATACATACATATCTGTGGCCTCAGGTGGGAAAATTGGTCATGTGGAATGGCTGAGATATCTCTCCACATGGTTTCCAAGTCTGTAGGAAGACAGTCCAAGCTTGTTCATATTGTGATGAAAGGGATCCCAGCAAGAAAGGGAAAAGCCCAATGGGGTGCAAGAACTTTTACAGTTTCTGCTAACTTCACATTTACTAATGTCCCATTGGCTAAGGCAAATGCCATGGCCAAGCCCAGCGTCCAGGGGCAGAGACATAGATTCTATTTCTGGACTGGAGAAGCTGCAAAGTCAGATTGCAAAGGAGCATACGTAGAGGGATGGAAACATTTTGTGAAAAGCATGCACTTGATTACAAGAAGAAATTTAGTTTTTAAGGTCATCATTTCCCAAGCTTATTCTCTGTCATTAAGCTGAGCCTCAGATACTTTGATTATTTTTTGTTGGTTTCAAAGAACATTCGAAATCTCTTGAAATGGGTATTCAATTCAATTGCATTTTGTAACCACTAAATTCCTCATTATCTTACCCATTTTTAAAAGATGGATTCTGAACATGGCTTAAATTTTCATACATATGCAAATAAATTCTAGACATACACAAAAGACTGACAGTGTATTTACTATATCCCTTTTTGTATTTTAGTTTAAACTTGTCAATACTTTCATTTCCTGCTATGCAAATTGACATGTTGTCTGATACTTGTTAGTTGTCTCTCTACAGTTGGACAGCCAGCCCTGTGGTAGGTAGATTGCAACATGACATCAGATCTTCCCCCCTCCCTGCATTCATATTCTTGCAACGGCCTCATTGCGAGCAAAGTATATTGCTCTACTCTTCGATTTTGGACTTGGCCATATGGTTTACTTTGGCTAAAGGCATGTGGTTGAAAGTGACAGTGTATCAGTCTGAGACTAGAAAACTGGGCTTTCAGAGGTGTGAGGATTTGTTCTGTGAGTCTTTCCAATTGCTGTAAGAACATGTCTGGCAGCTTGCTGGTCCTAAATGAACGAGACACTGTGGAGCAAAGCCCCCCCCCCCCACCGCCCCAGGTAACCCACACACTTGCAAGGAGAAGCAGAACTTCTCTAGCCCCAAAAGCCTAAAGTGGGGGCACCTAGCCAACTTTGGCTTTAAACAGCCTGATCCTTAGCTTGCTGGGAGTCATAGTCAGTGGCTGCTATTTTAAGCGATGGTGCTTTCAGGGAGTTCGTTATCCAGCAATAGCCAAGTGGCACAAGCCCCTTGAGGGCAGACTGTTGTCCAGGACATAATGATGGACACATAGTAGGAACACAAGAAATATTTATTGGTTGGTTCAAGTTTGCACATTGCATTAGCTTTCTGTTCCTTTCATAATAAAAACAACAAATTTAGTGGCTTAAAACAAATTAATCACTATGTTCATAGCAGCACAATTCACCATAGCTAAGATTTGGAAACAGCCTACATGCCCATCAGCAGATGAGTGGATTAAAAAACTGTGGTACATCTACACAATGGAATACTACACTGCGGTAAAAAAGGAGGAGTTCTTACCATTTGCAACAACATGGATGGAGATGGAGAGCATTATGCTAAGTGAAATAAACCAGGCAGAAAAAGATAAATATCACATGACCTCACTCATTTGTGGAATATAATGAACGACATAAACTGATGAACAAAAATAGATCCAGAGACAGAGAAACATCAATCAGAACATCAAACCTCAGGGAAGGTAGGGGAGGGTGGGGGTAAGGGGGAGAGATCAACCAAAGGACTTATATGCATGCATATAAGCCTAATCAATAGATACAGACCACAGGGGGGTGGGGGCATGAATGGGAGGTGGGGGGTAATGGGGGAATAAGGACACATATGTAATACCTTAATCAATAAACAAATTTAAAAAATACAAAAAAATAAAACAAACTAATAATGTACAGTTCTGTAGGTTAGATGTTTGACATGGTTTCCACTGAGCTAGAACCAAGGTGTCATAGGGCTGCAGTCCTTCCTGAGGCTCTAGGGCAGAATCCATGTCCTTGCCTTTTCCAGCTGCCAGAGGTCACCTCCCATGCTTTGGCTTATGAACCCCTTCTTTTGTCTTTGTTATGGGCTGACTTGTATTCTCCCAAAATTCGTATGCTGGAGTCCCAACCCCAGTATCTTTGAATGTAACCACATTTGGAGATGAAGTCTTCAAAGAGGTGACTACGTGACAATGAGGTCATTGTGTGGGACCCTAATCCAATATGACTGGTGTTCTTATAAGACCAAGAGACACAAGGGGTGTGGGTGATCAGAGAAAGGACCGTATGAAGACACAGTAAGGAGGTGGCTGTTGGCAAGCCAAGAAAAAGAGGCTTCAGGAGAAACCAAACCTGCTGGCCCTTTGATCTTGAACTTGAAGCCTCCAGAACCTGAGAAAATAGCTATTGTTTAAACCATCCAGTGTGTGGTATTTTGCTATGGAAATGCTAGCAAGCAAAAACAGTCCCCAAGACCAGCAACATAGTGTCTCTCTGACTGTTTTTCCCTCATGGCATCTCTTCAGCTAGGAAAGGTTCTCTTTATGCTTAAAGGATGCATAAGATTAGATTGGGCCCACTAGATATTCCAGGATAATCTTTCCATCTCTAGGTACTTAACCCTAGTCACAACTACAAAGTTTCTTTGCTCTGTAAATTAACACAGCCACAGGTTCCAGGCATTAATGAAGACTCCAACCTCTTTGGGGGTGAAATGGCATTATTCTACTGACCCCAGACATAGAAGGTAGTATTTTTTAAAATTTCTTTTCATTTAATTTTAAATTACACTTGACATTCAATATTATATTAGTTTCAGGTGTACAGCATAGTGGTTAGATATTTGTAGTACTTATGAGGTGATATCTCTGATAAGTCTAGTACCCACCTGCCACCACAAGTAATTATTCCACGTTATTGACTATATTCCCTTTGTTATGCTTTACATCTCCGTGACTCTTTTGCACCTGCCAACTTGTACTTCTGAATCCCTCCAGTTTTTCCATCAGTCACCCTTACCCTCCGCCACTCTGGCAACTGTCAAAATGTCCTCTGTATCTATTAGTTTGTTTGTTTGATTTTGTTTTTTAGATTCCACACATAAGTAAAACCATGTGATAGTTGTCTTTCTCTGTCTGACTTATTGCACTTAGCATAAAAAAAGGTAGTCTTGAAATTATATGCATTCATAGTCTAACCAACAAGGTTTTTTGTTTTAAAGAAATAAAGTATTCATTTCATTATTTTGAGAGACTATTGCAATGCGAATAATCATTTCTTAGAAACCATTTCTTTTATTACTCGCAGAGGCATTTTCTTATTTCCTAATTCTAGGGTCCAAATTTTAATTAAAAGTTGCCTTGCTCTTTGTTTTCTCGCAGCATGCAGAAAGATTTACTCCTTCCATGCTTTTTTTCCCCATTAAAGGGCTTTCTACAAGAGCTCACTGCTTAGCATTTTGCCTGTTTTTATAAGATGCCCTCTAGCTCTTTCTATGCGGTGAATCCTGCCTTTCCACTGAGGAGTCATTAACAAAAGCTGCCGGCTCTGAGAGCCTTTCCTCCAATCCATTCATGACTCCTCAGAAAAAGCTGTCTGGATCTTCTTCATTCGGAAAGCCTTACCCTGCCAATGGAAAGTTAGGGAATGAATTGCATGGCATGCTTGCTTTTTCAGGATCTGGGTCTCAGAAGCTCTATTAAAAACCCATTAAGTATTTTATCAGCTTCTGTTGGAGCCGCAGATGATAACTTCATGTTGCAATTCATTTTCCACACACGCCAATTATAATATCAGGAGTGTGCTGAGCTGAATTTTCCTCTTTGCCTTTGATAGCTGGGGCCAGCTGCTGAGCATTTTCCACTGTGGATTGTGTCATGTGCATCTTTAAATTTAGATATTCAAACACACACTACACATGCAGCACTGGAAAGAGGCAAAAATACTGAGCAGGAAACCCATTTTTGACAGACTCATAATTGAACATTCAATCATCAAACAACTCCACTTCATAGTGGCCCCGGGGTCATATCAATGGATCATGGCTTCTTTCACTCTGGTCAGAAACTAACTTGCCTATTCTTATCACAACCTCTACTGTTCAATAGAAGTTGTCATAGGAGTAGGCAAGTTAGTTTTTGACCAGACGTTCAGCTTTTGCATTCTGAAAGAATTCCCCAAACACAAAGTGACAGTTCTCCAAGTTAGCAACACAGCCCTGAATCCATTACGACCTTCCCTGCTGTTTCTTGTAGGACTTCAGCTGCCGAGGCACCCAAGAGCCACTCAGAGTTCTGCTTCTGGAGATTGCAGTGCTTCATGCCTCATTTGAAATTGAGTCTGCACAACGCGAAGCTGTAAGGCAGGAGCTGAATGCAATATCCTGGGTGGCATCTGGCGCTTTGTGATCTAAGGCGAGTAAGTCAGGGCTTGGTGGACCCCTGGGGTTTTTCCCAGTGGAACTCAGCTTAAGCAGACGGAGAGGCATGAGGATTTAAAGTGTCATGGGTTTCATGCTAGAAAAATTTGGATTTACATTCTGTTATTTGAGCTGTCAGGTTCCTAAAATGGATAAAGATCTCTGCAGTCACTCCATGGGACTTCTCTGTGTGGGATCAGATTTTTTTTGTAAATAGAGAGGAAACAACAGGGACAGAAGTTAAGCCAATGTTTCTGTCATTCTCTGTAGATGTAAAAAATGAGTAAAAGGTGGGGGAGGTGGCCCTGAACACAAGTCCTGCTGCTTCCAAACACCCTGTTTTGAGCTGTTCTGCAGCTCTAGGTAGGACAAGAAAGGGAAAAAATTCCTTTCTCTCCTGACATGGTGCCCAGGTCAGTAGACCCCCAGTGAGCTACAGATGCATATGGTATTATAATAAACTAGAGGCCTGGTGCATGAAATTCATGCACTGGGGGAGGGGGGTCCCTCAGCCTGGCCTGCACTCTCTCGCAGTCCGGGACCTCTCAGGGGATGTCTGACTGCAGGCTTAGGCCCGATGTGGGGCTAAGCCGGCAGTCGGGCATCCCTCTTGCAATCCGGGATCCCTTGCTCCTTACTGCTCAGCTCGCTGCTCCTCAGTGCTGCAGTGGAGGTGGGTGAGGCTCCCGCAATTGCCACTGCACTCACCAGCCATGAGCCTGGCTTCTGGCTAAGTGGCTGCTTCCCCTGTGGGAGTGTACTGACAACCAGGGGGCAGCTCCTATGTTGAGCATCTGCCCCTGGTGGTCAGTGCACAACATAGCGACCAGTCATTCTGCCATAACGGTCTCTTAGGCTTTTATTATATAGACTAGAGGCCCGATGCACAAAATTTGTGCAAGGGGCTCGGTCCTTGCAGCCCCGGCTGCCTCAGCTCTCACGGCCCCTGCTGCCTTGTAGCCCCTCGACCCCGGCCCCTGCCCACTGGTCATTGGTTCCGCTGTAGGTCTCATTAGCATATTAGCTCTTTATTATATAGGATGATGATTTTATTAGGGAGCCCTTTTATGGCAATAGCTCATTGACACTAGACTGTTAACATTTAACAAACATTTAATAGCTATTTACTAAATGAATAAATGAACAAAACTATCTCCAGAATATTCCTCTGTGTAGATGGACACAAATAACACACACACACACACACACACACACACACTATATATATATATTTTTGTTTGTCTACAGAGTTAGACCCTTCCCTTTTGTAGTTTTTACGATTCTTTTTTGGAAGCTGGTGGTTTGGGGTTAATTGGCTGGTTGTGGAGTTGACACAGAATAAGAGGCAAATCTGCCTCACACCAGGACTCTCCAGTTTTGTTTTCCACTGAATGTGACTTCAATAACCATGTAATTAATTTGCATATATTTTGTTGTTGACCAACTTTCCAATACTAAGTAAAATAAGTAAAGTTTTGCAAACAAGAGTTCAGTAATATTGCTCCCACTCGCCCCACCATAAAGAAAAACACAAAAATTTTAATTTCCTAGGAAGTACTGTGATTTAAAACACACACACATAATGTCTATTGTAGGCAATTTAAACATTGTGCTGCAGGAAATGATCAGAAGAATTTTCTTCTGTATTAGTGCTATAATTGCACTTATGGAGAATATAGAAAATTTAATTAATTTCACTGCTCAATGAGAGTTTGATTCTGGCTTTATAAGCTAAAATCAGAAGTAAAACCTTGAGTGGATAATAGAATTCAAGTTTCCTAATCAATTACTGTCTAAACCTGTTCAGCAAGGTGTTTCCAAAGAATGAAAAGGGAAGACACATCTTCCAGAGTGAATCAAAGTGATAGCTGGTAAGTAACCGATGACACATCTGATTCCAAAAACATTTAATGTTTGAAAAAAATATTTTCTAGACTTCTCAGAGAATTTTAAACATGCATATACTAATATATATTGTTGTGAGCATTTTGTGATCATCAGACAGGATATAACTCTAATTTGGTAGACGTTATAATTTCGACTGAGAGTTTAGAAAGCTGCAAAACTATGGCTTTCAGATTAGCTATGAAGGCATCTGATGACCTGATCACAGTCATTGATCCCCCATACACATATATTTTTTAACAGGAAGAGAGAGTGCCAAGGAAACTAGAATTTGAGAAAAAATACACCCCTGGCCACTAAAAAATTGCTTATCGTGACCTTCTAGGATTTATCAGAGAAAGATAGTTGGAATATGGTTCATTCCAACCAGGTGTCAAACTTTTCCCCGACCCAGGTCCTTGTAGGATTTTGAGTGTTTCATTCTAAGAGACTAAACATAATTTGGATTTTTAAATTAATGACATAGGTATTTTCTTTTTCTATGTTACAGACTTTGCTAAATGTATATAAAATAATAATGCCATAAAAACATGGGCTATTTTTATACATTGGGAATGCAAAAATCTTCTCTTAGTTTTGATCTTATGTATGTACCTGTCATTGCTTTCTTCAATTGAATGGTTGGCAGGTGAAAAAAAGAATATTGCTCAAGTCATCCATTGATGGAATCATCCAATTGATTGTGTGACTAATTTGACCAGTAACAGAATGATTTGAGCAATAAAAGGATCCATTTTATTTCTAGTAAAAATTTGAATTCTGAGAACTATGCAGAAGATTGATTCCTGAATTTAGAACTACTTTAACAAATATCAAACCTATATGCGGGCCGTGCAAATTTTGAGGGCTTTAAAAATAAACTTTCTTGAATGATTATTTAGGTGATTGTTCACTTTGTGTAGAGGATATTCATGCATGCATCTGTATATGTGCATGTGTGTATGTTTATAAATATGTATAATGATGTAATACATTTATTTTTCAGGAAGCATTGAAGATAAAGATTCATCTCAAGTTTCAGATCACACACACACACACACACACACACACACACACATGCCCTGTTAATTCTGTTTCTCTGGGGAACTCTAATACATACCTCAAGGCCTTCACCCATATTGTTCCCATCTTGGGAAACTCTTCTAGCTAATTCCTTCTCATCTTTCAGATTTCATTTTAAATGTAATTTAGGCAGAGATGCTTTCTCTTACCTTCTGAATATGATGTGGAGTTAATACAGAATGAGAGGCAAATATACCTCACACCAGGACCCTCCAGTTTTGTTTTCCACTGAATATGACTTCAATAACCATGTAATTAATTTGCATATATTTTGTTGTTGACCAACTTTCCAATAGTAAGTAAAATAAGTAAAGTTTTGCAAACAAGAGTTCAGTAATATTGCTCCCACTCTCCCCACCATAAAAAAACACAAAAATTTTAATTTCCTAGGAAGTACTGTGATTTAAAAAACACACACTTTAATAAAATAACTCACTTTGATGACACTGCTTTTGCTTCATAGTATATGTGTCAGTAATATATCATTTGTGTAATTATTTGTTATACATAAATGTATTTCACATTAGAACAGTGTTTTTCAACTACGTTTTTCATCATCATCCCCTAAGTTGCCTTTGTAAATATTTTTTTCCTACTCACCTGTCACCATACTGTTTATGCACCATATGTATATCTGTGCTGTATACCGGAGTCTTTTTGCCCTCAAGTCCCAGTTTTTAACCTCTAGGGGACGATATTGCCCTTGTTGTGAGTGCATGTGCTGCAGTGAAAGCTCTATGGTAGGACAAAGCTTATTTCATTCCCCTGTCTTCCTCCAAATATATATAAAAAGGACCATAATTCTGAATCTCTAAAGAGATATATTTCTCCTTTAGAAAACACTCTTTTGTTTTATCTTATTCCCTGTAAGGAAAAAAAAGTAGTTTTTTGTGTCTGTTTTTCAGTGTATACTGTCAGTCATTTTTAAAGGATGTTCTCTCAGAGAGCTCATCCTTTAAAATAAGAAGACAAAGCCTACAAACAAGCATGGCATTAATGGCAAGAATATAGCACTCAGGTCATGCATTACCTTGTTTACAGAAGCTGCAGAACTAGACTTCATCTGTCAAGAAAGCAAAAATGCAAAGGAAAAAAATGATTTTCCATCAAACTGACAAGTTCAAATCAGTAGTGTCATATCACGGAGTAACTGGTCATTAAATGTACTGTCAGAAGAATGGTTTAAATTGTTAATACTGTCAACTTCTTTGACGATGGCCATCTTTCATAACACTTAAATAAAGTAGAGGGTCATTGGCTTACTTCCATAGTTTCTCCAATAGTTTTTAACTAGATAAAGAATTTTTTTTTATTCCCAGATAATAATTCAAAATAGAGAGTGGCTGTCAGGGTTTCAATGCTGAGCACTTGTGAAAGTGAATTCTTTTTTCTTCTTTCTCTCATGCCTCTTCTTTTCTGCTTCATCTCTTTCTTCCATTTTTTTCTGTCTCCCCTCCCCATCTTCCTTACCTTTCTCTTTTTTTTTTCTGAATATCCATTGTGGGTATGTGGCTTCTCTTAGGATGCAGCAGGCCTACATTTGTATGGGGAGCATCCTTCATGAGAACCATGAATGGTCCAGGTTCTCCTCTGATATGACAAGTTTGGTTTGCCTCCACATCATATAATGATAAGATAGTCACGGGGTACAGCAAATATATCTGACATTGCCTTTACCTTAAAAAAAAACAAAAAACAGTTGACTTTTCATCATGCAATCATGAACCATATGCAGTTTCTCCTCTATGAGAAAGAAAAGAACTTGAGAAGTAGCTCAATCCCAGAGCTTATTGATCATTGGTAGGAAAGTTATCTTCCAGAGTGTGCCTTGCAGATGTGTAATGCCCATGACTCTGCAGATGATGTGGAAGCTTGAGAGTTTAAGAAGACACCATAAATGGGGCTGGGCAATGGGAATGGAGAACCGGCCAGCCGAACATGAAACTTCATTAACCACATGTCCAGAAAAAGGTGTCACTGTGCAGCATGATCTCCATGAGCTGCTTCAGGTGGAGAACCACAACTAGAGGAGTGTTGATCCAAGACACCAAGATTGAGAGTTAGCAAAGGGCCTGGCAGCTATCAGGATGGGATGAAATCACACTGCCAGCATCCCCTCTACTGAGAAAGTTTGGAGCAATATTGCTTATATCAGCAATTTTCAACCATGGTGCCACAATGATTTTTTATAAACATGCAATACCTGACTACTTAGTCAGGAGCACTGACCTCTTTCCCCTTAGATTGTCAAATACAAAAATGATAACAGCCAACACAAGAGCTATCTGGTGTGAATTAATAAAAATTATACCTATTTTTTGGTCAGATTGGCAAAAATATATGATTTTTGGTGTTCCGGGAATTTTAGTAATTAGTTTATATGTGCCATGAGATGAAAAAGGTTGAAAATCGCTGGCTTCTATGTAAGTGATCATATACCAAGGGGCGGCTCTCACACTCCCTTTGGTCTATTGGTAGTCAGAGCTAAAATCTTGCATCATAGCTCCCATCCCTCCCAATCTCCATGGTAGTGAAGCTTTAAATTGATTGCTCATTAATTCAGATGACTTTTCCTGCCACATAGATTATATTAATACAATAGGGCTCAACTGTGTCGTTTATATCAGAATCACCATGAAATATACGGAACATCCCTTGTGAAGCTTTTTAGAATGCATATTTCCTGGCCTGACCCAAGCCTAATGAGTCAGAGTTTCCAGAAGGTAAGGTCTGAGCTTGTGAATTCTGAGACTTGCGATGATTTGATGCCACAGGGCTGCCACTGCTCTAAATGCTTTACTTTGCCTTGACATTTTATTCCTTTTAGAAAGAATCAGGTGAAGACAATCTGGTGAGTCTCAATTAAGTTTCAACACCTTCTTCAGTTTTTTAGTGCCAGAAGATTGAATCTTCTTGAATTGGCTGGAAGCCGGACAATTTATGAGTGAGCCAATCCTATTGTTCTGATTTATGGTGCCATTACAGAGACTTGGTCATTTGGGATGGATGTCTGACCTCCGGTGACTGCCAAGGGCTCTGGAAAGTGAGCAAAAGCTTCCAAGGATTTGTTGGAACTCGGAGTCAGAAACCAAAATGTACTCTTTTCAAATAGCCCCCCTGTTCCAAGCAGGTGACAGCTGGCAAGATGTTATCTTCTCTGAGTTTCAATTTCAACATTTTTGCACTGGGGAAAAACTTGCCTGAGAGGGGTTATTGTGAGAATTAAATGGGAGAAAATGTAGGGTGTGCACAGCCTGACATACAGTAGGTGGTAAGAAAGAATGAGTTTCTTCTTTAGTCATCTACTTCTTCATCCTGTATGTTTCATCATTAAGCATGGTATATAGCAGTCAGTTACTTGTCTAACTGACTAATTCAGAGTAATTCCCAAATACCAAAGTACCTGAGTTCATTATCAGTGTAGACCTTGTGCTTTGTTTTCTGATGAAACTCAAATTCACTTGGGTGCAGTAGTCCCTCCTGATCTGTGGTTTAGCTTTCTGTGATTTCAGTTGGCTGTAGTCAATCTTGGTCTGAAAATATTAAATTCCCCCAACCACCAGCATCATCATGGCTTGAGGAGCCAACGTCACCCAAAACAGATGACTCTTTTTCTAATGTATTGCCAGAAAGTCAATAGTAGCCCAACGCTACATCACAATGTGTACATCATTCACCTCACTTTAATCTCATCATGGAGGCATTGTATCATCTCACATCATCGCAAGAAGGTTGAGTACCATACACAACATTTTGAGAAAAAGACAACATTCACCAAACTTTTATTATACTATATTGTTATAATTGTTCTATTTTATTGTTGTTAATCTCTTACTGTGACTAATTTATATATTAAACTTTATCCTGGCTTTGCTGCATATGTAACTTTGGGATAGCCATCTTCCTCTCTCTTAAAGAATTATAAATTTTGTTTATGTAAGTGTGGTCAGATGGCTCCTTGTTCTAACCTATTAACTCCTTCCTTGTCTCTAGAATAATTGAACTCCAAATTCTTAATTAGGCATGCGGCCTCCTGGAATACAGACTCCCTTGCAGTATATGTGGCCATATAACTAAATTCTTGACTGTAAGGAGAACATAAGGAGTACATATGCAACTTTAGGGATATGACTTTAAAGATAGTGGCTGCATTTTTTCCTGTCTCTGCTCTGTTCTATGTTGACTAGGATGGGCTTTTTGAGACACGTTGAACCTCAATGAAAGGAGGATGAGCTGGTTCAGTGTTCCATAGTGTAAGGGCTTAAGCTCTTTCTTTGTTGTTTAACCATACCTGGCCATAACATTATCATGCTTTGTTTTCTGTCATATTTAATCATTGCTGAAATTATCTTGTTTACTTTTTACGTCTTTATTATTTTTATTTTTATTGATTTCGGAGAGTAAGGGAGAGGGAGAGAGAGAGATAGAAACATCAATGATGAGAGGTAATTTATTGGCTGCCTCTTGGATGCCCCCCACTGGGGATCGGAGCCCACAACCCAGGCATGTGTTCTTGACTGGAATTGAACCTGAGACCCTTCAGTCTGCAGGCCAGTGCTCTATCCACTGAGCCAAACCAGTGAGGGCTATCTTGTTCACATTTTGTTTAAAATTTTCCTTATCTCACTAAGCACAATCTAAGCAGTGTTTTTATCCATACATACTTATGATAAAGTTTAATTTATAAAGTAGGCACAGAAAAGAGAAGTAACAATCCTATATAATAATCCTATATAATAAAAGGGTAATACACAAATTGACTGTAATGGCGGAACAACCGGGAACGACTGGTTGCTATGATGCGCACTGACCACCAGGGGGCAGATGCTCAATGCAGGAGCTGCCCCTTGTGGTCAGTGCGCTTCCACAGAGGGAGCACCACTCAGCCAGAAGCTGGCTTATGGCTGGCCAGTGTAGCAGCAGTGGCAGGAGCCTCTCCCGCCTCCGCAGCAGCACAAGGAGTGGGCCTAAGCTGTTAGTCGGACATTCCCTGAGGGCTCCTGGGCTGCCAGAGGGATGTCTGATTGCCAGCTTAAGCCTGATTTCCTGGGGAGCAGGCCTAAGCTGTCAGTCAGACATCCCCCGAGGGGGTCCCAGACTGCAAGAGGACACAGGCTGGGCTGAGGGACCCCCACCTCCCCCCTCTCTCCCCAGTGCACAAATTTTTGTGCACTGGGCCTCAAGTCTATATCATAAAAGGCCTGTGGTCGTGATGCCATAATGGTGGAATGACCAAACAACCAGTCACCAGGAGGTGCTGCATCACCTCTTGGGCCCTCCCCCCACCATCCCTCGGGATGCTGGCAGCATTGGCGGAGCATTGCGAGGTGCCGGCAACGTCCACAGAGCATCGCGGGGTGCTGGCAACATCCGCAGAGCATCGTGGGGTGCTGGCAGCATCCCCAGAGTGTGCAAGGCATCACAGGGTGGCGGACATGGCCCTGATGGCAGTCTGGGCCTAGGGGACCCTAAATGCACAGGATTTAATTGTGCACTGGGCCTCTAGTAATTATTAATAAAATAGAATAAGTCTAACAATATTCTGTAATAATAGCTATGTGAATGGCTTTGAGGCTTTTATTAAGTGAAATAAGGGTTACCTGAACACAAGTACTGTGATACCACAACAGTTGATCTGATAACTGAGATGGCTAATAAGTGCCTCATAAGCAGGTAGCATCTACAGTGTGGATACCTTGGACAAAGAGATGCTTCATGTCCTGGGCAGGTAGAGTGCAATGGCATGAGATTTCATCATACTACTCAGAATGGCACACAATTTACAATGTTTGAATTGTTTTTTCCTGGAATTTTCCATTCAATATTTTCAGATTGCAGTTGACCATGGGTACCTGAAACCACTGAGAGTGATTGAAACAGAGTAGGAACCAACCATTGGTTGAATGAATAAATGAGTGGGTGAGCAGCAGCCAGCATCAGGGACTTGCCAGCCAAGTGGGTCAGTTATGTCCAAGCATGTAGCATGGAAGAGCACCCATGGAGTGGTATCAGCCACCGGGAGGAACAGATGGGACAGGTAAGCAGCAGGTGGAACAATAGAGCTATCATTAAGCCTGGTGAAGCAGTAGCACATTAAATTTAGTTACATCTATTTGTGAACACATTTAAAAGATCCCTGAGGACACACAGACATGCCTGGGTGGATAGAGAGACGGAGCTCTGCAAATGATGGACTTTCTGTGTCAGTTGAGATAGACAACAATCCATTAAAATTTGAGTTACTGTTGCTTTCCTGAAGTCATCTGTGCCCACAGGCTGGTGATAAGTGGGCATTTGAGTTAGGACCTTTATAATCTATGGCTTCAAAGATAAAGTCAGTTTTGCTTCTAATTGTCTATACCTCGCTGAGAGCAGAATCCTCAAAATGTTCTCTTTTCCCTTATATCTTGCTCCTGCTTTTCTTCATGGCCTGCATGCCTCTTCCTCACACCTCTTAGAGGTGGGTCTGAGGTTCATTAAAATTGTCTAACTTATTCGCCTCCAGTTCCTCCAATGCATAAATCACAGGGCTCAGCCCTTTCCTTGGATGTGCCCTTTGCCTTGAGGCTATCTCATTCACATGGTTTACAGAGATAACTTACGGGTGATCTATGCTTTGTCTGGCTTGGCTTCGGGGTCTGAAGTGACCCACAAGCCAGTGGTTTGTGTGCAGTGTGTGTGGGAGGGAAGCAGAGATAAATGCTCTTTGAGGAATTATAAAGTGCAATAAATTATTCTGTGCTTCACCTGACTTCCTCTCCTCCCCAGCTCCCATGTCATCACGTGAAGAGTGGGAAAGAGGAAAAAGGAGGGAGCTACAGGCATCTATGAATAATATTACTTAGTGCACTTCCAATAATGTGCAAGAGCTGCTGTCAAAACTTGGAATGAGGGACAGAAACACGAAAGGCAGTGTGGCCACAATGCATTGAAAACTTGAAAATTTGGAATGAATTGCTGACAGAGGATCCAGGGGAAGCATCTATCCTTGGAAAGAAATGGCCATAGGAGATTGGTCGACTATAAAAACATGTAGAAAATTAGGGGAAAATATTGTTTGAAAGGGGATTTGCTTTATTGCTTAATATCATTACCACACAGACTTTTACAAATTCCTCTTACCTAAATATAGGAGAAAGAGATTGCTCCTTAAAACCCTTAGAAGTGCCTCACATTGATTTTCTTGATGCTTTTTGTGTGTTTGGGATCCTCCATCTCAATAAACCTGTCTGGAAGCAGGCCACCACCCTCTTGGATTTTCTCTCCTAAAAAAAGTACAGATACAGTGTTTTCAAAAGAAAAATAAGGCTAACATGACAATTGAATCCAAAGTGCCTCGGGCATTGGTAAAGCTTCATGCATTCCGCTGCTGCTAGAAGCAGATCAGAGATACAAAGCAGCTACCTGTGTTTTAGGTGAAAAATTCAGAGGTTAAGTGACTTAGTCCATCATGCAGCTGCCCTTCAACACCAAGGTCAGGGTGGGGCCTCTGACTTTTGATCTCTGGTATGATGTTTCTTTAATGTTGAACTGAACCTCTTATCCAGTCACTTCTACTAACGCTTTGCCTAATATTTGTATGTATGATAGTTATATTTGTTGATATGTAAGGTATGAAATTTCATGATTTGATATATGCATACCTTGTGTAATAATCATTAAAATCAAGCTAATTAACATATCCATGACCTCACTCAGTTACCATGTTTTTGTGTGTTGTCCATGACCTCACACAGTTACCATGTTTTTTTGTGTTGTCATAACACTTAGGATTTACCCTCCTGGCAAATTTCAAGTACATAGTACAGTATTGTTACCTATAGTCACCAGGTGATATGGATAACTTATTTACCTCGCATAACTCAATATTTGTCCCCCTTGATCAACATCTCCCCCATTTACCTTTCCTTGGCCTCTTGTAACCATCATTCTACTTTCTGCTTGCAAGAGTTTGAGTATTTTAGATTCCATTTATAAAAGAGATTACACAGTATTTGTTTTTCTGTGTCTGGCTTATTTTACTTAGCATGTTATCCTCCAGGTCCACCCATGTTATTGCAAATGGCAGGATTTCTTACTTTTATTTTTTTAAGGTTGAGTAATATTTCATTTTATGTATATCCCACATTTTTAAATCCATTAATTTGTCGGTGTTTTCCCCATAACTTGGCTGTTGTACATAATGCTGCAATGAACATGGTAGTAGAGGTATCTCTTTGAGATTTTGACTTTGATTCATTTGGACAAATCTCCAGAAGTGGAATTGTTGGATCATATGGCAATTCTAATTTTAATATGTTGAAGAACTTTTTTACTGTTTTTCATAATGAATACACCGATTTACATTTCACAGCAGTGTACCAGAGACCCCTTTTTCCACATCTTTGTCAACACTTGTTATTTCTTGTCTCTTTGATATAGCTATTGTAACAGGTGCGAGGTGATACCTCATTGTGGTTTTTATTTACATTTTTCTGACATATAGTGATGTTGAGCACATTTCAATCTGTCTGTTAGCCATCTGTATGTCTTCTTTAGAACAATGTCTATTCAGTTCTACTGCCAATTTTTAAATCAGGTTTCTTCTTCTATTTTTGTTGTTGAGTTGTATGAGTTCTCTGCACAATTTGAATATTAACCCCTTATCAAAAATATCATTTGCTAATATCTTCTCCCATTAGGTTGTTTGCCTTTTAATTTTGTTGATGTTTCCTTTGGTGTTCAGATGTTTTTTAGTTCGATGTAACCCGTTTGGTTGATTTTGCTTTTGTGTCCCTTGCCTTTGGAGTCAGATCTAAAAAACATGTCTATGATATATGTCACAGAATTTACTGCCTATGTTTTCTTCTAGCAATTTTTTTTTTTTGGTTTCAGGTATTACATTCAAGTCTGTAATCATTTTGAATTAATTTTTGTATATGATGTAAGACAATGGTCTGGTTACTTTTTCTTTGGTTTTGCACGTGACTGTCCAGTTCTTCCAACACCATTTCTGAAGAGATTGTTTTTTATTGCATGTTTTTGGCTCCTTAGTCCAAAATTAATTTTCTATCTTACCTAATAAAAAAGAAACATGCAAATTAACCATCACTCCGCTACACCCACAGCCAATCAGAGTGAGTATGCAAATTAACCCAACAAATATGGGGGTTAATTTGCATATGCAGGCAAGGAGCAGAGTGAAGCCTGCTATGAGGGGAAGGTGGGCAGCGGAGGGAGCTACTGTAGTGGTGCTTCAGACAGAAGCAAGGACTTACTGGCTCCAGGCGGCCAGGGAGCGGGGACTTGCTGGCTCCGGGCGGCCCAGGAGCAGGGACTTGCCGGCTCCTGGGTGGCTGGGAGTGAAGACGGGAAGGAAGGCCTATTCTTGCACAAATATTGTGCAACGGGCCTCTAGTATATATATTTATGGTTTATTTCTGGGCTCTCTGTTCTGTTCTATTGGTATGTGTGTCTTTTTATGCCAATACCGTATTGCTTTGTGTCTATAGCCATGCAGTACAATTTGAAATCGGGGAGCGGGGTGCCTGCAGCTTTGCTCTTCTTTCTCAAGATTGTTTGGCTATTCAGCACCTTTTGTGGTTCATACAAATTTTAAATATATCATCTAAGGCTGGTGTTTCCTCTTTGATCTTCTGTCTGGATAATCTATCCATCAATGTAAGGGGAATATTAAAATCTCCCCCTACAATTATTGTATTTCTGTCAATATCTCTTTAAGTCTGTTAATATTTGCTTTATATATTTAGGTGCTCCTATGTTGAGTGCATATATATTCATGGATATTATATTTTCCTGTCAGATGGGCTCTTTTATCATTATGTAATATCCATCTTTATCCTTTATTACAGTTTTTATCTTAAAGTCTGCTTTGTCTGATATAAGTATAGCTACTCTAGATTTATTTTGGTTTCTATCCTTTCACCTTCAGTCTGTGTGTGTCCTTACATCTGAAGTATGTCTCTTATAGGCAGCATATACATGGTTCTTTTTTTTTCTTTTACCATTCAGCTACTCTATGTCTTTTACATTTAAATAAGTTATAGATAGGTATGTATTTAATGACATTTTGTTAATTGTTTTCTGGCTGTTTTGTAGTTTCCCTCTGTTCTTTTCTTCTTTGGAATGTGACAAACTTTCTCATGTCTTCTTTAGTATATAACAGCCCAGGGAAATAGGCCAAGGAAACTTGATTGCAAAGCTCAAGGCACTTTACTTTGGGGTTATGAACACATTTATCTTGACATATCAAGAATTTATGAAACTCCAGTTATTTTTGGAGGTCAAATATGCAGTTTTGTATGACTTCCAGAGTATGAACACTTTAAAAAGGATTATTTTATCTTTATTTTGTAGACTCCAAAATAAGTACATGATTTTCATCAATGTAATGCATTAAACTCTTTTTGCTTTATTTTTTGATTAATTTGTTTCCTAACAAATTATTGTGTATCAGTTGTTTCCTTGTGTCCTAATCAGCATAAAATCACCATGGTTAATTTGTTATTATATAATGTATAGAAAGGAAAGTGAAATGAAAAAAAAAATGGAAAAGAACCAGCATTTGTTGAAAACCTTCTAAGATAGACACTTTTATTAATCCAGTGAACAAATGCTTCCAGGTCCCATGTTAAGAGTTGAAGCTACTTCACTGAACAAATTAGTTGTGGCTACTCCTTTACTGAGCTTACTATCTTGCATGGATGTCAGGCATTGATAAGTAAAGTAAAGCCAGTGTGATAAAAAGGGAAGAAGGACTGAGGATAAAAGCATTATGATTTTGTCCTGACTGGTTTGGCTTAGTGGATAGAGAGTCGGCCTGTGGACTGAAGGGTCCCAGGTTCGATTCCGGTAAAGGGCATGTACTTTGGTTGCGGGCACATCCCCAGTGGGGGTTGTGCAGGAGGCAGCTGATGATCAATGTTTCTAACTCTCTTTCCCTCTCCCTTCCTCTCTCTAAAACTCAATAAAATATATTTTTTAAAAAAGCATTATGATTTCTTTGTGTGTATTTTACAGATGAGGAAGCTGAGGCTCAGTTAAGTTAAGAAGCTTGTTCAACCAGTAAGTGATCAAGATAGCATTAAATCCAGCTGTCTCTTCACCCCAGCATTTTCATTTTGCCATGTGTGAGGCACTGTCCTAGGTGCTGAACATGCAAAGTGTTTAAGGCTGTAGTCTACAGTCTTGTTGGGGAAATGGAAACACTATACATCAGAAAAAATATCAATATAGAATGATATTATGATATAACAATTTTTGAGTTTCAATGTGAATGAAGCTATGGTTGGAAAAAACCTTTGGGGTAAAAAATACAAATCTTAGATAAGTAGATAGGATGGAAGATGGATGAGAATGCACATTCTTCAGAGAAGGCCTAGACTTGTATGTGTTCAGTTAAGGAAAAAATTGGACTGAGTTATTGGTTCTCTAATGGGAGTGGTGGGAGAGGAAATTGGAAAAGATACTTGGGATCCTTGAATAGCAAGGTAAGAATTTGGATTTCATTCTGTAGCTCAGTGATCAGAAAATTTCTTTATAGTAAATATTTTAGGGTTTGAAGATTATGCAAATCCTATTGCAACCACCCAACTGTGATGTAGAGCGAACACAGCCATAGACAATAGGTCAATAAACAGGTGATACTATATTCCAGTGAAACTCTGCTGAAGCCTAATAGTTAATGGTGATGACTCAAAGCTTTGAAGCAATAAATTCACAGATAGGTGTTTGGGGAAGTGTGATCTGGTAGTGCTGTGTCAGCATGGTTCCTGGCATAGAGCAGGAGTCACTGCGTCCTGTGGACAGTGAGCGATAGGGCCATGGAGCCATGAAAGGGAGGGAACTTATGCCTTATTCCCTCACCATTCTATCCTTTTCCTTGCTGTGACTTCTTTCAGACAAAGTAGATCTGTGAACATCTGCGTTGTGTTGGGAGCAGCATCCTTTTAATACCATGTTGAAATGGTGGCGCTCTTTGAATTTTAGACTCATAGACTTTTGCAGAATATAGAGGTCTTAAAGGGCCTTCAGGATAGCAGATCAATGTGTACATGGTAAACCCCGAGGCTCAGACATATTGAAGTACTTGTTCGTGGCCATACAGATTCATTGTAGAATCAGTGTGCCCTCCGCTCTCCCCCACCCCCTGGAAAATTGTATAATAATTTAAAAAATCAGTTAGAAATTAGCAGACCTCTATAATTTGATGTTACTGTACCTATTAAACTCTACCACCGCCCCCACTCCCCCATTGATTTCCACAGGGGATACATTCTCAGACCCCCACTGGATGTCTAAAACCACAGAAATATACTATGTTCTTTCTATATACACATATGCCTGATATACTAGTAGTTTAATTTATAAATTAGGTACAGTAAGATATTAACCATTATAACTAATAAATTAGAACAGTTATAACAATATGCTAAAATAAAAATTATATGAATGTGGTCTCTCTGTGTTACTTGGTAAACTAGCATGAATTTCTTTTTCCTTTTTCCTGCATAAAAGATTTATTCTTACCATAGATCTTAGCCATTTCAGCATACACAATTGTTTTTCCTTATTAAGTTGAGAACTTCCTTTTTTTTTCATTTAAAGGAAGCACTTTTCAGCTTCTCTTTGACATATTCAAATTGTCAGCATCACTATTCATGCACTTCAGGGTCGTTATTAAGTAAAATAAGGGTGACTTCAACAGAAACACTGAGATACCACAACAATTTGATAAACAAGATGGCTACTAAATGAGTAATGGGCATGTAGCATATACAGTGTGAATGTGCTGCTAGACAAAGGGATGATTCATGTCCCAGGCATAATGGACCAAGGTGGCATGAGATCTCATCACACTACTCAAAATAGCACAAATTGTTTCTTTCTGGAATTTTCCATTTCATGTTTTTGGACCACGGTTGGCTGTAGGTAACTGAAACTGCAGAAAGCAAAATGGTGGGTAAGAAGGGAATACTGTCCAGGCTTTACTCAGTTCTTTTCCCATCTGGAATAGCCATTTAATCTTCTCCAAGAGTTTACCCATCTTTCCATTTGAGGCTCAAAAAGTCACTTTTCCTACTAGGCTGTCACCGACAAATCCTCTTCACCTTTAAATTCTCTGTTTGCTGATGACACCTTGCCTTTATCACACAGTTTCCCTGCCCTCATTTATTTTACAAATGATGTTTGATCTCCAGAGGAAGGCATGCAGTGTGCAGACATAATTCGTTGTTTTCCCCCTTTGTAACCATGCTGGGCATATAATAGGAACTCAATCAATAAAGAATGTGTGCATAAAAGTCTCAATTTATAATAAATTCTTCAGGATGAAAGGTGTTTACATCTAAGGAGTTATTCATCTGAGGCTGGTGGGACACACCATTTGTTACTAGCCTATAAGTCATCCCACTGCATCTCATTAGTCTGCCAATTGCTCCCCACATTTTAAGGTTGTTTGGTTTAAAAACCATTGAACTTTTTAGTGGGAGAATAACCTGTCCCCAACCTCCTTAATAAAGGCTCAATAACCATTTCATTCACTTTGTGTATAAATAATCTCACGGTATCTTTCAGGGAAGGAAAAAGAAGTGTGTACTAACACAGGCCCCTGTAATTACCACAAACTCTTAATTGTTTTTCTTGACAGCCTACCCCTCAGCTCTAGAAAGAATCTCACCAATTAGATAACTATTTAAAGCTATTGAAAAAAATAAAGCTATTAAAAAGTAACCAATCTTTGAAAAATAAAATATCACCCTTGCTCCTGTTTTTCTCATTTTAAAGATATAGTAAAACACTGATTAGAATCCACATAACAGTAAACAGTTATATGAGGGTAGAAAATTTGAAGCTTGTTTCTAGATCCAGTCTAAATATGGATTTATGTGGGAATTTCTGTCCCCCGCCCCCAACCCCACAGCACAGTTTGTCTAGGATTGATATTATGTAAGAGTCATTTTTTACACAATATCCAGAGACTAGGGTGGATATTGCATAAGAGTCATCTCTTCAGTTGGTGAAACAAAACCCTAGATATTTTTTGTACTTTAATTTAAATTTTTAAATATATTTTTTATTGATTTTTAGAGAGAGAAGAAGGAGGAAGGATAGAGAGATGTAAACATCGATGAGAGAACATCACTGATTGACTGCCTCCTGCATATATCCCTACTGGGGATGGAGCCTGTAACCCAGGCATGTACCCCAGTCGGGAATGGTGACCTCTGGGTTCCTGGGTCGACGCTCAACCACTGACCCACGCTGGGCAGGCTGTACTTTATTTTTTTAATTTATTTTTGAAAGTATTACATATTTTTAACACCTGGCTAATTATTAGACATGTGGTCTATAATGTCACATACAGCCTTAAAATACTTGCTGAGAATTTGAATGGCTTCACATCTAGCCGCCACACTCTGCCAAGTCCCTCATTAGATAGCTGGACACAGATTCAAAAGATTCTGGTCTGACCCTCTAGTCAATTTCACTGTAACTGAATCATTTAATCAGATTTTATAAAACTCCACTACAGCGCAGTGAAATGTTAAGCACATTTTGCTCATTAGAAACAAATGAAAAACTCATTAGCCTTGAGACTCAGCCATTTATATTAAATATATAAAATGCTACCAGAGACTTTAGGTCTGTGCTGGTCTAATCTGGGATACAGCCTATTTAAGAGGCTTTAAAAATATGTAGTCTATTTCATACTTCTACGTTTTCCATGGTTCAAACGAATAAAAAAAACAATAAAAAGAAATTCAAAAAGCATATTTCACCTTATCAGCTATTTAAATGTTCCATTTTTTTTTTAATTTGGAATTTTGTTGGTGCCATATTCCAATGTGAATCAGAATAAAGAGTCCTGCATAACCCTGTGTTTGGTCAGTAAAAACGGAATTATAGCGAATGTATGTTCATACTATACTACCAATCTCCCACCACACAACTCATTACTGATAAATAGGCTCCAATTAGAAAACTTAAAAAACAAAGAAAAAAATTAAGAATGTAAACTTTAAAAAAATAAACCTGTGAGTAACAACATTTTTTTTTTTTTTACCTCACTCTGAACTACAATCTGAATGAGGCTGGGAGCAGTGTATATCCAGCATCCAGGGTACACAGTATTCTGGGCTCATTGTAGTTGCTCACTAAAACTTTCAGGAATGACCACATGGAAAGTAGTTACACTGTGAGAATTTGAAAGCATCTGCCAGTTAGAGTAAAACCTGGATCAAACAAAGCATCCTGAGCAGACCTCAGTGGTCAGGCAGGTCAAATAATCATTGCCTGAGAGGGACGATGCTTTGTAATTAAGAATGTGGCCATTTCTATGCATGCCCTCCACCCCCACCCTCAGCACAGCCCATGAGGTTGGGAGGGAAGATATTTCTAACTTCCAGATGAGGGACCTAAGACACGTTCACTTGGTTATTTGGGTATCCATTCATGCAGTCAAGCATACATGCATCTGCTAGGAAATGACTTTCGTTCCTGCCCTCAAGGAATCCCAGGCCTCAGGCAGAGATGGGCACGGACACATTCACCAAAGAGGGCAGTTGTAGCTGTAGAACCTTTTATAGGACTGGGCATCCTATATGATAAAAGCCCAGTGACCATAATGGCAGAACGACCAGAACAACCGCTTGACCAGTCACTATGAGGTGCACTGACCACCTCTCAGTCCCTTTCCCGGGCCGCAGGCTCTGATCGCTGATGACAAACGGGGACCTGGGTTGGGTGGCAGCGGCGGCAGGGGGTGGGACTGGCGAACGGGTAGAACAGGCCGACCTCTTGGTCCCTCCCTGCAGCCCACAGGCTCCAATTGGGGTGGGGCAGACGAGCGGGTGGGGCCAGTGAGCAGGTGGGAATGGCCAACCTCTCAGTCCCTTCCCCTGGCTGTCAGACTCCCATCACTGATGGCAAACGGGGAATCGGGGTGGGTGGCGGCAGGGGGTGGACCCGGCTGCCGGGGGAAGATGGCCCTGATTGAAGGCTAGGCCTAGGGACTGTATCTAAGCACAATTTTGTGCACCAGGCCTCTAGTAGTCCTATAAAAAGATTGCTTGGGAGATGAGGAAAGGAGTAGTTTGTTAGGCATTGGGAGGGGTGATTCCTAGAAGCTTCACAGAGGAGGTCAGGCTTGAGTCGGGGGAGATTCCATGGGCAGATGAGGAATATAAGGGCTTCAGACCGAGGGAATACCTTGCCCTAAAACTTGGGTGTGTGTAGTGGGAGAGAAGTGAGAGATGGAGCCTTGACAGCCAGTGGGCAAGGTCATGGATACCATGCTCCTTTGTCTTGCCACGGAGGTTGCACTTCACTTATAGAGGATCTGCAGCTTGTGAAGACTCAAGGGAGGGAGGCTGACATAAAAAATGACTTTTCATTCCTTTATATATTCCAGACTATTTCTGACTCACTAAATCCTTTCAAAGCAATATAAAAACCCTTGAATTTCTACCCTGTCCATCAGATTTCCCCTTATAATTTCACCCAACTTAGGATAAAGCAATTTTAAGTAAAAGTATTTATTTAGGCTAGGTATGTTAATATTGTGTTATACAATACATTTAAAAAACTTTTAAATATATATAATTGTTAAATTATAGGCTATATATGAAAATATTAATTATTAAAATGTGAACATATCTTTTGATGTAACCAACAATGTATGCAGCTTGTTTTAGTGGACATTATGTTGGTAAAAAAAGATTTGTCAATGAATCAATTTTGAAATGACATTTGTTTTGTTTCTTGTTGAAAACTAATGTATGTTAAAATGTTTATTGAAGTAGAGCTGTATATTCCAGCATAAAAAAAAATCTCTGAATTGCTTTGACCAAATGATATTTGAAAATGGTCAATTTCATGCTAAGAAACTTAATATTTTATAGATATCTTTCATGTTTTATTTCTAAGTAAAACATATGTGAATGCTTTTTGCAAGCATTCTTCCACAATTAACACATTTGGGGTATAGATCATCTTTATTTCTAATAAATGAAAAATCAAACAGGGTTTAATAATTGTCACATCTACTCTATTGTCATTATAGCAGGAGAGGCCTTTAAGGTGCCATATGCATATTGGATGTGAAACTGCAACTTACGTATTTGAGGATGTTAATCTTGAGAAAAGTTTTATGTTTCTCTTAAATTTGCATTTGACCGTCTTTTTAAACTAGTAAGACTGTACATTAATGAATGTATTATAAAAGTGAACTGTATTAAAAGCCACAGAGAACTGTTTTTCTCACCCACAGAGTTCCTGGCACATAGCAGATGCTCAAAGAGTATTTGTTAAATGAATGAAGGAATCAAACTGCAAAATGTTAACAATGAAACGTATTTCAGAGTGTTTGAAAAATAAAGCTAGTAACGTAACTAGAACCAGGTCTGGCATGGAGGAGACTCTCAATAAATGTTTGCTCCTGGCGTGGGCTGAATTGTCTCCCCACAGTCCGTATGTTGAAATCCTAACCCCAATATGGCCTTACTTGGAAATATTGTCTTTACAGAGATAATCAAGTTAAAATTACTTCATTAGGGTAGGCACTAATCCATATGACTGGTGTCCTTATCAAGAGGGAAATTTGGAGACAGACATCCACAGAGGGAGGATGCCATGTGAACAAGAAGACATATCAGGGATATTTTTATGTGTCAAGGAATGCCAATGATTTCCAGGAACCATCAGAAAGAAGTTAAGGGAGAGTCAGGGAGCAGATTTTTACTCACAGCCTTGGAAGGACCCAACCCTGGAGAAGCAACTTCAGAGTTCCAGTCTCCAGAGCTGTGAGGCAATAGATTTCTGCTGTTTAAACCTCTCAGGTTGTGGTACGTTGTAACAGCAGCCCTAGCCAACTAACAAAGCAGCCAGGCTCCATTCCTTTATGTCCTTAGCCTCCTTGCAAACTTTGTGACAAACACTTATGAAGGGAGAACAAAAATTGGGAGCCCAGAAACTTAATGAAATCTAGAAATAGTTACATGTCCAGATAACTTTAGAAGTAATTCATGATGTTTGATCCCGGTAAAAAGGTCCCTTGGGATCACATGGAAATAGAGTTTATGCTGTGTATTAATGTAGGTTACAATAACATTTCATTCTTTCAAAATGCCTCAACAGAAATTTCATTTGCTCAAATGAGATGTGATTTGTTATCAAATTAGATTGTGTCATTGAATTTTTGAATCACAATACCTTTTATAGACGCTAGAGAATTTTGGTTATAGAAGTGCATTTTGAGATAAATCAAATGCCCTGATTCTGAGAAAGCATTGTGCCAGCTGTCTCGTGCAGCAGACAGAGGAGCTCAGGTGGATATTTTACATGGTATCCACAATTACCTGCTTCCCTGCTCCTGAAAAGAATGTCCGTGCCCCAGGGAGCTTTTGGAGGCTGTTGAAAGTAGCAATTTTCAGACCCCACCTCTGGGTGCTTGGGGATCGTAATGTGCCAATGGTGAGGAACTCAGCATCCTCTTCTTGCAAGCCACTGGGAATTCAAGCTTCTGGACACACCTTGATCATTGCCCTTGCTGTCTGACATCTCATTTATAATGATCTGTTGATGTGTCTCTTACCCAGACTGAATTTGGGTTCTTTGGTCTCTGTGCCTGTATTTTATACTTTCCTTCACCTGCAGCAGCTGAGGCAATGCCTGGCCCAGAGAAGGCACGTGCCCCTTCTTAGCATTAGGGCAGGGCATCCTTCTGGTGCTAAGCCCTGCTGAGCAAATCCGGGGGTCAGTAGAGAATACATATCACCGGGGTCATGGAGCTGGAGTACCTCAACACCAACTCCCATCAGCCCCTGGTGGAAAGCCAGGAGTCAGTTTTCCATATTTCTCTCTTGGATATAGATGTAGGCCAAGCTGGCTCTGATGGCCAGAGAGAGGCTTCAGGCAAAGCCAGGCAGGTACTAGGAAAGGTGGAAGCTGGGCAGTGTGCACTGTAGTGACAGAATAAGACTATGAATGGGGCACTGACCTCACCTCCTGAATCTATTAGAATCCCACTGGTAAATGCCCATTAATCTGCAATTTTAGTGGCTTAACCTCTGTTGAATCCCTGGATCCATCTAAAGTTTTGCTTCCTATATGGCCTCCCCCTTTGCAGTTTTTCCAGGGCTTTCATATGTAGTATCTCATTCGGTTGGCAACACAGATGATGAGAGCTCATCTATATATATAAAAGGCTAATATGCAAATTGCCCCCTCAGGAGTTCTACCAGGAGACTGGGAGTTTAATTGC
The DNA here is from genome assembly GCF_963455305.1 of Plecotus auritus. Classification (NCBI taxonomy): domain Eukaryota; kingdom Metazoa; phylum Chordata; class Mammalia; order Chiroptera; family Vespertilionidae; genus Plecotus; species Plecotus auritus. The sequence continues at coordinate 15,872,411 of NC_137770.1, forward strand.
TCGCTATGGCGTGTGCTGACCACCAGGGGGCAGCACAGAATGAAGGAAGGTTCTGGCGGACAGCTGGGGACGGAAGGCCCTGGCTGGCAGCTGGAAGGCTCCTATAGGCCTTGATCGCCGGCCAGGCCTAGGGACCCTACCTGTGCATGAATTCTGTGCACCGAGCGTCTAGTCTCTAATAATAAGAATGCCACTCTCAAGGTCTGTATAACATCCTGATTCCTACTTAGCCGGGGTAGGGCTGAGCTGAGTGCAGTGATGCTCAGATGTTAACCTGCATTGGAATTGCCTGGGGATCTTGCAGATTCTGATTTAGGGTTGGTGGCCTTGGTGGTGGTGGTGGTGGTGATGGGAGTCTTTATTTCTCACATACCTCCAGGGGATGTCACTGCTGTTGGTCCAGGATACACTCTGAGTATTGAGGGAGTAGAGAACAGAATACCTCTCTCCTTGCTCAGCATTTTGTTCATTAATTCATTCTGAGTCTAGATCTAAAACTCAGAGTGGGCAAGACAAGGTGAGACACTTACTGCTAGGATTTCCAGTGATAGACTTGTTCTCATGTTATAAGTAGATCTTTGAGGTCTTGGGATCTACCTCTCCCTCTTGCAGGTGATCACACATGCCTTTAGAAGAAAGGGAGCTGACCCACCAAAACAAAACAAAACAAAACAAAACAAAAACACTGCCCTCTGGGATCAGAATGAGGTAGGACCCCTGGTTTCCTGGCTCAGAATCCAGTGCTCCTCACACCCCTTATTATCCCCTTTGCGTATTTGGAGGCATTGGGAGTTGAACAGGATCTAACAGACTTGGGTGTATAAATGCCAAGTCACGTGGGTTCTTAATCCTGAAGTCTGTGTAGCCAAGTATAATCTGGGAACAACTGACCTTGGGGTTGAGGGGATGGGAAAGTTTGCATCGGGTATAGTTAATAAACGTGAATGGGAAAAGAACAGAGAGAAGAGACATCACTTCTTGTTTTAAAGCAACAGATATTAGGCCCGGTTCCAGGCCCTGGTTCTGTTAGGAAGATAGGAGTTGCTGCTCAAGCCAGATTTTGTTAACCTGTGTCCCACTGCCTCTGAGTTTCAGAGTTACACTTTTAAAGTCCAATTAGTCCACCGGGATGTGCCTTTTGTTGTCAGCTGTGGTATCATTTTTCATGCAATGATCTTTACTTTCATATTGAAATCCAGTGTTCTTTCATATAAGTTCTGCTGAAAACAGCCATATTGCTGCGAGTGTAAATGAAGGTAGATGAACATTAATGGTGTCAGTTCACAGCTGTTCTGAAGTTAAATAATTACTGCTCCCTCCCTTGGATCTCTGTTCAAAATGCCCACGTGATTCAATTAGAAGCACAAGGCACTTTCCTCGTCATTGTGATTAGGATCAGGTTCAGGCTGACGAACTTGCCCGTGGTGTGAAACATGGAAATAAGGCTGGGGCTCCATGGATGAAACAGCCAGCTTACTTTTGAGAACCGTTCGGAAGCTGTGCCGTTTCTGCAAATTTTTTTTTTATGTTTTTTTAAAAGCATCTACATTAATGCTACGTTAATTACTGGTGGGTATGCACCCTGCAGAATATGTTGCTATTAATCGCATCCATTATCACAAAATAAACATTGCTTTATGAAAACAAATGATGCTTCATTTTAATATGTGGCTCAAAACGCCCTCCTCTGCAGCTGTTGCGACTTCTGTTTTGTGCTTTTCCTATGAGGGGCCACCTGTTACAATAGACATTTCATTTGTTTTTATTTGGGGAAAGGACTCTTAGAAAACAAAACCCCACCTCCATAAAGTATAATAAACATAAAAAGTGAAGCTCCAGAGGAAATTTGCATTTTCCCATCAGAAGTTCTCAATAGGAGGGTGGCCCCTGAGTGCTCAATCCAGATTTGTTTGAGTTTTGGATCATTAAGGATCTCATTTTGGTGTAAACTTCTTTGCATTGCAGGTAGAGAAACTGAGAGCCATTGGTATTGACTCAAGGCAGAACCAATATCCCCCGACTCTATAATGGGATTTTTGTTCCACTAGCATTTGACTTTTTGGCTGCATCAGCCTATGGACTGTATTGATTAGCCCTGTGACCTTGGGAAAATTACTTAATCATTCTGACCCTCAGTTTCCTTCACCCCATAAGGGGATGAATAACTAATTCATTAGTGTTGATGTGAAGATTAGATGAGTTAATACATAAATATTGCTTAGGATAGTGCCTGGAATTTGGTAAATCCCCAAAGATTCTACTATTGCAATAATAACTGCTGTTGTCATGATTACTACTTTTATTATTAGGGCAAATAGTGAACATTCTATAGTCTATTCCCAAAGCTTTAGATATGATTATAAATTAACTTGTCACTACTAGCATGGAGCCTCCTTCCACCATCTTGGAGTAGTGCTTTTATGCAACCCCTCAATCTTTGGTTGTTATTTAGTGTTCATGAACAAAAACAATATAAGCACGAATTAAATTGAATTGTAAAGGTGAGAAGGAAAATAGGAGGGCAACTTTGGGGGCTTATAGCCTAGTTCAGTATCTAGTCCAGGGGTCCTCAAAGTTTTTAAACAGGGGCTAGTTCACTGTCCCTCAGACCGTTGGAGGGCCGGACTATAGTTTAAAAACAAAACTATGAACAAATTCCTATGCGGGCCCGGGACAGTCGGCTGCTAAGCAGGACAGGCAGCGGCACCCGGCGGGGCGGGCCGGATAAATGTCCTCGGCGGGCCGCATGTGGCCCCCGGGCCGTAGTTTGAGGACGCCTGAACAGTAATCTTACTTCCCTATTCTAATTGACTTGGGTGGATCTACAAAGCCCACCCCAAGGAGCCCACCACAGGAAGATATACATATCAAAGCCTCCCACATTGGCAGTTCAGGCTTTGGATCAGAGTCCCCTGGACTAGCAGGGCTGCGTAATAAAGGTTTACTTTCCTGATTCCTCTGGGTGCTGGCTGTCCTTCTCCTGTGCCATTTGCCACAACAAAGGGGCAATCTATCGTATTCTAAGACTCACAAACTATTTAGAAGATGAGTATTCTTAGATTTGTTTGCAAATGAGGAAACTTATGCCTAAAGTTACATATCTTTTAAGTGGCAAAGTCAGATGAAAACTGGGGTTATTACCATTTCGCCAATTAGGAATGTTGCAAGAAGTGGGCAGGGAGGAGGCCGTGGACAGATCACAGAGATGTGAAGAGAAAGAAAAGATTCTCATCCCTCTTTTTATGATTAGTTTTGGGGGAAGATGACTATTCTCAAGTTTCAGGCTAGCTCAGTGCAGATCACTTGTATCCTGGGAGATATTCAGAGCTGTTTCACTGAAAAAGAACTCTCTATCAATAATAATAATTTTAAGAAATTAAAATGATGTATTTATTAAATAACTCTCAGAACGTTTAATATGGAAAATAAAGTTTATATCTCCAGGAGGCTGCATATGTCATGGTCAGCATTTTACAAACATTTTACTTTCATGAATGGCTATAAACATTTCACTAAAATTATGAAACCAGAGGAATGGTGAACTAGCAGAATGATAAATCTTGGCGTGCTGGTGTGATGCTAAAGACAGACATGCAACACTGATTCAGTGGCATTGCCTTCTCTGCCAGGGACCAGGGGGCTTGCAGAAGAAGCTCCCCGCCTCCCCAACACCCCGAATGCCTCTGTGAAAGGAGCTTCACCGGAAATGTTCCTCTCTTACTCTCCAGCCGATGGATCCCTGAGCTTGTATCAGGTACTGCAATGTTGACCAAATCCAAATCTTCCAAAGTGAGAAACTATAACCCCATCTACTTTTATTCCCCACATATATGGTTCGTGAGAAATATAAACTATTTGAGATTTATTGCAAAACTACTACTTTCTGCATCTCTGTGCAGAGTGCTACCTTACACACAGAGTTCCAAAGTCAATGGGTAGATAGATGAATGGATGGATGGATGGATGGATGGATGGATGGATGGATGGATGAATGGATAGATGAATAGATGCAATGTGGTTAAACAAACTCAGAATGAAGTTTTTGATCATTTGTGATTGGTCTAAAAATGCTAAGGTAATTTTTCTTTATTTAAAGAGGTGGAAAAGTGGCCAATGATAAAAAAAAAAGTCACTACTATATACTAGTACAAGTAGAATAAGGAACTTAAAAGCATTTTGATTGTGGGGCATGATGCAAATGGACAATTAGTACCATTAGTTTGTCCTTTATCTTAAACCAGCAGCCTATTTATACTCAGCCTATCCTGCCTCCTGGGCCTAACGATTCAAAAATTTCACTTCCACTGTGCCAGAGTGCCTTCCTTTATCCAATCTAAAATTCCTCTTCTTACACTTCAAGCAGAACTGAGGATTGTTTAGCTGGACATTTTTCCTCTTATCACTGTTTTGCATGCTATCCTGGGGCACCCTAGTTTGCACTCACACCCTTACCCACCCTAGGGAGTCACCCTGGCGTTCCCTTGTCTCATCTCTCTCCCAGACCCCAGACTATTGTCTTTCTGTCTCAGTCTTCATCTTCTCCTAGGAGGTAGGGTCCTGAGGGATTTAGTAGATTTATTGGCCACACTTTGGTTAAAACCATCTCCTCCAGGAACTATTATTAATCACACATTTGAATAAAAACATCACTTCCTTGCATATTCTCTTAAGGAATCAAGAAATTGACACAAACATAAGAGAAAGAAAAATTTAAACCTAGCAGATAATGCCTAAAAGCAGAAGTAAACAATGATTTGTAATGTGAGGCATATTTCAGTATTCAAATAACTCACTCTAAGTGTACGAGGTGGTTACTCTGTGGAGTCTTGAGCTAAGTGCTAGGGGGAGGGGGAGAGAAAAATTGCATTGCAACTATCCATTTGTTGCACATAAAAGCTATGCCTACTAAGTTCAATATTTTTGGTCACTACAGAAATGTTTAAAAACATGAGATTCATGTAGGACATTTAATAATAAAAAGAGTTCTACGTTCTAGGTGGTTAAAAAGCCAGAAGCTACTGTTTTCCAGGTTGTGAATAATGCTAAAATTTCATGGATGTTTCTGGGAATGGAGAATAGAAAACTTCTTGAACCATACCTAAAGAGCTTAGAATTTAATTCTGTGCTATAGTTTACATTGGAAAAATTAAAAATTTTAGAGGAATGTCTAAAAGGCACCTAACATCTTTAATCAGCATGATCTTCATGGGCTGGGCTTGTCTATCTCTCTAGCTAATGCTTTCTCCCACCCTAATAACACTTAACATTCCCAAAACATTCCCAGTAGTTTCGTGCTCTGTGCTTTCCGTCTGAAATGTTTTCTCAATCTTATTCGAACTCTTCATTTGTTCCTAGAATTTCAGCTCAGATAGCACTTTTTCTACAAAGCCTTTTCTGCTCCTCAAAGTAATCTCATGATGCTTTGTTGAAGAGGCTGCTTATCACAGCAGATGGCAAATTCTGCAGGGCAGGATCTCCAGCCACTGGAGCAAGGTCTGACCCAGAGTGGGTGCCCCAAAGTGCTTATTAAATTAGATTGAAATGAATCATCCAGTGTCTTTGCAGAGATCTTAAAGTAGAAGGTAAAGGAGCAAACATTGAATTTTTTAGTCCCAGGATTAGTCATATCTTCAATGTCTGTTATTTCAATTATGCAAAGAGAATGTCAAAACAAAGGATAATCACAAGGTGATGACTAAATTCTGTGGAAATCATCTTGTACTTGGGGATTTGAAGCTTAAGAACAAAGTGGGTTGCAGACTGGTAGGGAAATGATTACCAAGTACTTTGCTTTTTTTGCCTCTTGAGGTAATGGTAAAAGACTCATCAGTGAGGCATTTAAAATGACACAGAGAGTTGAGTATCTGTCAAAATTTAATGGGCACTTGAATCACCTGGAGATCTTGTCAAAGTCCATGTTTTGGTAGGGCTAGGGTGGGGCCCGAGAACTTGCATTTCTAACTAACTCTCAGGTGATGTCTATACCTCCATGGAGGACAACTCTTAAAATAAGAATTCTTCATGGATGAAAAGATTGGCTCAACGCTCAATAGCAATGCCATAACAATTTTAATCTCAAATAGTCACTCAGTTTTACATGTAACAAGCACATAAATTCAGTCTTGGGCTTTTTCTCTTCCTACCTTGTGATTCAGATATCATCCTTAAATTTTTCTCTTATATAAGTCTGATCTCGTAAGTGATTAAATATAAATTGGTTGCTAGGAGAAACAGTTAATGAGACTTCATAGTAGGAATAGATAGAAAACTTAGCTGTTAGGTAGTCAAGTGAGAAGAATAGAAAAGTAAATTATTAGCTAGCTTTATTCCTATTCATCACATAACTTTTAAGAATAACAGGATATCAGTTAAGTGCTAGATATCATCTTCCTCCACATTAATTGTGATAATTGACACTGCATTGCTTAATCAATCTTGTTATACACTAATTAAATAACTGCGATTTTTTTGAAGATGAAAGACTAATCAGTTACCAACTGATAGCAGTTAATGCATGCTCTAAAATTTCCTCCTTTGGATGAGAAAACGGTTTATTGTCCAATCCTATGAGACCAGGGAGCTGTAAAAGATGAAACGCCAAAGATAAGAGAATGTCACCTGTTCAGTTACTAGTTCCAGGATCAAAATGGTGAATATAAAGTGGATCTTGCTATCTTAAAAATAATAATAATAACAATTATAATAACAGCAAGAAATGTAAAATTTTAAAAATAAAGTGAGCCCTAACCGGTTTGGCTCAGTGGATAGAGCTGAAAGGTCCCAGGTTCGATTCCAGTCAAGGGCATGTACCTTGGTTGTGGGCACATCCCCAGTAGGGGGTGTGCAGGAGGCAGCTGATCGATGTTTCTCTCTCATCAATGTTTCTAACTCTCTATCCTTCTCCCTTCTTCTCTGTAAAAAATCAATAAAATATATTTTTAAAAAAAATAAAGTGAGTCAAGCCTCTGGAATGAGGAAATGCAAAGCCATGGATTTAATTGGGACCTTACCTCCAGAGGTAGCTCCTGAATGCCTATTTACGTAGGAGACATTTAGGAGAACAAATCTGTTTAGAAACATAAGGTACTCATCTTCAAACAACATTAACATGACAAGGACATATCTATACTAATAATAGAGGAATATGCAAATTGGCTGGGATGCTGTCACATAACTACCAATCAGGATGGGGGCGGGGCCTTGGCAGAGAGCTCTCAGCATGCCTGCGCTGGGGGTCTGAAGGGCGCAGAGAGGAAGGGAGAATAGATAGGCAGTTAGGGGGATCAGGCTGGCAGAGGAGAGCAATTAGGGGCATCAGACAGGCAGGCAGGTGAGCGGTTAGGAGCCAGTGGTTCTGGATTGCTAGAGGGATCCTGGATTTGAGAGGTTCAGGCCTGGCTGAGGGACCCCCTCCCCTCCGCCCAATGCACAAATTTCATGCACTGGGCCTCTAGTCTATATATATAAAATCCTAAGCAACCATCAGACCATTTGACCGTCCGACTGGTAGCTATCACACACACTGACCACCAGGGACACTGACCACTAGGGGGCAGACACTCGCTCAGGAGCTGCTGAGCTGCAGTGACTTGGCAGCTGCACCCAGAACCAGAGAGGAGGAAGCCTGATTCCAGGGTGTGTCATCCAAGAGCCTCCCTCTAGCAATCTGGGACCCCTCGGGGGATGTCAGAGAGCTGGTTTCAGCCCGATCCCTGCAGGCCAGGCCTAGGGACCCCACAGGTGCATGAATCTGTACACCAGGCTTCTAGTTTTATTTTCTTGTTTTTTGTTTTTTGTTTTTTAAAGTCTACTTGGGAAATCAAAGAAGGAGTCACTGATGGGTTAATTTACCAAAACTTCTTGCTTTCACCCCAATCTCCAAAGCTACCTCTTGGAACTGCCATTAGCATGAAATGTACAAAGATGCCCCAACATATTAAAAAATGTGCTATGGCCTGTAAACTACTAGCCCCAATTTTTTCCTGTTATAATTGAAAGAAAAAAGGTCATAAATGACAGTGAATATAGTCTGACTCTGTGTTGAACTCATTTTTAAAGAATTGCAAGTGAAGTTTGAAGCATCCACAGAATATAATTATGCTTCCACTGCTTAATGTATGGACTCAAATTTTGACTTAATTATTCTGCAACTAAATTTATATGTCATTTATACAGTAAATCTTGGCAATTGCTCTCATAACTATCACTGGAAATATAATTAACTTGGGTTAGATAAGTTTTTACAGTGAGAACTAAATGCAGTATAATACCAAGGCATTATTTAAAAGGCAAAGGCTAAATACATCTTCTTCCTAAACGTTGTTTGTAATTTCTTTTCCCAGAAGGCTAAATGCTGAGCTTGTTTTCTTTTTCCAGCTCCACATTTTTGTCTGCAAATTGGAAGCTTTTCTCTTCCTTTCTTTTTAAGGACAAGAGTTTTACTCTTTGTATTACATCTTTTACTAAGAATCCAGTTTATTTTAGAAAGAAGCTTCTTTGTATGTGATAAAGCTGTTTGATTATATTTTCAAAGCTAAGCTTGCTTTGTTTTATTGTAGTTGAATATTGAATTGCTTTTTTTTTTTGTAATTTGCAACTAAGTCTTCCTTAGGAGGAACATTTTACTGAACCTAGAAACTGTGCTTTTATGATCTGTTAAGAAGTGACAATGCCCTGAATTACTTTTATTATAAAAAATACAAATGATAGTTTTAAAAAAAAGAGACAAAAGAAAGATTATCAGGCACTGTGTCAGCTCTGTGTTGTAGGTTTATTGATTAATATATATATTGATAGATAATAACTGCCCTCTTACAGTTTTAGAATTCAGTCAAATCATGATATCACATCAAGATTATATAATTTTTTTTTCATTATAAGTTAATGTTCCTGTATCTTGTTCCCTTGGTGAGTGATATTTATCCTTTTATAAATGAGAAAAATGGAGGATATTTTTTAATGTTTGGAGTTTTATTTTCATGTTTGTTTCATCCATCCTTATAGACTTAGGATTATACTAACATAGAATTCTTATATTTATTTCACATTTAATTATTATTTATTTGTCTTGCCAGGCTTGCTGCTAGATGCTTTCATATAAATATACATGAAGATGAATAAAATGGAAATCATATACACCAAAAACATTTCCAAGTAGATTATAGATAAAAATATGAAATGTAATGCAATAAAGTTTCTAGCAAATAACATAGGCAAATATATTTATGGTTCTGGAATATATAGATATTTGTTAATATACAAAGGGTTTTGGGTGGAAGCAATGGGGGTATAAGGACACATATGTAAAACCTTAATCAATAAAGAAAAAAATATATACAAAGAGTTTCAATAAGTCAATCAAAAAAGACAAGTAACTTACAAAAAGAAATATCCAAATGGTCAGTAAATATATAAAAATGCTTTCAACATCATTTAACATAAAAGCAATGAAAATTGGAACCATAATTAGATATCATTATACACCAAATAAAATAGCTAAGTTAAAAAATTTGACAGTACTAGGTGGCTCAGCACAGATGAGGCACCTGAAATTCTCATACATGGCTAATGTGAACATAAATTAACAGCAATCACTTGTATTGGGCCATAGCAATGCAATGATGAGACAGATGAAACTCCTGTCCTCATACATCTGATAATCTCACAGAGGAGGAATGCAAAATGTATTTACAGTATAATGAAATCAGGGCTATGCTATGAATTCCAGTCCTCTCCCCTTATTACCCATGTGACTTTGATGCATTACTTAAAATCCCTAATCTTCGATCTCCTTTTTTATAAAATAGGATTGTGATGGTTAATTTCATGTGTCAATTTGGCTGGGCTATGGAGCTCAGATATATGATCATTTTTATGGATGTTCTGTGACGATGTTTTCCGGTAAGATTAACATTTAAATGGGTGGACTTTGAATAAAGCAAATTGCCTTCTATAATGTGAGTAGGACTCATCCAATCATGTGAAGGCCTAATTATAACAAAAGATTGACCACTCTTGAGCAAGAAGGAATTCTGCAGCAGATGACCTTTGGACTTCAACTGCAATTTTGGCTCTTCCTGGATCTCTAATCTGACGGTTTTTGGACTTGAATTGTAACTCTTTCTTAAGTCGCTAAACTGCTGATTTCTTCCATCAGATTTTGGACTCTCCGATCCTTCACAGTTGTGTGAGCTGATTTCTTGAAAGAACTATCTCTATCTCTATCTCTATCTCTATCTCTATCTCTATCTCTATCTCTATCTCTATCTCTATCTCTATCTCTATCTCTATCTTTATCTCTATACCTATCTATATCTATATCATCTATATCTATATCATCTATATCTATCTATATCTAAATTTATATCTATATTATCTATTTAGAGGTCTCCATATGCTATTGGTTCTATTTCTCCAGAGAACCCTGACTAATGCAAAGGCATCAAGCACTAGCTCACATAGAATATGTGGGAATTAAACAAGCATATGTGAAAAGCTCCGTGACTACTGTCTCCAGGTAAACTCTAAAGGAGTTCCATTTCCTTTCCCCTCAAATGCAAAGAACTATCTTTGTATATGTATCTCATGGTGCATGCCAGTCTGAAAGATGTTTGTAGAGCAAAGTTAAGTTCAACTTTTGCTGAATATTGACTACACATATTCAGGACTAAAGCCTTCTTAGGTAAGATGTTAACTTTTTATCAGAATGGCCATGTGACATGTTTCTTGGGAATCTGGGGTTGACAAGGGCCAACTGCCAACCTTTACCTTTTTCCTTTATTCCTTTTTAGGCTGATGGATAGCCTTTTCTCTTTTACTTGTATCTTCAAGAAAAATTACCTTTTATAAGTTTGTAGCAACTGAAATGTGGCAAAACCACTTGAGTTTACAAATACTTTTCTGAAATAGGTGATATGAAAAATGATCTTCTCAGATGTGAAGGTATTATTTCTGCACAGATTTAAAAGTACTCAAGAAACTAAATGAAATAAATGAAATAAAGTTAACACTGATTTTCACCCAAATGAGTCAAAACTATGACTTATCAATGGGATGCTTTTATAAACATTTTGTACAGGCAAATCTTGGAGGTATCGCGGGTTTGGATAAACCCACAGACCACTGTAATGAAGCAAATATCACAATACATCAAGTTAGACAATTCTTTTACTTTCCCAGTGCATAGAAAAGTTATGCTTATACTATACTGTAATCTATTAGGTGTGCAATAGCATTATGTCTAATTAAACAATATCCTTATCTTTAAGAAAAAATTCTTTATTGTTGAAAATATGTTAACCGTCATCTAAGTCTTCCAGAACTCATAATCTTGTTGCTGGTAGAGTGTCCTGCCTCAATACTGATGGTTGCTAAAGGTTAGGGTGAAAACGGGTCAATTTCTTAACATAAGACAACAACCAAGTTTGCCTCATTGACTGATTCTTCCTTTCATGAATTATTTTTTCTGTAATATGCAATGCAGTTTGGTAGCATTTTCAAAATTGGAGTCAGTCCTCTCAAACCCTGTCATGGCTTTACCAGTTAAGTTTATGTAACATTCTAAATTCTTTGTTGTCCTTTCAACAATCTTCACATCATATTCACCGGGAGTTGATTTCATCTCCAGAAACCACTTTCTTTGCCCACCCATAAGTAACAACTCCTCATCTGTTAAAGTTTTATCATAAGACTGCAGCAATTTAGTCACATCTTCCAGCTCCGTTTTTCAATCCAAGTTCTCTTCTATTTCCACCACTGACGTCTTGAACCCCTCAAAGTCCTCCTGAGGGTTGAAATCAACTTCTTCACACTTCTACTAATGCTGATATTTTGAAGTTTTCCAATGAATCTTGAATGTTGTAAAATGGCATCTAAAATGGTGAATCCTCTCCAGAAGGCTTTCAATTTCCTTTGCCTAAAGCCATTGGAGGAGTAACTATCTATGGCAGCTACAGACTTACAGACTGTATTTCTTAAATAATAACAATCAAAAGTCTAACTTACTCCTTTGTCCATGGGCTGCAGAATGGATGTTGTGTCAGCAGTCACGAAAACAACATTCATCTCATTGTACGTCTCCGGCAGAGCTTTTGGGTGACCAGGTGCATTGTCAATGAGCAATAATATTTGGAAAGGAATCTTTTTTTTTCTCCTGATTATCAGGTCTCAGTAGTGGGTTTAAAATATCAGTAAACCATGTTGCAAAAAGGAGTTCTGTCATACAGTTTTTGTTGTGTCATTTATATAGCACAGGCAGATTAGACTGAGCATAATTCTTACCTAACAACCCTAGGATTTTCTGATGGTAAATGAGCATTGGCTTCAATCTAAAGTCACTAGTTGCATTAGCCCCTAACAAGAGTCAGCCTGTCCTTTAAAGCTTTGAAACCAAACATGACTTCTCCTCTCTAGCTATAAAATTACTAGATGGAATCTTCTTTCAATATAAGGCTCTGTTCCATCTACATTGCAAATAGGTTGTCTAGCCTAGCCACCTTCATTATTTATCTTAGCTAGAAGTTTTGGATAACATGCTGCAGTTTCTACATCAGCACTTGCTGCTTCACCTTGCACTTTTATGTTACAGAGATGGCATCACTCCTTAAACCTCATGAACCAACCTCTGCTAGCCTCAAATTTTTCTTCTTCTGCAGCTCCTTCACCTCTCTTAGCCTTCATAGAATTGAAGGGAGTTAGGGCCTGTTCTGGATTAGGCTCCTGTTGAAGGGAACGTTATGGCTGGCATACATTGTATCCAGATCACTAACATTTTCTCCATATTAGCAATAAGGCTGCTTTGCTTTCTAATCATTAGTGTGTTCACTGGAATGGAACTTGTAATTTCCTTCAGGAGCTTTTCCTTTGCATTCACAGCTTGGTTAACTATTTGGTTCAAGAGACCTAGCTTCTGGTCTGTCTCAGCTTTTGATATGCCTTCCTCATTGAGCTGAAACATTTTTTAGCTTTTGATTGATAGTAAGCAATGTGCGACTCTTTTTTCCACTTGAACACATAGAGGCCATTGTAGGCTTATTAACTGGCCTAACGTCAACATTATGATGTCTCCGGGAACAGGAAGGCCCATGGAGAGGCAGAGCAATGGGGGACGATATAGGCAGTGGAGCAGTCAGAACACACACATTTATCGATTAAGCTGGCCATATTATATGGGTGTGGTTCATGGTGTCCCCAAACCATCACCATAGTAACATCAAGATCACTGATAATAGATCACCACGACAAATATAACGATAACAAAAAATTTGAATTTTTGTGAGAATGACCAAAATGTGACACAGAGACATGAAGTGGCAAATGTTGTTGGAAAAATGGCTCTGATAGATTACTAGATACATGGGTGCACAAACCTTCAATTTGTAAAAAAAAAAAAAAAATGCAATATCTGAAATGCAGTAAAGTTGAAGAACAATAAAATGAGGTATGTCTGAATTGTATTCCTCTTTTAGGGCCATTTTAGCTCTCCATTAGCATCCCTCAAACAGCTTTGAAAGTGGCCAAGTGAACTGTAGCTCCCTCTTTATTAGTGATGTTAGTTTTTGCCTGGAAACAAAATTGCATTCCTGTTGAAACAAAATTCAAAAGAGAGAAATACCATCATTCATAATACACTCGTTTTATGAAGTCTTTATGTTTTCCCTCTTATTTTCAGAGAAGAACTGGCTGTGGAAAATAAAAAGACTGATTTGCCAGATTTGTGAAATGGAGTGCTGACCTTCCTTACTGGCTCTTTTGGGTGTGTGAACAGTGAAGTTGTGAAAACCAAGTCATCTATCCAAACCTAGAGCCTTTGAAGCAGGTGTATGTGAGGGAGCAGGCTTTGAGCTCTTGGATGTTCAGAAATGTACTTTGCATTTACTATTTATTGTGGCTTGACTTGGTTTAACATTCCAAATTCATTTCCTTTAGAAATTTAAAGGCAGTATCTGTTCTGCTGGTGAGAAAACAGATGTTAATCTACTTCTTCCTCATGTATAGATAGATGCTCTGTCCTAACTTTGGAAAATTTTAAGGATATTTTCTTCTATGGTGTTCTGTAAGTTTACCAATGTTCTGTAATGTATGGGTCTGTTTTCATTTATTCCACTTAGGCCCTTTCAACATGTAGACGTGTCTCTTCAACTCTGGAAAATGGTCTTCTTTTAGTTCTTTGATTATTTATTTCTCTTTTATTTCTTTCATTCTCTATCATTGAAATTTTATTGATTAGACATTGGTCTTTTATATCCCTCGCTTTTTTGTCATGCTATCCTTCTCTTTATCTCATTTCTTCATGTTCTGATATTTTTCTTTCCTATCTAGTGTTGACAATAAGATATTTACCCCTATTTGGTCCATTTTCATATCAACCTGTTTCATGATGTAGTATCTTCTCAGATCTTTCTTGGAATACAAATAGAAAATATCCAACCCCTTTCTTTTCTAATGAGGCAAGTCCTTCAGTTTGTTTATTTTTGAAACAAATTTGTCCTTTCTATGTTAATGCTGCTTTTAAAAAATTAACAAGTATGTGGTGATATTGATAAATGGCTCAATTTTTAAAAATGCATGTTAAAATATTTTTCTTGGGGTGGTATTTTCAGCATGGCAATGTAAAGAGTTAATGAATCTTCTCCACACGTGCGCGCGCGCGCACACACACACACACACACACACACACACACACACTAAGTATAAAACTGGAAAAAATTGTGAAAAAAATAACCATTGCTTTGCTTTGCGAATCAATTTAGGCAAACAACAAATTTGGAAGTGTTTCTTCATGAAAAGCTGTTAGAATTTAGAGTAAGAAGTGTGGGAGTCTACAGCCTTGTTGCCTAAGGCGTCTCTTATTTCTCTCCTTCACAATTCAGTTTGCAAAGTGGTTTTATCAGGATGGGCTGGGCTGTAAAAACAAAAAATTTTGCCATTGGGGCTATATTTTATTTGAAGCAGAAAATGAAAACCCATGCCTGTTGTCATTCTTGGAAAAAATAGCAGATTTGTTATAAAACAGAAAACACACAGCTCTGTTAGCCTGAGGTTGCAGACTTTTTTTTTTTTTAAATATATTTTATTGATTTTTTACAGAAAGGAAGGGAGAGGGATAGAGAGCTAGAAACATCGATGAGAGAGAGACATCGATCAGCTGCCTCCTGCACACCTCCCACTGGGGATGTGCCTGCAACCAAGGTACATGCCCCCGACCGGAATCGAACCCGGGACCCCTCAGTCCGCAGGCCGACGCTCTATCCACTGAGCCAAACCGGTTTCGGCAGGTTGCAGACTTTCTTAGGTGTCTGGATTAACCACAAATTTAACAGAGACCCAGGACCTGAGAGAGCCACAGGAGGACTAGACAAGCATGCAATGTGCAGTGGAGGCCTGAAGACTTACTAGTATATAACCTGGGTTCTGGACCTATTGTAAAGCCACCCCAAGGCTGTTGGAGAATGCATAGACACATAGATCAGTGGAACACAACAAGGAGTCCAGAGATAGATTATCAATTGACTTTCAACAAAGGTGCAAAGAAATTTCAATGGAGAAATGATTTTTTTCAACAAATACTCTACATCAATTGGATATCCATATACAAAAACACGAACCTCTGTTGCTAAATCACACCCTAATAAAATTAACTAAAAATGCTATATAAATTTAAATACAAGAGCTACAACTATAAAATGTCTAGAATAAAACTAAAGATGAAATATTTCTTATCTTGACCTAGGCAAAAATTCTTTGATAGAACACCCATGAAATAGAATTTGATAAATTTAAATTCATCACCAAAATTAAAACCTTTCCTTTAAAAAATACTAAGGAAATTAAAAACAAGAGACAGATGGGGAGAAATATTTGAACATTGTATATCTGAAAAATAATTTGTATTTGGAATATATGAAGAACTTACACTCATTAATAGGAAGACAAACAGCCAATTAAAAATTGGGCAAAGTATTTAAATAGATACTTCACCAAAGATGATATAAAGATATAACAACTATTGGTAAACACATAAAAAGATGCCCAACATCATTATACATTAGGGAAATGCAAATTAAAAGTAGTATGTCATTCACCTACATCCCCTCTAAAATGGGAATGATGGTGTTTTTCAAAAGTCTAGAAATTAATAAACTTTTGGTAGGTATTTGGAAGAACTGGAACCCTCATGCATTGCTGGTAGGAAATAAATTGATATAACCACTTTAAATATGGTTTGTCAGTTTCTTAAAAAGTTAAGCATATACAGTTGACCATTGAACAATATGGGTCTTAGGGACATCGATGCCTGGTATGGTAAAAAAATCTGCATGTGACTCCCTCTGGCCAGTGTAGCTCAGTTGATTGGACATTGTCCTGTGCACCAAAAGTTTGCCAACTTGATTCCTGATCAGGGAACATGCCCGGGTTTCGGGCTCAATCCCATGTGGGGCGTGCAGAAAGCAGCCAATCCATCATCAATGTTTTTCTCTCTCTCCCTCTCCCTCCTTCTATCTCGAAAAATTAATAAAAATATTTTTAAAATATGTATGTAACTTAAACTGGCCCTACACATACATGACTTCCCAACTGCAAGTGGAAGATACAGTTTACTACAACACATAACACTTTCACTGCTAAGAATTTACCCAGAACAAATGAAAACATATATTCTTACAAAGGCTGCTATGCAAATATTCCAGCATTATTAATCATAATAGGTTTAAACTAGAAACAATGTAAATGCCCATCAATGTGCAAATACAATGGAATGTATTTATACAATGAAATTCTATTTTTCAATAAACAATTAACTGCTGTATGTTATAGTATGAATATAAATTTTAAGAATGTTACACTAAATGAAATAAGACAACATGAATGATTATATGGTGAATGATTTAATTCATATGAAAAAGCTGGAAAATTAAATCTATATGATCAGTAAGCACAATCAGTGATTTCCTGAAACTGGAGGAGGGAATGAGGATTGACTGGACAGGCACAGGGACATTTGGGGAGATTATGAAAATATTTTAAAATTAGATTTTGTTGAAGGCTGTATAACTGTATAAATTTATTTAAAATCATCCTGGCCTGTGGCTCAGTTGGTTGGAGCATCGTCCTGTACACCAAAAGGTTGAGGGCCCATACTGAGGTTGTGGGTTCAATCTCCAGTTGGGGTGTTTGGGGTGTGTACAGGAAGCAACCCATTGAAGTTTCTCTGTCACATTGAGTTTCTCTCTCTCTCTCTCTCTCTCTCTCTCTCTCTTTCTCTCTCTCTCTCTTCTTTTCTCTCTGTTTCCCTTCCATTATCTCTAAAAATTAAAAAATATATATATATGCTCCAGGGAGGATTAAAAAAATCTGAGCACTAATTATATTGGGTGAAATTTATGATATGTAAATTACTTCCTAATAAAGCTAATATAAAAATAATACAGTTTTTTCCTGCTCTAACCTGAGACAAAAGTCATATCATTACAATTTTTTGTGTGTGTTTACAACATTTAAGATATACTCTCAAAGCAACTTTCAAGTATATATAGCACAATATTGTTCTCTATAATCACTATACTGTGCATTAGATTGTCAGAACTTAGTCACTTCTGGAAGTTGATACTTTCTTACCAACATTTCCCACTCCCCAAATCCTGGTAACCACTATTCTACTGTGTGTTTCTATGAATTTGGCTTTTTCTTGGACATTCTTATCACTGTTGTGCTCTTAAGTGCAGCAGTTTCAGATATTATTACATAATTCTTTATTTGCAGAATATTAGCTCTTCCAAAATTAGATTTTCACAGTAATGCAGATGGTGCCTCCACTAAATCCTATACTATAGAAATTCTATAATTGTGTTCTGGAACTAGATGGTGATTATCAGCAGTGGGTTATTCATTATTTATCTATATTCCCATATTAAAGAATAGAAATGTCAATTCCTTCTAAAGAAAGACTCATTTTGATTTTTAAACAAGAAAATTTCTCTTCCCAGAGTCCCTTTGGTTAATTAATTTCTTACATCCACTCTCTATAGGTTGCTAACCATGCTTCTTTCACATAAATAAACCACGTGTTAAGGCCTCTTCACTGTAAGAGATAAAATTGATTACTTTATTATTACCCTGCTTTACTGGTTTAAATTATTTTAGCCTAGTGGATTACTGTTATCTTATTAATTATGAATTAGTTTAAGTTGTGGAGGTAGAAAGCATTAGAAGGTTTCCTTTAATTAATTGTGTTTAGGATGAATTGCTTTTACAATGCTTGATGTGAGCTAATGATGCAGCCTTTCATTTTTTGGAGACGAGGTCCTGACTTAGATGAGAGCCATAAATAATGTGAGCCACACCTTGTTTTAGGTGCCACTCCACATGTCCTAATCCTAACTCAATCAACTGACTAAGGGGGGAATTGGCCTCATCCCAGAGAAAAAGGATGAAGGAGTTTCATGAGACCTGCCATTGAGAGAGTGTCCTGCATGAAGACCTGAATTCTACACTTCGTTTTTGAGCACATACACTGAGTTATTCCCTGTGCACACCTGACTTACCCAAGTGACAAGAGCACTTGTCTTCCAGTAGGGTTAGGTGGAGGAGTTGCTCAAGGACAGGCACACACTAAGGGAGAAGGCTGCTCTTTCCTCTTTAATTATGGTAGAAGAGGGGAGTTTTAACTGCTGTAATTAATGCCTTGAGTTTCTTTGAAATTCCCTTGCTCTTCTGTACAGCTATGATAACATCGCAGCCGCTGTGTAAATTAATTCCAGGAGCGATGGGGGACATGGACTTTATTCACATGAAATAGCCTTTGATTTCTTCTCATGTAATAGCTGCTTATCATGGCTACCACCTTGACTTTGCCAGTTGCTCTGAACTAATTTCTCACTTCTATTATCAGTTTATTTAAATGAAACTTCTGCTGAAGAACTCACTTTGTTTTGGGGTTACAAGGTAAAGAGAAAAAAATATGGGAAGTGTGCATAAAATTGTTTCCACTCGCTATGGGCTTTTTGTGACCTTTGAGATTCCTCACTTAATGTATGATCCTGGATTAGTTCTTGAATCAGAAACAGTAATAGATTAATAGACGAAATTTGAAAAAAAATCTGTAGATTAGTTAGTAATATGACATCAGTGATAATTTCCTGAATTTGAAAATTATATTCCAGTTATGTAAGAGGTTAACATTTGAGGAATTTGGGTGAAGAGTGTAAAAAGATTCTTTGTACAATTTGTGCAACTTTTTTGTAAGACTGAAAAATGTTGAAATTAAATTTTTAAAAAGTCTTTTTACTAGAGAGATCTGAATTTATGCAACTGTGGAAAATGAGAGTCTTAACAAAGCTAAATCTAAGCCTCAGTAAACTGGGTGACAATGCAGAGAGAGAGAGAGAGAGAAAGAGAGAGGGAGAGAGAGAGAGAGAGAGAGAGAGAGAGAGAGAGAGAGAGAGAGAGAGAGAGAGAGAGGCTATATTTTTTGGGAAAACAGGAAGTCTGTTAGAAGTGGAAAATTTGGAACAAGGCCATTAGACTTTTTGGTGATAGTGACCTTGAGAAAGGCCTTGAAAAATATCATAGAAATTGCCAAAGTAATGATTGTGATCATGTTTCACATGCCATCACATGAGAGAGATAATAGAGTTTCCTCTGTATAAACTTAATCAGTTAATTAAGGCTATTGGATAAAAGTTATAAAAGATGTTTTGGGGGTTATCATATAGAAGAAATTTCTGACAATTAGACTTCTTAAAGAAATGAAGTGGAGTACCTTACAGCACAGTGTTATTGCCATTATTAGAAAGTTAAACCAAACACCAAGTGATCTTTGCCTTTTAATACTGAAGAATGAACTCCTGAATTAGGTAGGAAACAAGTAAAAACAAGCTCTAAGTTCTTTGCTATGATTAAAAAAACAACAAACAAATGGCTGAGTGATACTGCCAACTATACAATTCACTGTATTAATACTACTGCTAACACTAACATTGTGTATGTGTGTGTTTCTCAGGTTCAGTGTTTTTAAAATATTTGCCCCAAGATGATGATTTATATGGACTGTATATGTGGATAATGTTAGATGCTTCACAGTACCTATTAAATGTGATTTATTTGTCTGTAGATTGGTAGTCCAAGACTGTTCCAAATATATCTACAGGGTGCAGGTTTGAAATTAATGTGCTAGAATACTTTAATGTAGTGAGCATGCTGGCTGGGTTTGCTGATGTTTGGTGCAGCCAAAGGCTCTTACATTGATGGATGGTTCTTTCTTTCTTGATCAATGCATGAATCATCTCTCCTAGGTCAACAAAGAGAGAAAACAGTGGGTGGGCCTGCCCACTGCTGGATTATGTTCAAAGCCTGGAGAGAGCTTTGCATTTGTAGGGAAGATATAGAAAAGCCTGTTTATTTGAATCCTTGGCACATTACTCTTTTTCAAGCTCTGTTGCCCATCTGGATGAAAAAGGACCAGTATTTTTTCTTTACTCATTGGAATGGCCTCGATGAGCCATCCTTAGACTTACCTTTGGATTTTCTACAAATAATAACAGTTTATTTATAAATGAACCATATTACTAGGTTTGAACTAGTAGATCAAAACAAACTCTTGAAAATATCTTTATTTAGTAGTAGATTACCATTTTTGTTCTTAGGGAATAAAATAATACCCAAGAACATATTGCAACATAGCAATTGGTCATTCTTGTTTCCATCTCTAGAGGAAGAGAATCAATCATCTACTCTATGTCAGAGGGACTAATGCTACTCTAAGAGCCCCTACAGGTGGATCATGAAAAGGCAGCCTAAGAGAATGAATTGCCATTACTAAAATGGAGTTTTAGATAATAGTAGTAAGATAGTGCTAGGAGTGGGGGTATTCTACAGGGATAAATCCTGACTGACTTAAGTTCAGCAAACCACCACATAGACAACAGAATGGAAGAAAAAGTGTATCCATGGGGACAACAGACTGTTCTTGGGGAGTAAAAAAGGGGCTTTGGAATCAGGCAGACATGTAGGATTTCAGGCTCTTTTGCTTACTGATTTTGAAATCTTGCAAAAAATTAGTTATTTTTCCTGAGTTGTAATTTTTTTATTTGTAAAATAGATGACTAATATTTATTTCAAATGGCTATTCTGAGAATTAGAGAAGATGACCTTGAGTATTCAGCATAGAGTACTGGCACAAAATGGACACCTTAAAATTTATATTAACATTTTAATTGTGTAATTATCTGTTTGTTTGTTTTTTTCTGCTAGTTGGTCCCAATTAGGACAAGAAGCACATCTATAGCTATTGTTCTTGGTACTCTAAGAACCTAGCACTGTGCCTTGGACTAAATTACTGATCACTAAGTATTTATGGACTTAAATATTTCAATAATTTTAATTTCTATTCTCCTGGGAGTTTAATTGAAGTGTGGGATTGGTCAGTGATAAGAATATCATTGAGAAAGATTGCAGGGAAGCCAGAAACGATCCTGCAATTCCCTAGATTTGTCTATTTGACTCTTTCCATCCGTTATTTCAAAGAATCTCTTCTTCCAAGAAGGGAAGACATATCACCTGGGAAATGCAAATGTAATCTTCTTCATAGAACTGGAAACATTCAACCTGTTCGGCATTTACAGTTAAATCTGGAGCCTTTGCTGGAGAAGGAAGCCAGGCCAGCAGTCAGAAGGCATCAAAAAGGATAAAGCAAAGCAGACTGGAAAAATCACATCATTCTGGTTTCTTTCCTAAGTACCATAGTATGGATTACCTGGAAGGTCCTTCGAAGGAAAGGGTAGAATCAAGTCCTTCTGGATCTATCTTTCTTTAACATCAGATGAAACAACTGTTTCTGGCACAATTAAAACTCTTCTTATTCCTTCAAGATATAGAAATTGACTTTATATGTCATATTAATCAGAGAAGAGATGACATTAACTTTCTCAGGTGTCATGTGTTCCCTTCCTAGAAGTCTCTCAAACTTTCCATGAATGAGAACATGCATCTTCTGCAAACAAATGAATCCCTGGAGCTCTCAGAACATCACTTTATGCAGACCAATATGTTCAGAAAGTGGATCATTATTTTTTGAAATTTCTGCCATCAGGTCTCTATAAATTTTTTCTGAAAAGAACCTTTAATTGTTAAACATTTTACTAAACTTACTTTTTTCTTTCCTCTCATTTTTCCTCATTTCTTTTTTCCCTCTTCACAATCCACTTGAGGTTTCTGAATCACTTCTGATCTTTTATTTTTTTATGTGTGTAATGAAAAGACTGATTTTTTTTTTTACTTCACATTTACAGAAATGAATGATTCTGTATGAGTGCTCCAAAACCCTTCTCTGAATGTTCCCCTACACATAGCTGACTGCTACTTAATGTTAATGGCCATACAAAATGTGTGGACACACCAGAGCAGTTAAAAGAAATGTCTCTCTCCAGCCATAGTTGGCAGTTCACTTCTAACATGGAATATAATAAAATCTTGCCATTGGTGAACATTTTAGAAACAGAGAACAGGCAACTATTGTCTGGTGTTAATTCTACAGGTCTGTAGAGACTTAATTATCAGTGTAGCTACTTGGAAAATCACACCTTATATAAAATGCTAGTGAAACTAAACAGTGAATGTGGCAGTGGCAGAATTCATTGAGGCCATATTGTACATCAGAATCCATGAGCTTTGAAGTCAGAACAACCTGGCTGAAATTCCTGGCTGTGTGACATCTATGAACCTCAGTATTCTCTTCTAGACTATAGGAACACTTACACATACCTCAGACAATAGGGTCAATGACCACATTGAGAGAATAAATATAAACACATCTAATGCCATGTATGTTTCCTTGCCTTCTCACCAGAAATAACTTGAGAAGCAAGATGTGTCTTTGAAATGTATCTCCATCATGGGTTATGTGTATGGATTCAGGGAAATTCCTTAACCTTTGAGCTAGTTTGTTTCTTTTTGGTGGAGCTAGGCATGCAGGTGCAGAGAGCCAAGCTAATCCTCCTCCTCCTCAGTTCATTGGGCACTATCATCGTTGATCCGTGCAAGTTCCCCCTAATTGTGTTTATTCATTTCATTCTTTTTTAAAGAAATGTTTTTATTATTTTGTTTAGTGAGGGAAGAAGGGAGAAGGAGAAAGAAACATCAACAAGAAATAAACATCAATCACTGCATCTGCACACTCCCTACTGGGGATTGAGCCCGCAACCTGGGCATGTTCCCTGACCGGGAATTGAACCATGACCTCCTGGTGCAGGGAACAATGCTTAACCCACTGAGTCACACCAGCCAGTGTATTCATTTCATCCCTCTGTCCATCCTTGGCTCTAGACCACAGTACAGACCCTCCAGCTTGGCTTTCCTATACATTCTCTAGCTCACAAGAGTTCATATTCCCCAAGAGTTTTTGGCAGTTTGTTTTTCTTTCTTTAGATCCATCTCTTCTCTTGCTTCAGTAGTTTTCCCAGGGTTAATTTTGAGGGCAACCAACAGTTGTTAGTTTATGTTCGTTCATGACAGTAATGTATTAGTTTCACTATCTGAATGCCATCTTTATATATAACACTAGAGGCCCGGTGCATGAAATTTGTGCACGGGGGGGGGGGGTGTCCCTCAGCCCAGCCTGCACCCTCTCCAATCTGGGACCCCTCAAGGGATCAGGCCTAAACGGGCAGTCGGACATCCCTCTCACAGTCCAGGATTGCTGGCTCCCAACTGCTCGCCTGCCTGCCTTCCTGATTCCTCCAAACCGCTTCTGCCTGCCAGCCTGATCACCCCCTAACCACTCCCCTGCCAGCCTGATTGATGCCTAACTGTTCCCCTGCCAGCATGTTTGCCCCTAACTGCCCTCCCCTGCAGGTCTGGTCACCCCTAACTTCCCTCCCCTGCAGGCCTGGTCCCACCCAACTGCCCTTCCCTGCAGGCCCAGTCACCCCCAACTTCCGTTCTCTGCAGGCCTGGTCACCCCTAACTGCCCTCCCCTGCAGGCTTGATCGCCCCCAACTGCCCTCCCTTGCAGGCCTGGTCCCCCCCAACTGCCCTCCCCTGCTGGCCTGATTGCCCACAACTGCCCTCCTTTGCAGGCCTGGTCCTTTCCAACTGCCCTCCCCTGCTGGCCATCTTGTGGTGGCCATCTTGTGTCCACCTGGGGGCAGGATCTTTGACTACATGGAGGCAGCCATCTTGTGTGTTAGAGTGATGGTCAATCTGAATATTACTCTTTTATTAGATAGGATAGAGGCCTGGTGCATGGGTGGGGGCCAGCTGGTTTGCCCTGAAGGGTGTCCCGGATCAGGGTGGGGGTTCCTTTGGGGCATGGGGCAGCCTGGGCGAGGGGCCTGTAGTGGTTTGCAGGCCGGCCACGCCCCCCGGCGACCCAAGTGGAGGCTCTGGTATCTGGGATTTATTTATCTTCTACAATTGAAACTAGCCTGGAGTGGAGGCCTGGGCCAGCCAGGGTGTGCAGAAAGCTTGGCTTCCTCCATCGCCGGGGAAACCCAAGCCTCCCTCCTGCTCTCTGTGGCCACAGCCATCTTGGTTGGGTTAATTTGTATACTTGCTCCTGATTGGCTGGTGGGCATGGCTTGTGGGTATAATGGAGTGATGGTTAATTTGCATATTACTCTTTTATTAGATAAGATTGTCTTGAGAATGAAATGAAGGTGCTGGCCCATAGTAGGTACACATCCTATAGATTTTTATAACATGTAACATGCCAATGAGGGCCTTATATTTCAGTGTCCACCACTGGAAGAGAGCCACATGACAGGGGCCCATTCCTCTGGAGCAGTGGCTCCAAACCTTGGCCACACGTTAGAATCACCAAGGAGCTTGTGAAAGGCCAGGTGTTCAAACCACACCTTTGTCTGGTTACATTGGAACCTCTCAGAGAGGAACTGGAGCATTTGCATTTTTTAAAGTTTCCCAGATGATTCCAATGTGCAGTGAAGATTAAGAATCTCTGAATTAGTTCTCTGACTTGGAAATTTCCCCTTTCCTTTATAGCCCAGTTACTCTGGATGGTCATTGAGAAGAATGAAATTTCTAGGTGAGATATTCAGCTTCTAAATGAAGTCACCAAGCTTAATGTTTTATGTGCATCCACTCACACACAAACACATTGTACTGTGATAAATCAAGTATTTTAATTGCTCAGGGGTGGGATAGAGTTGAGGTGGAAAAGGAGAAAATCTGATTATTCTGGACTGCAAATAAACTTTTCTGTTTTAAAGGACATATTCCCTCTGAGTGTAAAATTCCTAAAATTAGTGAGCTTAGCCCTCTGGAAAGGGTTTTCTGACTTGAATTTAATAGTTAGGATATAGTAATATTCCCCGAGGTGATTACATCATTCATTATTATAAAGTTTGTCTCTGTAGTCATGAGTCTGCAGGGGATATGACCTGGTGAAACGTATGCTTCTGTGTTATATGACTCATCAGTCGTTCTTCTGGCTCTATGTAATTTGAAACAAGCCAGAATGGGAACATCTTATCTTGAGTTATTATAAACTCTAGTGTTTTAAAGTTGCCTGCCAATTCCAAGTTATATCTGTGTGTTCTTTCCATGGAGGGAGGTATAGGAGGGGAGAAAAAGACTTGGCACAGGGGGCCCATCTTCGGGAACAGAGAGAGCACAGATGGCCCTGACAGTTGGGGGTGAGGAATTGCAAGCCATGGAGGAGATTGCCACTGAAGACAGATTATGAATTTGCCTTAGAAAATGTTGTCTGAGTGAGAGTTGATGGGAGTTTACAGCTACCCTGATTGAAAAGAAAAAGACAGAAACACACAGAACTTTGCATCCAGCTTCTCAAGGCATCGTTTTGAATCTCTTTAAACGACCATAGACAATCTAATTGAGATTGGGGTTCAACATTTCCTACTGTGATTCTTATGTTTTCTTTCAATTTTAACGATGCCTTGAGATTGCTACTCTCTGAAACACCTACCCAGCAGCTAAGAGCCGATTACCAGCCCTAGAATGTTGAAGAGAACACAGAAGGATAAAATTGATCCTTATGGCTGCCCCAGGGAAAAATTCTGATGGAAGTTAAGCATGTTTGCAATATCCTTCTCCTTAAGAACATCAATATTAAAACCACAGTAACCCATCTGCCAGTGTGTTGGAGTCAGTGTTCAGTTTGGAATAAACCCTTCCTCAGTCCCAATCAAATTTATCTCTCCTTGTCCTTCCCTGATTCTACTATCCTAAGTGACACTTAATTTGACAAATGACTCCTTAGTAATAGATTGTTAACGCATTCATTAAAAAGTAATAACAAGCGTTTATTGAATGCTTTCTATATGTCAGAAAATGTATTAAAAGTGCTCACATATATTATCTCCAACCAAGTTAACATTTTCATTTTGAAAGGTGTCTAATGATTTAACCCGAGAGAATGGCCAAAATGGCAGACCTTTGGGCTCCTAGCAGGGGGGAAATGGTGCATTTATTGGCTAGAAAACATGATAGAAGTTCTCAAATCACATCTGGGGGTCTATCGTATACTTTATCTGTGTCTAGATATTTATTGGAAAGCACATAAAATATGAGTCAGAATCCTAGATTAATATCTTTTACAGACTTTGGTCTTCAGCCATCACTTAAATTGTCTGAGCTTTAGTTCCTTCCTCAGTAAAAGCAGAATAATTGGTAAGATCTTTGTGAATGGTGGTGCAGATTAGGTCTCACTATATATTTAAACTTTGAAATGATCCAAACATATCTTAGTTATGCTAGTGTTTTGTATTAATGAGGCTCCTGTCAGGTTTTAGAATCAGACTCCCCAAGGCCAGTTTTGGGATTTTCACAGATATCTTTTCAGTATAATAATTTGGCAGTCTATATTTAAAAAAAATTTTATCCTTACCCAAAGATGTGTGTGTGTGTGTGTGTGTGTGTGTGTGTGTGTGTGTGTGTGTGTGTGTGTTTTAATTAATTTGAGAGAGAGAGAGAGAGAGAGAGAGAGAGAGAGAGAGAGAGAGAGAGAGAGATGTGAGAGAGAAATATTGATCAGTTGCCTCCCACATATGCCCTGACTGGGCATCAAACCTGCAACCTTTTGGTACAAGGGATGACATTCCAATTAATTCAGCCACCTGGCCAGGGCTAATTTAGAAGTTTTTAAGCTAAGCCATGAAGACAGAAGAGAAACAGTCCAGAGATGGAAGACGCTGACGATGCCTTGCCATACTAGCAGTCAGCAGCTGTGCATCGCTGCAGGTTGCCCAGGACCAAACCAGAGAGGGTTGGACCTGCATTACCACCATTTGTCCACCATCCAGAACTGAAATATCATTGCTGACATGTACACATAAGGAACTGTTTGACATTGAAATTGGGACTCAAAAGAACTGTTGGCCCAGAAAGAAACTCACTACAGACTGATTCATTTGCCTCTCAGCATAACCATTATTGCTTGTCTCATTTTCGGTTCTTATAAGTGTATTTCTAGTATCACATGATCTCACTCATCTGGGGGAAATAATGAATAACATAAACTAATGAACAAAAACAGACCCGGAGACAGGGAAGCATCCATTAGACTGTCAAACCTCAGAGGGAAAGTAGGGGAAGGTGGGGGTAAGGGGGAGAGATCAACCAAAGGACTTGTAAGCATGCATATCAGCCTAACCAGTGGTCACAGACAACAGGGGGGTGGGGGCATGCGTGGGGAGGGGTTTGAGATGGGAATGGGGGAATGAGGACAAATATGTGATACCTTAATCAATAAAGAAATTTAAAAAAATGAAAAAGTTTAACATTTTGAAAAGTAAAATATTGAAATAAAAAAAAGAAATTCATCCTAATTTAAAACTGCCATAAAAATATATTTGTCATACTTATTGTGGATTACAGTTTAGTTATAGATTACAGTTTAGTTGATGAATGGATAAATAACACCTTGAGGGGGTATTTTTAGTGCCTTAATTTCTTGCTCAGTATGTGTGTGTTTCTAGACTATGTGGGTTCCTGGTAAATCTTAGTATGTTAGATATATGAGCTTAATAATTTCTACTTAACCTTAAAACCATATCAGCTAGTAGCTGTTAGATTATAAAGTTGCTACTATTATATAAGCATTTTTTAAATATTTTGGAAAAATTGTTAATTTTTTTTTTTTATGCCAGAACGTACACATTTATTTTGGTTTGGCAAAAAAGTAGAAAGCAATAGTTTGGGAAATTTGATTCATTTGGCAAATGAATACAAATGGAGTAAGGATTTTTCTTTTCAATTTCAGGGCACTTTGTTCATTTGGTTTGGAAATTTTGCTCATAAATCTGAAAGGTTCATGTTAAAGGAAATAAATGATGCTCTGGGTTTTTTATGGTCACATATGTAGTAAGAGAAATAGTTGATATTTCCCACTAGTTTGTCAGTAATGATAGTATTTTAAATTTTCATGGAAAATATGGACAGTTGAAATCTGCATAAGCCTCAAGCAGAAGTAGTTCACAATGTCAATATTAGGTGATGCTATATTCTTTTTTATGGTATCACATTTGTGAAGCCTGGTGTTTTTTTTAATTGCAGTGATAAAAATGCAAAAAATTAATGTGGGGCAAGAGAAGAGGGTAATGGCATCTGATCTACAAGTTCTATTTTTAACAGGAATATGTATCCCATTAGTAAATATGACTAAAATAAGATATATTATATTACTTTCAATTTGTGTGTATTATTTTTCAAATTGCTATTAACCTATTATTGCATAAATAGTTAATCAGTTAGAAGGACCCAATTGCTTAATGAATGAAACTCAATTATTTCTTTCTTTTCATTGAGTGCTATTAAAAAAAGAAATAAAAAAACAACAAAACTCTAGCCAGGCACAATGGTTGCTATGAACCAAGAAAGTTTGGAAACCTCTGGTATATTGCATGAAATTTATATTCTTTTCAATACCTAGAGTGCCTATACTTTTCTATTTGAAACTAGAGGCCCAGTGCATGAATTTGTGCATGGGTGGGGTCTGACCAGCCTGGCCTCAATGGGCGGATTGGGGCTGGGCTTGTTGGGAGGAGGAGATGGCAGGATGTTGGCTGGCTGGGCCAGCCTGCCCTGATTGGAGCCTAATCAGGGCCAGGCTGGCTGAGGGGAGGGGCCATGGGTGATGGGCCAGTGGGCCCCACCCTCGATTCAGGTGGGGGAGCCAATCAGGGTCCGCGGCCTGGGGGAGGGACCATGGGTGGTTGGCTGGCCAGTCCTGCCCCTGATCGGAGTAGGGGGGCTGATTGGGGTGAAGCTGGCTGGGGGGAGGGGCTGCAGGCCTATCGGGGGTGGTGGGGGCCCATCTAGGGCAGGGCCAGCCTAGGGGAGGGTCTTCAGGAATTTGGCCAGCTGTCCTGCCCTCTATTGGAGTGGGGGAAGTGATCAGGGGCAGGGCTGGCCAGGGGAGTGGCCACAGGAAGTTGGCCAGCTAGCCCCACCCCCCGATAGGGCAAGTTTGCTGGCCGCAGTGGGCATCATAGCAACCGGTCATTCCGGTCATTATGGCATTCCGGTCGCTGGCTTTTTATATATATAGATAATTTGTGCCCATGGTAGGGTACTGAGTTTTCTTAGACTTTTATTTCTGTTTGACATGAATAAAATATATGAAATATTTCAAAATGAAAAATCATCAAGCACCAGACCCCCACATATTATGGATCTGTGATAGGTACATTAGTTGTTAAATGTAACTACATGATAGAATTTTGCCTCCTATAGTTCCCAAAAAATAGTTCATTCTTCAATTACCTTCTCATGCCACTTCTCTTAAAAATAAA
Organism: Plecotus auritus; assembly: GCF_963455305.1. Taxonomy (NCBI): domain Eukaryota; kingdom Metazoa; phylum Chordata; class Mammalia; order Chiroptera; family Vespertilionidae; genus Plecotus; species Plecotus auritus. The sequence goes on from NC_137770.1 coordinate 15,902,176, forward strand.
GACCGTTCCATATATTCAGACTCTCCAATAAGAAATATAATAAGAAATAATAAAGATATTTGACCTAATATCAGACTCAGGGCATAAAGATGACATCAATGAAGGTGAAGGTAGCTTTCATCTAAACACAGTGGGTCAGCGTCCGTCGGTATGGGCCACCCAATAAGGCTACTTCAGGTGTGTTCTGAGAGAATCCCTGAGAAGCCTGCCTGGTTCACAATGTCGAGTTATTAACTGCCTTTTACCATCAGATGCCATGTAAATTACACACACAAAATACCCATACACACTGTGCTTGAGGAGCAAAGTGACATATGAGCACCAAGCAGTTTCTTCCATTTGGCAGAAATCATTTCTAGAAGGATATGTGCACGTACAATAAATTCAATATACGAGGGCATAGGGGTTTCTTATTCTCTGAGATGGGAATATTTCCGCGTCTTAAGCATTTGCTGTAAAGGGCAGTCAGGAGCAGGGTATCATGGGAGACCGGACTGCATAGCCAAGATGAGTGAATATTATCATGGACCACAGGCAGAGAATGTAGGGAGGATCTAGAAAGAATGCAAATAACACAGAAATCACACTTCGCAGATTTTACAGTTGTGCCTCAGGCCAGCCCTGGAGCTACCTGACAGTCTGATTATCGTTTAAAATCTGAATTCCTCCTTTTATAAGAATGTGAACCTTAAAATGTATACTTACATTTATGCAATGATTTCTGTGGGCAGATAGGGCACATGAGAGTTTTCTCACTTATAAGTTTTTTGGGGTCACTCAACATTAATGAATTTGTAGAAATTTAATATTGCTGTTACTGTTTAAAAAATCTGTTGCCCATATGTCATTTTGCTTTTAATGAACTGTGAAATTCTGATCAATAAAGGGAGGGGAAGAGAAAGAATAGTGGTTGCATCCTCAGGAAAATGATTTAAGTGGTAAATGTGATATTTGACTATTGTTGCATCAGTTAATTTCAAAGGAAGTGATAACGTGTACAGTTGATTCTTTTTGAATAGGCTAATAAGTACCTATATGTAAGTATAGCAGCCAATCAAAATAGATTTATTGTTGTTAAGAAAAATTATCTAAAACTTGGAAACAAAAGAAAAAAAGGTGATTCCATGTCCTTACAATGTTATAATGGGATGTTGTTTACCAGGCTCATGCAAAGTTTATTTAATTATCTAGAAGAATGAATTTGTTTGACTTTGCTATTTACTCTTTGATAAGAGTCCAGACACTAACAAGTTACATGTTAACTTGAGGATGTCATCCAATAAAAGAGGTGATTTCAAAGGTTACACAGTTTTATTGCTGTGTAAGGCATTAATCAATTTTACATCTATCGCCAAATTAATTTCAGTATTTCTTTGACTGACTCACTACATACATTCCTAGGATGCTTTGAACTACCTTTATCATCTTACTGGTTCTCTCTTTCATTAATGAGATGAATAAAACATGAGGCACATGGTTATTCTATCTTTGCATGAGAGTTGTTCTTATCTTTTTGAAAATTATACCGAGATAGCATTTGGATGGATAATCTTTGTGACATTTTCTGATCCACCTCTTTAAATCCATCAGATCTCACACTATTAACAGTTTAGAATTCCAGACAAGCTTAAGATATAATTTGGACAAGGAAGAAGTACTCATTAGAAAAACTGCCTATGCAATTCAAGTTATTCATGTGTGTTGGCCATATGTTTTCTGGCCAGAAACGATGCCTTTTAACTGCAAGATATGTTGTATTCCAAGAGCAGACATCACATTATCTTGGCAACTAAATGAAGCATATCTGGGGGATGGAAATGGTAGGGTATAAAACTAATAATTGCCGAGGGCCTACAACATGCTAAGCAGTTGTTATTCATGCTCAAATTTGGTTTTTTAAAATAGCCCTACAGGGTAAGATTATTGTCCTTGCTGTATAGATGAGAAAATAAAATGCAAAGAGGTGAATTTATTTGGCCAAACTATATTACCTGGGTGAAACCCAGGTTTGCCTAACTCCAATGCAATGTTCTTTCTCCTATTATGGAACTATACCTGAAATTATTTCCAAACATTGACTAGAAATTATTAGATCAAGAAGAATACTCAATAATTAACCAAAATCATCACTGTTTTTTCTTAGATAGTGATCAAACTTTTTGGTCAAGTATTTAGAATGACATTCTTAGTACTGTGTCACCAATAACTCTGAGTTTATAATACATAGAGACTGAACAGAAAAATGAAGCAAATAAAAGAAAATCGTTATAGAATCATTTTAAGATAAAAAACTTCCTTTAAATTCTTTTTCATTTTATAGCAGATTTTAGCTGTCTAATATCAAATACCCTCCTCCAGGCTTCTAATTTGGAGAACCTCCTATGTTTATTTGAAGTGGTGTTAATGCTGTGTCCCATCATGGAATTTGAAGGCGAAAATCCCCATCTTTTCCTGCCTCAGTGTACCCATGGTTGGGCACTTGTTGATTTTGGCTAAGTCAATAAATCATTCCTTTCTGAGATTCTAAAACTTCAGTGACTGATGTAATTATATGGTGGCACTAAGAGGTCAGTCCATTTCAGGGACCAAGGAGGTGCACAGATGGAACTATTTCTGCAGAATGATGTTTTTGCTGTGCTTATTACTTGGCTAATAGTAATTCTCATAATGTGGCTGAGACAATTAACACTCCCATGGTATTCATTCTTCTCTTATTCATTTTGGTAAAGTTTAATCTGGGCACATGGCTGACAATTATAGACTCAAATTTTCATCCTTCCTTGTAGCTAGAGGTGGCCAGGTGATGAAGTTTCAGATAATGGGATGTGAACAGAAGTGATGGGGTCCACCACTGGGTCATTTCCTTGCCCTGACTCTCCTTTTTCTCTCCGTTTCTGCAGGTTTAAACGGGGCCATTATAGCAATGGCTGCAGTTAGGGACAGAAAGGCCGGGAAATTCAATCTTTCTCTGGGTAAAATGCCCTGCTCACATTCTATTACTATGGAAGGAGAGACAAATTGTCATTGGGAGCTGATTAATTTAAGGCCAGAAGCTCATTTTATTTCAAGAGGATCCAGAAAGACACGGACTATACCCAGGGATACAAGGTTGAATAAAATGCTTCCTCCTTTCAATGGATTGATGGCCTAGTTACAGAGAAAGGGCCCAAGATGGAAAGTTTCAACACAATAAATGGGACATGAGAAAGGTCTGGTGCAGGTGCTCCTGGAGCACAGAGGAGGCACAGTTAGTCCAGGTTATCCTATATAATAAAGAGCTAATATGCAAATGGTCATCACGCCCTCATGCTGTCACGCCATAACGGCTCAGACACTTAACACTAGGGAGAGAGGAACGGGGACCAACCAGGCACAAATGAGCTCATGAGAGAGGAATGGGGACCAGCCAGGCTGTGGCCCTTGAAAGGGACAAGCCGCCTGCCCCACGGTCCTAGGTGCCAGCAGCTGGGGCTGTGGCCTGGGAGAGGGATAAGCCGCCCCCCTCATGGTCCCAGGTGCCAGCAGCAGTGTCTGCGGCCCAGGAGAGGAATAAGCCACCCACCACACGGTCCTGGGCGCCTGCAGCTGCGGCCCAGGCAAAGTCGCCCACCCATTGTCCCCTGTGGTTTCGGCTGGCCTGGGTGAAGCCGGCCCAGGTGCTGGGTGCCTGCAGCTGGCCAGAGGGAGGGAATCCTGGGTCCCAGGTTCAGGGTGAGGCAGAGGCATTTAGGGGCAATCAGGCCAGCTGGGGAGCAGTTAGGGGTGATCAGGCAGGCGGGCAGGTGAGCGGTTAGGAGCCAGCAGTCCCAGATTGGAGAGGGGTAGGCTGGGCTGAGAAACAGCCCCCCTGTGCACGAATTTTGTGCACCAGGCCTCTAGTAGTTCCATAAAGGCATAAAAAAGGAAGTAGTTGAGGTACTTGTGATCATGATGACAAAATGTTGCCCTATCAGCAAGTCCATCACCTATAAATTGACTATTCTTATGTGAAGAGGAGACCATGATTATCTCAAGGCCTGCCAAACTCCTACTCTCTGAATAAAACTGGTCTAAGTGGATCCTTCTACATGTTGCTGACATAACTTTATTATGCAGCACAAGGAAAACTGAGTCATTTCATCGAGTCACTACATTACAAGGGTCTGGGACACCACATACTCAATTTCCCAAACTCCTTTGCCACATGGCTTCAGAATAGGTTCTGCCTGTGGGAACTCGGAAGCAGAGGCAGCGTGGAAGACAAGGAGAGAAGTCGTGTCTGCAGCTGCAGTGATCATGACAGCAGCCTTGGGGAGGCTGACAGTAGCCAGACTCTGATTATACAGCCTCCTGGGACTCTCTCAGGTGGCTCATCTCCTCCCACTGGAAAGGTCCTCAGTGAAAATTGGTCCTGGGATCTCATAATGTGTTTTCCTGTTTTGCTCCTCCAGCCCATAGCTGTATTAAATCCTCTCTGTTTGAAATACCTGTAGTGATTTCTGTTTTCCCATGTGGATCCTGACAAAGGCAAATGGGTTATGGGTAGGTGTTGGTTATCGAAGCAAAGGCAAACAAAAAAGAGTTGAAAACAATTACTATAAAACAATGGTTCTTGATCAGGGTTGTTGTTGTGGTTTTTTTTTTTGGTTTTTTTTTTAACACTGCTAGATTTTAATTTGTTATAAGAAATGGATAAAGATAAACTTGATGCCCTGCGTTTTGGAATGACAGGAAGCATATATTTTAGTGGTTTATAGTCCCTGGAAGGGACCCATGTAGTGAAACATACATGTCTTTAGATCTACACTGGGAAGGAAGTGATAACTTTGTCAATATAACTGCTGGCCTACATAGTATTCACATATCATAAAGAGTCTGAGGAGTGGATTTCCCTGACTTACCATCGGATTGTTTACTGTAGAAACAAGGAGAAAGGTTGAGTGACATTCTGTGTGCCTAGGACTCTGTGGTGGCTTATGTCCCTTTGAATACATGACATGCCCACCATAATGATTTAAAATTGGGTTTGGCCAAATTGGATCCCTCTTACTTCCACTGCTATAACAGAATTCTGTTGAAGGCACAATCATCTATTGATTATTCTCTTCTGCCTCAACACAATGTTTAGGATGTCATGGGTATATTTAGTAAAAGTAAGCATTATCTACATTTCCCTTGGGAAAAAAATGAACCAATAATAAGAAGTACAAAGTCAGCCAGAGAAAAAAATTCTACAAAAGGGACAAGAGATGTGGAGTATGACCATTTAATGTCTGACACTAAAAGCTGAGGTAATTGAGTCCTATTGATCACAAAATAATAGAGTGTAAGAGCCTAAGAATGAAGAAGGGAAGGGCCAGGACTGAGAGGATTAAATAACCATGAAAAGCACAGTTAGATCAACACAAGGGGTCAGCAAATGAGTTCTAATGGACTCAGAAATGATGGCTAACAGTAATTCAGCTTCTTTGAAGACTTCTGGAGGCTATATTAATTCAAAACCAAGATGAAAGGAAAAGCCATAATCCCAACATGTAGGGAATATACAGAAATGTCAATATATGTGTGCCAGGGAAATTTAAGAGTCTGAAAATAGACAGGCCATCAAGATACAATGGGAAAAAATTATAGGGGAGCAAACAGCACATAAGGAGTAGGTGAGAAGCAAGGGGTCTATGTTTGAGAATTTTGTAAAGAAAAACAAAAAAAAAGTGTGGTAGATGGGAGGCAAGGTGTGTAAAAATGTGTAGTTTCGTTCTCTTTCTTACAATATGATTCTGCAAGCCACAGTGAGCAAGCAGGGGTCTGGCATTCTTAACAGGGACATTGCACTGACTTCGTTAATGTAGAATAGTGACCATATAATTTATTACCCAAACAAGGACACTTTGAGGTTAAAAAGGAATGCTATAGATAGTAATACTGAATAATAGACATGAACAGAAATGGGCACATTCAACTAGAATATCCAGTCATTCTACTATGGGGAGAAATATATATCAGAATGGTTACTGTGAGGATGGTTAATATGGGACACTAATAACCACAAAGAAGTGTGGTCAAAACAAGCTTCCAACCAAAAAAACAACAACAAAGCATCTTATCAAGGTTGTCTCTATGTAATCAGGAAGAAAGAAAGCAGAAGAATCTGAGGTGGGGCAGGAGAGGGGACAGAAGAAAGATGAGGCAAAAGAGGACCCAATCAGATGAGTTCTACTTTGTTGTTTTGTTTTTTAAGTCATGGAATTAGAGAGAGGGGCCTCTGCCTTGTAGGGGTGTTCACCAATTCATTTCAGATGTGACTAGCCATTATTCTAAAGCTTGAGAAACTAAATTATCACTATTTTTCTCTCTAAAAAATTTAGTGAAGTACTAGAAACATCTTGCATTGCTAGGTAATAATTCCAATCTTTTCAATACAGATATGAGTGAAGATAACATTGAAGCCCATTTATAAAAGGATTTTTCATTTAATAGTTTTATTAACTTGTTGATTTTTCACATCCATGCCCTCATATTTCTTGTCTTTGGCCGAGTCCATAATTAAAACAAAGAATATGACATTGACTACAAATAATACAAAATTTCACAAGGGTTAGAGCCACCTTTATGCTTGGTTGCCCTGGCTGGTCCCAGCCACAGGAGTGGGACATGGAAAGTTTGGAGGCAAACAATCCGAAACACAGTGTCCCCTGAGACATGGGGGACTATTAATGATAAGTGCATTAATGAATGAAAACCATGTAGAAGTAGCTTCATAATTTAATATTAATTTTAAAAGTAATGTTACCCAATTAATTTATGTATTTAATAATTATGTTCTTAAGAACATAATTGGAAAGGAATTAATACAAGCCGACACCCTGGTGCCTTGTCACACATTCAGTGCTGGGAGGACAGGCTAGCAACTGTGAGATACATGAATCACTGTAGTGGTGAGAGGTTCTGTAATGAGAAGCCAGGTTCATTTTGAATCACAATCTAGCTGACTTTGGATATAACTCATCCTGTCTGATTCTCAGTTTTCTCATTTGTAAAGTGGGCATAATGATAATCTTGCAAGATTTTATAATTATCAATCATATACACAAAGTGCTTGTCATTATTGGCTGACCTGGAGTGAATGCTCAAAAATAAAAAGGCATGCCCTCACCGGTTTGGCTCAGTGGATAGAGCGTCAGCCTGCAGACTGAAGGGTCCTAGGTTCGATTCCGGTCAAGGGCATGTACCTTGGTTGCGGTCACATCCCCAGTGGGGGGTGTGCAAGAGGAAGCTGATCAATATTTCTCTCTCATCGATGTTTCTAACTCTCTATCCCTCTCGGTTCCTCTCTGTAAAAAATCAATAAAATATATTAAAAAATAAAAAAAAATAAAAAGGCAGGTACTGTGCTGCCACAGGGAATATCTCAAACCCCAAATCCTTCCTCATCCACAATTCCAAAGGCCACTGATCTTGGCAAGAATATTTATTTTTTTCTAAGCTACTTTGGTGGCATAAGTGACAAAAACTGATGTAAGGCTAATTATAGACCATAGTTGACCTACTTAGTGTGAATGTTGATGCATAAACCTGCAGAACTAGAAATGTGTTTAATTGTGGAGTTTTGACCCAGTCCCCACTGCACATATGTCAAATGCTGCATAGGTAACACATACTGGTTGTTGTTTTAAAATTACAGACAAACATCTAAAACATAGCTAGCCTCAAGGGTTTTGAAAAGGTACTGGGATCTAACTCTACATCACTTTTGGTTCTGCTACATGAAGGCTATCATCTACCTTTTCTATCACTTAGTATTGAATGCTCCAACTAAGATGTGTATGTTCCTCACTGAAGATATAACTTCTTATAAACAGACGGTATAATTTGCCAAGGCAATGGAGAGCAATTACCTCTCCAGAAGTGTATTTCTTGAGTAGAAGCTTGTTTTGCATAGATTTCATTGGCAATTTTGCATGCTGTGGTTGCTGAGTAAACATTAAAAAATAAGTTTCTAAGAGTTATCTTAGCAAGTTATCTTCTGCTCATGCTTTGTTTACTGTGACACATTTCTCATGCTCCAAAGTGTTTGGCGAGATAGACAACAATTTCCTTTGCAGTCAGTACATTAACACCAGCAGAAACATAGCAGAAAGTAGTGTTGGGGCCAGCCAAGAAAGATACAAAGAAAAAATTTTCAAAGATGAATGTTCCTACAATTCACATTGAGGGTGAAATAGGAGAAGTATATGATTGTTTCATTTTTGCAGTTTCAGGCTATCTCTGTTCTGCCTTGGAGGAAAAAAAATACACACACTTGGTCATGTCAGCCTACTTCATCCTGGTACTTTATTGTTCTAGAAATGGCCACAACTACGTGAGTTATAGCAAAGGATCTTAAATAGAGAAAGAATATGAACCAGAGCTCCAATTTCTTCTTTTTTATATCTATTCCTTACAGATCGTTATTCAGTGATAGAAGCAATGACTGAATAAATGTAGAAATGCTCCTTGGTTCAATAAATCAATTGAGGTCCACCATGCTGTTCAGCATATCTTTTAAAGCAGAATTTCAGGGGATATATAAGCTGCTGATAGACTCTGGTGTCCTCTCTGTCACCACAGCCACTGTACGGTGAGAAAACTCTGCACTTGAAAGGCCCAACATAGGTTCAAGTCCAAGGAGCTGGGCTCTCATTGTAAGGGGTGGGTGATACAGGTCATCACAGAAGCCAAGCAGAGTTATACAATGACTGTCATAGGAAGGCAGTTCATGACTGGACTATGAGGAAGCCTAGTACAGAAAGTTGTACAAAACTATGAAACACATTAAAGCACATTATAATAGACTAGGGGCCCAGTGCATGAATTCGTGCACTTTGAAAGGAACTGTGGGCCTCGAGGCTGCAGTGGGCACAGGGGCGGGTCTCGGCCCATCCTCCATGCCCCCACCTGGACCCTCCTGCTGCAGTACTGGTCCCTGGTCTGCCAGCAGCTCCGCTCCCGCTGCCACCACTCCCACACGCTGATGGCGCTGGCCCTGCTCACACCCGCTGATGGCATGGAGCAATTGGGGCAGGTGCCAGCAGTGGGTGCAAGCGGGGCTGGCACCATCAGCAGGTGTGAGTGGCGGGTGCTGCCCCAATCACCCCTCAGGAGCAGGGAGAGGTGGGGAAGCCCTCAGGGGCGATTGCGGGCAGTGCCAGGCACCAGCAGCAGGTGTGAGCACCATGCAGGACCACGGTGTGTGGGAGCAAAGAATTTTCAGTAACTATCAGAGGCTCACCAGAATGACAGTGACTGGCACCCTGCCTTGGTCTGGCGCCCCTGCTCACCTGCTCTACCATCCCGCCGCGGCTGATGCCTGCCATGTTTTGCTCTCTGCTGCCTGCTGCCGATGCCCAGCATGTTCCGTATGCATCCCTTGGTGGTCAGCGCATGTCATAGTGACTGGTTGTTCAGTTGTTCAGTTGTTCTGCAGTTCAGTCTATTTGCATATTAGGATTATATATATATAGATACCTTTTCATGTTTATTGCTCTCAATTGCACTCCCTCATTTGAAAATTATTACCAGACACTTGGACAAATAATAAAGCATTATAGAAAGATTCTCTGCATTTTGTAGTTAACATTATTTCAGAAAGAATAACAATTTTAGGAATTTAACTTATATACCTCCTGAGACACTACATATAAGTGAATGAATTTAGATACTTGTCTAACACCTGCAAAGAGTGTTTATTTGTTTTTAGATGGCCTGTTTTATTCTAATTGTATTCCACGCTGAATTTCTTAAACAGATGTGTGCAACTCAAATATTAGCTGCAAGAGACATCTAATTAATTAAAATTCTTGCAAGCTGAGAGTCAAAATAAAATTTTATCCAAATGTAAGTGACAGAAATTGAATTTCTCCTGAATCTATACTCTGAAATTCAAATATGTCTTAGTAGTGTTGCAAAAGGAAATGGCAAGGAGAGCAATTTTCCCTGAGAACAACTTCAGGGGAAACTGTAAGGCAATTTAGGAAATAAAAGTTGTACTGAAGGACCTTTCTAATTTGTTTTCTTGAAAATGTAGCTATAAAAATATTTTCCTTTGGAAGTTGATGTCTCATCTCACTGTCCACGGAGTCATGTTATCTATCCTGGGCAGAACATTTGCTTGAATATATAACTGGCATTAGTTTAAATGTGTGTCTTTGATCTAGCAATGCAGAGACAGTCAATAGTTTCACAGAAAGGTTAAATATTGAAAGCATTTAAGTTCCATTTCTGGTTCTTAGCGAGTCTATCTCTGAGGTCAGTTTTATGCACCTTAGAAAGATGACTCCAATATACAAAGAGTAATATAAAAACCAGTTCCTAGTGGTGCCTAAATGTATTTGCCCACACATTCAAAACTTCTGTAGTTGTCTAAAGAAGTGGTTCCCAAAGATCTTCAAACTCCCCAAACGTCTATTAAGACAGATTTAAGACAGGTGTAGGACGAGTGGTAGTTGGAGGGATAATGTCACGTTTTTGGGAATATTTTTTTTATTTTTGTTTTTGGCTTTTTTCCACATTATAAAAACTGAGTTTGATGTTACTGACTGGCTAATAGACAAATTATGTTTTCACCATGTTTTAAAAGTATAATCTTTAAACTCTCGGGCTTTGTGTATCGTAAGAGACGAAAACCGAGGAACTATTGTTAACATAAAACATCATATCTTAGTCTCTGTTGCTCACCTACAGCTCTGACCACTATTACTTAGCATTTCTGTCTTCTTTTCTCCCCATAAAATCATTAGATTTGTCTTCTTTCTTGGCCTGTAAGGTTGTAAGGGACTCCACCCAGCTTAAGGGGCCCATGGCATATCCTGCCAGTTCAGGAAACCAGATCCAATCTGGTTTCTCTGTTAGGAAACAGATGGCACACTCAAAGGTTAATTGAAGAAAGTTTAATCAAGACTTTTGCAAAGCTAGGGCAAGGTTAAGGGAACCATGTAGGGAGTAAAGTATCTAGAAGCCCAGCCTATGCCTAAAAGGGCAAGAAGGAGCCTGTGAATACCCTATGCTGCTCTGCCTTGCTGCCAGCATCCTACTTCCTGCTGACACCTCCTCTTGGCTGAACCCATCTGGAAGCCAGTGGAAGGCTGCCCTGGTGATCAAGTTTATAGGGCTCAGCTTCAAGAGCATGGGGCAGGTCACTGAAAGGTGGACCTTGTGGTACAAATGAAAAATAAAGAACACCATTCTTATTCTTAGCATGGCACAGTGGGAAAGAAATGTCATTGCCTGGGCTGTTCATTCAAGTCTAGGGTTCACCAGTGTGACTCTGGGCAAGATTGTTAAAGGCTCCAAACTTCCTTGTATCTGGCATGTAAAATGGGCTTTGTGTGCTTGTGGTTATTAGATAAGATAGGTTCCTATAAATGTTAATAACAATGATTGTATTTCACCAAGCCTAAAATGTACAGTACAGGATTGAATAGTATCCCCCCAAAGTGTATGTACTAGAATGTTGTGTGCCCCAGATCTATATGTTGAAATAGATAGCCCCAAAGGTGATGATATTAGCAGGGGGTACTTTTGGGAGGTGCTGAGGCCATGAGGATGGAGCCTTGAGAGAATTAGTGCTCTTAGAGAGATCCTACAGAGCTGCCTAGCCCCTCCCATCCTGTGAGGACAGCGAGGAGCTGCAACCTGAAATGGGCCATTGCCTGATCATGCTTGCACCCCGATCTTGGACTTCCAGCCTCCAGAAATGTGAGAAATAAATTTCTGTTGTTTGTAACATTTTATATCCAGTCTATGTTATACCAACCTGAACGAAGTCAGACAGTGGCCTTATTGGGAAATAGAGTCTTTTCAGATATGATATTATTAAGTGAAGGTAAGATCATAATGGAGCAGTGTAGACCCTAAGTCCAATGACCATGGGAAGATACAGTGAGAGACACAGGGAGAATTCCACCTGAAGTTGAACGCAGATAATTTTTTGTAATAGATGCAATGATTTATCCTTTAGTTGTTAGTGTCTTAAATTTGATGTTATAGTAATAGTCATTTGTATTCTAGCTCAAATAATTCAGGTATATTTGGTTATTTTCCTTTTTACTGTTCTTGTAGTAAAATACATATAAACGTTTTTTAATTCTACAGTTCAGTGGTATTCAATACATTCCTAATGTTGTGCAACCATCACCACCGTCCATCCCCATAACTCTTTGCATCTCTTTAGGCTGGAACTCCATAGCCATTAAATACTAACTCCCATTTCAGCCCCTCCCCAGACACTGGAACCACAGTTCTACTTTCTGTCTCTACCACTTTGCCTACTCTAAATATTTCATATAAATGGAATCATTTCTCTTTTGTCACTGACTTAGTTTTTCTTTAAAAATTCACTTTTATATGTTGAATTTTAAAAAGTAACATTTTAAAAGTTCAAGAATCAAAACTTTTTTTCCATATAGTAGTCATGGGAAATGTTTCTTTAAAAAATGGCATTGGTTGAGCAATAGTTTTAAAGGCCAAGGCTGTACCTGATACAATATAGGCCAAGAATATCCTTTAGATAATTATTTTCCAACACTGTCATTTCAGTAAGAAAAGTATCAGATTCTGAATAATATTTTTTAAATGCACCCAGTCCATTAGATTATAATGTCTCTCTCTAGCAGAGCTCAGCAGTGTCATTTGCAAATTCATTGGCAGTATCTCCCCTATTGTATCTTCCCTTCTGAATATACAGTAATGTTATGAAGAAGTTCCCATTAGATAGTTAAATGGAGATATACTATTCTAATTTACCACTTTAAAGAAAGTATAAAATTCCACAAAATGATTGTGTGCACATTTTCTGCATTTCAAACTCATAAGTTAGTCTCATAACATTGACTAAGCAATATAAATTGTTTATGACATAGTATATGGAAGATGGCATATAGTTAAGAAAACATGTTTTAATAATTTTTAAAATGTACCTCATTAAATACAAACTCTTTTCCTTTTCACGCTGTAAAATTATAGAATTTTAATTCTAGAGGGAAGCTTAGATCAAGTTCATGTTGTATTTTAGTGCCTAACTTATCATGATTCTCAAATTGTTTATCTGCATATTTGGCATTTTGTGAATTCTATAAGGAAACATTACTCCTGTCTATGTTACTTATCTTTATTCTCATAATGAATGGTATCCACATCAGTGATCTTTGAGTCAGCAATCTCAGTTTCAAATATCTCTACTAGTCAGCCAGGTGATAGCATAAGTGAAATTGGTCAGGTGGTGTCTGAGGAACACTGGAGAGCTCTTGCCTTTTTGAAAGGGGTGGTAGCCAGCCCAGCCAGTGTTGCTCAGTGGTTGAGAAATGGGGCTTGACTGTGAAATATCCGGAGGTGGGACTAACAGTTTCTATAGTATCTGCTATTTGATAGTATGCGTGAGGTCGCAGTTTGATTCCAGATCAGGGCAGGGCACATGCCTGGGCTGCAGGCTTGATCTCCAGTGGGGGGCTTGCAGGAAGTAGCTGATCAATGATTCTCTTTCATCATTGATGTTTCTATGACTCTCTCCCTCTCCCTTTCTCTCTGAAATCAATAAAAAATATATTTTAAAAAACAAAAGGGGTAGTAGTCAACCTCAGTACCAGGTGATGGTGAAGTACAAAATACTCCAAAGGCTGGCTTTTAATATGAACTCCCTCGATTGAAATTGATAATTAAATATTTTTGAAAACTTAATGTAGGACAAATAAAATATGTCTTCAGGCCAGCAGCTTTTGATTTCTGCTCTTGGTATTTGTACCCTGAAATGTGCAGTTTCTCTTGAAATAGTAGTCAGTTTTTCTATATATGAGAAATCTAAGAGACGGTGTGTGTCATTGCCTTTGGAAAAGGATTAATTCTAAAAATATAATCAATACGAATGAAAATTTGGAAAGTCCCGAATTACAGCTGCCTAGAAATTCCTCATATCACTGCCAATCACCAAACAGAGTAAGGCTTTGATATCGATGAGTTGAGAAATCAAAGTTCATTTTATTGGCGTTTTTTAAAACATAATCTTGTGTGATGGTAAGGATTATTATTATGTAGGTGGACAGAAGACCCATCATACTAGTTTCTAGTTCAATAAATGACACCATCATTCTCTAAGCCTACAAATCAGATGCCCAGCTGTATTGTGAACACTTTCCTCTCCTTAACCATCCATTGGCAATCTACAAAACTTTGAAGCACTTGATTTCTGTCCCTATTGCAAAGGGAATGTTCAATAAATGTTTGCTCTAATTACTAGTGTTGCTAATTTTTTTCATGGACACCAAGTTAGTTCAAGTAGTATCATTACTTGCCTGAACCATTGCAATAACCTCCTATTTTTTTTTCTATATCAAAAGTCACACCCCACCACTCAAATTCTTTTTTTCCAGGATAGCTAGATGGCTTCATTAAAATGCAAATTTGATCTTGTTTCCTTCCCTTTTAAAAGACCTGCATGGTGTGGGGCTATAATATCTCCAATCTCATACCACACTGTCTGTACCCAAGACACACTGATGCTTTTTTAGGTTTCCTGTTTGTGCCTTCTTCTACCTACAGGGACTTTATATGTGTTGGTCTATTTGATTGGCATTCTTATATCTTATCTTTATTCCCCTTATTAGCTCCTATTTATTCTTACATTATTTCCCTTGGAAACCTTCCTTTTGAAACACTAACCATAATTGTAATTTTACATATAGTTTTGTGAATCTTTGCCTAATGTCTCTTTCTTCTAGACTCTAAGGTCCATGAGGAAGGAGACTATTTACATTCAATACATATGCACAAATTAATAAATAATGCTACTTTAAAATACCAGATTCAATAGCCAATAAAAAAGATATGATGGGGTCATATAATAATAGAAATAATTCAGAAGAGCATGGCCTCTTCAATTTGAAAGTTTACAGTTAACTGTCAGTCTCTGCACCTTGCAGGTCCTGTTCTAATGTGTCTAGGAGTTAGCAGAATTGTATATTTAGGGTCTATAGGAGAAATGTAGCGTAACTGTGAAATATCCACAGGTGCAACTAACAGTTTCTATAGTATCTGCTATTTGATTTCCCTTAATCCTGGCAAGAAAGTAGATTAGCATTGTTCCATTCAGAAAAAGAGTGAACTGTGACTTATGTATCCCTAGGCAAATGAATGCATTATTCATATGTTCCTAAGTTCATGTAAAGCAAAGAAAGCTTAATGAAGATTTATATTAGGATCTACTCCTCGACTATAAAATTTATTATTCCTCTGACTTATCATGCAAGGGAAGTGGTGGAAACTCCATCCTCTGAGCTATTAAGACTTATGAACAAGATTAGATGTACTCTAGAGACCCATCTTTTATGGATTAGGTGGTGTGTCGGTCATGGATTTGATGATATAATCGGTCATCTATCTCCTCATTTTGCAGGAGGGCATAAGAAGAAAATGTGGCCAGTGGAAAGGCTTTAATCATTATTGAATGTTCTTGTTAAGTAAATAGCTGTATGATATGGAAGGAGATTAGCATTCTATGTTAACCCTTTTATTTTATTTTTTTTAATGAACTGACTTCAAATCTCTGGCTCCCTCAATCATATGCCCCTTCATAAACTCATAAACACAATGTGCATTCTTTTGCTGGGGTGGTTGGCCATGTGGTCTCATGTGCTCTTATCCAATACCGTAATTTTCTCTTAGTCATCCATATCCTTAAGGATTAACAGAGTGCCTATCACAAAGAAGGCAATGGGCATTTGTTGGTAGCAAGAATGAACGAATGGGTTGATGTTACTCAACTGTATTCCTGGGAATTACATTGAATAACTATCAACTTTGAAAAAATAATCTCAATAAATTCATTTTTTAAAAGAAAGAAAAAATAAACTGTAATAAAATAAAATAAAATTTGTAATCCATCTTGGAGGATGGGTACTAGAGCTATGTCTTGCCTTATAATCCTTCCTTCCTTCCTTCCTTCCTTCCTTCCTTCCTTCCTTCCTTCCTTCCTTCCTTCCTTCCTCTTTCCTTCCTGGCTTTCTTCCTTCCTCCTTCCTTCCTCCCTTTTCTTTCATTAATTAATTTCATATAATTACTCTCTCAGTTGAACTGAAGATCAAGTCAAGTTATTAAAAAAAATCCAGTTACAGTTTTTGTTGAAATTTCATTGAATCAACAGATTAATGCAGAAGAAATGGAAATGTGTACAGCATGAAGTCATCTGATCAAGCCTTTTTATATCCTCTATTAAGTTTTATATTTTTCTTCATCCGGGTCCTACATACTTCCTATTGGGATATGCTGTTATTGTTTTGATTTGTGATTATAATCACCTTACCTATTATAATTTGAACTGGTTTTGGTTTGATTATAATGATACTATTGATTTTTATTTAAAAGAATAAAGAATATCAATTTTTACTGCTACAGGAAATTATTTTCAGTTTCTTTTTTGCACCATTTTTTTCTGATCCTGATTCCCTGTTTTATCTGTTTTTCTTTCTCTTTCATGCTCTCTCAAGAGAAATTTCTCATCTTTCTGAGTTAAGGGTGAATTTCAGTGCACTAAGTGACATCAAAACTTTATTCTGACCGATAAAATCCAGTTGTCTTTTTGTATTCTGCTCTTTTAAAACATTTGACAGAGGTTGTATTACCAAGTACTGCCACATATGTTTTCCAGTTTGGAAAATGGTGGAAAGGAGATAACTTTTAATTATCTTGGAACTGAGCAGCCTAACAGTTAAACCTGGTACCCTGGGGCTGGCATACAGAAAATCTGTTTTGGGTTTGTTGTTGAAAATCCAGCCATCTACTCTTTGAGCCAGCATAAGACCTCTTTCATCTAAACATTTCTTTCCAACTTCAGTAGTGTATCAAGACAGGGCTCTGCAGAGATGGACTACAAATAGAAATTTAGGACATCTAGGACATTTGTTTGAATGTTTTTCATAATATATTGCATCAGTTACCTGTAGCAGCAGCAAACTTTGTACTTTCTGAACACAATAATGCATTCACCTTTTTGTAAAATAATTATCTTAAATTTATCTCCTTAATATAACATTTAGAGTGTATTTGAAATATGTCTCCTTAATAATAAATACCATAGTTGATAATTAAAATGTTAACATTTAATAATACCACAAGCCTAAGACATAGGTATTATTTTCTCCATTCTGCAGATGACAAAACTGAGGCTTACTGAAGTTATCAAGTTTATCCAAAGTCACATATTGTGTAGCAAAACTCAGATCTTTCTAACTTTAAAGGCCATATTTACACCTATGCTTCTTTGTTACCAGTTTAAAGTTGATATTGCAATTTGACACTTAAATTTTGAAAAGTCATCTTTCTTACCAGATAGTGGATGGGATAACAGAGACATTTCAGTGACAATAAAATGATCTTAAAATCAGTTTAAGTGATATGTATAAGTTCTCTGACTTGGGAAACTTCTTCAATATCTATCGTTCAAAAAAAGTGTCTTTTATTTACAAGAATACTTGTCTGGTACACACCTACACCTTTGCTGTAAAAAACTCCTGCCTCAGAACTGACTGCTGAATGTCGACCCACTGAGCTACAAACGTGGGTGCCCCTGAAATGTTCACTTTGGGCCCAGCCCACCTGGCATGCCTGAAGAGGAAGTTGTACTGATTTTTTTTCTTTGGGAATATACTGTTTGGGAACTTTACGTGTCAAGGTCAGTTAAAGAAGAAAAACTTTGTTGCCATAATTTCTTTTCATCTACACAGTCGGTTTGTCTTTTTCACTTGACAGCTTTTTGTGTGTTAAGCCTTCCTCTTTTCATCCCTTGTCTGACTGTCTGCAAGATAGAATTTGGTAATTTCAGTTATCAGTTATCCTCAGAGGGAATCATTCCTGCCTGGAACCTGTCTCCAGTTTCACCTGCTTGGTAATAGCCAGTGGTTTTTAATAGGCAACTAAGCGTTTTTCTCCAAAACTGGCAATAAATCAGAATAAAAATACCTAATGAGAGAGGGAAGATACTGAGTTACATGTATGAAAGGAGTACATGGCTCCTATCAGATCCCTGGAGCTAGTTTTGGCTGGGGCTTAGGAAGGAAATGGTTAGGGGATATGCCAGGGCATCAGTGGTGTGGTCCCATCCTCACTGGGAGGAAGCATGTTGGGGAAGGGACCCGGTACAACTACATAACTGGGCACACACTCGGCCAAATGAGCAAGCCTCTCTTTCTCCAATGTGCTTTGTTCTCCCTGCCTCTCTGCCTCAATTTCAGTTAAATTTGTACTCATCCATCAGATCAGTGTTCTTTCTCAAAACATTTCCCCTGCCAAGCTCTCCTTGAAAATCCACTTCATTTGTTTTTATACTTCTTACAATACTTTCCATTAAAAAAAAAAAATTAGTTACTTTTCTTGTGATTATCTTATTTTCCCTTGAAAGAAAAATTGTTTCACTTATTATTATTTATTTTTTAAAATCTGACATAACATGTACTTCAGCATACTTCATTTAACAAGTTCCAAAGTTTTACTGAATATAAGTGGATCTTCATGTTAAAGAAAAGGTATTAACTTTCCTGGATGCATTAAGGACATTTAAAAAAGTATTTCATCATTATTATGGTTGAATCATACATTGTAAGTCAAATGATCTTGAATCCTGGCTCTATGATATATCAATAAATATTATCTAAGTAATTTGAAGAGATTAATTAAAGATACAGTGAGAATGTAGATATTTTAGATCCAACAAATAACATTTCCCTTTTTAATTTTAGGTGAAATATTGGCAAAAGAAAGCCAAATATATGCCTTATGATAGCTCCAATCTGCATCTTAAATTTCACTTGGAATCAGTTGAGATTTTCAATATTATGTTTCTAAGCCATTTAGTAAACAATCAATTAAACACTAAGTGTCTTCACAGAGAGCTCTGAACTTTTGTAAAGGTTACATCCCGGTCCCTTTGAGTAATTTGTTGATTTTTATAATTTCTTACAAAACTGCATGATAATATATCTAAATGCTGTTAGCTGTTTTACTACGAAAAATGGATATCACACAATAATGCTGAGTGGGGCCACTAGTTAGTTTTCTAAGGTCATTGGCTAAGTGAACCTCTCGCATATAATCTTTTTTATCCCATCAAAATTGTACATTATGATGGAGCCATAGTCTTTGGGGGATAATTCATAGATAAATAAAACAACGATTTTTAAATTCATGGATGCCAAAGATTCACCATCTTAACCTATACTGTGCACAGGATATGTGAAGTGGGACCCTAGGTCACAGATAGATAAGTAAAGTAAAAACTTTCTCTTGAACACTACGAGCAAAAGTTAAAATATAGTATGAACACGGTATTCTAAGGAAAGATAGTTGATTCCATGTGGAAATGTGGTGGAATCCTTCATGGAAAAGAAATAATTTGTGTGGATTCATCAAGATTGGGCAGCATTTTAAAATGTGGGCTAAGAATGATCTAAAATGAAGGGAACAGCTGAGAGGTAAAACTAGGTTTGGGTGTTTTTCAAACTCTTCTAGCAAGTTTTTAAGAGACCTCTCATTCTAAGTCAGCTTATATTGTAACTCACATCTCTTCTGAATCTATGGTACCTCCAGAATCCCTCTTATAACCCACCCATCATTCTTTTATCATTATTTCTGTAAATGATGACCTGTTACTTAATATGTAACTACAGATAAAACCGCCTATTGGTTTAAGGATTCTAGAAAATATCTTCAAAGAAGGAGACTCCAAACTTTAGACATTCTGGCTCCAGGATATTTGCTGACCTTCAACCAGTTATCTGTTGGCCTCAACCAGTTACCTGTTGGCTTGCACATAGTCCCCTCAACGGAGAACTCTCAACCCCCTCCTTTCAATTTATTTATTCTGTTGTTTTTTTTCTCCTCTCCCCTCCTTGTGTCCCATTGTTAAGATTGTTTTTGCGACATGAGTCTACCATCTTCTTAAGCTTCTGGCTCTTGAATAATAAACCCACTTTCCTTCCATCAGCCCCTGTCTCTTGATTACAGTACTGGTTTTTGAGTGGCAGGCAGCTGAACTTGGGTTCAGTATCACTCTTATTTGAACTCCCTGTTTAAACAATGTAGTCATGAGGAAAAATCTTCTCAAGATATTTCATTCCAAATGCATAGTTTTCTTGGAAGATTGATGCCATTTTACCCCGAGGCTCCACTTGTCTTTCCTTTATGTAGTTACAATGAGCAAAGTAGGTAATTGTAATGCATTACATCTTCATAAGTATCAAGGGTTAACCTCAAATCATGGTTATTTAGTTTGAAAGAATATTTTTAGTAAGTTAACATCAATAATAAAATATTTAAATGGAATTGACATTATTTAAAAAAACAGTATATTGAGGTATGATTGACATGTAAAAAGCTGTACATATACAATGTGTACAGCTTGATGAGTTCAGGGATGAGTATACACTAGTGAAACCATCATCACATCAAAGCCATAAACATATCCATCACCTCCCAAAATTTCCTCCTCCCCTCTTTCTTGTTTTTATTATAATTATTATTTTGTGGTAACACAACATCTATTCTCTCAGCAAAATTTAAGTATGCAATACAATAGTGTTAGCTGTAATTGACATTATTTTTATTACAGGTTTATATTGAATTCTTTTGCTTTTTTTTTTTCTTTCAGCTTTAAGTGGGATAAATTTCACAAAGCCTTAAATTATATATATGGACACTTTTACATTTTAATTAGCAAAAGATTAGAAGTTTTAACTGAACACAAAATTACTGTTTTTATTATTAATTTTTATGTAATCTACAAGAAGAGAAATAAAGAACAAGCATAAACTTTATTAAAACTTCAATATAATATTATTAAAAGAGAAAAAGAATATTGACCTCTCTTTGGTCACTTTGTGGTTTTGCAAAATTAAAAATATAATTTTAATATGATATCATAATACTACATTCATTAAAAAATACCAGATATATTTGAAATGAAGTTTTAACACTGATTTCAGTAGCTAAAGTGTTTCTCAGCTACCTCACCATTTTGGTAGTGGATAACACAGAGGGTGCAGTTTACTTAAAGCAACCTTAGGAGGAAGAGAGAGTTTAAAAGAGCGAGACCCATTTTCAACATAAGACAGGGTCCCTGCCTCAAACCACACACCTGGGACCTGCATTCACTCCTCCTAAGCAGGTTACCCTCGGTTTAATTTCTCAAGTATGCTTAGACATTTTTGCATCCCCAAGTTCTAATAGTTGACATAATGAGAACATGCTGAAGGCTCCAAGGTGACAATTTCATGTACAGAACAGCAAAGACAAAGTGATAAATTCAGGTTGTAATAGGAAGGAGTTCATTCTTCCTACCCGTGTTAGTTTTCATTGATTGGTTACTGTTAGGAAACTGGCAACTCTTCACTATAACTCACACTCTAGTTCCAGATTGTTCTTAGCCCAGGATGGGGCACGCTTATTGTGTCAGTAAGAATCCATCGGCTCTGAAGTGTGACCTACCCAGGATCAGTATAGCATAAAGCTGTGCTCAGCACCTTAGTCTCTTTATAGAGAGTTATTTGTGTCTCCTCTAATTTGAAACTCAAAGAAATTTCTATTTGCCATGCAGATCCCAGTGTGGGGCCTGCAGGGAGGCAGCCAAATGATGATTATCTCTCATTATTGATGTCTCTATTTCTTTTTCCCTCTCTCTCACTCTCTGAAATCAATAAAAAAATATTTTTTAAAAAAGTTTCCCTTTAAGTTCTGGTTCTGCAAATAGAAAGCAAAATTCAACTAGATTTAAATAAATTAATTTACTTGCTCTTAATTGCTATTGCTAAAAACCTAATTTACTTTCTATTATTTGTTATCAGTTAATATTTGGGAAGTAAAATTTTTATATATTCAATATTATATATTTGAAATATTTTACTTTTAAATAAGGAAAATCATTTGTGAACCTACAAATTTATGCAACATTATTTTAAAAAGGGTCTATTTTTTAAGACTGTGTAGTAAGTAACTTATGTGTCACCATTTAAATCTAAGCGAAGCTTTCAGTGATTGTTAGTAAAAAGTGGTTTTGCTTAAATTCTTCCTTGTTTATTTACAACAGAAGTAAAATCTTATACAGAAACTATATTGACATTTCAAAGCTTATTCACCCATGTTATTTACACTTCTTGGTTTACTGAGTTCTATTAAAACTAATCTTTTGATCAACATCTTAAAGTTATTGAGCTGAAAAATATGTAACCTTCATGTTCCATAATTAGCTGTTCAGGATTTTGATGTCCAGTGGAGCAGAGTGTACCTGTGGGGAAGGGATTTATGAAAGTTTAATGAATGATTTATAACTGTATTTCCTAGTGAGAAAAAAAAAATGCTTGCAACCCCAAAGCTTGAGAAACCATCTTTTTCTCCTAGCTAAGGTATAATGATATTTATAAGGAAATAGGAAAATTATAATGAAAATACTAGGGGTTTTTGAAATATTTTCCAACAATGAATTTTGAAGGCATTTAGAAGCGTTATAATTTCAGAGAATCTTGGCAATGCTTTATTTCCAATCATACCAAATTATATAATCTAAAAAAGTCAGAATTGACCTGCTTGTTTTCTGAATTAATATGGGAGAAATTATATGAATAATATGAAAAACAATAATTTAAAATATTTATAGTTTGTTTTTAAATTCACTCTGTTTTTATGAGGAAAACAAAATATTTACTACAGTAATGCATCAGGTATGCCATGAGTGAACATCACAGACCATCATGTCAGCAAATGCACAAACATACTTTATTTTCCATGTAACTAGTAGGGTTACCAGATTTAGGGGTTATATATGTGTATAATATATATCTATTACACAGTTAAATTTAAGTTTCAGAAAAAGAACAATTTTTTAAATATTATATGATAATTTATGGGACTACTTGATTGAATCATGGGATGATCAGGTTATCAAGTAAAACATTGTTTCTGTGGGTATCCCTCAGGGTGTTTCTGGAAGAAATTAGCATTTGAATGGATAGACTGAGTAAAACAGATTGTTTCCCCTAATGTGGGTGGGCCTTATCCAATCGGTTGAGAGTCTGAATAGAACAAAAAGATGGATCAAGGGAGAATTCACTCTCTCTGTGAATGAGCTGGGACATGAATCTTCTCCTGCAGTTGATGATTTTGTTCTCAGGTCTTCAGACCTGGACTGTTATCTACACCCATCAGCTCTCAGGCTCTGCACCACCCACTTTCCTGGGTCTCTAGGGTGCATGTTGTACATGGTAGGACTTCTCAGTCTCTATAATAACATGAGCCAATGCCTTATAATAAATCTCTTTATATATATGATATACTGTATAATCACTCTATATGTCTACATCTATAATAAACTCTACAATAAGCTTACACTGATATATTATATGTCTCCTATATTGCACATGACATACTTATACTAAAAATTCATATTTAGCTACATATTCTTGTATTTAATCTCACAACCTTGAGAACAAATGTTTAACGTGCCTCCATCTTATTGGTCCCCACTGAACTTCAAGAAGAATTTTAGGAGGTGCAGCATGAGGAGAAAAAGATATGGTGGGTAGCATTCAAGAATAATTAAGGCTCCTCCTGAGAACACCCCCTGGGTCTCAGAGAATCTCTCCCTGACTCTGGCCACTTCAGGCAAAGAACTTGATCATTCCAGGTAGAAGGTAGAAATACTTCTCCCCTGTTTAGAGATCTTATCAGAAATGATAGAAAGTGACACAAAAAAAAACAAACAAAAAAAACCCCTTACTTCTCAGGTGTCTTCTCTGTGTCAGTGTGGTGAAATCTTCAGAGAACAAACTGAAATTCTACTACTAAATCACCATAAAATTCATTTTAACATTGGCAATGACTGAGTTAACCAGAAAAATTTTGTTCATGTGGCAATACCCATTTCCAATCATAAGATGAAAAACCAAATCTTTGACAGATGTTAGGAAAAGTTACATGATTTGCACTTAATTGATTTTGTCCTAATTTTAGTCTCTGGCTGCTGGTTACAGGATCTTTACAAGATTTAGGCACCTCAGCTCATTATAGTGCTCTACACCCACTATATCTCCATGTATAATAAATGTTGCATTAATCAGAGGCACAAAAGAGAGAAAGTGGATGTCAGTTCTGGGAAGGATCGAGGTAGTACAGGTCACTGTTAAATTTAACAACTTAATTTATTGGTGACTATTTTTAAAGCACTTTCTTAACTCTATCCACTCTTTAAATTAAATTTTAACACACAACCATTCTAACTCTCATACCTTTTTTTTTCTCTCTACAAAGTGTGTTTTTTTTTTCTCATCTTTATCTGTTTGATGTTTATATTTAGCTAGTTATATTAATGAGTAAATCAGGGTTCTGAAGACAATAGTTGCTAGTCTTGAATTTTCTTCTGTTATAAAAGCAATAAAAGGAGAAAAATACTTCAATGTTGCCTTGTGTTTCTAATGCTGTGAAACATATCTTCCTGTTATTAATTCAATTCTTATTCTAGCATTCTAAGACCTCTCCATATCAGTCATTTTGGTCATAGAAATCCCTTGGGCCTTTTGAATATGTGTTGGGTAGTCACCATAGACAACTGTAAATAAATCTAAACCTGATGGTATTTGTCATTGTTATTTTCTATATTGAAAACAAAGCTGTTATTACTAAGGATCAATATGTATAATAATTTAAACTGTCAACATTTTTATTCCTATACTTTTGGTCATGCAACTATTTGTTCAAATGAAATATTACAATGGAACCTATGCCATTAGTACGTACAGAAATTGAACACCTCTGATGAAAATCTCACTCACTCATATATCCCTTTGTGAGATTTCTGGAAAGGTTTCAGTAACCATCTGCAAATCCCCAAACCACATTTGAAGTGTAGTGCCCACTACAAATATTATAGGAAACAAAAATGTTTATGAACCAAAATTACAGAAGCAAACAAAAGAAATGGAAGTTCGTTAGTACACTTGCTCTCTTTTCTAAATCCTTTCTCCTATTTAACATTCAAACGGATGTTTGACATCTATAGACCAAATGAAATGTTCCTGTATTCCCCCACGTCACTCTACACACATCTCCCTTAAAGTAATTATTTAACACTAGAGGCCCAGTGCACGAAATTCATGCACAGGGGTGTGTCCCTCAGCCCAGCCTGCACCCTCTCCAATCAGGGACCCCTTGAGGGATTTCCAACTGCCCATTTAGGCCTGATCCCAGGATCAGGCCTAAATGGGCAGTCGGACATCTCTCTCACAATCCAGGACTGCTGGCTCCCAACTGCTTGCCTGCCTGACTGCCTGATTGCCCCTAACTGCTTATGCCTGCCAGCCTGATCACCCCCTAACCACTCCCCTGCCAGCCTGATCAACGCCTAACTGTTCCCCTGCCAGCCCGATTGCCCCTAACTGACCTCCCCTGCAGGCCTGGTCACCCCTAACTGCCCTCCCCTGCTGGCCTGGTCACCCCTAACTGCCCTCCCTTGCCAGCCTGGTTACCCCCAACTGCCCTCCTCTGCTGGCCCAGTCACCCTTAACTGCCCTCCAAGCAGGCCTTATCACCCCCAACTGCCCTCTCCTGCTGGCCTGATTGCCCACAACTGCCCTCCCCTGCTGGCCATCTTGTGGTGGCCATCTTGTGTCCACATGGGGGTGGCCATCTTTGACCACATGGGGGTGGCCATCTTGTGTGTTGGAGTGATGGTCAATTTGCATATTACCTCTTTATTATGTAGGATTATTACAACTGTCCGCACATCTGTCTCCCACTAGATACTACACTTGGGGCCTCTAATGCCCTAACATGTCTTCAGGTACTACTGGCATAGATGATTCGCAGACAGTTGAGAGAGACACCCAGTACTTCCAGTGGCTAAAACTCTACCTTCTCTTGAGATGGAGAGTGCCACTGTCATGAAAGTTCTGCCCATGCACCAGGCTCCTCCAACTTGAACTGCACTTCGAGTGTCAGGGGCAAGAGCCTGGCAGCTGCCCAGTCATCAGCTCTAATCTGCTGGGACTGACTAGCAGACCCTGAGTGATGGATGAATGGATTACTCTGACACAAGTTTCTGTGAAAGAGAGGGCTAAGGGGCTGCATGGCTATAGGGACCAAACAGCTCTGTTCACCTGCCTCCTTAGGCTTCTATTGTAGCAACAGCTTGAACTAAAATTAACTATTAGATACTATCAGCAGGATAAGCATCCTTGAGAAGACACATGCATCTGTAGTGTCCTTTAAGCCAGGACGTTTTGAAGTCTAAACATAAAGATTCCAGTGAAACACCCGAGGGCTCAGACTTGTTTGGAAAAGTAAAGGCAGGGTCTGCTGCCTTCACCAAGGTCCCCCTAGAGGCCCCTGACCTTTCAGAGATTCCTCCTTGTAGACTTTTTAACCAAGTCCCGTTCTTCCCCACACTTATCAACGTGTAAGCCAAATAGAAAATTAAAACATTTTTTAAAAGGTGAGGTTATGAATTGCTCCCTAAACTACTTTGTGTTCTTTTTTTGCCTGAAGTTTCTAATTTTCCTTTGCTGGTGTCTTCCCCTTTGCTCCAAAACCAAACTAACAATTTAAAAGAAAATTAATTACCTCCATGAGTCATTCAAACCAAAGCCTACACATCATTCTCTATAACTTCTTCCTCAGCGGGCATTGAAACTTTTTCAATTATATTTCTAATAGTGCAGACTTTGAGTTTGATTAAATCTTGCACTTGTTCAAAATTTAGGACAATCAATCTTTTTTATTTACAATTATCTGATTAAACTTTTTGCTAATTCAGGATTTTCCTGATAATCAATCACAACTTATGAATTCATTCTATTCACATCTTCTTTATCCACTTAACTCACATGCAAACTTCAAACCTAGATAATTTTCCTAGCCTGCACTCCATCTCACCAACTTGATCTGATTTGGACTCCTTTGTATGTTCTCCCCTAGCACCCTGTGCTTACCTTACAAATCTGCAAACACTTATTAGTCAGGGCCAGCCTCACTTGCCATTTTATCCTCAACACTTAGCACCAGATTTGGCAAATAAATATAAAAAAAAAAGTAATAGTATGATGAAGCTTCTACTCCATGTGTGTATACTATGTGAGCCACTCAAGATTTAAGGATAAGGACTGCCACATATTGGGAAAAAACATATCTAAATAAATATGTATTAACATAATATTTAATACATAAATCCAACAAGATAGAGTCATATGGTCAGAGAAAGGGGACAGTATTTAACTCTGTCTGATGGCATGAGGAAAGACCACAGGGCACATTCCAGGCATTGTGGACATTATGAAGTTTCACCCAATCTAAGACACCTTCTATTGTAAACCATACAATTAAAAATATAATGTAATTTGAAAAATGTGTATAATGAAATAATCTGTACTTATTATCTTTTGTAATTATAATTTTAATAGAATTTGGCCTAATATGATATCTCCAAATTAAATTGTATAATTCATTGGGTGATTTAGATTTATAATATGGAGTTGAAATCAGTTATAAATTTTTGCTCACTGATGGAAGATCCAAGAAAAATTCAGGTCAATTTAATTATCAATTCATCAATTATTTATGAAATATTTGTCAATTGTTTTATCAATACTGAGACATATTTCATATTCTGAGACACATTTATTGCTGTAATTGAGATGTGTCTTTCAATATTGATCAAATATTTATCAATTATTTTATAAATTCTGAGACTTTTTTATATTTTTGAGACATTTATTGCTGTAATTGGTTATAGTGTTGGAGGAAAAGACTTTATATTGGCATTTTTGACCAACGCATGAGACATTATATACAATTGATGTAAAAAACCCAAAGAGACATGATTGACTAACAAATAGAATTGACCGACAGTCTTTTTTTTTTTTATATAGAAAAGTAAGCAAGCATCTGACGGCAGCAAAAATATACTTAGGAGAGTGAAACAGGGAAGGGCATAGAAGAAGCAACAGGAGAGCCTAGGAGGGCTGCCTTAGTTCACTGGGAAGCCAGGGAATAGGGGGCCTTGGCGATAGGTTCAGGGGTTTAGCCTGGGACAAGTTACCCCTGCCCACTGCTCCCCTGGTCGCAAGTCTTATGGGGTCCCTTAGAGGTTAGGGGATATGTGCAGGGGTGGGGGGGGGGGGAACAGGAGAGAGCAGGGAGGAGAGGGAGAAGGGAACACACAGGGGTATGCTCCCTGGAGGGAGAGCGTGGCCAAGTTTTAAACTCCACAAATGGATCAGAGATTTCAAAGAGAATAAAAAGTATTGGGATAAATTTTTCCTTTGGAGAAAGCTATACTTTGAGTCACCTGAAGTTGAGGTGCACAAAGGAATGATGCTTGATTTCCATCAGGGAGATAAAGGCTGCAAGATGTTTGGACTGGTAAGCATCCTTGCTGGACCAGCTGGGAAGAGCTGTGGCTACATTGGGACTGGCCTGCTCTGGCAAAGTGTTCGGTTTTCTGTGGGATGATTATTGCTATGGAATATATTTTCATAATTTTTGTTTTGCCATTCATAGCTCACTTTTGTATATTGACTCTGCACATTACCACCTTGCTAAATGGACTCTTTGTTGAAGTAGTGTTTTTATTAAGATACTAGAGGCCCGGTGCACGAAATTAGTGCACGGGGGTGTGTGTGTCCCTCAGCCCAGCCTGCACCCTCTCCAATCTGGGACCCCTCAAGGGCAGTCGGACATCCCTCTCACAATCCAGGACTGCTGGCTCCAAACTGCTCACCTGCTTGCCTTCCTGATTGCCCCTAACCGCTTCTGCCTGCCAGCCTGATCACCCCCTAACCATTCCCCTGCCAGCCTGATTGATGCCTAACTGCTCCCCTGCCAGCCTGTTTGCCCCTAACTACCTTCCCCTGCAGGCCTGGTCACCCCTAACTGCCCTCCTCTGCAGGCCTGGTCACCCCTAACTGCCCTCCCCTGCAGGCTTGGTACCTCCCAACTGCTCTTTCCTGCAGGCCTGGGTCCCCCCCAACTGCCCTTCCCTGCAGACCCAGTCACCTCCAACTTCCCTCCTCTGCCGGCCGGGTCACCCCTAACTGTCCTCCCCAGCAGGCTTGATTGCCCCCAACTGCCCTCCCTTGCAGGCCAGGTCCCTCCCAACTGCCCTCCCCTGCTGGCCTGATTGCCCACAACTGCCCTCCCTTGCAGGCCTGGTTCCTCCCAACTGCCCTCCCCTGCTGGCCATCTTGTGGTGGCCATCTTGTGTCCACATGGGGGCAGGATCTTTGACCACAGGGAGGCAGCCATCTTGTATGTTGGAGTGATGGTCAATCTGCATATTACTCTTTTATTAGATAGGATAGAGGCCTGGTGCACGGGTGGGGGCCAGCTGGTTTGCCCTGAAGAGTGTCCCGGATCAGGGTGGGGGTTCCTTTGGGGCATGGGGCAGCCTGGGTGAGGGGCCTGTGGTGGTTTGCAGGCTGGCCACGCCCCCCAGTGACCCAAGCAGAGGCCCTGGGATCTGGGATTTATTTATCTTCTACAATTGAAACTTTGTAGCCTGGAGTGGAGCCAAGCCTTCTGCTCGCTCCGTGGCAGCAGCCATTTCTGTTGGGATTTATGTATCTTCTATAATTGAAACTTTGTAGCCTTGAGTGGAGGCCTGGGCCAGCCAGGGCAGGCAGAAAGCTTGGCTTCCTCCATTGCCAGGGAAACCCAAGCCTCCCTCCTGCTCTCTGTGGCTGCAGCCAACTTGGTTGGGTTTATTTGCATATTCCCTCCTGATTAGCTGGTGGGCATGGCTGGTGGGTGTGGCTTGTGGGTGTAGTGGAGTGATGGTTAATTTGCATATTACTCTTTTATTAGATAGGATGAGATTTTATATATTTTTGATCATTGTCATTTGCACATAGAGACAGTTGTCATCTGTCTTAATTTCCATCTCCTTCATTTTCCATCTCTAAGACTTTTAATTCCTCCCCTTAATTTACTGGCTAAGACATGTGGTTGAATATTAATAGAAGGTCTGAGAGGTCTGAGAGTGAGTATTCTTGCCTGTTTCCAATCTGGAGTAAAACATTCTGTCTTTCATTGTTAAACATTATGGTATCTGAGTTTTTCATAGACATCCTTTATCAGGTTAAGAAGTTTCTCTCCTATTCCAATTTAATGATATTTTATCATGAGTAAATGTTGACTATTGTAATTTTTTTTTATATCTATTAAGATCAGTAGTTTTTCTTTTAGTCAGTTGATATGGTGAACCACGTTGATGTACCAATCTTCCATTTTTGGGATAAAATCCACTTGGTTTTGGTGTATAATTTCTTTTACATATTGCTGAATGAGCTTTGTTCATATTTTGCTAAGAATTAATCTGTTTATGTTCATGAAGCATTTAGTTCTTAGTTTTCTTATAATGTCTTTGTCTAGTTTTTATATCAGGGTAATGCTGGCTTCAATTTTCTGAAAGAGTTTGTATAAAATTGGCATTATGTCTTCTTTAAATGCTAGGAATCATTTTAATTCACCAACAAAGATCACTGGAGTTGGAATTTCCTTTCTGAGAAGGTTTTTAATACTAATTTAATTTATTTAATAGACAAAGACTAGTCTACTTATCTATTTTAGCTCCTTGCATGAATATTGGAAATTTGTGTCTTAAAAGGAATTTATTAATTTCATCAATGATTCCAAATTTATTGGCATGAAATTGAGGATAATCTTCCCTTATTACCCTTTTAATGTATGCAAAATCTGCATTGATGTTTCCTCTTTTATTTCTGATATTGATCATTATTTTTTCCTGTTTTTCTAAATTAGTATATTCAAAGAGCCAGCTTTTGGTTTTATGTATTTGCCTCTATTAATTTCTTCTCTTCTTCCTTCCTTCCTTCCTTCCTTCCTCCCTCCCTCCCTCCCTCCCTCCCTCCCTCCCTCCCTCCCTCCCTCCCTCCCTTCCTTCCTTCCTTCCTTCCTTCCTTCCTTCCTTCCTTCCTTCCTTCCTTCTTTCCTTGTTTATTATTTATTTACTTATTTACCTACCTACCTTTATTGTTGAGAGTATTACAGATGCCCTCCTCTTTTCCCTGGCAGGGAATAAAGGAGTTCAGGTTTGGACATGTTTAGTTAGAGATGTCAAAAGACATTCAGGTGATATCATAGACTAGGGGACAGTTGAGGTTCCATCTGAACTTTTCTTGGATGCCCCCTTTGTTTTTGTTTAACATGAACTGAATACAGTGGGTCTCTTCCAGGACCTTCCAGATTGCCAGTTTCCTTTGTATCTCAGGGCCTTGGTGCCTGAGTTTCCTTTAACCTAGAACACTCTTTTTGTTGTTGTTGTTTGTTAATATATTTTATTGATATTTTACAGAGAGGAAGGGAGAGGGATAGAGAGCCAGAAACATTGATGAGAGAGAAACATCGATCAGCTGCCTCCTGTACACCTCCCACTGGGGATGTGCCCGCAACCAAGGTACATGCCCTTGACCGGAATCGAACCTGGGACCCTTCAGTCTGCAGGCCGACGCTCTATCCACTGAGCCAAACCGGTTTCGGCTAACCTAGAACATTCTTATCCCAGCCTCCCCCCACCCTCTACATCCTTATCAATAGTCAGCACCTTACGATCTTCTGTGAGCTACCAGATTCCAACCTGAGTCATCTCTCCCTGCCATTTGCCCTCACTTTTCACAAGAGCTCGGAAATAATTATTTGTGAAAGTTTACTTTAAATTTAAGCCTAATTTTTCCTACTTGACTCTAAATCAAAGGGAGTAGGCAGATTTTATGTACTTTGTTCAACTTTGGATTTCCAGCATCTGGCAGAGAGCCTGGAACATAAAAACATTCAGTAAATGTAATTGAGCAAGTAATTTTATTTATTAATAAATTTATGTATTGCTTACTGTATGAGCCAAGCATTGTTTTAAGCACTTTATAAATACTAAATCATTTAAGTATTAAGTGGGGAATATAGTAAACGAGGAGTAGACGGGAAAATTATAGACCACTGCCAAGAATATCTTTGTGAGGATGCAATTCAGAAGGATGAGGAACATGGGGCTTTAGAGACAACCTAGCTAAGCAGAGGGTGACATCCTAGAGGCCGAATGCTGGGGATCAAATGCCACCTCTGTCCCCTAATAACTGTGTGATTTGGGCAATCCTTTCATCTTTCTAGTCACCTACCCATATTCTTTTATTTATCTACATTATGGGGATAATAATAGTATGTACTTCATGGATTATTACAGGCATTCCATAACTGAATTTTTATTTTGCCAAACATCAATTTTTTCAACTCAAATTTTTGTTTTTCTTTATTCTTTACTAGAGGACCATTGCATGAAGATTTGTGCAATAGGCCTTCCTTCCCCTGGCTGCTGGCACTGGTTTTTCTACAGCACCCGGGACCCAGGCCTTCGCTCCAGCCGCAGCAGAGAAGCCAAGCCTCTTCAGTCTTCAGTCTTCAGTCTTCTTCGCTCAGGCCGGAGCCTTCAGTCTTCAATTCGTGCCTATGCTTGCAAATCAACCTTCCATTTTTGTTAGGTTAATTTGCATACTCACTCCTGATTGGCTGGTGTGTGTCACGGAAGTATGGTCAATTTGCATATTTCTCTTTTATTAGTGTAGATAAAGACCTTCTCCAACCAGAAGATTATGTTGTCATCTATATTTTATTGAAGTTCTATTCTAAATTATTTAAACAACTAATTAATTTGCTTTGTAAAGCCACTTTTCTGGGCTTCCATAGAATGATGCAGCAATAACTTGAACTGAAATAAAAGGTAGATTTCACCCTGTAAAAGAGATGGTGGAATTTCTCTGGTGTGCATTTGAGAAGACCTACTCTAGTCTGCTCTTCATTGCTCCCATTTAAAAAAAAAAAGTCGATATAGTCATTTAAAGGGTCATGTAATTTTTATTGGGGTAGCCTGTAGCCATGTCCAAATGCCAGCAGAAGTAATTACATTCTGCTAGTAAGCAGTAGCAGTATAAATTCAATTAGAATAATATCAAATGAACTAATATAAACCTAGGGGTTTGAAACTCACTCAGGTTACTAGAAGATAAATGAGACATGTGACTAGGAAAATGTTCAAGGGTAAAATTAATTTTTAGGCAGTTCCTGATGGCTAAAAATGTCAATGGATTTGGGAAAGAAGGAAAGTATGAGGGTAAGGGGTAAGAGGAAAGGAAAGTGATAGAATATATAAAATAAAATGAGTATTTGAACCTGTATTCCATGGCAGACATTGCTCTACATAAATTCACTATCTTAAAAATATATTTAGCAATAGAAATATTGGAGGTATGCATATGAAATCCGATGACAATTCTTTCTGGGTAACTATATTATGGGTTGTTTTTAATTTTCTTCTATGTGTTTTTTCAGGATACTCCAAATATGCTCTAAAGAAATGCTGTAGCCCTAACCGGTTTGGCTCAGTGGATAGAGCATCGGCCTGCGGACTGAGGGGTCCCGGGTTCGATTCCGGTCAAGGGCATGTACCTGGGTTGCGGGCACATCCCCAGTGGGGAATGTGCAGGAGGCAGCTGATCGATGTTTCTCTCTCATCGATGTTTCTAACTCTCTATCTCTCTTCCCCTCTGTGAAAAACCAATAAAATATATTAAAAAATAAGAAATGCTGTATTTTATCATTAAAATAATTATATTTTATTATACAAGAAAAATGTCAATTGTGGAAATATTTAAAAGTACAATTAGAGGTAATTACTTTAAATAATTTTGTGTTTGTTCTGATAGTTTATTTCTATATATTTTATAGGGATAAAATTATGCTACATATAGTTTTATAGATGGCCTTCTTATACTAGTCAACTTTCATATATTCATATCAATAAATATTCATTTATAACAATATATAATATAATTTTATTTCATTATGTGGTTACATTTGTTTATTTGTAACCATAATATAATGGTTACTTCAGTTTTTACAAACTTTTTATTATTAGAATAATACTACAGAAAATATCTGTAGCAAATTCCATTCACAAATCATAATTATTTTTCAAAGAGAAAATTATCTAAGAAAGTTGACATTTCAAAAATGTGTGTAATGTTAAGGTTTTTGATTGATATTGGCAGGTTGAATCAGAAAGTTTATAACAATTTACACATCATACATATGTTGTTCTGCTTTTTACCAAACAGATTTTACATTTATAATCTAGGAAAACATGCTATTTTGTCTTTAATATAAGCACATAAAAATAAACTGAACTCCTGTTGTTTGATAATGAAAATTCTTTGAAGATTTGGATCTTAGTAAAAACTTTCACCAGATCAAAAACAGTGGCATAATTATATGAATGATCAGTAGACCTACAGAATGATAAAAATCATAAAATTGTCCACAAAGCTTCTACTAAATAAAATAAAGAAGCATTGTACATTTCATACATAAATGAAATTTCCTGGAAATTCTGAAATATTAAAAAATGATCTGCATCCTATTTCCACCTTTTCAAAAAATATTTCATATGATCATTAGCTAAACCTTAGCTTCAGAGATGATGAAAAATATTTTTGTTTTTAATTATCTAGTTGATTAGACCTGCTTTGGTTTACACATACAATCATGCAGACTCTATCAAAGGGTGACTGGCTAAAGGTACTTGCAAAACTTATATCCACCTACCAGAGGACAGTAAGTTAGGAGGCTTAGCTATATAAAAACTTAACAAAAACTTAAACTTTTCTATGTAACCCATTTTGGCATGTCTTAGTTTTTCCCATTAATTAAGATCAAATGAACATGCCACTTACTGCTGCCAAATTCTTGAATTGTCATGGTATGTTTTGAATATTTATTAAAATTTATTCACAACTTCCACCAAATAGGAAGGTCTAGGGAAAAAAAAGGCAGTTTTGCTGGATTTGGTTGCAGTAACAAACAATTTCTGGTGCTTTGTTACCACAACAAAGTTTTGATTCTTACAAAAAAGTTGGGTGGCTGTGGGTTAGACACTACTCTACTCCACCCGTTTCCTTCATTCTGGAAGCTGAGCTAAAGAGGGGTCTATCTGGGACATGACATTCTCCTGGCAGAGGGAAAAGAGGGCTCATACACACCCATGTGATTTTAATGAATTTCCCTTCAGTGCTACAGACAGCAGCCTCTATCTCAGGCTTTTAGGAAAGAAAAATGATAAACGATGTCTGGTAGTAATGGAAGAAGTCTTGAGGGGGAAGCTTTGGTGAGGGCCCAGATGAAGGCAGGACCAGGTGTTGGGGGAAATGTAGAAGGAGATTTGACAACATTTCAGAAGCTGAATTAATGGCACATTGTCTTTAGGTGATATCCTCTAGTCCAGTGGTTTTAAAAACCCATTTTATGTCAGTGATTCCTTTTACTTCCCCAATCTGACTTGTGGTCAAGGAGTAGACTGCTAAAATCTGAACTCAGGAACTGGATATGCATCTTACAATTGTTACATCCAAAACATTGTCCTTAATTCCTGACTCCAGCCTCCACCCTAGTTAATCCTCTCTGCGTATTTTATCAGTAGAAAGACAGTACCTCTCACCAGGTGCTCAAGCCAAGAACTCAAAAGTTTCTTTCTCCTTTTTTTTCTTTCACCCTACCCCCTCCTTTTTCTTCCTTCCTTCTTTCCTCCCTCCCTCCCTCCCTCCCTTCCTTCCTTCCTTCCTTCCTTCCTTCCTTCCTTCCTTCCTTCCTTCCTTCCTCTTTCTTTCTCTCTCAATTCCTCTCAGTATAACTCATCCTCCAATTCTGACTGTATAAGCTTCAAAATATATCTTATATCTTTCCAGTTCTCTCTGGTTTCACTACCACCCTAGTTCAAGCCAGTTTGGAAAGGTGGCAAGAATATAATAGGACTTCTATAAACAATCCTTGAATAAATGAATGTTACTGTATTTGAACTTGTCCCATTCCTTCTTCATCTTCTGTGGTCCATTCTCCATACTTCTGAAAGACAGATCAGATCATGTTACTCCCCTGCTAAAAATATTTAATGGTTTCCTATATGGCTCTGGGAAAATAATTTTCTCATTGTTCTGAATGTTCTACTTCTAATCACCTCTGAATTCTCATGTTATCTCATAACTTTTTCCTCTTCTGCTTTTTTTTCTTTCCAAACACACAGATTTATTTTCCTTCAACTTGCCAAGTTCTCCCTGCTTCATGCGTTTTGGACTTTTTGCTTCCTCTGCCTGAAATAAGTCCCCTACCCCCGACCCATATTTTTGAATAATTGGCTCATTCTTATTTTTGAATTCATAATTCAAATGTTATTTCTGCCTTTTAAAAGAAAAAAAATATTTATGACTTGTGAAAGATCAATTCTGGCCATAGGCCTGATTTTTGTAGGTTAAGGGATGTCTGGGTTATCATGAAGTTGAGCAAGAGATCTTAAAAGTATTATGTCCAGAATGTTGCTGGGGAAATAAGAGAAAGATGGTCAGGTGACAGTGCTCTTTCAATGAGGATAATTGAAAGAATAATACATTTTTCTTCAAACCACAAGCTTGCGCCTCTTAAGAAGTGGTTTCTAAAACAAAACTGAGTACAGTGGTCTTGCTGTATTATTTTCTTCAGTGATTCACAGACATCTAGAACTTCATTTAAAAATGTATTATGTAAATTACATCAGCACAACCTTTGGAGGACAGCTTTGATTAAACAAATTATATCTCTATATTGATATACAAAATATCAGATCGAGAATTCTTACTGTACATTAAATGCTACAATAAAAAATAAAGACAAACAACAATGATTCTGGTATTAAAAACAACCAACTTGAGTGAAATCATATGGTTCTTAACTTTTTCTGACTGACATGTTGCAAATGGCAGTATTTCATTTTTTCTTATGGCTGAGTCATATTCCATTATATATACACGTACAACATATTCTTTATATAATCCTCTAATGAAAGACACTTTGATTGTCTCCATGTCTTGGCCACCATGAATAATGCTACAATGAACTTAGGGGTACATGTATCTTTGCAAATAAATGCTTTCAAGTTTTTTGGGTTAGATACCCAGAAGAATGATTGCTGGGTCATAAGGTAACTCTATTCTTAATACTTTGAAGAATTGGCATACTATTTTCCATAGTGTCTGTACCAGTTTACATTCCAACCAGCAGTGAATGAGTGTTCCTTTTTCTCCACAACCTCTCCAACACTTGTTATTGTTTGTCTTATTAAAAATTGGTTTGTCTTGCCCTAACCGGTTTGGCTCAGTGGATAGAGCGTCGGCCTGAGGACTGAAGGGTCCCAGGTTTGATTCTGGTCAAGGGCATGTACCTTGGTTGCAGGCACATTCCGAGTACGGGGTGTGCAGGAGGCAGCTGATCGATGTTTCTCTCTTATCGATGTTTCCAACTCTCTATCCTTCTCCCTTCCTCTCTGTAAAAAATCAATAAAACATATTTTAAAAAATTGGTTTGTCTTATTCTAACAGATGTGAGGTGGTATCTCATTGCAGTTTTGATTTGCATTTCCCTAATAGCTAGAGAAGTTGAGCATCTTTTCATATACCTGTGGTCATTTGCACGTCTTCATGGAAGAAGTGTCTGTTCAGGTCCTCTGCCCACTTTTTAATTGGACTCTTTGTTTGGTGTTGGGTTGTCTGAGTTCTTTATATATTTTGGATATTAACCCCTTGTTGGAGCTCATATATGGAATATAAAACTGAAACTCATAGATACAGACAACAGTATGGTAGTTACGAGAGGGAAGGGGATGTTAAGGGTAAAGGGGGCCACATATATGGTGATGGAAGATAATTTGACTTTGGGTGGTGGACACATAATGCAAAATACAGATCATGTATCCTAGAAATGTACACTTGAAACCTATATGGCCTTATTAGCCAATGTCACCCTAATAAATGTGATCCAAAATTAAATTAAAATAAAATGAAATAAAGAAGGGAAACAAACAAAAAAACATCAACCAACTTGATTTAAACTCTTATCAAAGTGGTATTTAGAGTCTTTATGAAGATCATATGATGTTATTTTCAATCAGGCATTTTTTTTTTTTTTTGAGGCTACGCTCCACACTATTTTTCTTCATTTTTAAAATAGGCAACTGATGATCAGACTCCAGTGGTCCTTCAAAACTGTCAAGGAGGCAAACAAGATTAAAGCAAAAGTACGCAAATTTGCTGGTGCACATTTGGAAGAAGGAAATGGGTGCCATCTGTGAGAAGAGTTCATTTGCTGCCTAATTAATTCTCCCATGTGCCCTGGTACACCAATGCAAAGCTCCCAGCTACAATTGGAGAGAGAGCAGATGGCATCTTTCAGTTACCTATTGACAACTGGGATCTTCTTGCTAATTAATCTAAATAAAGCATCCATTATTTAATCTTAAACAAAATTTCAACTGAATAAGGTTTTGGGGTGTCATTAAGAAAACGTTTTCCTTTGTTTGCATTTGCATAAATCATCCTGGTGTTTACTTGCAGTTTTAATGACTCCAAGAAGTTGCAGAAACATTCCCATCAGCCAGAAGGCTTTCTTCCTCAAGTTCACCCTAAGGTTGGTGGAGACTCAAACTTCTAGTGTCAGAACTCTAATCTAGTGACAACTATCACAGATTAAGTCTGAATTTTTTAAATTAACAAAAGGTATCAAAAATACAA
This sequence comes from Plecotus auritus, assembly GCF_963455305.1. Classification (NCBI taxonomy): domain Eukaryota; kingdom Metazoa; phylum Chordata; class Mammalia; order Chiroptera; family Vespertilionidae; genus Plecotus; species Plecotus auritus. The sequence goes on from NC_137770.1 coordinate 15,940,806, forward strand.
CAAAACACATACTCTTCATGAGAAACCCAAGTGATAGTTTGTCAGCTAAGTCTCAGATCATGTGCCCAGAAGCTGGGTATCTGAGGTGTCAAATTCTAATTTGCTTTAATAATGTTAACAAATGTTAGATGTTTCCCTTTAAAGCACAAAGATTCGTGCAAGAATGGGCCTTCCTTCCCCAGGCTGCTGGCACTGCCTTTGCTCTGGCTGGAGCTGCCTTTTTGCCTTCCCAAGCTCCCAAGAGTCCCACCCTACCCCTGGCCGCTTGGCACCTGCATATGCAAATTAACCCACCATCTTTGTTGGGTTAATTTGCATGCTCACTCCTGATTGGCTGGTGGGTGTCGACAATGTACGGTCAATTTGCATCTTTCTCTTTTATTGGTGTAGATGGGCTTCTAAAAAATATCTGTAAGTGGTTTTTACCTTTATATTTCAAAATTTGTCTTTCTGTGTTGCTTTGATGACACTGTCAAGCCTGCCTTTTTGTTTCTCACTATCCTCATAGTTAGGCATTTGAAAATTATAACCTCTGGATTTGGGAAGAGGCACTTCCACTTGAAAAGAATTTAACAGTATTTTAATGAATTATTAAGGGAGATATATCCAATAAAGTATGCTTAAGAATCACACGACTTGGTTTCATTTCACATAGTTGGAAAAATAATTAAAATTACAAGTGTTACAGAAAACAAACTCAGTTTAACCTCAAGTAGGTATGATTTCTTATTTTTTTACTCTAACGAAGTCATTACCCTAAAAGGAAGGTGCCTCTATCTCAAAAAACATAAAGGCTTCTTAACAGTAAACAATTTGGGTTCCTTCCAGCAATATAAGATGGTTTTACATTCTTTGGCCCCAGACCTTCTTCAGTACATCAGGCAAGTTAAACATTTTCTTTTTCTTTGGGAAATAACTTGTTGATAAAGAATTTATTCCTTAGAAGTTCCATTTTTCTTTCTAGCTAGATTAAAGCTCTTATATTGTATTGTTATTTATTTTTTTAATGTGACTAACTCTTTCACAAGTCTGAGAGGTTGGTTCCAGAAGTCAGAGAACACATCCATTTTATCATTTTACCTCTAGCCTCTAAAGATGTGTGTGGCACAATGTCTGGGTTCAATAAATGTTGTACAAATGAATGAAGGATTATACATTTGTTTTTCAGGTCAAAATGCTTACTCCTTTGATTTCACTCTGGTTTGTGCTCAGCAAGGTAACAAACCTTAAGACAGCTCTTTGTAAACTGCATTAGCATGCCTGCTGGTCCCTTAGGGCAGTGAGGAGCAGTTGAAAGGAAGCATATCATTAACTTCCTCCATCATGAGCCATATTGACCTTGCCTGGGGTTGTCATCTTCCTCACTTGCCACCTGCATCCCAGCTTGAACAAATGTTAAGCTCCTTATTACCTCCAACCTAAAATATTTTCTTCTTTCTGATCATAAATTAATACATATCTGAGATCTAAATCTTGTTCTTATTGGATTCTCTACCTACTCAGTTTCCATACCTGAGTGTTGGAAAGAGCAAAAAATCTGAGAAAGACAGTACCTCAGCTGTATCTGCTACCTACTTGACTCATTCTCCTAAATTTACCTCCAATACCCCCATTAAATATTATTCTAGGCTCCTTAGGAGTAATTTTGCTACCTCCAAAGTCCATTCTAGTGGAATTCTTTATGGCATTCTTCCTAATACTGAGTTAAACTATATTACATTCTAACTTGTCTGTGAAATATCCTCACAGAGTTCCTATTACAGATCTAAAGATAATCTACTTACATGAGTAGGATTTTCTGATAACTCACATTATCTGGCATCTAGCATATCAAAGGAGAGGAAAGTAGTATGTCTCTAAAATGTTTCTTCATGCAGAGGGGAAATGAGAAACACTTAATAGGCAACAAGAATTGGTAGGAGAGAGAATCCTGAAAAAGTCTTTGGTCACACTGAGGTTAAGGAACCTCAGTTGCAGTAATAACGAATACAGGATATATAAATGTATGTACAATTTTAATTTCCCTGTAGCAAACAAAATTGCAATGCAAATATTACACAAACAAAATCTAGTAATAATAAAAACTAAATATTAAACTATGAACAGAAAACTAGAAAACTTTTATAGATATTTTTTAAAATAAATAAATAAATAAAAAGATTTCTGAGGAGGAAAATATTCTAACAATATTTGAATAGGTGAATAACAATATTTAAAAGTGAATAAATGAATAAATAAATTAATATATGAATGGACGATTAGAAGAAATGAGGATGGAGGAATAGATGTAGAAGCAAGGGAATTTCAGGCAGAGGCAAAAATCAAAAGCAGGTTAACTTCTTATAAAATGCCTAATTGTAGTACCATAAGCTACATTTTAAACATTAAATATTATTTAGTAATTATGTCACGTTGGTTTTTTTGATAAATTTTATTACATTATACAACAAAATTTGAACTAGAATTTAGGTCGTGTGTGTGTGTGTGTGTGTGTGTGTGTGTGTGTGTGTGTGTGTGTGTGTGGAGAGAGAGAGAGAGAGAGAGAGAGAGAGAGAGAGAGAGAGAGGTTGGGAAAGATATTGATTTGTGACTACATTCTTGCAATCAGCTAAAGAAAACCACTCTCCTATTGGTGGAGTTGTCCTTAGTTCAAGCTACTTTTGGATAGCAGTTTACTGACAAGAGAATTTAGTAGAAAAATATGAGTTATCCAAAACCCAAAAATAAAAGTAGCAATCACATTTATTGAGCATGTGCTATGTGTCCATCTTGTGAAATACTGCACATCATCTTCTCTTCATTTTATCTCATCTTCACAACTCTGTCAAAAAAGGAATAATTGTTCAATGTCTGAAATACTAAAACAGAGATACAGAGAGGTTGAGTTATGGAATAGCTTGCCAAGGTCACAGTTATTAAGAGATACAGCGGGAGTTCCAAGCCCAGCAACCTGGTTGTGGAGCCGTAGCGTACAAGTGCAATATTGTGGTAGAATCACATCTTGGCAAGGGAGTCAGGTCCATCCCCTTGAGATGTATGTATCCCCTTGAGATGTATTTTACTCTCTACTCCTTTTACTATAATATTTAGAACTAAGAGACTATAGATAATCTAAAGGTGTTGGGCAAGGGAAGGTAAATATTACAATATTTTTGTGCAGATGTTTGAGATTATTTTAATCAACCATTTCAAGGCTATTGGTTGCTTCTCATCTGAGGAAGCATAGGATGCCACAAAGCCCAGAGCTGAGAGGTGAGGATAAGCAGCCCTCTGTCCCTGCCAGACCGGAGCCTCTCCCATCACTGGCCAGGCTCTCAGACTGGCCCTGTGTTGTGCAATGGGACCTGCCACTTCGCTGTGGCTTCAGAGTAAGTGCTTTCTGGCTGAGCTCTGCACAGTTTGAAAAGGCCACTGGGACTGGGTCATCTAAGAACCCAGACTGACTGTCAAAAATCAAGGGTCAAAGACATCTAGTATTGAATGTTTCATTTTCTGCTTATTCTAGAAAATATTCTTTTCTTTTTAGGAACTGATCCTATGAGAAGTGTTTTTCCACCTTTAAAAACTAAGCATTCCATTTAAATTGAAGAAAAAAACACACCATTTTCTATTAAAAACAAATCTGGCACAGGGTTTGGTATGTAGAAAGAACTCCATAATGTTAATTTTATTAAATTGTAAAAGAAAAATGTCTCAACTCTGTCCTGAGATTGCAGAGTCAGGTCTGAAATAATGAAAGATGAGTTTTTATCCTTCCAGATTTCATAGTTCCCCAAGTGTAAGAAATTATCAGTCAAGAAACAATTGATTTGCTAACATACTTTGGAGAGAAAATGTGCAATAATGAAGTATAAATAATTTAGTTTTAAAATATTAAAATCTGAAAACACATGCACATTAGAATTGAATAAATAGGGGAGGTCATTGCTAAGCATTTAATTAAATTCCCCAAACTTTGGTGAAGGTATCATGGTTGGACCAGTGAGGAATGATAAATAAGACATGCTCTGGGCCTTTAATATTATAAATCTCTGAGTAATTGAAAATTCATCCATGCAATTATGGTGACTATGTTGTGGAGCGAACGCGAGTGAACGACCACTGGAGTCCAGACCAAATTAAAATTTAGGGAGCCTTTATTAGCCGGCCGGCAACTGCTCTGCCTTTCTCCATGCAGGGAGTCCAGGGAGCAGCCCCGACCCCTTGTGCAGGAACACTTTTAAGCACATTTACCACATCTTGTTTTTGCAGAGCAAGCAATTTAAGACAAAACAGTTTTTAATGTCAGGGTCATATTATTGATGACCATGTTATTTACAGGGTCATCCTGTTCTTCAGAAAGCTGACAGTGTTCTATCTTGCAAGGCTATTTTGTGAGGTGCAGCTGGGATTCAAGGCTAAGTCGACTAGGAGGAAGCATGCTCAAAAATTTCTACTCTCTAACAACTATTTCACCTGCTTCTTAACAAAATCAGTTTGTAAAGAAAGTAAGAATTTGTGTCCATCTGCAGCCCAAATAAAGGGACAGATCTATAGTTTCAGTTGCAAAGGAGGTACAAAAGGGGTAGATGAACATACTGATATTATAAAATTGTAAAATCCGTCTCCCATTTAGGTACACAGCTTATTAAACTTCTCAATGATTAAGCCAAGAAAGAATTAGAAACAGCAGTTTTCTTTTGTTCCTGTAGCAAATCTCTCATAACATTTTTATAGCCTGTCTGAAACAATGGCTTAAATCCTAGTTTATATCAAAGTTTTAGTTTCCCTCTCTGTCCATTTATGCACTCTAGTAAATATCCATCTTTGTCACTGTTGAAGATAAACTACTTGTGTCCCATATTATTCTTCATAAGAAATTCCAGATATTGCTACCAAAAAAAAAGAGGAATTAAGTATGATAATGGTGCGTTAGATATTGTACAATGTAGATCTAAACCATTAACAAGCAAATGGAATATAAACAAATCAATAACAGAACCTATAAAAGCATAAAAAGCAGGACATTAGCGTTTAAAGAATGTTCTTGTCATTGTATTACTGGAATCTACTATGAATGTGCACCCTAGGGAGTAGTCAATTTACTTTTATTGCTGTTGTTATGGGCTGACTAATCTGGGCAAAGTATTCAGAGGAGGCAAAAGGAGAGAGCCCTTTGGAGCCAAGTCTTCAGTCACTTGGTGAAGGTCATTGTAAGGGGAGATGCAAAAATCACAGTGGTGCCTGTGCCAGGTGCCATCCATTCCAGGAAACCCCGGAGAGATCCAGGCATTTTCCACTATCTACACAATAAAGTTTTCATCCATCTGAAGTCTTCTAAGCATTTCCCAAGGGTTTATTCCACACATCTTAACCCTCAATTTGATGGAAGTGGACTCTGTGGTTAAAGAATATTAATGCAGTAAGACCACACTAAGATAAGATGAGATTTTGAGAAGACTTACCTGATCAGATAGCATAACAAGCAAAGAAATAACATAGGCTATACTTGTAATTCTTATAGCTTATTAATGGCTTCCTGCCTCTTTGAACTATTTTTTTTTTCTTTTTTCTTTCATGAGCTTTTTTTCTATTATAAGCTGTTTGGAGTTTTAGTAAAAAAATAAAAACACAAAAAGCCATATGTTATTTTTTGAGTATTCTGAGTTCCTGGTAGTCCTGGTGAAGTAGTGGTAATTTTCCTTAAACTGTAACAAAGGATTTAAGACAACAGAATTCATGCTGGATTCTGTTCATTCTCTCCCCTCTCTCTCTCATTGTGGCATCATCTGCCTTTGATACACAGGTGTATTAGCAGCTCAGGCTGCCAAACAGAATACCACAGGAGGTCCCACATCAAGGTGCCCGCAGGGTTGGTTTCTGATGAGACAGCTCTTCCTGGTTTGTAGATGGCCCCCTACTCATTGGGTCCTCTCATGGCCTATTGTCTTTGTACTCACAGAAATAGCTTTAGTATCTCTTTCTCTTCTTATAAAGGCACCGATCATTTAAGATTAGGGCCCCACCCTTAGGTCCTCAATTAACCGTAATTACTTCCATAAAGGCACATGGGGGGAGAGGTTGGTGCTTTAAGGTAAAATTTGAGGAGACACAATTTAGTTCATAACTCAGGGTCTATTGCTCCAGCCAATTCTGTGAAACACTTTTTCTTAAACTTGGCTCTGAGGATTGATGACATTTGTGTCAACCCCTTTTAAATGTTTTGCTAGGAAATTCTTGGCCAGGAAGATGAGGCTATATACTAACAAATAACTCCATTGTTTCAGAAAGTTCTTGAAAACTAAATTATCTGGGTAAAGAGTTTTCTCACCTGGTCAAAAAGCTCCTTTATCAGATAACAGTTTGTTATCAATACTTACTCAAAATCTTCACTTCGCCAAGTCAACCAATTTCAAACTATGAGTCATGAATTTTGCATAATCCCAATGGGCTTTTCCTCTTTGGGATGCCTGCCTGAAATCCCTTAAACCCAAACAAAAACATTATGGCTAGCCTTTTCTAAATCCCCATTGGGTGTCTCTGTAGAGATTGTTGAGATTGTATTCTCTCTAGTTCTTATGAGTTTAAAAATTCCCTTTTCTTGATTCACAGGTGTCTTAATTCTGTTGATCTGCTATAACAAAATACCACAGACGGGGTACAAAGTGTTACAAATAACAGAAATGTAGTTCTGGAGGCTGAAGTCTAAGACCAGGGTGCCAGCATGGTTGGGTGAGGGCCTTCTCCTGGGTTGTACACTTGTTGTTGTATCTTCATTGTTATATTGGAAATCAGCGAGCTGAACAGAGGATACCTTAGTAAGCCAAATTTAGAGTCTTTATTATGCCAGTGGTCTCAGAGGAGTTGCCTCTCAAAGTCTGAGCAAGGTAACATGGAGGAAGCTTTCCCTTTATACCCTCCCGGTTTCTTTGTCTCCCAAATATGGGGTTATACTTTCGGACCTTTTGCAGGCTTTACAAAGAGCCCTATGCACTGGGAGATATTTTGCAGGAAGCTTATAGCCTTGACCACAGCACAATTCAATAACCTTGAGCACAACACAATTCAGATAACTAAAAGACACCTGGCATGGGAGTGACCAGGGACGGCAGCGGAGCGGCTTGCAAGGCCAGATAATTGAGCTTATTTTCCCTATTATTCAAGCAAGCATGTTTACAGAAGCCAAAATAGCAGAGTTAATTCACAGGACAAAGGACCATCTATGTTTAGTGGAAATTTTCAAACAGCAGTTTTTACAGTATAGAGGTTATGGGAACAAGTTGGAGTTCCTATGCTTCACATGTGATAAGAGAGGCTAAGGTGCTCTGTGGGTCATTTTTATAAGGGCACTGATCCCATGCATGAGATCTCTACGCTGATGACCTAATCAACTCCCAACATCTTCACCTTCTTACAGATTCACAGTGGGTATTAGAATTTCAACATGTGGATTTTGGGAAGACACAAACATTCAGACCATAGCTACAGGTTTCCTTGTTGATGTTTGCAGGGAATTGATAGTAAACATTTTATAGTGGCTAGCAGTGGTTCTCAACCTTTCTAATGCCGTGACCCTTTAATACAGTTCCTCATGTTGTGGTGACCCCCAACCATAAAATTATTTTCGTTGCTACTTCATAACTGTGATTTTGCTACTGTTAATGAATCGTAATGTAAATATCTGTGTTTTCCGATGGTCTTAGGCTCTACAGCAGCAGTTCTCAACCTGTGGGTCTCAACCTATGAACCGCTCTCAGGGTCACCTAAGACCATCGGAAAACACAGATATTTACATTACGATTCATAACAGTAGCAAAATCACAGTTATGAAGTAGCAACGAAAATAATTTTATGGTTGGGGGTCACCACAACATGAGGAACTGTATTAAAGGGTCACGGCATTAAAAAGGTTGAGAACCACTGGGCTAGAGAAACAGCAGGAAAACATGTTTTCAATGCAGTGGAATCTTGACCATGCCACGTAAAAGCTTTCCTCCTGTCTGTGTTAACACTTCCAAATGAGCAGAGATACGTGTTGGGGAAAGCAGTATCACATGCCCAGTTTTCTGACCCTCAGTTGGCCATATAAGAATGAGCCCGGGGCCTGGAACACTTCCTTACCAAGAGATAATGTGCCTGCACAACCTGAACTAGGCTTATTACCTAGGGTGGGAATATCACTTGGGATATTCAGAATAGTCTGTTTTGGGAGCAATGAGTGTTCCTTTGATCTTTTTAAACTTTTAAGTCAGTGGATCTCAGGCATGCCTCCAGCTTTCAGTATTTTAATCTCTGAGGGGGAGGAGATGGGTCCTTCTCCTGTGGCACAATATGGGTATGCATAGACCAATTGCCCTTTTTTGACTGCCAGGTGCACCTGCTAGACCTGAGGGACCATTGCAGACTTCTGAAGCTGATGTTGCTCTGTTTCTTCACTGTGTAAGTAATGTCTTTTTCCATACAGTGCTTTGATCATGTTATGTTTCCCTTGGCAACTCCAATGGCAACATGCAATGGACAGAAGTGTTTGGAGTCCTCCCCTTGGATTGCTAATGAGTTCACAGCGTTCTTCCCCACAGTAAGCTTATGAAAACGGAAAGGGGAACGTTGAAAGTGGTTTGTTCTATGTCACTGAGAGAGGTGCCACTCCTACTTTCATCCCCAGTTTCTTCACCTTCACCCACATGTTGTGACAATGAGAAAAACAGCTGACCCGGTTCCATTAGCCATCAGTTTCTACTTTCATTTCACAAGAGCAATAATCTGATTGTCTTATTTTGAGTTTATGTCAGTCAGCTATGACTGGAGTTGCAAGGTCATATAGCACATAGCATTGGGGTACTGCCAAGTGGATTGAAGCTGTTTCCAGAAAACAGGGACTCATTAGCAATTGGAGAGCCACTACACTTGATGTTCATTACTGGCCTAATAAAGTTAGACTTAAAGAATGCCTTAGTAAAGTCCATAGAAGACTTCTCAATGAATGAAACTCAATTTATCAATTTCTATTACTGGTTAGCAAACTGTGTACTGAGGTAACTTAGGGTGCCAGTGAACTCATAGGAGTGTTTCTGAGATAGTTCAGATATTTAAGGGAACTAGTGATATTGTCATTTGTCAGACAATATATCAAATACTACCTCAAGGTTGATTACAGTTTCTACATTAGCTGCACTACTTTCATATACATTAGCTGCACTACTTTCATATCAATGACATTTCTTTGAGAAGTTCTTGGTGGATGCTGTGATTAAAAAAAGGAGGTACTGGGTGAAAATCAATTTGTAGCAGGAAATTAGGGGGGGAGTTGCCCACTTTGATTCCAAGGTTGGAAAGGTACACATGTTTTATTAGAATTAGTCATTGTGATTAGTGATTGTGAATAAATATAAAATAGTGTGTTTCTTTCTTTCAATTTTTATTATTTATCAACAGTTTCTAAGTTGTTAGGATATAAATAGTCATTAGGTTCATTGTACCTAACTACTTACAGTGGAATTGATGGGTGTTTCTTTTGGTCATGAAAAATATTCTGGGACAGTAAAAAAGCACCATATAGTAAGAAAATTTAGAAGCCTTAACCCGTTTGGCTCAGTGGATAGAGCGTCGGCCTGTGGACTGAGGGGTCCCGGGTTCGATTCTGGTCAAGGGCATGTACCTTGGTTGCGGGCACATCCCCAGTAGGAGGTGTGCAGGAGGCAGCTGATCGATGTTTCCCTCTCATCGATGTTTCTAACTCTCTATCCCTTTCCCTTCCTCTCTGTAAAATATCAATAAAATATATTTAAAAAAATAAAAAAAAGAAAAAGAAAATTTAGAAGCTTCTGTCCTACAGTCCTTTACCCCTTGTTTCATTTTCTTAAGTCAGAGGTATTCTCTATCAGTGATTGCTTAATTTTAGATTACAAAATAATCCCCTGAGGAGATTGTTAGAATATAGATTCCCAGGTTCAACCCCAGTAGATACAAACACAGTATTGCTGGGATGAGACCCAGGAATATGCAATTGAACAAACAAGTAGTTCTAATGTCAATGTCCCATGTACCACACTCTGAGATGCAATTTCTACATGTGGATCTTTATAGAGCTCTAAAAGCGTTTAGTGGTAGCTCTGTACTTTTAGATGTCCCTCCCTTATTGGTGGGAGCATAGAACCTTGTTGACTCCCACATGCTGCTTGGAAATCCCCATTGTGTCATGCCTTTAAGCCACAAAAAAACCACTTTTGTCATTTCTATCCCCCAATGTATAAACCCAGCATCCTCGTATTGGCCTGTAATCTGTCTAAGACAATGTGGCTAGCAGATCACTATGTGGTTGTCACTGTTTGCTCACTGTATTAGTCACCCCCTGTAATACACAATATGGTCTTCCTTTTCCTTTCCCTCAAGGTAAATGACATGACTAAATTGGAAAGAACACAGAGTGATGAGAGGAGCCTGTCAGTCGAGCTGCCTGTTCCACAAAGCTGCAGAGTCTGTGGCTCTGGATTCTGTAGAGCAGCCTGTTCTTATTTGACAGCCTTCAGGCTGTTTGGCATAATATTTATCTTGCAAGATTGCTCCTGTTTATGTCAAAACAAATAAACCACAAGAAAGAATCCAGTACCAAAGAAAATGACAGGAATAGATCCTGCTCACATTTCTGAGGGCAGTCCTTGGAAGCTTCCAGAAATAGGTGGTACGTATGCAGGTATGGGTGACCTCCTCCTTTTGGTCCGGCTTTTACTCCTTTTGCACACTCTCTGGTTGTAACCATATTTACTAGTTATTTATTTTTCCTCTGCAAAATCAGTATCAGATAATTCCATAGCCCTATAATTCAATCATTTGCCTATTCTCGTATTATTCTGAGTACCTTCTATGTGCTAGACACTATGTTCATTGCTGAGAAACAACAGTGAAAAAATAGAAAAAATTTTGCCCAACATGAAGTTAATTGGACAAATACTAGGTACCAGGCCCTCTGTTTAGTGTTTAAATTTTTTTTTCTCCCATATAAAGTTCTCAACAGTCTAAAATGTGGGATCTAGTTTTACCTCTATTTCCCAGTTTAGAAAACTGAGGCTTAGCATAGGTATATGATTTGACCAATGATATCAAGCTCATTTAAATTTATAGAACAAATTATTAACAAGTGGATTCTAAGGAATAATTATTAACAATAATTAAATTGCAACATTTTCTTGAATTATCTATTCTTTAACAGGTGACAAATCCTAAGCTAAAGGAATGGATTTGAGGTGGTTAATTTTAAAAAAATATATATTTTTATTGATTTTTTACAGAGAGGAAGGGAGAGGGATAGAGAGTTAGAAACATCGATGAGAGAGAAACATCGATCAGCTGCCTCCTGCACACCCCTTACTGGGGACGTGCCCACAGCCAAGGTACATGCCCTTGACCGGAATCGAACCTGGGACCTTTCAGTCCGCAGGCTGACGCTTTATCCACTGAGCCAAACCGGTTTTGGCGAGGTGGTTAATTTTAGACACCAGCATCCTGAAAGAATGGATTTGGGGCAGAATCTGATGGAGAGTTATGGATGAGAAATGTACACCTTCAGCCTCTGAAGAGACAATACATAAGCCCATTGTGCTTACTTGTATTGCAGTTCTACACAGCTCTTAAAAGAGGTATCCCTGGCCCCATCCTTCCTATGAGATTGGTGTGATGACAAATTATGTGTCCTGCTTCAGCCATCCTCCAGTGAAGGATAACTGAAGGGGCAACAGGTTTGGTTGGGGTTAAAGTTGTGTTGCAAACAATATCAAATAAACTTCTGGGACTATGATCTAGGCCTGGGAGGAAGGTCTCAGTGGGAAATAAACATGTGTGAGGTTTCTGGAAGCAGGTGCTAAATACTAGTAAAGCCATGGGGTGACCTTGTCAGGAACACAGACATCAGAAAGTATTTCTATAGTTATTTCCTTTGTGATATGCTGTCCAATGTTTAAGACAGTCTCTTGAAATGCGTTGTAAATTATAAAGTACTATGCAAATGTTGATTGCTGTTATTATTTTTTATTTTATTGATGTCAGAGAGAAGGGAGAGGGAGCGATAGAAACATCAATAATGTGAGAGTAGCATTGAGTGGCTGCCTGCTGCATGCCCCCCACTGAGGATCGAGCCTGCAACCTGGGCATGTGCCCTGATTGGAAATCAAACTGTGACCTCCTCCTGGTCATAGGTTGATGCTCAACCACTGAGCCACACCAGCTGGGTGTTAATTATTATTTTTAATGATAAATGACAAAAAGCCATTTTGGCATTACAAGTTTGTGAGGGAGTTTCACGAAGAGACTTAGGGAAGATCCAGTAAGTGACAGAGGAGAGGCCTTCCCCTCCTGCTCTTGTCTCTCTTTGCTTCCAGCTGGAGAACCTCCTCTGCTTCTAAGGACTCCCCGTGATCAGACTGGGTTGTCCTGATAATCCAGAATGATTTCCCTCTTTTAAAATCTATCATCTTAATCACATCTGTACAATGCCTTTGTCGTGTAATATATTCACAGGTTCCAGGGATTAGATTATAGACATATTAGGAGCCATTATTCTTCCTACTTCAGATTTCATTCAAAGTGAAAAAGTTTATTAAGAGTTCTTAAACAGGTAGGGGTAGTGATATAATCTCATTTGTGTCTTAAATTTATGAAAAAGATGATTCTCTCTTTATTGTGAATTAAATGAAACTTGACAAATGCCTGTATTTAGGCTGCTATCCTCTGTGCTGTGATTATGGGAGTGGGGAAAAAAAAAAAGTCAGGAGCATTGGTGTGTGGGAGGTACTACACTATCTTTCTGGCCATGGGGGATCCACCCCTGACCTGGGAGGTGAGGGACATGGTCAGATATCCTGAAGTGAGCTTGTCTAGAGAAGGGTAGACAGCGAATAGTGAAGGATCACCTCACCTGTGTCCCAATGCTATCCACTGGTGATCTCCTGGTACCCCTTAAAAGAATTTTGAAAATATGTACCTCCTTTCATATGCGTAAATTGACTTTGTCACTTTGTCACATTTTTGACAGACCATAACCGAGACAGGAGTTGGAGGGCCTGTGGGAGAAGCTATCATCCCCTAAGTGAGTTGCAAAAGCCCTGCATGAAGAACTCTATGGTTAAACAGAGCTCCATGGTTGTAAGAGCCCCTCCTCTGAAAAAGAAGTCTTGGTCTCAGGGACTGGCACGTGGCTCACTGTGGCTACACAGACAGGATTGCAGTCCTTGCTTTTCCCTGATTAAACCCTTTTTTTTAAAATTTTCTGACAGAATACCTAGTTGGCTTTTTCCTTATAGTCAACAACCTCTACATTTTAGTTTAAATATTAAGAAAATATATGATTTCTGTTATATGATTCATATTAATATATTTAAATAAATTGCTAGATTAATTATCAAAATATATCCAATGGAACCTAACCACGATTGCTATAAATCCACAGTGATCTATTTAAAAATAAGTGAACGGTTCTATTTTAACATTTCATTTATATCTTAACTGTTTCTCTTTTAAATCATATTTCCATGATTATCCCTCTTAGAGTTTCATCCTAAATGTATTTTTATGCTTAAACGTTTACTTAAACCATTAAATGTGTATAACTAACATTTTATAAGGTAATTCCTCTGACCGTAGATTCTAATTGTTAGATAAAAATGTATTCTATATCATCACAATTATTATTAATAGACATTTGCTCTAAATACCATAATATAGTAGATGTCATAGACAGATTTTAAACTTTAAATATTTTTTTTAAAACCTGCAGCTCTTAATAACAAATGTCATTTTCTATTTATAGAAAATGTCTACCTTTTACCCAAATGATTAGCCAAATCAAATTTTAAAAGATTACTTGCTTTCTGTTTGAAAATGTCTTCCTTCATTTTATATTTCGAGTAAGCACATTAAAATGTTTGTTGAGAAGCATTACTTTTTAAAAGTACAGACATAAATTATAAAATAAATCTTATAAAGTGGAGTATTAAAATAATGAAGATAAGATGCTGAAGATTTAGTAAAATTTATGTATCCATCTTGTAACTTATAAAATAAGATAAAATAGTACGCTATTAATCATTACATAAATGAAAATAATGTAATAAAATGTGTAACTAAAATATTATTTAGAAAGTGATAAGTAGAAAAAAATACATTTTTTTTATTACTCCATGTTCATATGCTAAACTCTTATGTTTAGCTTCTGGAAATGATTATATATAAATTAAGTGTAAAAATAAGAATAAATATATATTTCTGATAAATTCTATTTCCTCTCCTCTTCCTCCTCATCCTCCTTTTTCTCCTTCTCACCTTTTCTCTTTCTCCTTCTCCTTCTCCTTCTTCTTCTTTTTCTTCTCCTCCTCTCCTCCGCTCTTCCTCCTCTCTCTCCTCCCTCTCTCTCTCTCCCTCTCTCCAAGGGAAAACTCTACCATAAACTCTAGGGCTTTCTCAAGATGGACTTTAGGAAATTCCATGAGAATTTGGAAATCAATTACCTGAAAACTGTCAGAGTGCCTGTACACTTTGCAGAGTTGTTGCCTTCTGCATTTCAAAGCATTTTGCTGTAGACCAGGGTCAGACAGTCCATATTTTAGGCTCTGTGGGTCACAGGTCTCTGTTGTAACTACTCATCTCTGCCATTGCAATAAGCAAGCATCCATAGACAGCATGGAAATGAATAGGCATGGCTGTGTTTCATAAACTTTCTTTACCAAAAAAAGCAATAGACAGGATTTGGTCCATGAACCCTAGTTTGCTGACTGACCACAGCCGTAGACTGCAAATAGGTCTGATAACAAATGCAATCATCATCCAACATTTCCCAAGAAAACTAGCACAAACTTTTGCTACTTGGACAACCTTCTACCCATTAGTCAGTGATTCCCAAAGTAAACATCCCCAATAAATAAGTGCAATGTCCTCTGGGAGATAAGAGAATTATGTGATATTAGGTAGAAAACATTATATTCTGATACCTTGTGCCAGAATGTACATGTAATAGGGTTCAATTAGAAGAAATGTATTTAAGCAGAACTTGGCAAAGTTGTAAATGTTGCATAAAGTTCCAATTCAGATGGAAAGTACTACAAATCAGTGGTGTTCACTCAACACCTTTTGTTGAAGTCAGACTTGGACACCATCAACATCTATTTCAGCTTGCACATGGTTTCATTGTTGGCATCCAGGACACTTACTTAATATCAAGCGAAAAGCTAAGGTCATTTATAAGGAAGTCCTGGAGAATTACCTGCCCACCAACTGAGGCTATTTTTGTTGTAATGAAAGTGCATCAACTAGGAAAGGACCGCAGCTCCACTAAAAGCCTGCTTTCTAGTAGAAGCTGAAATGGGGTGGTTGCAGGCACAAACTAGGACAAATTCTGGTTAGAGAAACAATAACAAAAAACTATCAGGTCTATGATGAAAATGACTGTGCCCTAAAGGACCTTTTCACATTGATTGAAATTGGGCCAGATGTCCCAGAATGACTGTGCATGGCCCCTCAAATCAGGGCTGCAATCCCAATAGCCTCTGACACTCTTGGTGTGTGCTTGGCCTGGGAAGGATTACCAGTACTTTATTTCAGAATTGATACTATAGACTCAGAATCTCTGGCCAACATTTTGCTAAAACTCTTGCCTGGGCCACATATCCTTCCATTTGTTTAGAAATTAGTCAGAGGCAATGTTAACTTGCTTTCATTGTGTCATTAGCAGAAATACAACTTCTTAACCCTTTCTATAAGAAGTAGCAAAAAACCCCCACAAACAAACAAAAATCCTGAAACACAGAGAGAGGGAAAGAAATGGATGGAGGAGAGAGAGCGTGCTCAAAACAAATCTGTGTATGTGCTAGCACAAAATCTCCCAGTACTTGCCTTTTTCCAATTAAAAGAGTCTTTCACATCTGGCACCTCTGTCAACCCCAGCTCACTGCCCTTCGAGACCCTGTCTTTTGTTATCCCAACTCTACATCCAATAGCCTATCAGCTCCCATAACACGCACAGGACCAAATTTAGGGCTGCTTCCTGGTGCAGCTGATTTCTGTTAAAAGGCTTGGAGTTACATAACTCAAGTTTACTCGATCATAAGTTTTACAAATACATTTAAACTTAACAAGGTTCTAAAACACTCGTAAAGTTATTCACAACGGTTATGGAGAAAGATCATCTCCTGGAACAAAGAAAAAAGCTGGTCTCCCTCCCACACTCCTGCACAGCCTGAGGTCAAGGTGAATGCTCTCTCCTGATGCCTGCCCTCCCCAGCATTTTACAAGGGAAGGTTTGGGGATTTTTTTTTTTTGCACCTTTACCAGCACACAAAAGCTTTTGTAACTTGCAAGCCTTTTTTTTTTTTTTTTTTTTTTTTTTTTTTTCTCTCTCTTTTACTGGACTATATGCTGAAGTGTGGATTATGGAAGGTTCTAGATTTAGGCATCAACAAATCTGGATTACAACAAGGATACTCAACACCAGACAAGATTGATTGCTGTGGCAGAATTAGAAAGAGGAAGACACCAGGGTAGTGTGTGGATGTGTGTTTTCACAGTTAAATACTTTATTAGTTTTCTAGAGCTACCACAACAAATTGCCACAAATATGGGAGTTTAAAATAACAGAAATTTGCCCTGGCCAGTTAGTTCAGTTGGTTAGAACATCATCTCTATACTCCAAGGTTGTGGGTTCTATTCCAAGTCAGGGCACATACAAAAAGCAACCAATGAATGCATAAATAAGTGGAACAACAAATCAATGTTTTTCTTTCTCTCCCTTTCTTTCTCTTTATAAAATCAATCAATCAATCAATCAATCAATCAATCAAAACACCCAGAAATGTATTTCCTCAGAGTTGTGGGTGCCAGAAACCTGAAATCATTGTGTGGGCAGCGCCTGCTCCCTCCAAAGTTTTTTTTTTTTTTTTAAATATATTTTATTGATATTTTACAGAGACGAAGGGAGAGGGATAGAGAGCTAGAAACATCGATGAGAGAGAAACATCGATCAGCTGCCTCCTGCACACCCCCCACTGGGGATGTGCCTGCAACCACAGTATATGCCCTTAACCGGAATCGAACCTGGGACCCTTGAGTCCGCAGGCCGACGCTCTATCCACTGAGCCAAACCGGTTTCGGCACCTCCAAAGGTTTTAAGGAGAGAATTCTTCACCCTCTTCCAGCTTCTGGCGATTTCATTCAATTGTTGGCATTCCCGGCTCCTGGCTTCATCACCCCAGTCTCTGTCTTATCTCCCCACAGCTGTCTTCCCTGTGGTTTCCCCTTTTCTGTCTCTTCTAAGGACCCTGTCATTGGATTTAGGGTCTACCCTAATCCAGAGCAATGTTATCTCAAGATCCTTACAGTAATGGCATTGGAAATGACCTCTATTCCAAATAAGGTCATATTCTGAGGTTTTGGGGGGTAGGATTCAAAAATATCTTTTAGACACAATTTAACCCACTACAAATGTGCTCTTGTTTACAGATTTCATTTTCCCCTGAATGTTACCACTCCCATGGAGTGGAAATGCCCTTTCTTTGGTGAAATGACAGTAGGTGGCTGTATTTGTAGGCACATGTACGAGTGCATGTGTAGTATATATACTTTTTTTGTAAAATTAAAAGTTGGCAATTCATTTCAGTTCCCACATTTTCTTAAAAATAGTCCAGGAAATTCCAGTCTGGAAACCAGGTGCTTAGAAAATGGACTCTGAGTTTTTGGAACTCTTTCCTTATGAGGAAATGACGTGGCCCCTAACGTTTATGTATTTGAATTTCAAATAACTTTCACGTGTATACATAATGCATGGGTGCCTCCAAACTCCTTTTCTAAAAGCCAAATCAGACTTTTCTTACACCAATCAATATTTTAAGCTCTTCCCTAGGGGCACTGCTCCCCATCAGGTGCTTAATTGGGGCATTTTAACACCTTTTCATATGGTAGGGTTTGTAAAATTGTGTGAACATTTTATTGCATTTTGTATTTAACACTTTTTTTTGAAAAAAGAAAGTGACAACATGAAAATAAGAATTGGTCTCAAACATAATGTAATTGAGACATAAGTAAAATTACTAGGCAGGTTGAAATGGTGGCTCTTTAACCTCAGTGACACATATACCAGTCTTATGAATTCATATGGGATAATACATATCGAAAATGTGACTCATTAATGAGAGAACCAGAAGAATGACCTATCTGGATAGCATTTGAAGAGCAGGGGGGTTGATATAATCAGTCATAAAAGGCATGCTAAAATAACCGGACAGTTTAGGGACAAAACCAAGTTGGGTTAAGTCTTGGAGGGCCTGGTGTTGAGCGTTATCATCTCTACTGGACTGCAATTACTTGCATCTCTGCGAGATGGAAACTACAAGTTAACATGTAACCTCATGAGGTCCAGTCCCTAATAAGTAGTAAGTTGCAAATTAAATAAAGGTGAAACCTTCTAGAGAATTCATTGGTCCTCGAAAGTGCCTATTAAACCATGATGCAGTAGAATATTAAAAGAACATGCAGTTATTCCTTCAGCCTATTTTCAAATTTGGGATAATGTTCTTAATAGTCCTTCTGGTGATCATAAATGATTTTGAAAGATTATTTTTATTACAAAACATGCTGATCTCATTCTGATTTTGAGGGACTTATTTACCGAGGTGCACCAAGAGGTGGTAATTAACCATATAAACCTTCTTGCCAATGAGCAAATCCAGAGGCTCCCAGGGTGGAGCATGTGCTATGGCCAGAGAATTAACTTCTGACTGGAAAATTTGTAAGCAATCTCAGATTGCATTTTCAACACAATCTCTTATTCTTGAGAGTTTTTATGTTTCCTTTTTTAAAATTGCTCTTGCTGGTTCTCCTATACCACATCTTGGAAAGCAAATCCAAACCTGAAACATTCGTTTCCACAAGTTGCACCTGCTGTTGCTATACATTTGCCAAATCTGATTAAGTTCTGCCTACATGAGACCCTGTGAGACCCAGGGCAGGCATTGTCCCAGATTCCTGGGAGGGCTCTGTGGGCATCGGTCCTTCCTGTGATGTATAATCCCTGTGCCTTAATGATGGGTATGTCATATCTAATTATGAGATTTGTGTTCAATTCAGTTATTATAGGTATTGCCTGGATTATAGAATCCATTTGTTCAATGATATCCCGGTAAAAAGGTCAAATTTTGGCAAATAACTGCATTTTCAAGAAAAGTCATGAGACTGTGCATGTGTATTTGTTTATAAATTTAGGGATCAGGGAGAACAAGAAACAATTTATAAGTTAAATATTAGAGATATATAAAAGGAGAGAAAGAACTTCTCCTTTTACTCCTAGGACAATAGAACAGAAAACTAATGCCAACATATTCCAAAACAAATAAACATAGAATGAGTAGGATTTCCCTTCCTACTCATTCTATGCTGTGTGAGCTCAGTGTTACCCATTCATTCTGGGCTGTGTGAGGATGGTTTGGATTTGAGGTCAGCAGTTGTCCATGAAGCTTCTGAATGGAAAGGGCTCCTGGAAATCCTTACTGAAGTCAAAGCTGACTTGGACAATCTCAGAGTTTTCTCAGTGATGCCAGCTCAAGCTTCAAAGCCTGCTCCCATAAGTTTATATCTTGAAATATCAATAGTTAATAGAACCTGATAGAATTCTTTTTGCTGAGACACAGAGACTATCCTTCTTTGTTAAAAAACCAATTTCCAGCCCATAGCTTATAACAAAACTTTCAAGCATCTGCTAATGAAAGGCCCAAATGGCCGTGGTTAATTTATTAGAGCAATCAATAAGAGAACAGAGGAGAGTGAAATTCTCCACTGGGTTATGAGATCTGATCAGTGTTTCTCCTGAAGGTAAAACCCATCAAGAATGGCAAGGGGATTAACAGATCTATGAAGTTTATAATCTCTAAATATTTATAATTATTGCATTTTACCTACATAAAATGAATCCGACACAGGCTAAGCTTCTCCTTTGATTTGGGAAACTCTTCTTATGCAATAACTGTTGGAGTAATAAAGAAATATTAAAGAAATATGGACACATCAACCAAACCAAATTACTTTAGCATTTTTCATTATATAGCATGAAGGATGAAATCTGTGTGTGTACCCACTGAAACCTAGTTTTACATATAAAATATATTTAATACACACAGTTTGATCCTGACAAGGCAAAAATCAACAGATTTCTCAAAAAGTATTTGGTTTCTGCCCTGGCTGGTGTTGCTCAGTTAGTTGGAGCATTGGCCTGAACACCAAAAGGGGCAGGTTCAATTTCTGGTCAGGGCACATACCTAGGTTGTGGGTTTGATCCTTGTTTAGGACACCTGTGGGAGGCAAATGATCAATGTTTCTCTCTCTCTCTCTCTCTCTCTCTCTCTCTCTCTCTCTCTCCTCCTTTCTTCTCTCTAAAATGCAATAAAAATTCTTAAAAATATATTTAGTTATTTTACTAAGATAGGATTATGAGTCCTGAGAACATTATCCTGATTACTAACTCATCAAAGTGACAGTGCAATATTTTAAATAAGCATAGAATATGAAACAATTAGATAGAAACTTAGCTTTTCAGGAGTAAAGAACTTCTTTAAAGATTATAAATGTAAGAGTTTGCTCATAGCACAGAATATTATCCTTGAGAGATAGAGAATCTGCTATTTATGTGGATTAAACAGAGAATAAAGGCTAATCTTTACTATTCTTAGAGATTACTAAATACTGTGAGATCATATGTCATTTTAACATAGAAAAGAAAATTCTAGTTTGCATTTACATACTATTTGGCAGTAATGGGTTAATAAATAAATGAGCCCATCTAAATGAAATGAGTCAACTTGGCAAAATTTTGACATGTTTCATTCCGTTTTTCATAATCATTTGCAATTATTAGAAGCCAAGACCAATAAGATTCACTGCAGTAAAACTTTTTGCAACGTGCTATGCATACTCATTTTGTCCTTATAATAATTTCATATTGGATATGATATGAAACTGATACTTTTAGGCAAAAACAAAAATATCCACCACGCATAGTATACACAGTTGTAACAGTGATAATGTTTCAGTTTTTTATCTTACACATTATCTGGGTATCCAAAGTTTATCCATTATTTAATTCAATTTAACATAGGATTAAGGGTTTAAATTAACTAATGATCCTGGAAATGATATTTAATCAGATATGCTTTAGTTAAGTACTGTTAATGTAAAAATGTTTGTCAAGACTATAATTTAATTAAACACATTATTTTATATTTTCTTAATTAAAAAAATGTAATATAAATACTATGAACTTATCTGAGCACTAAATAAATATGAGAACTTTGAGACATTCATATTTATAGTCTTTTCATGGGAAAATAAATCCAGTCTTTTAAAGTCTTATAAAAATTTCATAAAACATAAAACGTATGCTTGTATTATAGACCATATTCATAAGGGTTAACACATATACCAGTTTTTGAACCAACAGTACAAACCAGTCCAAAATTTCATCTTGGTTAGGTGAACTTAAATTCTTATGAAAAATGCTGTGAACTTTTATTTTCTGTAAGAAGACATTTTTTTCCGTATTGTCTGGCACATTCAAAGTACTATAACTTCAGGTTTCTTATTTTCTTGGGATTCTGGGAGTATTCGATTCGTGCAAGCACTTAATCAGAAGAGACCGCCTTGATTTTGAGAGAACTTATCGTTGAATTTAGTAATCCTCTTCAGAGGTTAGGAAAGTTTCACATTTATAGGAGGCGAGGTTTGGCGTTTTATCCGTTGCTGACACTGGGGCACAGGGAGGGTTTGCAGCTCCCACTGCATGTCGGTAAGAGGTGAGAGACGGACATGGAAACCCAACCACCAGTCTGGCTCTCAAAGGGCGGTTCTGCTTTCCAGGGGGTATGATCTATTTTTATTTTTAATTTTTTAAAAATGTATTTTTATTGATTTCAAAGAGGAAGGGAGAAGCAGGGATAGATAGAAACACCAGTGATGAGAGAGGATCATTGATCGGCTGCCTCCTGCATGCCCCTTACTGGGGATCATGTTTGCAACCCCAGCATGTGCTCTTGACCGGAATCGAACTCAGGACCTTTTAGTCCGAAGGCCGGCACTCTAGCCACTGAGCCAAACCAGCTAGGGCTTTATTTTTATTTACTTATTTATTTTAAAATATATTTTTATTGATTTCAGAGAGGAAGAAAGAGGGGAAGAAGAAACAGCAATGATGAGAGAGAATTATTGAATGGCTGCCTCTTGCCCACTCCCTATTGGGGATTGAGCCTGCAACTTGGGCATGAGCCCTGACTGGGCATCAAACCATGACCTCCTGGTTTATAGGTCAACACTCAACCACTGAGCCACACCAGCGCGCAAGAGATATTTTTAAATTTATTTCCTTTCAGTTCACAGACAGACTAATAGATAAACAAATGAAAATGACTACCAAACTAAATAGCTATGGACAGACTGATGGACCTGACCATGATCCCCAAAATCAAACCAACACAAAATTGGGTGGTGGAGGAGAGCACAACAACAACAACAACAACAACAAAAACAACACAGAGAATCAGCCAAATGAGAGCCCTGGTGCCACTTGGGATTCACTCCTGCAACCATGGGTGTGAGCAGCCCATGGGGAGCACTTCTCAGAAAGTGAACTTTCTTGGGCCCCGGCCTTTGAGTCCACGTGGACATGTCAGTGGGACGCCTGACAAAACTGTCAATGTGTAAACTTTCAAAAAATTAAAAACATGAGTCTCATATCAAAAATAAGTAAATAGATGCCAGAATGTGTTTAAACTTATTAATGAGGGGACAAGCAGAATGAGAAATTTGATTCAAAACATCTTTGAGAATCAGTGTGTATATATAAGCCTATCAGAAAAAACATACGGACAGTGTTTGCTATGTTAAAGGCAAAGCTGGTTCATGTCCTACAGGGTAGTAAAGCTGCAGCCGGTCCCTGCCTCGTGAAGGTCTGACTTAGGATTGTTCAACTTCACAATGGTGCAAAAGTGATACGCATTCAGTAAAAAATGTAATTTTAATTTTGATGTTTCCCGGGCTCGTGACGTGCAGTGTAATCATTCTCTTGTGATGCTGGGCAGCGCAGTGGGATAAGTGGCCCAAGTATAGGCTGATGAAAGTGTGCTGAGCATGTTAAAGGTAGGCTAGGCTAAGCTCTGAGGCTTGGTAGGTTGAGTGTTTTAAATGCATTTTTGACCTACAATATTTTCAACTTGCAGTGCTTTTTTGGGGGGACATTGTCACCCCATCATAAGTCCAGGAGCATCTGTATAATAATTGGGATTATCTTTTCTACGCGTACAAATTTTTGTATCTCTACAGACAAAAATCTATGTTAGTGTGGAATTTCAGACTCTAGAACCTAATGAATAGTAAATGACAAATCAGACAAGCAAATCCTTAAGAGACCTAAATAATCCTTGGGCGTGCTATTAAGGTTTATTTCAGTATGGTCTTAAGAGGCATGCAGCCATTCTTTTGCCCATTTCCAGGGTTGAGGTACTTTTTCTTAACACTGTATAACTAGCAGGAAGTCAGTTACAGCCTAATTTTTTCTAGGGAAGACTAATAGCTTTTGAGTGTTGAGAACTGGAATTTGGGGTTGCCACAAGTTTAATGTTTTATTTGTTCTCGGTAGTTCATCGAGAAAGTGGACATTTTTGTTGTATACCATATAAAACTGCATAAAGACTCAAGAGTGGGAATAATTTCATCTTCAACAATATTTTATCTTTTTATAGCAAGAAATCCTGAGTGTGGTTGGAAGTTGGCCAGGGTAAATATCATTGGCTTCACTCTTCCTTTTGCCATTGTAGCTGTTTCTAATTAAGCCCCTCTGGAAATTTTATGCCAACTTAAATGCTCATTACTTCTATGTAATAAAACTGGCCCAAGTGAATTTAGTTGCAGAAAATAAAGCTACTGCCATAAACACGGATACTTTTACTACAGATGATAATGGGATGATATTTTCTTCAAAAACAACATTCATGGTCTTGTGAGAAACCTTGCTAAACCTCACACTCACTCATACACCCATTCATGCACCAGCGCACACACACATCGACCCACGTGCACCAACTCAAAATTCTTTCAAAATTACCATGGCTATTTTTATTTTTTCTTATTTGTGTATAACTCCTCCCTCTCAGACTTTGTGGTCAGCATTTGCCCTTTGTTAATTGGAGGTAATGTTAGCCAGCTACTAGGTGTTTTCTCTGTTGCGTTTTGATTTCCTGATCTGACTTGACATATTAGACAGAAATGTCAAAAATGCCCCCATAGGATCCCTAAAATGTCTTCATACTGTCTGAGCTTGATTGTGTGGTAGCTTATGTTGATTACAATGGAAACACTGGTGGTTTTTCCTCAGACTTTCTAACTAACTCACAAAAATGAGAGTTGAGGAAGCCAATTGGGGCTCTCTTACATGGTCTCCCATTGCTCCAATTAAAACATTTAAAAGGTGAAAGGGCAGTATTTGTGGGACAGGTTGCATAGCTGATACAAAAGCTTTCCAAACAAAGGAAATTCTCTTCAATTACACTTTACCACACCTTAAACATGTATTCCAGTCATTTTTTTGATTCACTCAAAGTTTAAAATAACTATGAGTCAGAAAAAGTGGTACCATTCTGGAGTCTCTCAGAAATTGTAGAGTGAGGACTTCTGGGCAGAGAATTTCATGCTCAAATAACTTTAGGTGTTTGTTTGTTTTTTATCCTTTCTAGGAGGGATCTGACGCCTTTGGTTGGTGGCAGGGTTAGTGGAAGAATGTATGATACTTTTTACTAAGTTCATGGCATTGTCATTTTTCTTTTTTACTTTTCCATTAATTTTACACTGACGCTTTTCTGATGAATGAGATCCCTGTTCTGAATTATGAAGCATTTTAAGGATGCTTTCAAATGTATGGGAATTATACCTGTGGTTTAATTTTTATCAGGGAATTTGGAGTTTCAACAGACTGAGCATAGAAGCCTTCTTGAAAGCTCTGTGTGGAGGTGTTAATCTGCCCTGAAATAGACTCAAAGGAAGAAACCAGAACAAAATATTCACATAAAAGTGCTAGGTTGGCTAATAATCATATTTAGCACTGATATAGCTGTTTTCATTTCCCAAACACTTTACAAAAAACAACTAAATAAACCTTTCAACATCCCCATTACCTAGATAAATAAGTATTATTACTTTAGCATTCTTTGGTAGAGAAAAAAAAATCTTTCCCGGTTTATAACTGCAGAAGGAGATTATTTCAGAAAAACGATTCCAACTTCTGCTTCTGTAAGCCAGTCTCCAGCTCTCCCCGTTCCAATTTTCTTTTCAAGAGAACTGATTAATTGGTGCCAGTGTTAGCCATTGTGAAAGTTCAGTCAGTGCCGTTTCTCTCTGGTGTTGTAAGTTCAAAGAGTTACTAAGAGCTGAGTGCCTGGGAAGGTTTCATTATAGTCTGAACTTAATAAAGAAAAAATGAGGAAAACACACACACACACACACACACACACACACACACATTTCAAATCTATGGAGGAAGTGAACTGCCCAGGCCTCTCTCAGTTAGCAAGTTCCCATGGTCAGCATTAATGATGTTTCACAGACACATAATTAAACCCTCACCAGGGCCTGGTGGAAGACGGCATACTGCTCGTATCTGGCAAACTTCCAAGGTTGCAACTCTTTCAACAGCTAGGGGCACATTCATTTCCCTTATTATTCTCACATAGGTATAGAGAGTCACTGTCTACCTGTTCCAGCCTCGGGGAAGCTTTTTAACATACTTTTTTTGTTTGTTCCACTTTCTGCTGTACATGTTTATTTTTCTGGGAAAACAAATATCATAGCCTCGTTCTATTCAAAGAAGGATTGGTTCACCAATGCTGGCGTGGCACAAATAAGCCATTTTATGCCATCTTTTATTATTTGATGGCCTTGTCCTTTCGAACTTCAAAGTGCAAAATCAATTCTCATTTATGTTCTTCCATTTTAGCTGAAAGCCTTCCTAAGATGTACAGAGGAGTGGTTGAGAGTGCAGGTTCTGGTGTCATAGCACTTTACCAAGTTGTTTAATTTCATCAAGTTTCCCAACAGTAAAATGGGACCATAGACAATACCTGCCTGATAGCTTGTTCTGGTTAATTATATAGTGTTTATAAAGTGGCAGCACAGGAATGAGCCTGTGATAGACTCAGTAGATATTAGGAACTCTTGCCACCACCATCATCATCCTCTGACAATGCTACAAACCACTTAAGAACAGCAAATCAGAAAGTGTGTGCTCGGAGAGGCAATAATCATATAAACCTGGGATTCATTGAAATCTGTAAAATTCATCTTGGTTTTGCTTGGTCCCTCAAGAATTGGTTCAATAATAGTCACAAGAGCATCATGGGTTTCTGGAGTTTGGAAGGACCTCAAAGATATGATGCCAAGTTAAGTAAGCCTCTAGTTGGAAAACTCAGAGGAAGCTCAGGTTTATTTTATATAAAGAAGAAGGAAATGAATTTCCTGAGTGTCTGGAAAGTTCTATGATCCAGAGGTAGGCAGAGAAAAACTTCATGCAGTGGCAGCTGAGTAAAAGATGCCTTACATCTTCACGAACTTCAGAAGGTCAGGATAAATCTGCAAGTCAGTAGATACTGGAAATCCAGAGTAAGGTGGCAGAGGATGGTCAGTCTGCATCTAAAGGTCAGTCTAGGAGGTGCCCTGGTAACTGTGGAGGGACAACCAGCTGTGGGTGGTCAGCAGAACCTAAGCAGGCATAACCAGTCACTATTAATTCACATGGGCAATGCCCTCTGCTCCCTCGTGGCCTATCAGAGAGTCACAAATAGGAGAACTGGGACAAACTCAATGAGACTCAATGAGAGTGTATCAAAGATATACAAAGCAAAGGAGCCCGGGGTCATTCAGATGGTCAAATATTCAATCTCTTAGTGATTCCAAGAAATTTTGCAATTTGAGACTGTGGATAAACATTGCAAAGATGTGGACTTAGTAAGCTGGTAGACATTTGGAATTACTGATATTTGAGTTTCATACACTCATTCCTTCATTTATTTGGAAGGCCATTTAACAATATTTATTGAAACAAATATGACCATGCCTGAGACATTTGCAATAAGATTCTACATACAACCAGAGTTATGCAGTCTGTGTTGCATATTTAGGAACTAAAATAAACCAAAAATGCATATAAAAATTTGATAGGGAGATTTAAAATATTCTTAGTATTTATTTTTCTTTCCTGGTCATATTCAAGAATGGTAAAACACTTATATGTTTTAGTACACAAGTAATATAGGTATAGTCTCTTACTGTGCATGATTCAAAATATAGAGAAGTGATTAAAACAAAACATAAAAACACCCAATTATCTGTCCCCATTCATCCCACCCTTATCACTGTCAATGACTTTTAATTTTCCAGTATGTGTATGTGTACATAGATATTTACAGCATAAATATGACCATAATATACATATTCTTAAAGGACTTGCTTTGATAATTTAATGTTGTGTCTTGGAGATCTTTTAATATCAGTATATTTAGGTCTCTGGGGTATGCCATGAAGTATTTGGGCTATAACTTATTTATTAATGGTTATGCATTTCCCCCAACCTTTTGCTACTTCAAAAAATAACACAAAGAACATTTTTATATACACATATTTGGGAAACTGTAAAGTACAATTGCTAGGTAATGAGCTAAATATAGTTGTAATTTTGATATATACTGCCAAATAACTTCTAAAAGATTTCACCAATCTATTGGTTTCACTAGTAATGTTTGAAACCAAGGAGTGGGTGAATATTATTGGCATTCTGTGAAAATGTGTGTACTTATCACCAAAATTATTATAATAGGAATGCCAATATTTTTAGCTAAACAAATATTGTAAAGACTTAATAATGGCTTTTTCTCAAAGTATTTGCAAGGTTGATTTAGGATCTGCATTACTACTTATTGATCAAAGTATTCTTCATGAAATAAATGGTCTATAAGCTCCTGAAATATTTTCTTCTTTCTTAGAAGTAAGCTTTACTACTTCATCAACATAATTCTAATATCTTTTCTCCACCCTTTTAAAGAAATAACAGAGAAAAATAGATAAAGTACCCAATTCTCTATGGAAACTAGAAGTAATCCTACTACATTCCATCAAGTGTCTGACAACTTTTGAATCATGTTAGTGAATTAGTGAGCATATCTTTCCTTTTGTATTTTGAGTCCTCTATGTAAAATGCCCCATTCAGATTTGACAGCTACAACAAAGAGTGAAAGGGATACTGAAATATGAACAGATGAATAAAATATAGCAAATAGAAAAACTGGGAAAGAATAAGAAACCTTAAGACATATGGCATAGACAAGGACAGCGAAGTTAAATAGGAGTATGTTATTAACTGAAATGCAGTCTATAGATATGCATGATATAATTCACCTGGGTGGTTTTAAACACAGTGATGGGTAGGAGGGATAACACCCCAATCAGGGCAGACTCATCAAGATTCCCAATGCACCAGGGACAATTCACTGTTTTCAAGAAACTGAGAGGATAAATAAAAATTGATAAAAAGAATCACATGTAAAACCCATAATAAATAAAGTAATGGGAATTAACTTTCCTCATATTAATTTAAGATCCATTACTTATACTTTTTCTTATTTAGTATCATAGGAACTTCATAATAGGATTAGGGGGTAATAGTGCTATATCCCATTGACAGTTTCTCAGAAGAGGTAACAATTATAATAAACAATTGTATAATTAGTCAGCAGAAGACTGCCATCTGACCATCCTCTTTTGGTATTCTTATTCTTGTTGTCCCCTTACACACAGAGTACATAGGGCTGACCTGTGTCACTCACAGGATATTGCAAAATGGTGATGCATGACTTCTGAGACTGGGGTCAGAAAAGTCATTGTGGCTTTCACAGTATTGTCTCATGACTCACTGGCTCTGGGGAAGCCAGCTGCCATGTCGTAAGGACAGTCACATAGCATTCTCTCCACTTGAGGAAGAACTGAGGTCTCGGCAGACAACCAGCAGTAACTAGATCAGATGTGAACGAGTGACCTGGGAAACACATCCTCCAGCCCCACTCACGTTTTTGGATGATTGTAGCTTTGGCTGATATTTGACTGTAACCTCAGGAAAGTCTCTGAGCTGGAACTACCCAGCCAATTTGTTCCCAGATTCAGAACCCACATATACTGCTTGAGATAATAAATGCTTATTGTTTAAGAGGCTAAAAGTAAAATCAGCAGAAGCCATGACCACCTAAATTTAGGGTTTCTGATTCCATATCCTGTGTTCCTTCTAACATTAGAGTCCCTCCTGTGAGACCAAAGCAAGGTTTTTGAGTCCATCAATCATTTTAACTATTCCACAGCCCCATTGCACGCTCCTATTATCACCAATAGAATTGAGTTTAATATAATGTGGTTCATCTTTGCACTTCATCCAAACGGTCTAGTTATTGAAGATCAAACAGGAGCTTGTTAGAAGTAGTGTGCCTGGAAGATACCTAACAGCATAGGTCATGGAAGAGTTAACCTTACAGAGAAAGGACTCCAGGAGAGGGAAAAAGCTCCATGCCAGATGAAAGCAGAGGGTATGTAGGATTGTACCTCAGTGGATTGTGCTGCCAGATTTGCTGAATTGTTTAATTGTGCATTTTACCCCTGAGACTTGCTTGAATATTTTCTTTATAAAAGCAATAATCTATGTGCTTCTCTTCTGACATAATGGGGTGCTTTATGGATTTAATTTTGTTTGTCCTGAGTTTTTAAGGATATTTTTACCAGGTTTTTGAAAACTCACAGTGCGTAATCTCTGACTACTTAGGTTGTGGCTTTTGATATGCATGACTGCATATAACCCTAATGGGAAGGGAGAGTGGACGTCTGCCTTTCTAATGACTTATTTTGGAAATGCTGAGGAGTCGAGGCCCTGAGATCACTGTCCCACCATTGTATACTTTACTTCTACTATGTTTGCTGAAGATATTAAAATGAACCTGACTAAATCACTAAGTTTCTTCTGCTGTAAAACTGGCATTTCACTGGATGCTGTCTGTGGTTATTTTGTATTACCTTGTTTCATGTCTTCTTTTAAATTATAGTACCAAGTGTGTGTACAGCAAAGAAATGAGTTCAATAACTATTGATGGATGGTTCTTTGCTCAAATAAAAGATTTAAAATGTTTTAAAATATCATTCCTCCTGCCCTAACCGGTTTGGCTCAGTGGATAGAGCATTGGCCTGCAGACTGAAAGGTCCCAGGTTTGATTCTGGCCAAGGGCCTGTACCTTGGTTGCTGGCACATCCCCAGTAGGAGGTGTGCAGGAAGCAGCTGATTGATGTTTCTCTCTCATCAATGTTTCTAACTCTCTATCCCTCTCCCTTCCTCTCTGCAAAAAAAATCAATAAAATATATTTTAACAAAAATCATTCCTCCTTTCTTTCCTCTCCCAACCCTCTCTAACTCCCTCCTTTTCTTATCTCTTTCTTCCTCCCTTCCTTCTTTCTTTCCTCTTTGTCCCACATATTCAATCCTTCATGACTTGTGCATTCAGTAAATATTTATTGAACATAGACACTGGGCCATTATCTCTCCATTCGCCTTATAGAGAAGGGTCTCCAGGAGAGAGAAAATGCCCCATGCCAGATGAAAGCTGGAATTTCAGGAGCTGGTGAAATATTCCAGTGGGTAGCCATAATAACCACAACTTAAAATTTTATAGCTTACTGAAACTCCTTTAATCGGTCTTTTATTTAATTCCCATAGAAAATCGTTACATAGACTTTATTAATTTCACCTGGAAATTTTTTCAAAAGGTGAAAATGATGTTCAGGGTCACTGGAGGGTCAGTAGTAAAGCCCAAGACTAAATGCAGGGAGTCTGACTCTGTATCCAGGACTCTGCCCTCTATGCTACCTTCTCTGTCCCAGGACAAAGGAGCAGGAGTTATAATCAAAGCAATGTGGCCAGCAGTTTCCTAGAGATCACATGGGCTGCAGTTTATCACAAAATGCATGTGCGGTCTTTCCCATTAGACTTTCGTTGAAAACAGGACTATCTATTGTTCTGGTGTGTAGAGCAGGGCAGTCATTTCAAGATGAAGGTGTTGGTTTTCACCATCCTCATCAGTAGATTCTAGTTTCCCTTTTCTTCTTGGAACCCTACTTACCTGATGACCCCATTTTCCATCCTACAACAGGTCTAGATTGCCACCCTTTGCTCAGATTTTCCTCATCACTTCCTTCGTTTTGAATAACTTCGTGACTCACCATGCTACAGTTGTTAGTGTAAATCACTTGTTACTGAGTTTTCCTTCCCAGATATGCTATTCCTCTAAAACAAGGAATCCTGGGAAAGGACAGTAGAGTGGTTCTGGCTCTCTAGTGTCCCCACTAGTAAGCACACTGGACAGTGCTCTGTGGGGGCTAAGGCAGCCTATACCCGTGGTCGGCAAACTGCGGCTCGCGAGCCACATGTGGCTTTTTGGCCCCTTGAGTGTGGCTCTTCCACAAAAATACCACGGCCTGGGCGAGTCTATTTTGAAGAAGTGGCATTAGAAGAAGTTTAAGTTTAGAAAATTCGGCTCTCAAAAGAAATTTCAGTCGTTGCACTGTTGATATTTGGCTCTGTTGACTAATGAGTTTGCCGACCACTGGCCTATACCATCTTCTTTTGTAACAATAAGAGATACTGTTGGTACTAGTTAGTTCTGTATCAGCAGAATTATGAAATAATATCTTTTAATCCTTTCCTTTTCTTTCCTTGTTTGTCTAATAACGGCTAATGTAAAAAATCTTCCTTGGTTTTCTTTTAAAAATCAAATGGGATGTTTATTGAAAAAAGTGAGACCGTATAACTGGTGTAATTATGAATTCTCATTAAAATTTTTTATCATTTGAATACATACAACATAGCCCTGTATTTTAAACACATTTTAGTTAGCTCTCAACCCCAACCACATATAAGAATCACTCAGGTACATTCTTTTTAATACCAATGCCCAGTTGGCCTTCCAGATGTAACTGGTCTGGAGAGGGGCCCAGCCTTTAATGTGTTTTGAAAGTCCTGCAGGTGGTTCTGACAGGAATCAACATGGGAGACAGGTCTGGATGGAGAGCTCAGGGGACAGCGGGTCTTCTGCTATTGGTGACCTATTCTCTGTTAGGAGCACCAGAATCCCACCAAGCCCCTTACATGGAACTGACAGTTTCTGTGATAAATTTAACTACTTCTTCAGTGTTTTCCATAGTGGAGACCAGGGGCACATTCTTTCAGAATCAACTCCATTGTTACTAAGCCAGAATATCTACTGTTAGAGCTTGAAACTTCACATTTTTAATAAATCTCCTCAGTGATTCTAATATACATTAAAACATGAAAACTAGTAATCTATACCATACACCTACTGGCAAAGGGGCCCTTTGTGTTTTTAATGTCTCCAGACCTTTGTCATTGAATGAAGCCCCTATCCTATATAATAAAAGAGTAATATGCAAATCGACTGAACAGCGGAACGACCAGTTGCTATGAAGCACACTGACCACCAGGGGGCAGATGCTCAATGCAGGAGCTGACCCCTGGTGATCAGTGTGCTCCTGCCCAGCCAGAAGCCAGGCACGTGCAGTGGCGGTGGCAGGAGCCTCTCTGGCCTCTGAGGCAGCACTAAGGACCAGCAAACCAAGTGGCAAGGACAGAGGGCGCAGGCCGGGCTGAGGGACCCTCTCCCCCTTCCCCCAGTGCACGAATTTATTAATTAAATCCTGAATTTTCGTGCACTGGGCCTCTAGTCTTTTTATAAATGCCAGTGAGT
Organism: Plecotus auritus; assembly: GCF_963455305.1. Lineage (NCBI taxonomy): Eukaryota > Metazoa > Chordata > Mammalia > Chiroptera > Vespertilionidae > Plecotus > Plecotus auritus. The sequence goes on from NC_137770.1 coordinate 15,973,637, forward strand.
TATTGAAGTGATCAGACTAGTTGTCTTATAAAATGATCCACCTTTTGAAGTTGTCTAATTGTTTTTTGAGTGTGTGGTGGCATTTCCATTGTTTCCCTGAATTTCCTGTACACTAGGAGCTAGGACTCTTGGCTTACTTGGTTTCAGGCTAAACACTTTGGGCAAGAACATCTCAGAGGTGATGTTTTATGCATCATATTTTATCGCATCAATAGGCACGTCATGTCTGGCTTTCCCACTGTTAGCTGTGCTGCTTGTGATCCCTGGATTAAGGTGGTGGCGGCCAGATCCATGCATGGTAAAACTGAGTTTGTCCCTCATGATCAGGAAGTAATGACATTTTGACATTGCACATATATCCAGCTCCCCATTCGCCTTCACCTAGGGGGCTTGCATCCGTAAATGAATTATTTTACTAGGGGTTATAATGGTGAAATTCTATTATTTCTTCTACAATATTTCCCATTTCACTTTTCTCTCCAACTCTCACCGCTGATTGACATGTAATATATTTTACTTGTTTCCCTCTTGGCAACTTCAATGAAGGTTAGAATGTTTTTGGTAAATATTTAGTGAATAAAAGATTGAAGTGATTACAGTTGTCCGGAGGGGCTGGATAGCATGACCAACATCACTCATCAAATTAGCAATGAGAAAGGAAAACATGGTCTTGACAGCTGTCAGTTGGAAACTGGCCTGCACGAACAGCTAGGCTTTGGCATTCTCCTGTCGAATAATTAAAAATTTTCTCAGAATACAAGGTCACTCATCAGACAAGGTCATTCTGAGACCATGATGGGACAAAAACAAGAGCCCGCCATAATCTTGTCTAAGGACAGACAAAACATGAACACTACGCAAAGTACAGAAATACCCAAACATTTCCTCTCCCAGCTAATAGTTGTAGCTGCTGCTTCTTACAGCTGAAGCTTTAGTTGTGCTTCATTCTTCCTGCCTCCTAGATTAAATTATCAATATATCTGTATGCATTTCCTGTCGCTACGGTAACAAATCCCCACAAACGGGGTATGTAAAAACAGTAGAAATTTATTCTTTCGCAGTTCTCAAGGCCAGGGTCTGAAATCAAGGTGTTGGCAGGCCAAGTTCTTTCTGAGGGCTCTAAAGAAACATCCTTCCTGGTCTCTTTCAGATTCTGGTGGTTGCTGGTGTTCTTTGTCTTATAGGAACATCACTCCAACATCTGCCTTCATATTTATTCTGCCTTCTCCTCTTAGGTCTTAGTCAAATATCCCCCTTGCCTCTTTCTTCCTAAGACATTTATGGTTGTGTTAAAGCCCCACATGGGTAATCCTGAATAATCTTCTATTAAAACCTTTAACTTGATGACCCTGCAAAGACCAAAGATGCTTTTGATTAATATAAGCTGATATTCACAGATTTCAGGGATCAGTACCTAGGGCAAAGCACTTCTTCTTTAAACCTCCCCATTCCCACTCCTAACTGCCTTCCCCAAGCCAAAATTCTACTTTTAGTGGTGTACCACCATGGCTTCCCTGGCAACATAGTCTCCTTTATTGCGACAAGTAATGAAGCCTACTGTGTGGCACAGGTGGATTCCTGGAGGACTCTGGCTGATGCGTGTAATGGGTCTAACTCTCACCTGATACTACACCTGTAGATTTCAATTACTCCAGATTTTCTTTTTTCCTTAAAGCATCTTATCATCAGTAAGGGATCTAAGTCAGTGGTTTCTATGGGGCATGGAGAGTTATATATTTTTAAAATCTTTGCAATTTATGTGTAATTATAGCACAGTTGAGGGCATTTTTATTCTTTTAAAAATTACAAAGAATTGTCCTGGTTTTCTGTTATTAGATGTAATTTAAATGTCCCTATACCCTTAGATCAGAAGGATAAAATGTTAAACTATTTTAAAAATTGAATCTGGAAGTTAAAGCTTATCTTTTTAAATGCATTGCCTTAGATAAAGGACAGAGGTCACCATTCTAAATGACATTTTGTTTGAAATGATACATTATTTCTGGTACCTGTGGTTTCTTTCTTAAAACTTTTATCACCTGAAGTGACCTCTGAGTAAAAGCTTTTGCAAGCTGAAAATCTCTGATGTGTATCTGAAATTCAATTATAGAAATATATTTTAGGCAAAGACACTGGTACAGATGTTTAAAACACTGCACTGGTATGAAAGTGAAGATAAAGGCACTTGAACAATCTTGACAAAAATTATGCTGGATCAACTATGCAGTATGTAGTATACGAAAGTTACAGAAGCAACAAATTTTGTCAGGGACTAGACATAAAAATACCCTTTTCTTAATACTGACCTGTGAAGGATAAACAATCATAGAACTATCATAAACACCTTTTTCACTTTCTCCAATATGGGGGTGGCAGTTGTGGTGTTCATTCTCATCTTACTCTTGTCATGCTATTTGCTTACTTCAAATATAAATGAGGATAAACAGTGTCATGAATTTATGTGTGTGTATACCTTAATCTATGCCTTACCGTCATTAGTGCTTGGAGAACCCTAAACAAAAATCCATGCTATAAAGGTTGATTAAACTTTATAATTATTGTTATCTCTACACTAGCAGGTCTATTTTATATATCAGCATAGGATTTATGAGAAATAAGAAATGTGTGTGTTTGTGGTTGGCTAGAAATATTGCTGGGCTCAGAGATATGGCCCAAACAAGACTTATCATCCACTGAGCTCTGCAGTTATCAAAGACTTTCATTCAGACATCGAGTTAGAACCCCCTCTGGGACTTTTAAAACATAGTAATGGCTAGACTCAATCAGAGAATTTGGGGAGAAGGACTGAGTACTGAGGTCAGGTCTCTGCCTAAGTGTGTGTGTGTTGTGTAAAGGAGAATTCTGGGTTATTTAAAACCAGAATCATTGCACGTCATCATCCGCAAATTAACAGAAAAGTGAGAAGCAACCAGCTGGCCTGACATTTAGGAGTTGCTGATCACCTTGACCTCTGAAGATATGTTTTTGTTTAAAATGTGGACCTCTGAAGATATGTTTTTGTTTAAAATATGGGATTAAAAGGATGGGAACAGGGTACTACCATTGTTTCAAATGTAGAAAGGGGTAAAAAGATAAGATGGGAAAATAGCTTCTCTAACAAACTGGGTAATAAACAGCTATAAGGATGATATTCTTTTAATCCGCAACCAGCAGATCTGTTGCCCAGGAGTTATAGCAATGTCAACCATTCAAGAAAATGCTGCCATGTTGAATATAGAAATTAGTCAGGAGACACGCTTTGGAGTTAAAAACTGTAAGGAAAAAATATAGTCAATGTTACTCAAACTGATCTTTAAATCAATCAGAATCCCAGCAGACTTTCCTTTAGTAGAAATTAACAAACTGATTCATAATTTTATGTGGAAAACTTATATTAGCAAAATGTATTTCTTAAAAGACCTAAGAAATTGAAGGACTTATTTACCTGATTTCAAAATGTACCTGAGGTAACAATTTTTAAAATGGTCAAAATATTTGAGGAACACTTTATAAAAGGAGATATAAAATGCTAACCAAGAAAGGAAAATATATTTGACAATGTTAATCATACAAGAAATGCAAATTAAATACAAATAAGCATAGCCAAAATAAGTGTTGACAAGGAAGTGGAGCAATTGGAACATTACAGTTGGTGGGAATGTAAAATAATACAGCCTCTTTGGAAATGTTTGTAGGTTCCTTATAAAGTTAAACATACACCTAGCACCTAACTCAGCAATTCTATTCCCAAGTATTTATTTTTATGCAAAGCACATGAACATGAATTTTATAGCATATAAACTACCCAACATATAGAAATCACCTAAGTGTCCATCAACACATGAATAGATAAATTGGCTTTATCCATACAATGAAATGTTGATTGTCAATAAACTTGAATGTACTACTGATGCAGGCAATAACCTGGATGAATTTGAAAAAAATTATGTTGGATAAAATAATGCAGAGATAAAATAGATCTTCTGCTTGATGCCATTTATATGAAGTCCTAGAATAGACAAAACGAATCTATATTGACAACAATCAGATGAGTGGTAGTGTCTGAGTTAACTACAGAAAGGGAAACAGGTACTTTTGCAGCTGATGAAAATATCCGATGTTTTCATTGTGGTAGTGCTTAATTGTCAAAATTCACCACGCTGTGCACTTCAGATGGGTGCCTTTTACTGTGTGTAAACCGTACACAAATACATTTGATTTGAAAAGAAAAAAGAAAATGAGGACAATCTCTATCTATGTGAAGATCTTCAGGACATAAGCTTAACTAAAAAACTCAGTTGCCAAACAGAGTGGAGGAATATGTAGATTGTGTATATGTGTGTATGTACTTATTTATGAAAGAGTTTGTGTGTGTGTGTGTAAATATGTATTTGCAAAGAAAACAGAAAAACTCTGGTTTACAGAAAGCAGTGACCTTATAAATAGTAAGGAGGTTAAAATGGGAGAATCATATTCTTTACTATAAATCTAAAAAGCCCGAAGTAAGAAAATGACTAGAAGGACCAGTACAATGTGTTTTATGTAACTGAAAAATAAATAAAACTTAAATGGAAGAAAACATCTTCCACTATATATTGAATACAAAGTAAAAAAGCAATTTAATTGTGTACAGAATATCACATGTTGATATTGAGTATCATTTAGCATCTTGCAGTTTTAGCAGCTGGAAAATTCTTGGATATTTTTGAAAGAGTTACAATCTTTTTTTTTTAACTCTCATGACTGTTAAATCAAAGACGGTAAATTTAATACATATTTATTGTGGTGTCCGTCAGGAATTAACTGATTTTCTGGGTTGAGATAACTGAAGAAGCAACACCTAACTTTAGTTGAACTCTGTAGACGTGTTTTCCATGAAAGTTACTTTGGCTTTTAAAGTGTTTCTTTCTCTCCAAAATAATGACATTACTGGGACCCTGATCACACAACTATCTCATCTCAAACAAAAGCCAGGCATAATATCCGTGATTATGTTCTGTACATGACAACTAATCATGTGAACTATAGCCAGTTCTTTTCATTTCCCTTAGCATTTATCAGCCCTGAGCTTTATCTTTTTACTAGAGGCCCAGTGCATGAAAATTCATGCTCTGGAGGGCGGGGCGGGGGAGTGTCCCTCAGCCCAGCATGCCCCCTCTCAGAGTCTGGGAGCCCTTAGGGGTGGGAGGCGACCTGGCAATCAGGGGAAGGTGAAGCCACTATGATTCCAGAACATAAGCTTTTACCTATTTTCATTTCGATTCCGGTCAAGGGCATGTAACTTGGTTGCAGGCACATCCCCAGTAGGAGGTGTGCAGGAGGCAGCTGATCGATGTTTCTCTCTCATCAATGTTTCTGACTATCTATCCCTCTTCCTTCCTCTCTGTAAAAAAATCAATAAAATATATTTTAAAAAAATTTTAAAAAAAAGAATTCAGGATACCACACTGATTGGCCTGGTTTTTTCCTTACCTGGGACTTTTCCTGTATTAGGGTAAAGCCAGGGCCTCCCTAATTAACTTTCTTACTGTTGTGAGAACACTGGCTCCTGGAAGTCAGAGTTTTTGTGTTCTCTTGTAAATTATCTCAAGGAAGGTCTAATTACCAAGAAGCTTTCTTGTAACGCTTCAGTTTTCTGGTGTAAAAATATGCTGCTTAAATAGCAGCAGGCTCAGCATTTTACTGGCTGTCCCTTAATATAATGTCAACAACTGGCCAGTTTGCCCTCTTCTTGGAGTTACAATTCTATTTCAGTTGATCAGAGAAAACTAGGAGTGACCTCTTAGTTCAGTTTTAAAAACCCTGTAATACCATTTGGAATTCTGTTCATGTAGCTATACGTACATTTTTTATTAGGCCTTGGTTTCAGTAAACTACAATTATTTTGGAAATAGTTATTTGGGTAGGAGTGTTTAAATGGCTTGTTTTATCCAGAATTTTTTTGTATTCAATATAAAGAGCTGCATAAGTGTCTTGAAAGAGCACCATGAGCCTTATATCTTATTAACACAATTGGACTGTTCATGTGACTCAGAGTATCCAGACAAAACTGTATTGTGTTTCTTGCCAAGTAAAAGAAAATGCTCTTAAATTACTTATCAGTGACTTGGTGAAAACATAATAGTATTGAAATTCTTCTTCTGGGTATAACAGATTATGTAAATTTGTCCAATCTATCCATTGAGAACAACTAGAAAACCTGGAAATAAAATATACATCTTATAAAATGTAAATATGTATATATATATATATATATATATATGTGTGTGTGTGTGTGTGTGTGTGTGTGTGTGTGTGTGTGTGTATGGATAAGTAATACATTTATTAATCAAGCCTTATTTTTTTTATATAGCATGATTTTCAGGCAATCAAAAATAGCTAGACATACAAAGAAATCAAACAATGTAACCAAAAACCAAAGGAAACAACAGAAAATATAAAGAGAAACACAGCTGAAAGAGATACAGATGTTTCAATTGTGAACTTTATATTCACATCTATTTCTTTTTATACTGAATATTAACTTCTTAATTTGCATCATGCTACATCAATATTTCCAAAGTAACAATACTATTATTATTATACTATTTAGATTACCCAAGATATTTTAAGCTTTCTTTTCAGCTCTCTTTTCTTTAGAATATATCCCACTAGGTATATATAATCCTTCTACAAAGTTATTCAAAAGTTCTCTCTCTGCCATATCTACTGGGCAAACACAGACAATTCTTTAAAAATATCTAAATGAACATATTCTAAATGGACATACAGTTATTGTGAAAGTCCCTAAAAACCTGCTGAGAGAATTCTATCACTCAGTGGAAAACTAGGTCTCTTTGCAAATCCTATCTAATAAAGAGGGGATATGCTAATTGACCCTCATGCCATCGCAAAGATGGTTGCGCCCACAGCCAATAAGGAGGGAATATGCTAATTGACTGCCATGCCCTCAAAGATGACGGCACCCACAGCCACAAGATGGCAGCGCCCAGTCCCCTCAGCCCTGCCAGGGTCTGCCTCCAGAGTCCCCCAGTCCCCTCAGCCTCCCAGCTACCTAGGGCTGCCCAAGGCTCAGGTAACCAGCAGTGGCAGCAGCAGAGGTGTGATGGGGCGAACCTGGGACCCCTCAGTCCGCAGGCCGACGCTCTATCCACTGAGCCAAACCGGTTTTGGCAAGGTATCCTGAATTCTAGGCATTCAAACTGTCAGTATCAAGCAGAAATATTCAATTTCACAGAAGTTCATGGTTTTCCATGACATCTATTGGTCTATATGGTCAAGTAACTGGAAAACATTTTTAAGTAATAGGAAAGCAGTTTGGGAGAAAGAACAAAGAAGGCCATCAGTAATTCATCAATAGCAATCTGAGTATGTGATCTAACAAAAAAAGGTAAAGAGTGACTTCTGAAAGAGGCTGCACTTGCTGAGGCATAAACATATTTACAATAGGCTGGGACCATTGGAGATAATGACATCATAACACCCATTCACAGACGCATCAGGACAAGAATATATTTGTTTTTTCAGTTTTTGTTCTTTCAAGTGAGTGGAGGTCAAGAAAAGGAATCCCACCTGTGAACTTGAAATTTTTCCATTGCAGTAGTGACGAGTCCAGGGAGACTATTGAGTCAGAGTTTTGGATGAATCTGAAAGCCAGGTTCCTCAGGGCCCGATACATGGGAAACAGTAGTGAGTAGATTATATAAGATATTTGTTAAAAGTAAAAAAAATCCTGTGTTTTCTCACTGTCACTGACTCCTGATAATGGAGGGAAGTTGCATTTGCATCCCAACTGTAATTGATCAAAATACAACCAAAAGAGTTGGAAAAATTGTGTGAAGATATGGAACCTCTCTGACCTGGAAATTCAGATATGGGGACTCATTGTAGGACAAAAAATATGCTGGAATAGGCAGGTGACAGGCGTAGTTAATGGGGTTTTACATCCCAGATGAAGTAGCCCTGATGTTGGAAAAGTAAAATGGCCTATTAAAAAAGATTTAAGAAAACACCCGGGCCCTGAAATTAGCAGGGAATAGGCAATATGCTTCAACTCTATCTTAGGGATTTAGATGAGAGGCCATCCAGAGGGTACTATATGTTGCCACAAATAATTTGATCATGGTAGTGGTCAAAAGAACAGTAACCGGACATCTATTGAATGAAAATTTTATTAATGGATAAAAGATCTATGAAGTTTTCAAGACAAGTGATTTTTGTCTCCAGCCGAAATATGCCCCAGTGGAATTTTTCCTGGCCAAAGGTGAGGCATTTAAAAAAATTAACCTTCTAACAATAAAATGAACTAGCTCAGGAAAGTAGGAGGATTATTTAGGGTAGGTTAAATACTGCCCATTAGAACCAGACAACCAAAGGCACTCTCTCTCTGCTGGAATGTTCTGTGTAAACTCACACACACACACAAAAGTCTGCCAAGGATATTGAAGTAGTGGTGGAGGCAGAAGCAGCAATAATACAATGAAGATTAACAAGACAAGGAAAAATGTATGTTAAGACAGAATGAATGAGATGGACAAAATGGAAATTGTCTTTCCAGAATTAGATGCTGACTTTGAGAATGGTTGTGATATGAATAGCACTTACTTGACAAATGTTGTGCCCATTGGGAAATTTTCCTTCATTTTTGATGAATGAGTCTAAGAAAAAAAGAAAAAAAATACCGTGTGGGCTCTATTTCTGTGTTGGTTGTGGGCACTCAAGCTGGGTACTTGCTTTTATTGTGGTTGCTTATTTTTTAAAATTTATCTTTATTGTTGAGAGTATTACAGATGGCCCCTTTTCCCTCCATTAAAGTTGCATCTATAAACATCTCCCATGTGCTATGGTGACTCAGATCCACCTCAGTGACATCAATCTCCTAATTCCTTTTAGCTCCATCACAAATCCACAGCATCTAATAATACGGTTGTTTGTATAAGCACAGAAACAGCTAGTTTTGTTATATGTTGACTGTGGACAAAATCATATGTTGGAGAAAGGACAAAGACTACATGTTATGAAGAAATGTCAAAGACACCCTACCAACTAGTTCCTTATGCAAAACAAGTCTCATCCCATGAATCAATGTAATCATTTGTGGCTTTTCAATCAGGGAGCAAAATATCATTTGCCTTTAATATTAATTTGGCAGCCAAATTTCATACATACATTTGTTCTATTTGGAATGCTAGTCTTGCTTCAAGACATTAAACAAACAAGATTTTGTAATAGAAATGGGATGACCAAGATTATCCTATCTAATAAAAGAGTAATATGCAAATTAACCACCACTCTGTGACAAATGGCAGTGCCCATAGCCACAAGATGGTGGCGCCCAGTCCCCTCAGCCCCGACGCTGGAGTGTTTGGGCCTGTTGGCCCAGCCAGGGGTCCTGGAGACCAAGCAGAAAGGTGGGATCCACCCACTCAGGTAGCAGATCCAGCTTCACCACTCTGCTGCTGCTGCTGGAGTGTTTGGGCCTGTCAGCCTGGCCAGAGGTCCTGCGGGATCTACCCACTCCAGTAGCGGGTCACGCCTCGCTGTTCTGCTGCCTCTGGAGTGTCTGGGACTGAGCAGTGAGGCTGGAGTGTTTGGGCCTGTCGCCTGGCCAAGGGTCATGGGGACCAAGGGAAGAGGCAGGATCCACCCACTCCAGCAGCGGATCCAGCCTCACTGATCCCCAGCCTCCGGAAGTGTCTGGGCCTGTCAGCCCCTCCATGAGGGTGGATGCTGCATTCAGGGGGCACATGCAAGTGGGCGGGGAGTTGACTCTGGGTCTTTTGGCTTAGGGGGACTTGATGCTATGTCCCAGTTTGTGCTGGCCCAGACTCTGACAGCAGGGAGGAGGAAGTCCCACCCCCACAGAATCAGCCAGAATCAGCCATTGGTCAGACAGCTCTCTGTCACCTGACAGCCAGGACTCTCATTCACCTGACAGCAGGGAGGTGGGACTATATCTAAACATCTACTATTGATACAAGGTAGCTCTGCAGCTGAAAGAAGCCGATGTTATTGACAGAAAATGTCTGAAGACCAACGTGTGTATGATCTTGAAGGCAGGCAGGCGAGCAGTTGGATTGTGAGAGGGATGTCCGACTGCCTGTTTAGGCCCGATCCCGTGTCCGGGCCTAAACGGGCAGTCGGACATCCCTCGAGGGGTCCCAGATTGGAGAGGGTGCAGGCTGAGCTGAGGGACACCACCCCCCCTCCGTGCACGAATTTCGTGCACCGAGCCTCTAGTTAACAAATAAAAACTAAAAATGACATATGGTTTAAGAGAAATGCTAAAGAAAAGTCAGCAACTCTAGTACAGTTTTAGAAACTGTATTTTGTACATGAATAATAAAGTGGAAACTGTCTTATGTTGGCAGCAGGGAAATTTGAAAACATATATGTTAATACTCCATCCTATTTTGATAAAAACATAAAAGTGGATACTCATGTTTACGTATTCAATCATTTTTATTCATCTAAAAAATATCACTGCATGCTGAACCATACCATACCAGGTGCTTTCTAGGCACTGGGAAATAAACAGAGAGTAGAAGACAGAGTTTTCATTCTCAGGTGGGTATGTTCTGGTAAAGAGGAAAGATAGACAATACACAGAGATATAGTCACATGACATACATGGTGCTCCAATGTAAAGTACTAGACAGTGACAGGTTGGGAATATACAGTTGAGGTAGAGTGGTCCAAATGTCCTCCTTGCTGAGAAAATCGAGCCAGGATATGCAGAAGGTAAAATGTTTGTTTTTTAATATCAGAATCATTAAAAAATGCTTCATAGAGATACATCGAATTGGTTCATGGATCATAGGAATTCCCATATATAATGGGAATAAATGAAAAATTGCTCTAAGGATTATGTTGAAGATGATGCCTGTGAGAACAGTTTGGTTAGCTGGCAGTCGGCATGTTAGGATCCATGAAAGGTAATTGTACCCCACTTCCTACTTTGATAATGCCATTTGCAGTGAGAAAAATTAAGACAAGTGCAAAACACTACATTTAGGTGTCACTCAACAAGGATATGAACATCATTCTTAAATGTAGAAGGAAGTATGCCATGGGTATAGCCACCTACTCACCACACACAAACTTTACTGGACCATTTCAAGAATATAAGACCTTCAAGATGGACTGAGTATAAAGGCCACATTCTGCATTAAAACATCTATGTGGACAGTACTGCTACAGCTAAGATTCACAGAGTTGTGGACTTCAAAAAAATTTTTAAAAATAATATATATTTATTTATTTCAGAGAGGAAGGAAGAGGGAGAGAGAGAGATAAAAACATCATTGATGAGAGTGAATCACTGATCAGCTTTTTACTGTATGCCCCACACTGGGGATGAAGCCCACAACCCAGGCATTAAACCACAACCTTCTGGTTCATAGATCGACACTTAACCACTTAACCACACAGGCCAGGCCAGAGTTATGGAATTTTAATGCAGGACTAACGTATTGGGTCTTACACTTTGTTTACAAGTCTCTGAGTCTCCTAACAATCAGAGACTTAGTCAGATATCTAACCCACATTTTCTAGGGGTTGTTTAATGGCACCATGACCTGTGCACAGTAGAGTGGGACTCTGATGGGTTCCCTGGGAATACCAAGTCCTCTGTGAAGCTCCATCCTTGTTACCCATGGTACTGATAATAGAGATTCACCAACTTCTAGAGTATCTGTAATAATTTTCTTACACATGGATCCTGCCTGTCAAACTGCCTCTATTTTAAGTGTTACAGTGTTTTAGAGAGTATACACAATATTATTCAGGTTTTCAATAAAATACCAAAAAAAATTCTAAAAGCACATAATAAAAAACATAGAAATTGTCAATTTCAGGGCAATTTTATAAGAGACCATCTTGAGTTATTATGGGAATGACTTCTTGGCAGGTATGCTATACTAGTATCCCTGGTGTTCATTTTTTAATGAATATTGGTTGTCTAAATGATGTTTGAGGCCTTAGAGAAGACCATGAGTTGGCCAGTTCAGATGTACAGGGATGTTGCTAGGGGTGACAGAGCTAGCTGGAACTGAATATGAGGATTAAAATATTATAAACTTGTGGGAATCAAGCCAGTAATGATATAATTAAAATGTTTAAGACATGGCATGGGAATACCATGGCAGAAAGGTAGCATTAAATGAGCTGAGTACATGCTTACACTGGGCAGTGTAGGATTTTGTAAGAAAAGTGACTGGGGAATACAGATATTAAGGGGAATTTCAATAACAACATGAAACATATAAAGTGATAAAGCATAATTATTTTCCCCAGAGACTTATCACAAAACAGACCCAATGAGGATTTTAAAGGAGACAGAGTTGATTAGAGATATGTTAGACTTCAGCAAACACTAAGTCCTGAAAACTAAGTTTAGAAATAATTAAAAGAAATGAACTGAACATTTTTCCTGCCCTTCTGATATGTTTCCTGATAACCGAATCAGAGTTTGTCGAGAGGGAAAGCTCCACTTTATAGAAGTCCAGATAGAAAGATAGGATGAGTAATAGAATTGCAATGTAAAAATGTACTTTGCTATCACTGATATACAGTGCTAAAGTCATTGGTGAATGGACAATGATGTGATACCAAAATAAAATCCACCAATCACATTCTAGCCTCCTCAAGGGCACTTCCCCTGCCTTTCTCCTGTCATTAATGTCTCCCTTTCTACCACTTTATTCTCATCAGCATTTAACAGGGTTCTCACATGCTGTCTTGGTGCTTCTGTTAACAGCCAGCTCCATGGACCTCCTTCCTGTCACCTATGTGAGCAATGCATTGCCTTGGTGCCAGGCTTTACATGTTCGTCTTCTACTTGACATGTTAACTAATACCCCTACCCTAAGAATACAAATAAACCTCTCATCCATGAAGAACATGTCCAAATGTCACCACTATGGAGCTTTCTCTGACCCCCCTCCATGTAGAATTAATAACTTGCTCTTTTGTTTTCCTAAGTCTCCTTTTTTCATTCACTCATTCACCATAAAGTGCCTGCTGTGTGCCCATTACTGAGCAAGGTGCTGAAGATATAGGGGCATATTTTGGGAGATAGACATGTACACTAACAACATAAAACAATTTTCTTAATTATAGTTGGATCCCATTTTAAATGTAATCTTTTGTGGATAAACATGAGGAGTAATATTTGAGCACTTGTAATATTTATTTTAATTATCTACTTACTTATCTACTTTTCCTTCCATAAGATACTGTTGGATAAAAGCCACACAGAACCTTGAGCTTTCTTTTGTCAATGGGGTTTACTGAATATTGGTTAAGACTATGAGGTTCAGAGTCACGCAGATGTGACTTCAAGTCCTGCTCGTCTACTCATTACCCATCTCTCAGCCTCATTAAAACTTGGATTTCTTAGTTATGCACAAGATTCATAATAGTTATAAGGACCAAATATGTAGTGGTTATAAAAGTTTTAACACAGTGCCCAACACACAGTAGGTTCTCCATAAACATTAGACATTGAAGCAAATATTGTTTTATTGTTATTATCATCTTCATTTTGCCAGTATTAACGCAGTAACTGGCATATGGTAGGTTATCAGTAAACATGTGTGAATGAATAGATGGATTCATAAATGCATGGATTTAACTACCATATTTTCCTACCAGCAGGTTGTTTTAGGCTACCCTACCAGACAAATTTATTAACATTTAAAACATGGCAAACCCATATGTGCCATCTAGGAAAGGAAGCAAAGCTTAGTTCTAACATTTTTCTAGGAAGAACAGCTGAGGGGTAATTTTTAGCAGTCCACACGATTGCGTGCTGGCCATAAGAGAAATGACATGTCATCCCTGAGGATGACACCTTCCTGAAAAACACCTTCTGGAAGTAATAGTTTCAGTTTGCAGCCATCTGGAGTTTCTTTGCGTGGCCTGTTCATTGCTCTGTAAACTTTTAGTAAGTTTCTGGTCCTACGCCCTTATTGTGAGTTTTATGAAACACGACTAGACACTCTAGAAGAAAACCAGCAAGCAGTTAAACTGGCCTGTGATGCAGTGCCCCCTCGCTGTCAGCTGGGAGACAGCTGACGCCACCAATCTTTAGAAAAAGTGGGAACTCTTACTCCTGCCCAGCCATCCCTTGTGAGCGCACACAGCAGATTCTGGCCATCTTTTACTCCCTTTCTTTAGGTGTCGGTAGAATAAGAACAGACCAATTGCATGACAATTTGAAACTTATTTTCTTCTTTACATTCCAAATGCATCACGGGCCTATGGGAGAAGAAGCTAGCTATCTAATAAAAATTTGCGCTCCCTTACACAGGGTAGAATTGTTGCTAGGCAGCTACTCTATCTCCCATCTTTCCATTCAATCAAGGTGGGTTCATGATAGTGAAATGTGAGGGGAAGTGATATGTACCACTTTGGGGTTGAGAAGAGTAGGAGTCAGTTGATGAGTTGCAGACACAAGGATGGTTTAAGAAGCTTTGTGTTTAAAATGACAGAGTCTTCTTTAGCTTGTGTCACCCAACAAATCTACAGTGGCAAGCACTTAAGCATTACGCTAAAGAAATGATAAATTGTTCTTAAACCACTAGATTTCTGTGAACTTCCAACTTTTAAATTTTTAAAAGACTATCTTGATAAACATAATTATCTAGTTTAATAAAGTGAGGGAAACTTCCTTTCATGAGTTGATAACACTTGGAAACTTGTGACATATTTTAAATCAGGAATATATGAAGTTTTTTTTAAAAAAAACCTAAATGGAAAGTAATATTTTTGTTCTATAGAAACTTTAATTTGTTCCTAAGTTTGTCAGATATATGGAGAATCTTATTATTTTAGAGAAAATTAAGAATTCTTGAGAAATAATATAAAGTTAAAAAAAGAAAGAAAACACAATAAGTACCAGAGACAAAGTACATATGTAATTATTGATCTTGAAAGAAAGAGTGAAGAATTAAAATGAGGGGTAACTTAGTGGGCTCACCTCTGAAGTGCCTAGGATAGTAAGGACATGGACTGGAACCATCTTTCTACTTGCAACATTTCCTTCTTAAGCTAAATTCCTTCCTGGATTGCAGCCCATGGAGAAACCCATTTTCAGTGTAAGATTTCAAATACAGCACAGATCAGTGGCCCTCCAACCAGGCCTCTTCCAGGCCATTGCCAGTTATTAATTGTAGTTTAGAGATATGATTCATTACTTCCATTCTGAAATATCTACTGACATAAACTTTTTGCCATTAGGTTAATAGCAAAAACTGATAAGGACCAAGTATGGACTGATAGTGACAAAGACCCAGTGCAGGCTAGCTTAAGCTAAACAGAGGATTTATGGTTTCAAGTACCCAGAAGTTCAAGGTAAAACTGTAACCATGAGCCTACTGGTTTCCTCAGGGCAGTCTCTCTGCTCCTCTTTGTTCTGTAGGAGGATCGGAAGGCCAGGCTGAGCAAAGGAGCCTCTAGAAATGTCAAGCTTTATGGCATTTGACACCATGACCCCAAATGAGAGTCTCTTTACTGATTATTCAAACAATAAACTTAGGCCTTAGCTCATTGGCCAGATTTGGTTCAAACACCCATCCATGGAGCCCCAAATCTCAGTGGGGATCATAATCCAGGAGGTGATGTCATCTCTAGCTGACCCTCAGAGTTACTGATGAGGCAAGGTGACCCCAAAGGAATAGAAGTTGTGTCACCAGAAAAGGAGATGGAAATAAATCAACTGATATCTCCCAAGTGCTTACTGGAGCCAGGATCTGTGATGGACAGTATTTGTATACTATTTCACATGGTCCCCAACGTTGCACCCATGACAGATATGATTGCTGTTATTATCCTTATTTTCCAATTTAGGAACCTGAAGCTAAGTAGGACCGAGAAACCTCCCGAAGTTACTCACAAGTAGCATGATTGGCATTTTGCCTTCATGTCTCCTTTGTTCTCTAGCCCAGACTTCAAAATACTGTTCTATTAAAAAAAAATCTTAATCCTTTAGGTTCAAAAGTGTATCTGGAATTTTTATTTTATTTCACTTTCTTCTGTATGAAGAGTACTTACAAGGACCTTTCATCTCCTTCCTGCTATTTGTTCCTTTCCAACCTTCCAGAAATATTTTTCAAAGTGAACTAGAAACCAAAAGAATAATTTACATTTAATTACCATGAAGTCTTTGTTTCCATTTGCTCAGTTTGATTTCTGGGGTCTTGTGATATTAAAATCACTTTTATTGACTTCTAGGCAAGGAAAAGCAAGTTTGCAACTCCTAGTTTGTATTAATCCGAGGACTTGAAAAAGGGCTTGCTCAAGACTGGTTGGTTAGTGTCTTCGACCAATATTTTCTCACTGAGCTGCGAAGAGTGTGTGCAAAATGAAAGCCTACACATTCTACCTCTCCCTCAATTCCATGGATCTCTGCAATCAAGTGGTGGTCTGTAACTACTGCATAGTCTGGAACTAAAAATTAGTTATATAGAATATGGAGAAAAATATTTGAACATACCTCCTTAAGACATAAATTATAGTAATAAATCAATAAAATTAAAATGTATTCCCCTTAAGACAGAAGATCTGCTATATGAGTTTTACATGTCAATGGGTTTTGTTAGAAAATTTGAATTGCTAGAATGACATTCTGCTCCCCATTCCCACAAATAAGAAATGAAAACTGATATAGTGAATTCTCTCTATTACTCTAGCCATTGACCCGTTAAAAATACTATGAGATGGTTTACCTAGGAAATTGGCATTAATAGGAAAATGACAAGAAACTTGCTGCCCAGATGCTGCTATTTCCAGAACTGTAAAAATTGCATAGGCATTTATTTCAATTTATCATTTAGAGTGGCAGGGAAGAGTGGATTGAAATCAAAGGCATCCTCTGATTCTTAAATGGAAATGAGCTCATGCTGACTGGTTCTGGGAGAGAGGTGTGAATACAAGAGTGCCCATACTGAGCCCAAAGTAGTTTCCTCTCTTAATTCTCAGTGATGCTTCAGGTTGGAAATGAGATATAGTATTAATAAGGGAATACTGGGGTGATCTTCAGTCTTCCATAAAGAGTCATCACTATAAAGCTCATGATTGCACACTTATTGCATCTTCTAATTTCCTGGCCTTTTAGGAGCCACTTAATAAGTGCCAGTGGATAGCTCAATAGCAACAACACTTTTCCTGATGGCAAAAGCAAGGAGGGGGGGTGGAGGAAGGAAGAAAAAATCAATTTCCAGTTTACAAAAAAAGAGAGCACTTTCTAGTCTATGAAGAATTTTGGGTATGGTATCCCATTTCTCACATCAATCTGCTCAATGTCTTCACAAAGTTGATAACATTAATGTCTATAAATATTTATTTTCTAAATTAAAATATAATGTTTTTTTTATTTTTCAATGAATTTATATTAACAGGAGTAATATACATTTTGCAGGAGAAAGAAATGGGTCTTCAGAAAAAGTAAATGACTTATACAATAGTCCCCTCTTATTCATGATTTTGCTTTCTATGGTTGTAGTTGCTCACGGTCAAAACTCAGTCTGAAATATTAAATGAAAAATATAGAAATAAGCAATTCATAGATTTTTAAATTGCATGCCATTCTTAGTAATGTGATGAAATCTCATGCCATCCCACTTTGTCCTGTCTAAGAATGAATCAGCCCTTTGTCCAGTGTTTCCACCCTGCATGTGCTACCTGCTTACGTTAGTCATTTAGTAGCTGTCTCAGTTATCAGATTAACTGTCAAGGTATAAAAGTACTTGTGTGTGTCAGCCACCTTTATTTTACTTAGTAATGTCCCCAAAGAGCAGGATTAGTGATGCTGGTGCTTCAGATATGTCAAAGAGAAGCCGTAAAGTGCCTCCTGTAAGTGGAAAGGTAAGTACAACATAACAAGGTATTTTGAGAGATAGATTACATTTACATAACTCTTATGACATCATATTGCTATAATTGTTCTATTTTATTACTAGTCACTGTTTTAAATCTCTGTGTCTAATTTCTAAATTAACTTTATCGTAGGTATGTTTGTAGAGGAAAAACTTGGTAAATGGACAGTTCAGTACTATTCACAATTTCAGGCATTCACAGACCATATCCTCTGTGAATAAGGGGGGACTACAATATAAGGACTGGCAGTGGGAAAGATGCAAAATTGAGACTGGAATGAAGGTCTTCTGATTATTCAGGGCACATGAAGCTATTTTTACCTTACATGTGAATCACGCCTCATGTGAATCATATGGTCTTGTGGGCATTGTCATATTTAAGCCTAACATCAGCATGGTGATTTTCATATCTTAAGCTGTTCCTGAAATGTCGCACTTTAGTCTTCAACTCTAAACATCCATGGAATTTTCAGTCTTCACCACACACCCTACACCACATTATCCTAAATTTTTATTTGAATTCATCAAAATCAACATGGTTCCTCTGACTTTGACTTTGTTATATCTATTCTATATCTAGACTTGCATGCTCATTGATATTCATAATTCTATTCTACTACAGTCCTGTGTTCTCCTATAGTCCTGATAAAAGAATTAGAAACATACAACAGGTACAGTAATCCACTTTTATGCAGGCGAAATGTCCCCAAACCCTCCAGTAGATGCCTGAAATTGCTGTGTTTTTTCCTTTTCACTGGAAGGAAGCACTTATAGCTTCTTTTTGCATTGCCAGTGTTACTACTCTTGTATTCCAGTGTCATTATTAAATAACATAAGGAAGACTTGAACACACACACTAAGCTACCCCAATAGTTTACCTGATAAAGATGGCTACTAAGTGACTAACAGACAGGTAGCATGCATAGCATGAATATGCTAGACAAAGGAAGGATTCCATGAGTGGAACGGTGTAAGAACTTACCATGCTACTCAGAATGGTGTGTAATTTAAAACTTATGAATTGTTTATGTCTGGAGTTTTCCATTTAATATTTTCAGACCTCAGTTGATGGCTGATAACTTAAACCCCAGAAAGCAAAACCTTGGATAAGAGGCAGATTACCACACAGACATATATGTACTTTAGTCCACACTGAACAATATATTTTATTGTATTGAAATGAAGCCACTATGATCCCAGAACATAAGCTTTTACCTATTTTCAAGGAAAATAAAAGTAAAAAAGTTGGCCCACTATTATTTCAAATGTGCTAGTGGTGCTCATAGCAGCAAGTCCTAATTATCTTAAATGCAACTGAAAACACCTACAAAAGGTAGCCCAGGCTAATGAAATGCAGCATAAATGTCTCACAAAAGCAAAAATTGTTCTAAACTGCAAACAGTGTATTCCAAGCACAACTTAATCAGAATATAAATTATATTAGCATCTGCAGAGAAAAACTCGATTTTATTATCTCTGAATGGCACAGCTCAAACTCTAGTTAAAGGGAGTTTAACTAGATGTTTAAATATATGACAAACATATATATGCAAACATATGTTTAACAACATATGCTAAAATTTAACATGTTTAAGTAGCATCTTTTATGGATCTCTTTATGCTACTCTGTTCAACTTCCAGAGCACTGGCCATCGGTGGCATTTAATGCAGACCCTACGTCTCAGATAGGCTTGCTCAGAAGGGTTTGATTCTGAAGGCTTCATGTCCATGTCTCCCATTCTCTTAAATTTTAGATTCTTCATCATTACATTAAGGGTAAGGTTTTGGAGGGCTATACTCCCTCATTTCTCACTTTCTCTGTGTCATCTCTTTCTTTGGAAACACTACCTCCAGTCAGTCCTTTACCGATAAAAACCAGACAATATTCTTTAAGATCATCCCCCGCCCACAGCTATTTCATGGATGCAGAAAAAAGTGTTTATATACTTTTTTGACCTTTATGAGCAATGCAAATTCAAAGAATGAAAATTGGAAGATAATCTGCTTGAGATCTCCTCAGATCCATCTCTGAGCTGCTGAGCAATAATATCAAAGTCTCTCCAAGTTAAAGCAGGCTGATACAGGTGTGTGTGTGTTTGTGTGTTTAAATTTGCAGGATCAGATATCAAATATTAATAAAAGAGTAATATCCTGACCTTTCATGATGCTACAAAATTGGTATTAGATGGATGAACAAAAGTGAAAGCACTCAACAGCACCTTGATGGACATACAGATAAACACCTAATCAAATTAAGAGTCATAAGAATCCTAGAAAGCAATGGATAGAGTCACACATGGCCTATTTATTGATATTTTTTCAGCACATAAAAGATATTATAAAAATATTAATTGGAAAACTTAGACAATTATTTGGGTTAAAATATTTCTTAAATGAATAAATTAACATATTATTACAAGCAGGGCCATTCCAATACAGGCAGGAAAGGGCTGTAAAGAAGGGGACCACCAACGAATGAAGAATATGAAAGACCATGATCATCCCAGTAAGAAGGGGGTGGATTACATTGCTGAAACAAAATAGGGAAGGACACATACTACCCCCATCTGTTTCCTTAAGACAGTTTGTAATCTTCTGGCAAATGAGGAAAACTAAGGCTCAGAGATGCCAGCCATTGTCCTGATTAGCAGATGCCGAAGCTGTTGTTCTCTCCACTACATAATCCTGCCTTCGCATCCGTCACTGCCACAGTGGTACCAGTGGCAATTTTATTTGTAATAAATCTAACTGCGCTCAAGCACACATTTTATTGCTTTGAGAAAGTTTTGTCTCCAAGAACTCCTTGAGTTATTTTTGTGCGTAGAAGTATGGACAGTATGGAATTTGTTTGATATTTTCTGTCAACCCTTCAGTTCCCTTGGTGAACAAATCACCAAGCTAGCTGAGAAAGCGAGGACCCCGCTCAGCTTATTCCTGTCTGTGAGTATGAGTAACACAGATGCTTATATGAATTTATTTTTAAAAGTCCAGATTTGGGAGCAGGAGAGGAAGTCATTAAAACTGTCTCTCCTGTGTGTCTTGTCCTCCCACTATACTGTCCCATTCCTTAAAATTTAGGGAAAACCCAATCTTCCTGCTCCTTCTAAAAAACATGTTAACAAGGTTACAAAAGCCCCTTGCCTTAGAGATGAGAAACTTGGGGTTCTGCACAACTGGAAGAGCCACATTATACAGGTAAGAACTGAGGCAAGGATTGGAGATGACATTGGGAGCTAGATTCATTTGAAGGCATAAATGAGCTATGCAGCAATCCTCTGGGGGAGCCCAATTCAGTGATTGCTAAACACTCATCTGGCTGCCTCAGTATCTCTTGGGGAGCTTGGAAAAAAAGACTTCTAGGAATTATATCCCAGAATTTGAGTCAGTGGATCTGCTGTGGTGTCTTAAAGCCTGTTTAAAAATTAAACTAACAAAAACAAAACAAAAATGACCCTCCAGGTGATTCTGATTGTCCCCAGGTAGGACACCACTTTCCCAAGGCACATTTATAGATATAAAAGCCTAGGCGACTGTTCGTTCGATCAGTAGCTATGATGCGCACTGACCACCCAGGGGCAGGTGCTCAACACACAGGCATGGAAACATGGAACAGACTGATGAATCTCAGAGGGAAGCGGGTGGAGGGAGGGCAGGAAGAGATTAACTAAAGATCTTATATGCATACTAGAGGCCCAATGCACAGATTCGTGGGGTCCCTTGGCCTGGCCTGTGGGGATTGGGCCCAAACCAGCACTCCGACATCCCCTGAGGCGTCCCGGATTGTGAGAGAGCCTAGGGGCCTCTAGTAGTTAGTAACTTTAAAAATCATGACTAGAATCAACAGGTTCCCAAAGATGCCCTAACCTCGGAGTCCTCCAGTGTGAAAGGGCTCTTGGACTCTGGTACTTGAGAGGGAGCTCAAGGGACAAGAGACAGCTCAGCATCATGTGTGGGAGCCGAGGCGCCACCTACTGCTGTGTGACTTTGTGTGCTTGAATGTGCCTCCATTTCCTCATTTGTAATACAGGGCTGGTAACTATAGTACCTAGATCTAATTCTTTTTATGAGGGTTAAAGACATTAATTTTTATATGCAACATGAATCAGCATATTGTAAGCACTACAGGAGCATTTGCTACATGAAATGTTTCCAGATCTTTTAAGCCTCAGATCTATCCATTTTGCTATTTAAAACATTTCTCTCTATATGACACCAAGAACGTACAGCAGCTAAGGTTTTAGTCTTTCTATAAAAAAGTAGAATATTTTTCCTACTTCTCTATGTAGATCTTGGTCTAGACTGGTTTGTGGCCTGGCTTTTCTCATCTCCTTTAAATAGAGCACAGAGGTACATCAAATACTCTCCCCATCCTACCAAATTGCAGGTTGCATCAATCAAGCCTGGGTCCTGGATGCCCCCACTCACCAGCTGGAGCCTTTCTGCTATCTTATTCATGCCAGCTTGTGATACAGGGGTCCTCAAACTACGGCCCGCGGGCCACATGTGGCCCGCCGAGGACATTTATCTGGCCCACCGGGTGCTGCTGCCTGTCCTGCTTAGCAGCTGACTCGTCCCGGGCCCGCAGTGCGCATAGGAATTTGTTCATAGTTTTTTTTTTAAACTATAGTCCGGCCCTCCAATGGTCTGAGGGACAGTGAACTGGCCCCCTGTTTAAAAAGTTTGAGGACCCCTGATGGGAGGTTGGATCTCCCAAATGTAACCACATCAGGAGTTTTATTGGGGTCTTAGGTTTTGAACACAGGAGGTCCTTAACACCCTTGCTCCAAATTAAAAGGACACTAATGCTCAGAGAGGAATTTGGCTGTTATTTTGAAGAACCATGAATGGTTTATTCTTGATTCTCCATCAGACACACATAGAGAGAGCCTCCAAAATGTGAGGTGGTAGGCTGAGCCACAATGTGAATGTGTGTGTGTGTGTGTGTCTCATTGTACCGCGAGGGTTGTTCAAATGCAATCTGCTCATTCAGATTCAATGTGAAAAAAATTAAAACTCAAAAATAAAATCAATACTTATCTCTTTGTGCCTACTCAGTGATTGTAGACGCTGGCTTTCATGGGTAATAGATTCAAGCACCACTGCTACTGAATTCTTTAATTTATGGATGTCTCCATAGTCATTAATTAATAGTGTGTGCACACACAAAAATAACCAGGCAGAACACTTAGAAATGAAGTTATTGCCAAAGCACTGACTGCATCGTTTTTAAGTGGTCAGTCAGTTAAATAAAATGAATAATTGAATATGCTTTACAAGCAGGCAGTAAGGACAAGCAACCCAACAGGTTTAAAGCACACATTGTATATAGGAATATGTGTTGATTTTATTCTTATCTACTTGTCAAGGTCCTTCTGTCATTATATTTTCTTTGTGAAGGTTCAGAAGAGTCTCTGCACCATCGTGGCGGTCTTATAAAGAATGCTTTCGGGGGAGAAAAAGAATGCTTGAGAGTAGTTTTCTCTATTCAAGGTCTAGAGAGGCACTAACTCACAGTGGAGGGAATTGAAGCCAGAGCTCATATATCCCCAATGTTTTGATGCTGTGGTTTCTATTTTACTTCCCTGAAAGGTCAAATCATTAGCTCTGAGACCCACCACTTGGGGCAAAAAGAACTTAGTTTGCCAACTGATTCTTGTCATAACTTGAAGGAGAGGCTGGGAGAAGGGGGAGAAGGACTGATACTCCCCAAGCAGAACCTGATAGAATAGAAGGGTATCTTTTTTCAGATGGTGATACAAATATGTGGAGAGCCCAGACCAGGTAGTTGAGAAAGCATGCCAGCAGGCTCTGCTGCATGCATTTGCACTGCACAGATTTGTCAGATTCCAAAGCTCATTAGGAGCAGACAGAACGAGGCCAGCATTCCACAGCCTGCAAGTCCCCTTCAGGTAAGGAAGGAAGTGAGAGAGGAAGGAAAGGAGGGAAGGTAACGGGAAAAAGAACTCAAACACAATTTCCCATTCCTATGTTAAACAATATTGTGGTCAGGCATATTTTGTGGATCTCAATATTAGCTAGTAGTAAAAACAGCAATAAAAGTTAATTTCTGGAAGATACCTGTTTTGGAAGATAATATTACCAACCAACTAAAAGAACTTGCTTATCAAGACTAACACCTTGCTTTCTTTTCACCTCACATTGCTGCTCCCACCAATCCAAAGCTATTATGTCATTAATTCTGCCTTGTCTTAAAATCATTCAGTCTAGGTCTTTTTTTAATTTAAATTATTTATTGTTTAAAGTATGACATAAGTCTCCTTTTCCCCCCATTGACCTCTTCCCGGCCTCCCCCAACCCCTAGTACATGCCCTCACCACCGCCCTCCCACTGTTTGTGTCCATTGGTTATGCTCATAGGCATGCATACAAGTCCTTTGGTTAATCTCTTACCCCCTCACCCCTGCCTTCCCTCATAGGTTGGACGGTCTGTTCGATACTTCTATGACTCTGGATCTATTTTTGTTCATCAGTTTATGTTGTTCATTATATTCCACAAATGAGTGAGATCATGTGATATTTATCTTTCTCTGACTGGCTTATTTCACTTAGCATAATGTTCTAGGTCTTTTTATAAACATCTCTTATTTCCCCCCTTGATCCCATCAAGGTAGTGTCTTTCCCTATTGCAACAAATCTGTAAACTTAGCTTTGAGTGATCAAGAGATTTGAGGTCCTCAGGAAAGGCATTACTCAACAGAAAAAAAAGGTTTTATTTTTAAAATCAGCCATTGTTTTGGGTATTTATGTAGCTGTGTAAGAAACAGAATACAGTCTACAGATTTTAAGTTGGTCAAATTCTGCCAATTTTAAGTTGGGCAAATACACAAGTCATCACTGAATTTAAAAGGAAAAGAAAGACAAATATAACTATTAAAATTAACCAAAATGATTATTAAGTTATATATGTATAGCTAGCTAGTTTAAAATAATTTGACTTAAGAAAGCCTTAAGTGAGGGTTTCTTCTTTAATGCTTTTAGTCAAAGAGTGAGGTAACCAGTTGTATATGTGATTGACTTACTTCTTTCCCTCCTAGGAACTATGCTCTTTATAATACCTGTTTGCACCCCTCTATCTCCATGCATCAAATTCAACAACAGAGCCTTTGGCATGTTGTATTACTAATTACATAAACTGTCAACCCTGTTTGGGCTGGGAAGATTACCAATGTTTTGATATCTGTGCACCCATCACTATGTTCGGGCAGATGGGGGCTTTAGGTAAGACTACAGTCAGGTGATCTGGTGGCAGACAACTTTCTGGTAGAAGCCCCTCCCCTTCTATTTTAACTTTAATTTTCAGAGGTATGGCATGGTTAATCCTATCCCTGATTTCAGTTAAAAAATGGCCCTACATTGCTATTTCCTAAATTAATACTTCACATTTATCATTTTAACACCAAGGTGCTATGAGAGGATCCTTCCTGCATAAGCTCTTTATTAATGATGGTTTTTACATTGCAGCTATCACCTCCCCATCTATCTTATGCCCAGCTGTCATGGGTCTATCCAGGCCTCCAAATATTTAACATTATTGTGGCTGTTAGTACCAAGTGATTTGAAGAAATTGTCTCTAAAGAAAATTAAGGTGCTCCAATTTTTAAATGCTGAAAGAACTAAAGTGACCAAAATATATAATAATGTTTGTCATTAAAGGGTTAAAAAAGAAAAAAATTGAGGAGGCCATCTTTACAGCAGATAATGTTTGGATACTGACAGTGTCTTTTAAAAAGTTGGTAATAAGCAGTGTGGTGAACAGAGGTTTCCTGCTTGATCTTTGGAGAAAATCAACACAGATCCTCTCTTATAATGAAGATCAATTAACAGGCAAACAGTTATGATCATGTCTATCGTAATATTTCATTCCCTCAAATTTCCTACCATTTTTATAGTTAAAAAAAGAAGAAAAGTAACCTGATAGAGAATGTGGGTTGAGTGGTTTTATATTTAAGACATGAGTTCCTCATCCACCCTCCAACTTCATGTAAGGAGTAGAGAGAGATTAACCTAATTTGTCTTATGTTTTTTTTCTTGATTGTCCATGCCAACGAACATTTACTGAATAGTTACTATAAAGCAGGAAAACATTGATCTGCAAAATATTGAGTATTCAGCTCTGGAGAACTTGATGAATTTCTAACAGTATAGTAGGTAGAATTAAGCAATGGTTCAAGAGTTATCTTCCAAATAGAATAAGAAAGCTGGAAGTTGGGAAACTAATTGAGGAGTGGGGCAATTTATGGATCATTCAAGAAATATTTGCTCATGGGTGATTTATTTTATTTTGTGGTATCATTCACAGAACATTCAAATATTTTATTAGTGATTATATTTGTGTGTTTTGGTTACCAGTGTCTTCTCTTTCTTCCAACAGTACCGTGTATCTATTGATGCCTGGTGCATAGAACATTCTGCCCTCAGTAGAATGTTCTACACTCCTTTCCACAGCAATGGTTTTAACAAGAAGGAGGCTCAGATGTTCTATGACAGAAAAAGGGGGAGAGCTGGACTACCAGAGAAGGCAAATGCTCAAACCAAAAAGATGGAGGCATCCTCAGAGGAGTGATCTTAGGCCCTCCTAGCAATGCTCTTTCCTCCATGCCATCACTGCCAGCCTGATCTTCAACATATTTCTGTATCAAAGCCTGCACAAACAGCACAACTTTAAATGTGCAATAACATGCTTTTTAAAATTTTTCATTATATGACATGTGGTGTGTGTGTGTGTGTGTGTGTGTGTGTGTGTGTGTGTGTGTGATTTTTCTAAATAAATTTAAGTTGAATCTTTTATTAACTATTTCATAGGAATCCTCAGTGGGCATTATAGCTGCTGTTTTGGGGCAAAATACTCAAATAGACCAACATGTAGAAGAGAGCAAAGCTCACAAAAAGTCCTTTTAAGTGGAGTGGAATAGAGCAGGAAGCTGGTTTATTCTGGAACCCATTATTTAGCTTGCTTGTATTAAATAAGAGAGGCTCATGTGTGTGTGTGTAGCATGCACACACTTGACCATGATAAGCAGGGGTTGTCAGTGTAGAGTGCTACTCTTAGCATGAATCAGAGCTATATATATATATATGTAAAAGGGAAATACTTGCCATATTAGTTTGTCTAGGCTGCCTCAATAAAGTACCACAAAATGGGTGGCTGAAAAAAATAGACATTTATTCTCTCACAGTTCTCAAGGCTAGATGCCTGAAATCGAGGTACCAGCAGACCCACACTCTCACTGACAGCTTTAGAGAGTCATCTACCTTACCTCTTCTGGCTTCGGGTGTTTGCAGCAACCCTCAGCATCCCGTGGCTTGTACCTGCATCACTACAGTCCCATGGCTGTACATCATCTTCTCCCTGTGTGTGACTGCTTCTCTGCCCAAACTTTTCCCTTTAAATGACACCATTCATATTAGAGTCCACATTAATGACTTTATTTTCACTCCATTACTTCTCTAATGAACATTTCCCCAAATAAGTTCACACTCTGATGAACTGGCCATTTAGAACGTCAGCATCTCTTTTCTGGAGAGACACAATTTAACCCATAACACTTGCATATTGCCCATTTTAAAAAAGTCTAGTCTAGAGATTAACTCCCAATTTTACTGGTTTCATTGCTTACTGTCATTTATATTTTAGAACCAACTATTCTTTATTTTCAAAGTCTTTCTGTTTTATTTCTTAGATGGCTGGCTATAGCAAGTAATAGTTGGGAAAGGTAATGTGTGGGTGGGATTATAGCCAAATTCTTTTCTTGTTTGAACTTTATAATTTTTCCACAGTAAAGACAGACTATTTTGAGGAATAGTGTGTCAGCATGATATTTGCCAAAATCATAGCAGCAGAATTTTTTTTATTTAGAATAGAAAAGTATATTTTAAAAAAGTGGTGGTAGTTTTTGTTTCATATGATGAAAGGACTGATGCCCCTTATGGCTAAGTGAATAGACCGAAGTCACACACTGAGAATCAGAGAGAAAATCCGAATGATCAACCTAAATGAACCAAATACCACTTCTTACATCCTTTGTATTCAATTCAATGCTAGGATTCACATTCCTTTTTAGAATTTCATTTGAACTAGACTCTCAAAAGTGCTGAGTTTAGAAGTCAAGCCCTTCTCTATCCCTACTATCTCATTGATCAAAGACACTTCTCTTTCACTGTCCTTTGCAAATACCACATGCTTCCTTGCCCCCCCCAACAAAAAAATAAAAGCAAAACCCAGTGGCCTTACAAATATCAAGAAATGGGAATATCAAAA